>NC_136069.1:1110548004-1111148004 GCF_964261635.1 Lissotriton helveticus | reverse complement strand
TTCTGTTCAAAATTCATAAAGTTCAAGGCCAGTGCCATTATTCTTCTCTCGCGTATCCCTAGACACGTGTTTCAGGCTTCTGCCATCATCAGTAGGGAAAATATCATTAGGTCGCCGGACATGCTGCCACAATCTTCTCAGGACCATCACCACTCCAAGGCATGCAGGCACTCCCTGAGCTCGTCAGCTCGCGGCTCACGGGAGCCATTTTACATAAACACGGGGGGAGGGAGCACCGCGGACATATCCTGCTGAATTACCTCTATTGCATCTTGGTAGATGTAGTTCATTGTTATTACTCGTTCTGTTCAAAATTCATAAAGTTCAAGGCAAGTGCCATTATTCTTCTCTCGCGTATCCCTAGACACGTGTTTCAGGCTTCTGCCATCATCAGTAGGGAAAATATCATTAGGTCGCCGGACATGCTGCCACAATCTACTCAGGACCATCACCACTCCAAGGCATGCAGGCACTCCCTGAGCTCGTCAGCTCGCGGCTCACGGGAGCCATTTTACATAAACACAGGGGGGAGGGAGCACCGCGGACATATCCGGCTGAATTACCTCTATTGCATCTTGGTAGATGAAGTTCATTGTTATTACTCGTTCTGTTCAAAATTCATAAAGTTCAAGGCCAGTGCCATTATTCTTCTCTCGCGTATCCCTAGACACGTGTTTCAGGCTTCTGCCATCATCAGTAGGGAAAATATCATTAGGTCGCAGGAAATGCTGCCACAATCTTCTCAGGACCATCACCACTCCAAGGCATGCAGGCACTCCCTGAGCTCGTCAGCTCGCGGCTCACGGGAGCCATTTTACATAAACACTGGGGGGAGGGAGCACCGCGGACATATCCTGCTGAATTACCTCTATTGCATCTTGGTAGATGTAGTTCATTGTTATTACTCGTTCTGTTCAAAATTCATAAAGTTCAAGGCCAGTGCCATTATTCTTCTCTCGCGTATCCCTAGACACGTGTTTCAGGCTTCTGCCATCATCAGTAGGGAAAATATCATTAGGTCGCCGGACATGCTGCCACAATCTTCTCAGGACCATCACCACTCCAAGGCATGCAGGCACTCCCTGAGCTCGTCAGCTCGCGGCTCACGGGAGCCATTTCACATAAACACAGGGGGGAGGGAGCACCGCGGACATATCCTGCTGAATTACCTCTATTGCATCTTGGTAGATGTAGTTCATTGTTATTACTCGTTCTGTTCAAAATTCATAAAGTTCAAGGCCAGTGCCATTATTCTTCTCTTGCGTATCCCTAGACACGTGTTTCAGGCTTCTGCCATCATCAGTAGGGAAAATATCATTAGGTCGCCGGACATGCTGCCACAATCTTCTCAGGACCATCACCACTCCAAGGCATGCAGGCACTCCCTGAGCTCGTCAGCTCGCGGCTCACGGGAGCCATTTTACATAAACACAGGTGGGAGGGAGCACCGCGGACATATCCTGCTGAATTACCTCTATTGCATCTTGGTAGATGTAGTTCATTGTTATTACTCGTTCTGTTCAAAATTCATAAAGTTCAAGGCCAGTGCCATTATTCTTCTCTCGCGTATCCCTAGACACGTGTTTCAGGCTTCTGCCATCATCAGTAGGGAAAATATCATTAGGTCGCCGGACATGCTGCCACAATCTTCTCAGGACCATCACCACTCCAAGGCATGCAGGCACTCCCTGAGCTCGTCAGCTCGCGGCTCACGGGAGCCATTTTATATAAACACAGGGGGGAGGGAGCACCGCGGACATATCCTGCTGAATTACCTCTATTGCATCTTGGTAGATGTAGTTCATTGTTATTACTCGTTCTGTTCAAAATTCATAAAGTTCAAGGCCAGTGCCATTATTCTTCTCTCGCGTATCCCTAGACACGTGTTTCAGGCTTCTGCCATCATCAGTAGGGAAAATATCATTAGGTCGCCGGACATGCTGCCACAATCTTCTCAGGACCATCACCACTCCAAGGCATGCAGGCACTCCCTGAGCTCGTCAGCTCGCGGCTCACGGGAGCCATTTTACATAAACACAGGTGGGAGGGAGCACCGCGGACATATCCTGCTGAATTACCTCTATTGCATCTTGGTAGATGTAGTTCATTGTTATTACTCGTTCTGTTAAAAATTCATAAAGTTCAAGGCCAGTGCCATTATTCTTCTCTCGCGTATCCCTAGACACGTGTTTCAGGCTTCTGCCATCATCAGTAGGGAAAATATCATTAGGTCGCCGGACATGCTGCCACAATCTTCTCAGGACCATCACCACTCCAAGGCATGCAGGCACTCCCTGAGCTCGTCAGCTCGCGGCTCACGGGAGCCATTTTATATAAACACAGGGGGGAGGGAGCACCGCGGACATATCCTGCTGAATTACCTCTATTGCATCTTGGTAGATGTAGTTCATTGTTATTACTCGTTCTGTTCAAAATTCATAAAGTTCAAGGCCAGTGCCATTATTCTTCTCTCGCGTATCCCTAGACACGTGTTTCAGGCTTCTGCCATCATCAGTAGGGAAAATATCATTAGGTCGCCGGACATGCTGCCACAATCTTCTCAGGACCATCACCACTCCAAGGCATGCAGGCACTCCCTGAGCTCGTCAGCTCGCGGCTCACGGGAGCCATTTTACATAAACACAGGGGGGAGGGAGCACCGCGGACATATCCTGCTGAATTACCTCTATTGCATCTTGGTAGATGTAGTTCATTGTTATTACTCGTTCTGTTCAAAATTCATAAAGTTCAAGGCCAGTGCCATTATTCTTCTCTCGCGTATCCCTAGACACGTGTTTCAGGCTTCTGCCATCATCAGTAGGGAAAATATCATTAGGTCGCCCGACATGCTGCCACAATCTTCTCAGGACCATCACCACTCCAAGGCATGCAGGCACTCCCTGAGCTCGTCAGCTCGCGGCTCACGGGAGCCATTGTAGTGTAGCTCCTATTTTCCCAATAGGCTCTGCGCATTGGAATAGTGCCTACAGCAGTAAAGGCCTAGGCCAGACGTTAACTAGGTCTACTACTGTCGATACTAGACTTAATTTTTGGGTTTGCCAGCTAAGCTCAGAGTTCGCTAGAAACTTTCTCGAATGTTCAAGGAAGGATTAACTCCCCTGATTAGACAAGAAGGGATTTAGTTTCTGACAACCATAGAACATGACAACTTTGCTCTCCCCTAATCAAGAGTCAATCTCGAGAGTCGTGTGAGCACAAGGCAATTATTTTACTCAGTCAGTACGTGCATTCTTAGTCTCATCAGAATGTAGAGAAAAGGAAGAGACGGGCGTGTTCAATAAAAGATGTTATTTATTGATCAGTCTCTTTTCTCGTACAAGAGAAATGGATCGATATTATTGCAATACTTATAGTTAAGTAAAGTGCATACATTAGAAGCAATAGTATAAAATAATACTGTAAAAACATTGATATGGTTTCTGAGCCATATGATGTTTAAAATGAATAAAATATATTTACATACACATATACATTTGACTAAACGTACTCAACTGGTGTTTCTAAATACGCCTACCCCGTGTACCTGACCTAAGTCTAATGCGTGGGCGGGAATAGAAAGTTACAGTTTAGTTTAAGTTTGTTTTTGCCAAGTGAATAACTAAAGAATTCTCTAGGAGGGGTTATTCAGTTCTGTACCTGGAATTTAGGATGGATGAGGAATGGTATCTCTTTCTCTGCTCTCGATATTCCAGGCTGCCTGCGAGGGCTACCCGGAAGCGCCGGTGCTGGGTCTCTCGGCTTGAGATAGCAGCGCGTCTCTCAGCGCGTCAGGAAGGCGGGGCTGCTGGCTGCGGGGTCTGCTTCTGCTCTCGGCTTCGGCAAGTATGGCTGCTCCGTCTTGTCACCACGCGTGTGTTTGCATAGGGCAAGGTCGGCAATATTTATACCTTAAAGGTGCCGGGATTGACGTAAGGATGGACATAGGTACGTCAATAAAGATGTCATACGACTTGCTCGTTAGCACATTCTTTACTAAAGTTCTCTGTGAAATCAAAACAATGGCCGCACGGATTATCCAGGTTGTCATAGGTTTGATTTGTTATGAGAACGTCGTATGCCTTATCAGGGGCTGGAGGAATATCGCTTGTCTAATTAGATCTCAAGCGTTATGACCTAATCAGATAACACGTTCCTGTGCCGTAGTGTGACTGCGTCAGATAACGGTATCTGCATCATGGGGAATTTCTTGCCTCATGGGCTGACTGTTAGTTAACTAGCTAGTAAGTTTAACCAGAATAGGGTCAGGAATAGGGGGATCGAATCAGAACCTATAGAAATACACGACACCCACTCCACGCTAACTATGGTCATATCTACTAATCTATGCATAGTATAACATAGTACAACATACTATAGAGTATAGTGTATACCTTACCACCCCAAAATACACAAAATGCATTTCGAAATTTTCAAATATACTGAAAAATTGCAGTCATATATATTGTATGCACTTAAGCTATGAATTAAATGCAAAAGTAAACACGCATTGTTATGCATTATTGCTTGTTGGTACATGAGAAATACACATGAAATGGCTCTTAATATGGCTATACAGAAAAAAGTCGAAACCATTTCATCACATAAAATCTATTGCGAACATACCAGCGGGCAGCTAAAGTCTATAAAGTCTATAAAGTATCTAAAATAGAAATCTTAGTTCTCTAGGAATAGTCTCTTACTTTAAGCAGAAAATCAGTGTCCCGGGAAAAAATATATAGAAAAATATTTTAGGGGCTTGCTGAAAAAAGTTGCTGTCCGTGAACTGGATTGTAATTGTTCATGTGACTTTATTTTTAAAGTTGAAGGCCGAATTCAGGGAACGCCGTGTGCGAGTTAACTCAAAAGTCTCTATTTCTGTTCCGGAGAGAACATCATATCATTCAGGCTTTCGAAAAAACTGTCAACAGCTTCATGGGAAAGTTCCTCTAAGTCGGAAATAGGGGTAACCATGCATTCATGCGCATGATTGTCTCCATTGACATTCTGATTTGCATTGCTGACAGAAGGTCGTACCTGTTCGATGCTGCTTTCATCTTGAACTTCACTACTCTTCAATCGCAGTGGTGAAGATTCCAGGAATGCCGTCATCAGAATTGGCAGCCTTTGAGGGCAGCACAGTGCGTGAACCTTGGTAGGAACCAACAGTGTATCTGCATCCACTGGCGCATCCGATTGTAGCGTCAGACAGGTGTCTAACACGCATTCTTCTCCGCATAGCAGACACCTTAGTACAGGTAAAACACACCTTTGCCACATTGGTCGAAATGATAGAAACCAAGTCATGTTTAGGTCTCTAAGCCGGGATAGTCCCAGGATTTTTGATATCCGGTCCCGGTATCCAATGGCTAGGATCGTATCTTCCATTGTCGTGAGATTTTGTTCTGTGACATGGGTTGCCATAACGAAAAATAAGGACTAGGAATAGGATTCCTGCAATTAGTCCTAGGATCAGGGGAAGTCCGCCAAAAATCGAATGGACGAAGTCTGGAAAAATACCCAGTATGGCTTTGAATGGTGTTAATGCCATCGAAAATACTGTCTTAAATACCTTTGAGACCCCTGTGGTATCAGAAATATTTAAGATTTCGCTCAGGATTTCCGCGAAATGTACGGGGGAATTAGTTGATAATAATGTATGTATCTCTGCAGTCGTCCTTGCGACTTGTAGATCATACGTTTCTTTAGATGACGTGAGCCTTGTAGGCGTCTGAAGAAGCACTGTTTTCATTCTGCTTAAAGTGTCTATTCGAATAGAAGTAATCTTCAATCCGGGCCATACCCTTGCCTCCTTGTCTGGAAAGGAGCTGGGAAACAAAGAACGTCCACAGCACTTGACCTTCGCCGTCGTAGTGACGAGATAAGGAGTACCGGGCATAAGACTACAGCATCTGCGGTCTACAATAAGAATGTAACTCCCATTATAGAGTCTTTGAAAGAATGGTTCTATTTCAGTTGCAGGTGCGCCTTGCTGGTGACATGAAAGGTTGTATGAATTCCCTTCACAGGCTCCGTGCAAACTAATACCGTTACACAGAAGCGTGCCGCTTAGTGACATAGCACAATTGTTGCCACTAAGAAACACTTTCTGTCCTTTGTTACTGACACATGCATGTGAATAGGGCAGGTTCCATGTTGTTTTAAGGTACCCCTTTCCCAATTTCTCGTACATGCCAGCCTGTATATATTTTTGGCAGTATTGAAACCTGAAGGTTGAGATTGGAATATTTATGATTCCGTGGATTATCCATTCACTGACAGGTCGTTCTGACATTGTCAACGGTAATCTTTCTAGTTTTTCAATGCTCAAGATTGTATAATCAGCACCCTTCTGCGCCATACCGATCTGTCTATCAGTAAGGTTAAAGATTTGGAATAGTGACGTTGTGTTGATTAAACGCCAAGGCACATAGCCTGAACGCAGATTTTGTAACGTCCAGCCAAGCTGTACAATAGAACGCAATTGTGACTGACCATGTTGTAATAACAGTAAGTCTTGCGATAATATATCGATTGCTGACGACACAATGCTGTCCAATGAAAAAATTCTGGAGGACAGAGTCATTAGCCCATTGTCCACTACAGAAAGTGATTTTTCCAAATTAATACGGTCAATTTCCCGTATTCTTTCTGCTGTCTCAATTTGAGTAACCTTCCAGGCCTCATTGTATGCTGCATATACAGAGGCTGCTATGAAACGCTTATGACGCTGTTTGCGTGGTCCCAGTATGAAATCACGCAAGTCAGCACCATCAGTAAGTAAAGTTAGGTGTTGCTTAATTTCAGGCAGTGTGGAAGTTTGTAGCCATTGAAGGCATAATTTGCCCACACTGTAGGTTGTTATTATCCCTGGGTGATGTCTTTGGGGATATCTAGGGTCTGGCCTGGTCATTTTGAAACCCTGTGTTTTATTCAGGAATCTATCTTGACAGTTATTTGTATCTGTGGGCCAGATCAACCATTGTTTCCAATCAGGATGTGTTCTGTTTTGGTTAAGTATATGGTTTATGTCTATTTCTTCATCTGTTTCAGAGTTATTGCTAAACATTGTTGGCTTTGGAATAGACAGGTTATTTAAATCTTTGATTTTGGCTAAGCCAAGACAGGTGGTTTGTTGAACGGTGTCATTTAAAAATATCATTTGTTCTGGGATCATGCAGGCTCTAAACAAAGCTTCTAAACCCTGTACTTGCCATTCTTTTGTACCCCAAACACTTTTCAAATCAACATGTTTGTCCCAATAATCAAATCCAAAAGTATTCATTTTTTCAAAGAAAGAATCTGAATATATCAATTTTGTGTTGGTTATCATGGTTTTCATCCCTGTCTTGTTTGACAATTTGTAATAAAATGTTTCAGCATTAGTTATGTTAAAACCTGAAAAATATGAATATTTGCCATATACGGTTCTAGAGCTCCCTTTTGGAGGTGTAGCACAATGTTCCCATTGATTAAAATTTAAAACATTTCTAGGTTGTGCAGATTTATGCAAGAAATGGTTACCATAATGGTTATAGCAGTACATGCTGTCATAATTTGTAGAACCCTGCAAATAATCATGTTTTGTAAATTTAGCAGACATTACTAAGTCAGACATCATATTGTTTATACTTTCAAAGTCCCAATCATCAGCAAAAGAGTTTGGTTTTGCAAAATCACTCAAGGAGATCTTGATTTGGTGTGGATATTTCAGGATCTCGACCGGACCATAAATTTCATAGTCAGTGTTGTCCCAGGCTACCCCACCAGGTATTGGAATTGCTGTGAAGTTGGCTGAAGAAAGTTCTGAAGAAAGTTCTCGTTTCTTGACGTGTGAAGATGTGTGTGGTTTGAGGACCAAGTTGATGTTCTGACTTGCTGTGTCCATTTTAGCATATTTTCCCTCAATGAAGCGTCCCAAAGTAAATACCATGATGAGCCAAAGTATGAGGATAAATGCACCAAAACCCACCCAAAATGCAATCCATGGAGAAACTAGATATGTTTCTTTCAGTTGTTTTAAAAGTTCCTTCGCTTTGTCTTTAAAGGATTTTGATGATGGCTGTGTCTTTTGTTCGCTGAAGCCTTCAGAGGAATCATCGAAGTTGATGAAGTAACCGGATGCAGTTCTGTCAATTGTTCCAATTGGTTCAGGATTTTTGTTTCTTGCATTTTCACTTGGTACTTCTGTATAGGTGTGTGTCTCTGCTAAATGTCTTTATTTGGGTTTTCAGAGGTCTAAGTTCTATTGCATTGTTGCATAGTCCTTGTTGTTCTTCCGTAGGCGTTTCGAATGTGATGAGCCTCTTTGATAGGACCTCTGTACTGGTAGCAAACCTTGGTGTTCTGCTACTTATTGGGAGTCCACTTGGCCTACTGTTTGTTATCGGCCACATGTTGTGGTTTTACCAGGTCGATGGATACAACTCGGTTCTCCTTTTTTCCAGCAAGTGGCGGTAGTACAACTGATCTTGTCCCGTTGACAGACAATACAGGAACTGCTTTTCTGTAAGAAGGCCCAAATTCCTTCTTTACCGCGATCTTCTCCCTGACTAGATCCCCGACTTTTGGAATCCAGACAGGTCTTGCTGGGACAGGTGGTGATTCTTCAGTGGTCGTTGGCTGTTGTTTCAACTGTATGTTGCTCAGGTCTTTTCTTGTTTTGTTTAAGTCCTGCAAAATAGCCAAACGGTCTTTGACATCAAAGCTTTTTTCTGTTACCACTGAAGTCTGACTATCAAGGTCAGAGATCAACATCCTAGTTCCGAATAATAATTCGTACGGACTGAATCCCTTCAGAGAATTTCTTGGCAAGTTATTAAGACTACGTTGGACACTTATTAGATGTTTGACCCACCCAGCTCCCGAACCTAATATCCTTTCTATTATAGATTGCTTTCTGTCTTGGTTTTTTCTTTACACCATCCCATACCCTCAGGAAGGAAGTGAGAAGATTCCCGCTGGGCTGTGCTCATTTGGCCATTCTTTCCCCCCCCAGGCTGGATTGCCTGAGTGAAAACAATGGTCGAACGTAGCATGCTCTTAGCGTATATGCCATTTAGACTCGCAAATCTTGTATAACAGTCCGGACGTCAGCCGAGTGCTGTGGATCTACATTATAAGTGGGAACTAGCCTGTATATGTTAATCGCAAGCCATTCTTTTTAGTGGTGATGTTATCTGCCTTGATACGACGAGGTATTAAACTGCTTCTCTCCCCACTGCGATCTCTGTTGCAGTTTGGGCAGTTTTTTACAAACATGGTGTAGTGCAGGCTCATGCCTGGCCACCAGTACCGTGATTGTAATTCTTCCAGAGAATCTTTTAATTTAAGGTGTCTGAGACCCTCGCCCATGTGTGCGTCTGCGATTAACAAGTTTCTCCTGTCCATGTTTGGAATCACTCTATCCCCCACTCCAGGGATTCGAGCAAAAGGAATGGAGTTTGCATCTATGATGTATGTGTAATTGAGTGGATAGTTGATCGGTAACGCCGAGCAGTCGCCTTTTGATGACGTTTTTACTGCCAGCAATGTTTCGCCGTCAATGTATTTTAATGTACGCTTTTTCCGATCTACGGGAGCCGGTTTACTGGCTGCCGCTGCGGCTGTTTCAGCCAATGAATTCCCTACAACGTGAACGCCATCACGCTGGTGACTCAGTGAGTGTGTCACGTGAGTCTTTGGTAGTTCTTTTTTCAAAAGAGCTACCTGTTCCCAGAGCAGTCTCTGCTTTATTGGTGCATCCGTGTCATCTTTGTAATCGTTCTGAATCCAGGTCTGCAAATCCTTGTTATATGCTTTGACGCAGAAATATGAATCTGACACTATAAGTGTCGGGAATTCGCGATCCGCATTATCTAGCGCCATTTTCAAAGCTAATATTTCAGTTTGTAGTTCTGAATTAGTTTCTACTGAGTGTGTTTTTGTTAATAGAGGTCTTAGTTTACCTCCGCGCCACACTTCTTTTGTAATCTCACATGTGGGATTGTATGCATGTTCTCCCCAAACGGAGGGTTGAGCATGTCCGTCTGTATAGATTACACAGGCGTAATGTCGTAGAGGCAGAATGTCGATTGGCAGAGGATACGTTTTTTCATATTTTAGATTTTTTAATTCTTCTAGTTCTGGATCAAAGAAGTAATATACTTTGTCCGTTGTGATTGAATTTACCCATTGTAACCATTCTGGATCCAATGTTGTTGTTGGTAAATTACACGGTGTTGTTAATGCCTCAAAAGCTGATTCTGCTGTTCTGACTGTGATATGTCTACCGTCAGCTATGTCTTTTTCTCTAGCTATTGCCGTTTGAACTGCTTGAACAATTTTTCCTTTGTTGTTGAATCTCTGTTCAGCTTTTGTGTACAAATGTGATTTGAATGCAATTGGTACCTTATCTCCCTCATTAGAGGTTAGGTATGTGAATCTGTATCTCCCTGGGATGACTCGGATCACAAGGTTGCGTGTATTATCACGGGTTTCTAATTTTGTTTTAATTAGCATGTCTGTTTGTAAGGATCTCAAAATTTCTGTGTGTGCTTGAGTCCAACTGGATCTTTTAAAGTCTGGTTTAATTAGATCGTAAAGGGGTTTGACCCTTTCTGCGTAATTTGCAATGTAAGTTCTTCCGAAATTTAGGAAGCCTAGAATTGACTGTAGGTTTTTTAGTGTTTTAGGAGCTTGGATTACGGCACATTCCTCTAGGAAATTGTCTGCCAGGCTCTTGCCTTCACTTGATAACTCATATCCTAAGAATAGGACCGTCAGATGGGCAATTCTGGACTTTTTGAAGTTGAATTTGTAACCCTCTGCAGCGAAACCAAGTATTATGGTGTTCACTCTTTTCAAGTGAGTTTCCAAGTCATCATCTGTTAAGTAAATGTCATCGACATAAGATAATGCTTCATCATCATATAGTTGTAGTAATTCTGTTACTCTCGCTGAGAATACCCCCGGGCTGTTCTTGTACCCCTGGGCTAACCGACAGAATTGTTTTTGAGTGCCATTTACTGAGAATGCAGTTAAATATCTGCTCTCTGGTGCTATGTTTTGACAAAAGAAACCGTTGGAGATGTCCAAGGTTGTTTTGTATTTTTTGCGCACTATGTTATTCATTAGTGCAGCACTGTGTGAGTTTTGCACTGCAAAAGTTTTGCAACATGTGTTAAGGTGTCGGTAATCCAAAACTAGACGGTACGAATTGTCTGGTTTGGAGACCGGAAATAAAGGATTGTTCATTTGTGAGGTGCAAGTTTCAATCACCCCTTGGTATTCTAGCTGATCTAGTATTTCATTTACTTGTTTTTTAGCTTCTTGCTTAATTGGGTACTGCCTTTGTGCAGTAGGTTGTGATTTTAACTGGACTTTGTGAGGAGGAGAATCCTCATCCCATCCTACATGATTTTTATATAAAGCAGGTGCTAAGGCCACTGCCCACTTTCTAGCAAGTGTATATTTTTTATGAATCGGTATTTGATTCGAGAAGGCAGGCATAATTACTTCTTCGCCATGAGGGCACTCCCTGACAAACTCTGGTGGCCAGTCTTTTTCAGCTAGAAGGATGTCATAGCCCTTGGATAGGTTATCCCAAAATAGTCCCCTTATTTTCCTAGTCTTATCTCCCTCTATACGTAATGTTATCTCGTATATTTTGTGGGGCTTGCTAACTCTGGTATCTGCAGTTTCCACTTGAAGGTATTCATTCGTGTCCACTGTCTCCAGATGATTCATAAGGACTTTGCGAGCTATGCTCACCTCTGCTGCGCTGTCTAGCATTGTCTGAGCCCATTCTCCGTTTTTCAGTTGTGTCCTCAGTATTCTCGGCATTGTTAACTACCTTGATACTGGCTACCTTCTTTTTTGGAAATTGTGATTTCTTTTTCAGTTGAGCAGGTTCCTTGTCTTTGGACTTGGCGTGCTCTTCTGATCGTCCTCTTCTTTCCGATTTCTGCGAGGAATTCTGAAAAGATTGAGAGGGACGTGTATCAATGTCTTGATATCTATCAGGTTTTTTAATATTATCCCTATTTCTAAGGTTATATCTATTCCCAGAGGGTTCACTCTGGGGTGACCTTTGTCTCGGGTTTGGAGATTTCTCTCTTCGCCTAGGAGACCTTCCTCTGGACTGGAATTTCTTTTCTTTAGGATTGGATTGTTTGTTCCCATCCCAGTTCTTTTTTGGTGAATTATTATTATTATTAAAAAACATTTTTTCTGGACTTGTAGTCAGTTGCGGTTTTACTGGTATTCCACCTAGACTATCTCTGCCTAGTTCTTCATAGGATTTTTCTATGATTCTGGCAATTTCAGCTGGTTGGTCCGCTATATCTGTCTCTTTTAACCTCTGGCGGATCGCCACGTTTGCTGCTTCACCTTTTATGTTGGCTAATAATATAGCCGAGACCTGCTTGAAGTCTTTCAGTAATTTCATACCAAGAGTTAAAGCAGGTTCTGGACCGTATTCATCTTGAATTTGTTTTAGCACATCTGGTATCACCGAAATGGATGGAACACCGTGCGTTTTTGTATAGATGGAAGCAAAGACTGTACCCCAAGTGTCACAGTCCTCAATGTGTGGTGCGATTCCCATTGGGAGACATATAGTCAGAATCCTGTGTTTTTCTAATGGGGTGGTGTCAGGAAACACCGCCTCTATTTGGGTAATTTTCTGTGCCAACCAGAATGGTATTTGTTCCCGTTTAGCTGGAACTTTACCTAGGCAGGATTGGATGTTCTGTGGTGTAATTTTATTTGTGTTCCCCTGGTGAGGGGTCAGCTGTGGAAGTTTAATCGCTGGCTGAATTGTTGAAGTCCGCATTACATACTGAACTAATTGTCTATGAATTTTTAGTAGTTGTTTTAGCTGTATTAATAGCTCTGCTGCAGGCATTCTTTCGATGTCTGGATGTGGTGTGTATCCGGCTAGGACCGGCCACGTTGCTCCTGGTCTTCCTAAAGGACCGAGCCTTGTAATGTGATTGTTATGTATTAGGGCGCCATCAAATAAGAGCAAATGCTCTTGGAATTTGAGTGGTACTTCCACCTCCTCGAAAGGAGTGTACTCATTAGGAGGTTCCTCTACTTTGTAATAGTGGAAGTACTTTGTTACAGCATTTGCTGCTGGAAAATTTATCCATGTATAGTATACCTCTGTCTGCCGATATTCGTGTGCCTCGATTACGAATATGACTGTGCCACCTCTAGGTGTCAGTCCATTTTCTATAAGTTTTAGAGTTATAGCTCTCCTTTTGGCGACCTGGATGAGTATTATATCCGGGTCTGCATCGAGTGCTGTAGTATCAGCTGCTGCTATTTCAGTAGCTAATCTAATTGCCTCTCTTTCTTCATCACTCTCTGTCATTTTACCGACAGGAGGCTTATGTCTTTTGTTTGCAGATCAGGTTTCTTTATGGAACAAAGATTAGGTGCACAATATTTTGGAACTGTTTTATCCTTCAACGTTGACTAGACCAAGAACCATACATAGGAGTTCCCTCCTGCGAGGTTTTGGAGGATATTATAACCTTTCACCCACTCCAGACGTCTTTGGAGTATTTAGGAAAAGGGGTCTGAGTGAGAAAGCACGACTGAGTTACTCTAAATGTCTTACGTTAGTTTTATCGCCCTTTCCAAACGCGTTGGGCGCCATGTAGTGTAGCTCCTATTTTCCCAATAGGCTCTGCGCATTGGAATAGTGCCTACAGCAGTAAAGGCCTAGGCCAGACGTTAACTAGGTCTACTACTGTCGATACTAGACTTAATTTTTGGGTTTGCCAGCTAAGCTCAGAGTTCGCTAGAAACTTTCTCGAATGTTCAAGGAAGGATTAACTCCCCTGATTAGACAAGAAGGGATTTAGTTTCTGACAACCATAGAACATGACAACTTTGCTCTCCCCTAATCAAGAGTCAATCTCGAGAGTCGTGTGAGCACAAGGCAATTATTTTACTCAGTCAGTACGTGCATTCTTAGTCTCATCAGAATGTAGAGAAAAGGAAGAGACGGGCGTGTTCAATAAAAGATGTTATTTATTGATCAGTCTCTTTTCTCGTACAAGAGAAATGGATCGATATTATTGCAATACTTATAGTTAAGTAAAGTGCATACATTAGAAGCAATAGTATAAAATAATACTGTAAAAACATTGATATGGTTTCTGAGCCATATGATGTTTAAAATGAATAAAATATATTTACATACACATATACATTTGACTAAACGTACTCAACTGGTGTTTCTAAGTACGCCTACCCCGTGTACCTGACCTAAGTCTAATGCGTGGGCGGGAATAGAAAGTTACAGTTTAGTTTAAGTTTGTTTTTGCCAAGTGAATAACTAAAGAATTCTCTAGGAGGGGTTATTCAGTTCTGTACCTGGAATTTAGGATGGATGAGGAATGGTATCTCTTTCTCTGCTCTCGATATTCCAGGCTGCCTGCGAGGGCTACCCGGAAGCGCCGGTGCTGGGTCTCTCGGCTTGAGATAGCAGCGCGTCTCTCAGCGCGTCAGGAAGGCGGGGCTGCTGGCTGCGGGGTCTGCTTCTGCTCTCGGCTTCGGCAAGTATGGCTGCTCCGTCTTGTCACCACGCGTGTGTTTGCATAGGGCAAGGTCGGCAATATTTATACCTTAAAGGTGCCGGGATTGACGTAAGGATGGACATAGGTACGTCAATAAAGATGTCATACGACTTGCTCGTTAGCACATTCTTTACTAAAGTTCTCTGTGAAATCAAAACAATGGCCGCACGGATTATCCAGGTTGTCATAGGTTTGATTTGTTATGAGAACGTCGTATGCCTTATCAGGGGCTGGAGGAATATCGCTTGTCTAATTAGATCTCAAGCGTTATGACCTAATCAGATAACACGTTCCTGTGCCGTAGTGTGACTGCGTCAGATAACGGTATCTGCATCATGGGGAATTTCTTGCCTCATGGGCTGACTGTTAGTTAACTAGCTAGTAAGTTTAACCAGAATAGGGTCAGGAATAGGGGGATCGAATCAGAACCTATAGAAATACACGACACCATTTTACATAAACACAGGGGGGAGGGAGCACCGCGGACATATCCTGCTGAATTACCTCTATTGCATCTTGGTAGATGTAGTTCATTGTTATTACTCGTTCTGTTCAAAATTCATAAAGTTCAAGGCCAGTGCCATTATTCTTCTCTCGCGTATCCCTAGACACGTGTTTCAGGCTTCTGCCATCATCAGTAGGGAAAATATCATTAGGTCGCCGGACATGCTGCCACAATCTTCTCAGGACCATCACCACTCCAAGGCATGCAGGCACTCCCTGAGCTCGTCAGCTCGCGGCTCACAGGAGCCATTTTACATAAACACAGGGGGGAGGGAGCACCGCGGACATATCCTGCTGAATTACCTCTATTGCATCTTGGTAGATGTAGTTCATTGTTATTACTCGTTCTGTTCAAAATTCATAAAGTTCAAGGCCAGTGCCATTATTCTTCTCTCGCGTATCCCTAGACATGTGTTTCAGGCTTCTGCCATCATCAGTAGGGAAAATATCATTAGGTCGCCGGACATGCTGCCACAATCTTCTCAGGACCATCACCACTCCTAGGCATGCAGGCACTCCCTGAGCTCGTCAGCTCGCGGCTCACGGGAGCCATTTTACATAAACACAGGGGGGAGGGAGCACCGCGGACATATCCTGCTGAATTACCTCTATTGCATCTTGGTAGATGTAGTTCATTGTTATTACTCGTTCTGTTCAAAATTCATAAAGTTCAAGGCCAGTGCCATTATACTTCTCTCGCGTATCCCTAGACACATGTTTCAGGCTTCTGCCATCATCAGTAGGGAAAATATCATTAGGTCGCCGGACATGCTGCCACAATCTTCTCAGGACCATCACCACTCCAAGGCATGCAGGCACTCCCTGAGCTCGTCAGCTCGCGGCTCACGGGAGCCATTTTACATAAACACAGGGGGGAGGGAGCACCGCGGACATATCCTGCTGAATTACCTCTATTGCATCTTGGTAGATGTAGTTCATTGTTATTACTCGTTCTGTTCAAAATTCATAAAGTTCAAGGCCAGTGCCATTATTCTTCTCTCGCGTATCTCTAGACACGTGTTTCAGGCTTCTGCCATCATCAGTAGGGAAAATATCATTAGGTCGCCGGACATGCTGCCACAATCTTCTCAGGACCATCACCACTCCAAGGCATGCAGGCACTCCCTGAGCTCGTCAGCTCGCGGCTCACGGGAGCCATTTTACATAAACACAGGGGGGAGGGAGCACCGCGGACATATCCTGCTGAATTACCTCTATTGCATCCTGGTAGATGTAGTTCATTGTTATTACTCGTTCTGTTCAAAATTCGTAAAGTTCAAGGCCAGTGCCATTATTCTTCTCTCGCGTATCCCTAGACACGTGTTTCAGGCTTCTGCCATCATCAGTAGGGAAAATATCATTAGGTCGCCGGACATGCTGCCACAATCTTCTCAGGACCATCACCACTCCAAGGCATGCAGGCACTCCCTGAGCTCGTCAGCTCGCGGCTCACGGGAGCCATTTTACATAAACACAGGGGGGAGGGAGCACCGCGGACATATCCTGCTGAATTACCTCTATTGCATCTTGGTAGATGTAGTTCATTGTTATTACTCGTTCTGTTCAAAATTCATAAAGTTCAAGGCCAGTGCCATTATTCTTCTCTCGCGTATCCCTAGACACGTGTTTCAGGCTTCTGTCATCATCAGTAGGGAAAATATCATTAGGTCGCCGGACATGCTGCCACAATCTTCTCAGGACCATCACCACTCCAAGGCATGCAGGCACTCCCTGAGCTCGTCAGCTCGAGGCTCACGGGAGCCATTTTACATAAACACAGGGGGGAGGGAGCACCGCGGACATATCCTGCTGAATTACCTCTATTGCATCTTGGTAGATGTAGTTCATTGTTATTACTCGTTCTGTTCAAAATTCATAAAGTTCAAGGCCAGTGCCATTATTCTTCTCTCGCGTATCCCTAGACACGTGTTTCAGGCTTCTGCCATCATCAGTAGGGAAAATATCATTAGGTCGCCGGACATGCTGCCACAATCTTCTCAGGACCATCACCACTCCAAGGCATGCAGGCACATCCTCCATATGCAAGCTGTCCATCTCCATGTACCTCCAACCAGTCCCACACAGCGCCCGGGAACATGAAACAATGCATGAGGTTATCATGGACAAAGCCCAACTTAGATGGGAACAAGAGCATATTCTGCAGTCCCATGGCACGTAGTTTCTCCGAGACCCCAGCAAATGATTGCATTTGCTGCTGGACGGACCTGGTGTGGTCAGGCAAAATACACATTATATGATTTTCAAAGGAGGCATCACCCCTCTGTGGACTCCCTGCAATCTAGCATCCCGTTCTCTGTAATTCAGTATTTTTGCAATAATGGCTCTAGGAGTGGCCCCAGGAAGTGGGGGTGCCAGTGAACTGTGGGAGCACGCTGCAGAAGAAAAACGGAGGACAATCTGACATATGGGAGCTGTTCTTGGATCCACTTTTCTAGCAACAGTTCAGGACTAGATCCCTCCACCTTCTCAGGAACCCCACAAAGTGTAGATTGCGTAGGCAAAAACTGCCCTCTGCATGTTCGGCATGTAATTCCAGCTTCCATGTTTGAACTTCCAGGGCCAGCACAGTAGCTTTTAGTGTCTTCATCTCTGCCTTCAGAAGGAGCCGTTTTGCTCAGTTCCAATAGAGCATTCCGTCACTTTCCGAACATCTGCACGAGGAACATTCAAATCGTGTGTTATTGCATCAATGTTACTTTGCATCGCTGTGCTGGAAGACTCAATGGCTGCCAGGATCAGGTCTTCAGAAGGACCCTGAGGAGTCTGCAGAACATCAACATCCATCACACGGGGGTCCCCAGCGCACCAGCGGCCGGGTACTTATCCATTGTGGTCTGCTGGGATCCATGTGTTTTCTTATTGCGATGATTAAGAAAGAGAGAGACCCACTGATTACCAAAGGGATAAGGTACTCTAAACAAGTTTAAAAAAAGTTCCCTTCAGACATAGACATTGGTGACATATAACCCCGTATTTCACCAACCATATCTGAACAGGGCAAGAGATACGTTTAAACATACAGATCAGTCAAATTAGATAAAACTATAAAATTGAAATATTACAAAATGTATTATTAAAAATATAAAAAGCACAAACAATTAATATATTAAAAACCAATTATCTGACAGTACATTCCTATATTCCACAACAAATCACTGCACCATATATCACGTTTAACACATAAAAAGAAAATACATAATACATCCACATCAGAGAGAAAACACAAAATCAGACAGTTGCCTTTGTCATTGTTTAGACATATCCCCTATACATATGAAAATGCAGTCTGGCCACACTCTAATTTATGTAGTCTCACAACAGCATTCCAACAGGATTACGTCGTCAAAAGTAGCGTCGACGCGTTTCGATGGTTATTCTCTTTACTCCATCTTTATCAAGACAATAGTTCTGTTTTCTCAATAAATGTCTCACTGATTGCAATTATTCCTGTATTCAACAGATATACAAAACAGGATTGTAGTCATCAGTATCTGTTTATATAAACAAGACATATTGATTTACCACAAGCTTCTTACAAGCTGTTTTGTAAGTCTTCCTAGTATAACACATAGAAGTACCTATTACATGCATGGGACTGTATAACATCACCCACTCCGTTCCTCTTCTAATACATTCAACGTACTACCCTGTATTCTTTTTTGTTTGTCCCAGGATAGATAGCTTCTTTAAAACTTTGACTGGTTTCTCTGGTGCTAATAGATCAAATATTTTATGTTTACATATACATTTCGCCCACTCTTGATCGTTAAAATTAAAAAGTCATCAACCGCTCTGGGTTGTAAGGAAAGCATTAATTTTAGACAACCATGAAAGGGATGAAGCATGACTGGACGTGCAGCAAGGTGGTGCCTTGTATAACTGAGGTAGGGCAACTTCGGAAATAGTATTGGCTGCTGAGTGATTTGGAAGAGGTCTTAAGCTCTTCCTCTTTCTATCATACCTGCTGCCCTCTCCCCTTCACCCCACATACAACATCCCCCGACCACGTTCGAATTGCAAATGTGGACTTCGTGGGTGAAGACTGACGTGGCATGGACCTGATAACTATGACAGACTGCTATCTTAAGCACTATGGTGAAGATTAGCTGGAACTGAGAACAGAGGCAGGCGGGTGAGCCAGGCACCTGATGGTGTCTACTGCTAGATGGCGGTTGGCACGTCATGAAGACTGAGGCTATTAGCAACACATTTGGTGCCCAGCCAGGGAAAAAAGGAGGACAGTCCCACACCCCAATATTCTCGCCAGGATTTGTGGCTAAAGAGGGGTAGATGGACGCAAAGAAGATAAGAGATCCCTTTGCTGGCCAAAGGCGCAGACACCATAGATCTCTATGTGATGGAAGCTTTTGGAGATAGGGACACATTTGTAAAGGCTAATCATGGTAACTGCCCCATAGATGACAACAGTGTTCCATTGTCATGTCCGAGAATTGGTGACATTCACTCCAGTGGATCAAACTACTTAGTTTATGGCTCTACAGTTCCAGAACTGGCCTTGGTGGAGCTGGAGCCCAACCCCTGGGTGTTCTGGCAGCCATCCACAGCACCAGAGCAACATTAGGTCACAAAATGAACTTCGTAAATATTGACTTCAGTCAAATATTTTCCTCCGAACTCTAACTGGAAGTTAGAGTTCGGAGGAAAATATTTGGAGAGTGTATTGGCCACCAGAGCACAGCGGAAAGAGATCACTGAATTGGAACATAAGAAGAAACTAGTGTCCCGCCCGACTGGCGTCACTCGTGTATCGGCTTGGCAGTCAAGCATTGGCAAAGCCAATAGGTCCCGCCTTTTGGCTTTGCCAATGCTTTTTGCTGACTTTACTTTGTTCAGCCTTTTAATAAACAGTGGTGTGCCGCGTTGGGGGGGGGGGTTTGAGCAACTCACGGGCTGCCGCAAGTAGGGAGGGGGCGGAACAAATCAAAGTGTATGCGGTAGGGGGGCGCGAGCCTTGTGAACATGGATAATGGGAGGGGGGCTTACCTTCCAGTGTCACAACTCAGCCAGCTGAGAGAGAGGGGGCGGGCACGAATGCACGGATCAAAGGCGTCTCAGATGCTACGGGTTGTACAGGCTCTACTATTGGCTGGGTGAACTGTAGTCTTTAGCTCGACTCCGAGGTAGTGAGAAACGAAAACAAGGAATTTAAGGAATGCAGCGTTCCGCAAGTGGTGGGTGCGAGACCGAGCACCAGGCCATCTGTTTTGCATTTTCATGCACACGTCTGGCACGATAATTCAAAACAGATGGAGCCTGTGAGGGTAACCGCAAGCAATAGTCCACACGCACAAGTGTGTGGTGAGCTTTTTGAAGCCCCCTTACTATAAGTCTCGCCAGAGCATTCACCTTAGAAATAGAGCACCATGCAAAGGAAGCTGGTGTTCAGTTCGGGAAAAAGAGCGCCATGCCGAAAAAGCCAATAATGATCTCATCAAAAGAGCAGGGTATGGGAAACTCTTTATTTATGTTGTGAAGTGATTCAAGATGGCGGACGCAGCCGTCCGATGGCTCGCATAGGCTCACATCGGCAAATTCAACAGTTTACAAAAGTAAAATGCACTGTTTATATCATAATGAGCAGGAATCATTCGCTTTATGAACTACCAGAGAACAACAAATATGAGATTAGGCCTAAATTCCCCTGCAGCTGCCAAAGGGCTCTGTCAGAGGGCAGCCATCTTCAACTGGTGCTAAGCCACACCCCTCTCAGCATTCCCTATGCATGAAAGTAAAAGTTTTTGACTGTCATCAACCTCCTGCTCAAGCTATTTAAGTTTATTTGCCTTTCTAGAGCGTTAGGTCCTGATAAAGCCCCATCCATGATTCTCCCATGTTAGACATTGAAAATAATGTATATTTTTAATGTTTCCATTTTACCTCTCTACTTTTTTACTTACTAGCTACACTATTTAGACTATTTATATTTTTGTAAAGGTTATGGGTAACTCAGTCCACCATATTTCAGAAAGTAGAGCAACCGTGGTCCTTGCTCAGTGCTTCCACACCTTAAACTAATGGATGCTTTTGGAAAATGTAGGTATGCTTCTTTGATCCTTCTGGATGTGAATATGTTAACACCTGTTAGAAGGGTCTTAACATAGTTGCCACTTTTGCCTCATTGGCTACATAGTGTATTTCCTATGGTCAATCAATTTCATGCGTACACGAACAGTGGGTTGTTAATGGTAAATTAGTTTATCTAAACAAGGTGTAACTCAATTTGTATAATAGAATGTTTTTGAAAATATTATGAATAGTGAAAATACCAAACTTACATTTCAAACAACTCATGTCTCATAAGCACAACAAGGTTTTCTGTTAGGATCAGAGGCCCATAGAATAAGTTGTTGTTTATTAGGTAGTAGGACTGAAATAGGGCTTCAATTGAAATGTCATTCATACAGAGCATTCAGGACTAAAGTGTCTTTTGCATAGGAGACTTTTCAATTACGTTATGATTGCTTCATATGAGGAGTTGGTTAAAAATGCAAAGAGTATACATTTTCCCAAAAACCTTGCGTGAGTATTATTTTTCCTTGCACATCGAAGTTTAGAGAAGGAGGTTGTGTGAGCTTCACAGTCAGTAGGTTCCTCTAAAAATGGTCCGTTTGTGAGATGGTTATTGTGGGGATCCTGAGTGTTGGCCTTTATGCCCTATGAAGGCCACCTTGAATACAATTCTGGCTTCAATTGGGAGCCATTTTAGAGAAAGCTGGATCAGAGTGAAATGGTCAGTCAATGCTTGTAGTCCCTGAAACACACTTTGCAACTGCATGGAGGGCAGCCTTCAAAGTGGCCAGGCAGCAGTGAGTTTATAATCAATCCTAGAGAGCACTAGGGATAATATCTCTGATTTAAAGCCATTTTGAGGATAAGGGGCAAGATCCCCAGAGGAATCTGATCTGTTATGTGCTCATTTGTCAAGGACATTTACAGTTAAGTTTTTGCCTAGCATGAATCCCAGCAATTTGGTGCAGACAGCAATTAAAGGTTTGCAGTACTGCATGTTAAGATTGTCATGCCATGGTTGGACCAAAATAGTACACTGCATAGGGAGATGTCAGAAAAAACTCAATTAAGAATTTTGACTGATACAAATATATTTTGAAGAGAATCTTGGAAAATCGATGATGTCTTCGGTCAGTATACTTTCATGCATAGCTAAGTGCATGGATGACGAGCAATATTGCGCAGTTTCAAGTGAGGTACTAGTGGTTCCACGCACAGATTCAAGAAAGTGAGGGACAGGAGAAAGCCCAGGGAAATCGCCTTGAGCAGAGGTGTAGAAGATGTACGCCATTTCTTTTAGGTCAGTCATATCGACAGTTTTAGCTGTCTTGCCAGCTTCGAGTTAACCAAAATATCCATAATAAAAATACATGAATTGAGGTGGATTTTGGTCAATTCAACCAATCCATTGGGCTATTCAAACATGAATCGAAGTATGCTCAAGCCCACCACATCACACAGAAAAGGACACTGCATCAGCCCACTTCAGCCAATAGATACCTTATCCTTGAGTAATTGCATTTTGCTTGTGCACATAAATACAGCTACCTATTACAACAAAAGAAGTATATGTGTTAGACATGTAAAGGCACATGTATTTAACATGGCCTAGTAGTACCTATGTATGTTAGGGTGTCATCAATAATGTCAATAAAAATCAGGTAATGTATTTGTATCTTCAATACCGATTAATTATCATAAACCCAAAACAAGCACAGATCATTAAAATATTACAAGAGTTCATAATAATTTAAATATTGAAGCCACACCTCCTTAGTTTATGAAGTCCATTTGAAGCACTTGCATCTGATTCAAGAGGGACACCTAGTAGCCACTTTGAGGATTGCAAAATAATTTTTCTGGATTTGGTTTGATTTCAAAGAGACCTCTAGTAAAGATTTGACATGCTACAGGTTTGTGAACGTTTTGCCAGTCTTACCCCCAGACATGTGTTTGCTCTACATGACCTCTTTGGTGGGGCACAGAAGTTAGTGAGCTCCAAGCTTGTTTTCAGTGTAACATTCAAAGAATAGTGACATATCAACTGTTCAACAAACAGCATGTTACTTCAATATCCACCCCCCTCTGGTGCATGACATTGACCCTGAGAATCACTTTACACTAAGCAACCTCGATGTATCTTCGTTCAAAATAGTACTGGTACTCGCCAACATCCTCTAGCTGTGAGTTTGAAGGGAAACCAGACTCATTAGCCCTCTCAGTACATTCCGGTCAATGTGGTCCATCTTTGCAAAGTTGAGGTTCTTCCAAAAGAGCAAGGGGCAGATGTATCAACATTCCATTTTGCGAGTCCTTAATTGCGTTTTTTTGCGAATCGCAATTTTGGAAGCGCAAAATGGGATGTATGATCGAAATTGCGATAAATGTGCGATTCCTTAAAAATCGCAGAATAAATTGCGATTTCAATGCGATTCCTTAATTTGCGAATTTCGCAAATTAAGAAATCGCAAAAACGGGATCATGCAATGCAGGAACAGCCTGATGACATCACAACCAGGAAGTTCCAGTGATTGCTTGCACCTGCTTCCCAGAGCCACACCCAGTGGCAGTTGGAAAAGTGTTGTGAGGCAGAGCAGACCTGTTTGGAGAGCAATGGAGTCACAGAAGGCACACGAGGAAATGGCAGCTGAAAAGAGAAAAAGGAAGCAAAAGTTTTCAGAAAAGAAACAAGAAATCCTCATAGAGGAAATGGTTTGTAACCATGAGGATTTGTTTGGAAAAAAGCACTAAAAGTTCCTGACTCAAGGAAAAGGAAAATATGGCTGGAGATTCAGGAAAAAGTGAATTCAGTAGGAACTACCACTCGCTCCATTGAAGAAATCAAAAAGAGATGGTACGACATGAGACTGAGATCCAAAGAGAGTCTGGCAGATAGAATCAAAGAGGCAAACAAAACAGGTGGTGGAACTTCTTCTGTGGACCAACCAACACCCCATGAGGAATTGATAGAATCAACCCTGCTACCAGAGAGTGTGAGTGGAGTGGCTAGCATTGATAGCTCAGACCCTACAATAACTTCACAAGGTAAGGTGCATGCAAATTGGTTCAATGAATGTGTGTCATGAATGTGTGTGTGTCCTGTCCTCATACTCATTGTCAGATTAGTAGTAGTCCAGTTCCACAGTAAAACCAGAATTGAGCAATGCATCATGGGAGTTGTAGTGCATTAACGATATTCATACTTATAATCAAAGTAACACATGTCGTCCATGGAAGTAGTACTTCTAAAGCAGTGTAGTGCAAGTTTTTATTTGCAATGAATTCAATTTATTTTGAAGTAGCACAAATTAATTTTTCACACTCTACATCCACAGAACATACAAGTGACTCCAGGGCAGGAGTCCATTTGGAAAATTCTCCTCCACATGTGATGTCAGACACAGAACAAGTAGTCATTGATGCCCCTGTTCAAAATAGAAACATGAACAAGAAGAGCAGACATGTTGCACCTCTGACAGCAATGGAAGAAGAAGGAAATTCAGATGGAGGTTCAGTTTCCCAATGAGACAGTCTCAGTGTCCCCTCAGGACTCACAAGAGCAACCACAAACACCAAGGAGGTCACGGTCATTCCGTCTGGCGGCATGTAGGAGCAACAGAGAACCAAGTGAAGGAGGCACTGTATTTGCTGGCCTTGAGCAGGATATGCTTGCTGTACAGCGCCTGCCCCACAAGGCACTTAGGTCAATAAATAGGCAGCTATTGAAATCCAATAAAAATCAAGAATGCATGGCTGCATCAATTGAGAAACTCTGCCAGACCCTTGTATAAACAGAAAATGCTTGTAACAGGGCTGCACAGGCAGCACATGTCAGGATGCATACGTACACCAAGGCAATCAACAGACTTTGTTCAGTAGGACGGGCGCTAGGGGGCGCACAGCGACATGGCTGCCTGAGCAGCAGCTCCGCCGGGCGATCGTCAACTTTGGTGAATCACGCCGGTCTCGCCCCGGCCACCGGCTCCCCGAGCACCTCAGCGGATGTGGGAAGTGCTGTAGCACATAATGCGGTGAGGAAAGGCCCCCGGCGGACATGGATTGCTCCTCAATTTGCCGATGAACAAAGCGGAATGTCCGAGTGCCTGACAAAATGGCCGCCGCTATGGGACATGGACACAGCAGCAATGAATCAGGCAGTCACCGATCAACCACCAATGCTCACCGCAGCGTTTTGAAGGTAGGGTCTTGAGAACTGGCCCTTCCGCTGCCACTGCACCATCCTTTGTCGCGCTGCAGAGCGCCGGAGACCCCCGTAATAGCGCCGGAGTGACTGCCTGACAAGATGGCGGCCGCAGCTCAAAAAACGCGGGCATAGCCGACCCGTCTCCGGATCCGGCGGCTGTGCCACGACCCTGATGGCGGCCCGGTGCAGCAGAGAAGGTGACAGCAAGCTGCTATACACCCAGCGTGGAGGGCAGTACTGAGCGCGAGCACTGAAGGTGGCATATACACGCTCCTACAGGGAGGGTGGTGATGGCTGATGGCAACACGCGTTGAGAGCGACGAACAGTCTGCGCTTGGCTGTGCTACCTGATGCACTGAGGGGGTTCGCCTTTACTTCAGGGACCTGTGGACATCGCTGCCCTGCCCCTTCAGCCCATGAGAGCCCGGTGCTTTCCTGCTGTGGCGCCCAGGTCGGTGGCTGACGAGAGTAGCGAGGGCTGACTAGCGACCACGTGCGTGGCCACCCCTCTTGGTTTGGCGCTCGCAGACCCCGGCATTGCTGGACCACCGAGGCTGGAACTGAGGCTTGCAGCCTGACATGCCTTTTGTGCCTGCGGAGACGACACACCTGCTGCGATGGCTGCTTAGAGGTACCGCATGTGGAGGGAGTGTGCTGGACATACCGCGACAACACGCCACCTGAGGGATCGGTGAGGCCCGAGAAATCATCTGCACAGTGAGCTGCCACACTAGGTCGCATTTTCCGCACGGCTGAGCGGCCGCAAGCCAACTGCGTTGAGGGGGTTTGTTGGACAGCGGAACAATCAGCGAACAGCCAGCATTTGGCCGCATCACCTCGCACCCAGGAGGGTGTCACCATCACCCTGTACGTATAGCGCTGTGACGATCTTTTCGACGGCGAACACCCCACGGGTGGGGTTCACCACGGCATCAGCGACCAGGCTTACGAGGGCATCGGGGCCCACGTGCAGGAAGACAGTCTCCCCGCCCGCCAAAATGGGCAAGCCGGACAAACACCAACAGAAGCTGTCCTTTGAGGCGAAAAAAACGCAGAAATCCACTGACGAGGTGGTGGAGGATGAGACAGGGCCTGCGCCCAATAACAACATAGAAAAGATCCTGCTGGCGATACAATCGAACCTACAGGACATTAATGGCAAGCTGGACAACTTAACTTGCAGAATGGACACCATGGCGGCACGGCAAGAAAAGCATGGAGAGAGACTGGATGAGGCCGAAACACGCATCTCCGCGGTCGAGGATGAGGCGCGGGCCTCCACCTCAAAATGCGCAGATATGGAACGGCTCCTGGAGGTGATCAGGGCGAAGGAGGAGGATTTGGAGGCGCGCTCGAGGCGCAACAACGTACGGATCGCGGGCCTGCCGGAGTCCACCAACACAGGCCGCATGGAGACCTACGTGGAAACCCTATGCAAAGACCTGTTTGGGGCTGAGGCCCTATCGCCCCTCTTCATCGTGGAGCGTGCACATAGGTCACTGGCCCCGAAACCACCGCCCGGCGCCACGCCAAGACCGATTGTGGCGCGAATCCTCAACTACCGCGACAGGGATACGATCCTTCGGCTAGCAAGAGAGAAAGGGAAGATCCAGCATCAAGGGAACTCCTTGGAATTTTACCCTGACCACACAGTTGCGGTCCAGCAGGCCCGGAAAGAATACACTGCAGTGAAGGCCAAATTGCGTGATTTGAACATTGTGTATTCCATGATGTATCCGGCGCGCCTCAGGGTGGTATGGAAAGAGAAAGCGACTGTACTGCCGTCACCGAAGGCAGCACAAGAATTTGTCAAGAGGGTGCAACGGGAAATGAGAGACAATTCGCAAAATGAACAGCGACGTGACTCGGACTAAAGGTATGGGGTTGATTCATGGTCTGCCACTGGTGAGTGTACCGTTCTGTTCAAAATCATGCGTTTTAGCATGGACACTGTTGTCCGCACTTGGCTAGCCTGCATGATCCTGTTTTCCAGTTTGACCGATTGTGGTGTTGGTACAACGTGCACAGCATGTTTGGGTGAAGAGGGCCCGTTGGAGCTCAGAGACTGCTGTTTGACGGTGCGGATCACTGCTAACTTTGAATTGTGAATGCCCCACGGCCCATGCACTCTGCGTGACACAATATTGGCCTACACGGCTGGGAGATACTGATACCTTATGGCGTTTGCTCTCTGCAGGCTAGTTCACGTGTGGCAGAAAGCTGCCCCTTTGTATGCTGTGCTCTGCTCCATATGCACTAACTATGGGACGCCTCGCTCACTGACTGTCAGCAATCCCCGATGCATTCTATGTGGCGAGCAGTACAAGTGGGAGGCGAGGGGTTCTGCTCCTTGCTGTTTAAATGATGTGACTGCATTGGGGACGCACTGTTCCAGACATGTTGCTCAGCCAGTGGTTCTGTTGTTGGCTCTTCGGGGGGTGGGGGGGGGGGACGGCGAGTATTCACCTAAACTGCGTTTCATACAGCTTCTTTAGCATCGCCCACACCTGTACACCGGGTGGAGAGTTGTGCCCCTGGCGGACCTCTACAAGGGTATAACCCAGTAAGAGTTTGGTTCTGGGCACTGTATTTATGGTTGTGGAAGTTACGGATTGGTGCACTGGATGGGAATGGCTTCGGCAGGTTGGGGTTGCTGGAGTGGGTGGGTTCAGGGGGGGCGGGTTGTTTGAATGTACTGTTAGACCGACAGAGTATGTAATGTCTTTTCGTGCTGGTTCCCAGTTAGTCCTAGCTACTGCCGTGCCGAATGGGACTCCTAAAGGAGAGGTGCTGGCAATACCTATGCAATCGATTGGAAGTATGCGGTCATGCCTTATATCATTGGATTTTGATGGGGACCAGGGAGACGGGTAGGCACAGTTTAAACGTACTTACATGGAACATTAGAGGGTTCTCACAGCCACGTAAAATACGGCAGATATTTGCCAGCCTGACAAGGTGGAATGTGGACATAGCATTCCTACAGGAATCTCACCTGGCCCCGCATTCACACGCACAGCTGGGGTCAAGGTGGGCGGAGGAGGTTTATAGGGCCTCGTACTCTTCTTACTCTAGAGGGGTGATCATTTTGGTGAAACGGGGGGTGGGATTCGTGACTCGCACAGTAACACAGGACCCATCAGGCAGATTTTTACTGGTTTCAGGTACATTGAGAGGGCAGAAAGTGACGTTGTTGAATGTGTACGGTCCTAACACAGACGCCCCGGATTTCTTCCGAGAGGTATGGGGGCACCTACAGAAACACAATAGCACGCACATACTATGTGGGGGTGATTGGAACGTGACCCTACGTGACGGTTTGGACCGTTCCGCTAACTCAGTAGAACAACACAAACAATCACGCACACTGGTGGGACACATGATGAAAGACTTGGGTTTGGAGGATCTTTGGAGGTTGAGGAACACTGACGCGACTGGGGCCACGCACATTACGGCTTCCCACAACAGCTGGTCCAGGCTGGATTACTGGCTGGGCTCCTCTGACCTGGCGCTATGGGTGCGGCACCTGCAGGTGCTCCCTCGCACGCTATCAGACCACAATCCTGTCCTCCTGCAGCTGGACATTCCAAGATACACACCCCCCCCTTCCAATGGCGCTTTAACTCGCGTGCTCTAAGTGACGCAGTTTACGCAGACACGATCAAGAAGGCGATTAAGGATTACTTTGACCTTAATGCCCCATCGACTGATGACCCCTGCATCCTCTGGGAGGCATTCAAGGCCACGATTAGAGGGGTTTGTATTAGCACCACAGTGGGGGTTCTGAAGGATATTAGAGCTCAGATACGCAGATGCGAGCAGCAGATGAGAGACCTGGAATCCCTATATGAGACCACTCAAGATATCCTACACCTGACCAAACTCCGTGAAGTACACACAGAGCACGCAGACTTTCTCGATTCCGAATTGAAATATTTGAACCGCACACTTGTGGCTAGAGCCTTTGGGGAAGGAGGTAGACCGGGGGCTTTTTTAGCTCGAAAGATATGTACGGGTCGCGGCCCTACTGCGATACTTAGGGTGAAGAACGGGGAGGGAGACACACAGACCCATGCTACCGACATATTGAAATGCTTTGTTAATTCATTTGGGTCCCTCTACAAGTCCCAGCCCACTGCCCCGGCTGCGGACACCTATGAATACCTGCACGATGTAGCGATCGGGTGGCTGTCAGATGCGCACAGGGAACACTTAGCAAGACCTATCACGGCGGATGAGGTTACTGAGATCATAGGCTCACTACCGAATGGCAAGGCACCTGGCCCGGATGGGTTCACCTCGGAATTTTACAAACAATACGCAGACGTCCTAGCGCCACACTTAGTGGATATGTATGGCACCTCCTTTGAGAAAGAGGTGCTCCCCCCCACATTACGCGAAGCTATGATTATCGCTCTCCTGAAACCATCTAAAGATCCGGAGGAATGTGACTCGTACCGACCGCTGTCATTAATAAACGTAGATTCGAAAATTCTTGCGAAGCTTATAGCCAAGCGGCTGTCACCACTGATGACCAGTCTGGTACTGCCGGACCAGTCTGGCTTTGTGCCCTCAAGATCAACAGCACACAACACCAGGACTCTATTTGCACTCTCACACTATCTGCAACCTTCGGTCAAAGCAGTAGCGGTCATGTTAGACGCGGCGAAAGCATTTGACTCCATTGAATGGCGGTATATGATCACTATCCTCAATAGAATGGGGTTCCCTAAGCGCTTTGTGCAATGGATCATCCTGCTTTACACGCAACCACGTGCCAGGGTCAGAATCAATGGGTACATTTCGGATCAATTTGCAATTGAGCGAGGGACGAGGCAAGGCTGCCCGCTCTCGCCGCTATTATTCGCGTTAGCACTAGAACCTCTGGCGTGTCTGATACGACAGAACTACAAGGAATCGGCACTACACTTCATAGCCAGGCCACTTCACATATCATTATATGCGGACGACATGTTACTGTATGTCCGGGACCCGGAAACTCACTTGAACGCCATACTCCGGGAATACATCAGGTTTGGAGGGCATTCGGGTCTGGCCATAAATTGGTCCAAATCCTCTATCATACCCCTCACTGACACCACTTCTCCATTTGTAGTGGACTTTCCGCTGGAATGGCAACAGGACCCTATCAGATACTTAGGGGTCATGTACCACAGAGACCCGGATGAGGTGCTTAGGGCAAACTACGGGGTGGTTCTGTCGAAACTGGAGGACAGTATAAAACGTTGGATACATCTGCCCCTCTCGCTGGCCGACAGGATAGCGATTGTCAAAATGAACATACTGCCCAAGCTACTATACCTGTTTAATAACATTCCAATCACACCGCCGCAGGCTATCTTCCGTCACATAAACTCCCTGGTGCGGACCTTGATTTGGGCGGGTAAGCAGGCCCGTGTGGATCTGCGGACTCTTACACTTCCACTTGCACGGGGCGGCTTCGGGGTACCTGATTTCCTCCTGTACTACCTATGCGCGCAGGCTCAATACGCGGCGTATTGGTATCACGCAGTTCCATACCTCACTCACACCGCTATAGAGGAGAGCGACGCACACCCTATTCCACTCACAGCAATAATCTCACACACCCGCCCCCCGCTACATGCTAGAGATATCAACACAGTGGATGCTACGATCAAGGCCTGGCATAGACTAGGACACGTAGCACACAAGACCCCACTATATGCACCAGCCATGATGCTACACCACCATCAGGAGCTCTCAGTCACTGGGGAAAGCGTCGGAATGTCTCTACTGACCAGAGCCGGTATTGATAGGATGGGAGACGTGTTCCAGGGAGGCGAGTTCGTGGGCCTAGACAAACTGGGTTATGTTCATAACCAAACATCCATGTTTCGCTTCACATATTTCAGACTCACTAGAGCCCTGAGGGAGCACTACCCTACGTTCCCTTCGGAGCCGGAATGCCTTACACCACTGCAACTGTTGATCACAACTACTGATTTGTCGCACCTGGTATCTAGGCTGTATTCAGCCACACAATCGGAGCTAGACGGGCAGGAGCTGAAGGCAAAGGGGCGGTGGGATGCACTACTCGACACACCATTGTCTGATGAAGAATGGGCTAGCGCATGCGCCCTGACACAGATACTTACACCCAATGGTAATCTGAGGATAATTCACTTTAAATTCCTCCATCAAGTTTATTACACACCAGCGAAACTGCTTAAATTTGGGTTTCAGGAGGAGGACAGATGTAAAAGGTGCAACCAGGAGGGTGCGGGCTTTGCACATTTGGCGTGGGGCTGCGCCAAGGTGGAAGGTTACTGGGGGGAGGTAACTACCACTTTGTCTGTTATGCTGGAGGAGGAGGTACACTGTACACCCAAAGTCTGCTTACTGGGGATAGTACCGCAGTTCAGGGCCTTGAAGCGGAAGTTCTGTGCGTTAGCACTATTATTGGCTAAGAGACAAGTGGCGCAATGCTGGCACAGTCGTAAAGTGCCGAAGTTAAAAACATGGTTGCATGACATGTCCACCTGTCGTGACAAGTTACAAACTTATGAAGAATTGTTACCAGCTAAGTCGCGACCAAAAAATGTGTGGGTTTATTTGGAGGATTATCTGGCCTCCCTACAGGATAATGAGGAACTTCCACCCATGGACTGAATGGGTTGAACGACTGCATGAGTACTAACGGGACGGGTGCAGGATGACGGCGGGAAGAGGGGGAACCTGTGAATGACAACACAACTGCTAGGTAGTACGCTAAGGTTACACTGTACGGTCTGAATTGGGGTATGTTGTTATATTGTTCTTGTTATTAAAAGAGAAAATGTGAGACTCAGTTCTAATACCAGCTAATAGCCATACATACGATAAACTACAATATTCTGCGACATATGTAACATTCACTCACAATGTTGGTTAATGGAATAAACGTAGCGAGCCGGCCCCAGGGTTGTAGGCTCATGCTGTGTTAACTGCTTGATTTGCAATAAAGGTCTTACGCAAAAAAAAAAAAAACAGACTTTGTTCAGTCACAAGCAACTTCACCAGGCGCAGCATCAACATGCAGCGCGAATTGAGTGACTGCACACGTGAAGTGGCGAAAAGTGTGGACAAAATGACATCAGTGTTGGAAACCATGCAAACCTCCAACTCTGGTGCAAGCACTCTCCTAGGCTCTGCAGAAAGTGAGGACAACTCCAGTAGGAGCAGTAGAAACGCTACCCCAACTAACCAATTGAGCCAACGCAGAAGTGGAAGGCGTGCTACTTCTGGACCTGAACACGAAGCCATGCATTCACAGGAGCAACATGCTTCAACCCGCCAGCGCAAAAAATAACTTTGGGAATAGTCATCTATTCAGCATTGATGCATTGTGAAAGCAGACTTTCAGTTACACGTTTGGATATTTTCTTTTAAGACATTAGACAGTAATGTTTTACACACTATGCAATATAGTTTGTCTGTTGTGAATTAAAACAACAATGACATACCTGAGTCTGTAGTATCATTTTTTCTTAGATAAAAATAATTTTGTGTAATGTCTGTCCTTCTTTGTCGGCCAGCCATTGCTCCAACTCCTACCACTGCCATTCTTGGTGGAGGGATATCATCATCATCAGATGAGTCAGAGTCACTCACTTCAATGTCTGTGCCTTTGCGAATTGCCATGTTATGCAGCATAGCACATGCTGTTACAATTTTACAACATGTTTCCGGATTGTATTGCAAGGCTCCTCCACTTTTGTGTATGCATCTGAACCGACTTTTTAATATTCCAAAGGTACGTTCTATTACCCCACGTGTTGACCGGTGTGCCCTGTTGTACCGTCTTTCACTTGCATTTGCAGGATTTAAGTATGGTGTTAGGATGAAGTCACGCACTGCATAGGCACTATCACCTGCATGTGAGAGAGAAAAAAGAAAATGCATGTTCCATTTTCAACCAATGGATGGTTGTATGAATGTTTGCATGAGTGTTACTCACCTAGCAGGTATCAGTCCCCAAACTGACCAGCACTAAGACGTCTATGAATTGCGCTATGTCTGAAGATATAGGAGTCGTGTGTACTCCCTGGAAACTTTGCTACAATATCATTGATGATGTTTTTGGCATTGCGTATGATCTGGATGTTGAGCGAGTGGTAGCTTTTTCTATTCCAAAATACATATTCTATGGCTGCAGGTGGAGTAATAGCAATATGGGTTCCGTCAATGCATCCAATCACATGTGGCAATCTAGCTATTTGATATAAATCCAACTTTGTTTCCTGTATGGCTTGCTGTGTATTGGAGAAATATATATGATGTTGAAGTCTCCTTAGCATTGCATCCAGGAACACATGAAATAAGCGTGATAGGGCACTCTGTGACACTCCACCAACCTCTGCTATTACACTTTGAAAAGAGCCTGAAGCCAAAAGGTGCAGTGAGCACAATACCTGCACATGTGTTGGAATAGATTGAGTTCTGCCTGTAGGATGCTCCAGGAAAGGTTTCAATTCAGTAATCAGGTTCAAAATGGTGTGTGGATGTAGTCTGTATTTGTCTTAGATCTCCTTGTGATGGAACAGCGTAATGCGCATCCTGAAGATTCTCTCCTGTGTTTGTCTTCTCTGGGCTAGAGCTTGAATGCGCAGCCTCCTGGCAATCAGGTATAGTCCCGCCATTTTGGTGTTTGAAAAAATGCATTCTGGGTGCCTTTTTATATATTTTTTCAATTACCACCTGCTTCTATTTGGTGTTAATTGCGATTTCTTATTTAGCGATTTATGGAAATTCGCAATTTGAGAATTTTACATACATACCGATGCGATTTCTTAACTTGCGATTTCTTATGTGTGAAAATCGCAAATTTAAGGACATGCAAAATAAGGAATCGCAATTTATTCTGAGAAAAACTATTCTCGCACAATAAGAAATCGCAAAAATTGTGAATACTTAAAATGCGATACAATTAGTTTCATACATGCCAATTGCACTATTTTAAGTCGCAAACGCTGCAAAATTGCGATTCGCAGCGTTTGCGACATGCAAACGACTTGATACATCTGCCCCCAAATCTTTAAAACTGTTACTTATTTTTAAATATGTAATTTTTCTTAGCCCCAGACACGTGTTTCACTCTTCATGAGATTTTCATTCTGTATTGATTAGCTTGCTCACCTGACATTTCTCTTCTACCACAGTACACAGCATAATATGATGCAGTAGGCTTTGATACAAACTTAATTATACTGCTATACATTCACCATGCCATTTATAAAACATTTTGGTAAAGGAAAAGTTTAAGGTAATTGACATTACCTGTGACTGCTAGTACCTATGTATACTAGGTTGTCATCACAAGTGTTCTATAGTAATTAGAGCAATTATTGAAAGTTGTAATATTGACAAATCATGATATAGTAGCTTTGGCATATGTAATTATCCTATGGAAAACAAACACACATTTTTAAAGCAACAAAATCCTTTATATACATTTTATTTTGAAGTCACTCCCCTTCAGCTTGGGGAAGATCATTTGAAGCACTTGCATCTGACTGCAAGGGGATGTCTAGTAATGACTTGAGGTACTGCATTTTGGTGAAGACTTCAAGCGGTTGTGTATTACTTGAGAGAGCCACCTGGTAACACTTGAAGTGCTGCAACTTTGTGAAACACTTCTCATGCTTTTACATCTAACTTGAGAAGGGCATCTAGTAATAACCTGATATATTGCAGGTTTGTGACTTTCTTGCTAGCCCCAAGAACAATGAACAGTTAAAATACATATATATATATATATATATACATACGTACATACATACATACATACATCGTCTTACCTGTATTTTGCGGGTACAATTGACGACGCAGTTGGTTCCTAATTAATGGGAACAGGATTCTACTCTGAGGCCCACTGGAGGGCGAAAATTAGTTCTGGAAACAGTTTGGAATGCACACAAAGCCACCGGAGGCTTACAGACAAACTGCATTAAACTACATGTTCCAGTGTGCATTGCACAAGGGAAATAACTGAAAGGCATACCTGAGGCTGTTTAAAAGGTTAAAAAACGAAAGGAACTGTGGTTGCAGAGTAATGGTGGTGCAGGCAAACACGCCTCTGAAGAAAGAGTTTGTAAGTTCTGAAAAGCGTCAGGCAGCAGGACAATTTTTTGGTGAAGACATATATATATATTTATTCGTGTGAAAAAGGAGTACGCCAGTACTCGAAACGTTGCATTTTGAAGGCTTGTGAATAAATAACCTGCCTGGATATCGTGGGGTCTGTCTCTTCTTTTGCCGCGCAAAGTGGAGGTCTGAAGATTTCTTGTGATATATATATATATATATGTATTACCACCAACCAAACTTTCATCATCAAAAGAGGCGCTGACTCCGTGTATCTCAGTTCAAGGGTTTATTTGTTACAACAGCTTCTGCTCAGACGCGTTTCGGCGGCTCTTCCCGCCTTGCTCACTAACATCAGACCCATTGAATCTGCGCTATATATACACATACACATGTTACACAATCACATGAGTCATAATTGTAATTTTCTAATTGGTTTAGTGTTGCCATGGTGATTCTGGTTACACCCACATGTCTACGTGACCACTTCCACGAATATAACATTGCTATTACACAACAGCATACATATGATCATGTTTGACTAAACATTACCGTCATGTTTAAACAATATGCTGACATTGCTTCGTATTTCATTTAATCAAAATACCCTGTGTTAAATTTATTTAATTCACCACATTGCGTTGAGGCATTCAAAATTGCGCCCTTCGTTAAATTACTTTGATTCCGTCACAGCTCTTGGGCGTGATTGATGGAGGGGTGTGTGTCACTGCCCAGGCCGGTGATTGGTTTTTGTGCGAAGACCTACAAAGGGGCTCGGTAACACCGGGGATCGGTTTGCTGGCCTGGTGGCAGAGTCAGAACATGTTACAGCCTTCCCAGTCCCTCCTCGTGCGTCTGGTAAGTGAAGCGTGTGATTTTCCGCGTTCACATTCTTATTGTGAGCGCACATATTCATGTTAGCCTCAATGAGCGGCAGATTACGCGCTAGTGCGCACCCTATGTGTTCGGTATTGTGCATATCCCACTACGTTAAGGTTCAACCGATTTCACATATTTTACGGGTATTAAACTTACAATACGAAGTGAAGTTTTTGGTGTGGTAAGTGGGTGCGGATTCCATGTGACTTGTACTGAAATTAGTATACTGATCGCGCCATCTGGGTCTTTGTTACATAGGTACTCAGGTACTGTAAGGGTAGGCTATTTAAATGTGTACACTGAGGGCTTCATCAGCGTTCAGCCCTACGGGGATCTTGGAATTCAACAGAATAATGTATCTGGATTCCAGACGGCGTAACGCAAGCTTGCGATTGCCGCCTCTTACATTTCTTGGGATGCTGTCAATGACGAAGTATGTCAGACCTTTTGCGTCCCCTCCATGCATCTCATGGATATGTCTCGCTACTGGGTAGGCTGGGTCCTTGTTGGTGATAGCTCTCAGGTGTTGTAAGATTCTTACATGCACTTGATGTATAGTCGACCCTACATATTGTTTACCACATTCACATACAAGTACATAAACGGCGTATTCCGTTTTGCACGTGAAGTGTTGCCTAATGACATAGGGTTGCTTGCGAAAGGGTACTATGACACTCGTAGTGTTTTTCCCATGGGTACAAGCTTTACATTTGGGACATTTTTTGAAACCCTTTTGCGACTGGAACCAGTTTTTCTGTTTTTGGATGGCTGGGGCATTGTTGACCAACTGTTGACGCATTGATCGGGCCTTCCTGAAGGATACCAATGGTTTGTCACCCACTTTATCCCCTATGATTGCGTCATTACGGATCAATGGCCAGTGCCTTCTGAGTATTCTTCGAAGGTTGGCATGGTGGCGATTGTAGCCCGTAATTAGCCTCGGGGGTTGCCTTTCCTGTTGATTGGGTCCAGATTTTGTCACATCAGGGAATAGTAGCTCCCGTCTGTTTTTGGCGCTACATTTGACTTCCGCAATTTTGCATGTTTTATCAGTGTACCCTCTGTGCTTTAATCTCGTAAAGAGATTGGTTTTTGCTTCAGTTAACCCTTCCTTGGTACTGCAGTTTCGAGTCATCCTAAGACATTCTGCGTATGGGATAGACTGTTTTAGAGGTGTCGGGTGGAAACTGTTAGCATGGAGGATTGTATTGCCCGCAGTGGGCTTTCTGTACGTGCGTGTCTGTATTGTGTCTTTCATAACAAACAGTTCTACATCCAGGAATTGTATACTTTCTTTGTTTGCATTACAGGTAAATTTGAGATTCAATGAATTTTCGTTCAACTGTTCAGTGAAACTCCTCGCACTCTCCTCACTGCCCTCCCACAAAATAAAGATGTCGTCAATGAAACGTTTATAGATAACAACATTGTGGTTCATTGTTTGTCCATATAGTTTCAGTAGCACCTGCTCCTCCCACCAGCCCATATGCAGATTTGCATAGCTGGGAGAGAAGCAAGTGCCCATCGCCGAACCTTGGATTTGTTTGTAAAACAGTTTGTCGAATATAAATGTATTATTCGTAAGGCACCACTCACACATCTCCAACAGCATTTTAGTGTGTTCATATTGGTTTATAGGTCTTTTTCCCAAGAAATATTTTATGGCATTGAGACCGTCCTTATGCCTAATGCTGGTGTAAAGAGCTTGGACATCAAGAGTCAAAAAAATGTAGTTCTCTTTCCACTTTGTGTCATAGATCATTCTCAAGAAGTCTCCTGTGTCCTTTATGTACGCCGGTAATTTTCTGACCTCTGGTTGAAGGAAATGATCAATGAACACACTTGTGTTCTCGAATAGGCTCCCTATTGCCGAAATTATTGGTCTTCCGGGTGGTATGTTTTCATTCTTGTGTATCTTGGGGATCAGATACAGTTGCGCTGTGACGGGGTAATCAGTCTTTAGGAATTCAAATTCATTTTTGCTAATTAGGCCTTTGCCTCTCCATTTGTACAGTTCGTTATGGTACCTTTCTTGAATGCCTACCAGGTAAGTAGGACTGATTCTCATGTAACACTCCCTGTCCTGTAGTTGACTTAGTGCCTCAGTGTTATACATTTCCAGTGGCCAGAGAACGATGTTTCCCCCTTTGTCGGACCATCTCACCACGATGTCCGACCTGGCTTTTATTTTCTCCATCAGTGCATTGTATTTTCTAGTGTGGTCTTCATTTTGTTTATAACGTAGTTTAGTGCTCATGATGGAAAGTTCTTTGAGGTCTTTAATCACATACTCTGCGAACAAATCCAACCCATCTTTTGGCATTATTGGCAAAAATATTGATTTGGGCTTGAAACCTGTTTTCACTCTTTGCCAAATGTTGATGTCTGAATTAAGGGCTGCCCCACTCGGTGTAATTTCTTCAGTACCATTTTCATTTTCCATTTCCAGGTCTATAAGGTCTTGTAGTGCGTCCATATGTTCTACATTTAGCATTTCAGTCATATCATTATTGGGCATTGCGGCCTCAGTGCTCGTTTTGACGTTGAAGAAATATTTTTGCAGTTTTAATTTTCTCACATATAGGAACAAATCAATCCTTGTTTGAGTATAATCAAAATTTGTGTTACTGCAGAAAGTCAAGCCTAAAGATAAAATTTCCAGTTCTTCCTTCGATAGCTCCATGTTTGTTAAGTTTATGACTGTGTTATCTTTGTTTGTCTCCATCATCGGCGTTTGTTGTATCTGTATTGCTGTTTTTTCTTTTGTTTTTCTTCTTTTTGCGCTTGCTGTCCCCCACCTCCTGTCTTTTCTTCTCCTGCTTGTTGTTTTTGTTTTCGATTCTGATTGTTCCTGCCTGGCCCTTCTCCTTGATTTGACGCACTTCGTGGGCGCAATGTTCTGAGGCGCTGTTGGCGTAAAAAAGCAAATTCCTGTGCCGGGGTCGGTGCTGGTCCAAGCATTTGTGCGCTTTGATTACTGTCATTGTCTGTGTCTTATTCTGAGCTTATCTCATTTTCACTTTGTTCAGGGGCCCCGGGTTGCTTGTCCTGTGGGTCTTGTAGGGGTTGTTTCCTTATTTGATCAAATTTTCTCGCAAACGTATAGATTCTTCCGTTTAAATAATCATTTCTGTCCCTCTGAAATTTGATGGCTTTTCTTTCCTTAATTTCTGCTTCATGTTTATCTAATCTTGTTTGGATTTCTTTCATTCTCTCTGCAATTTCTTCCTTTTTCTCTTTTGCGTCTAGTTCTTTTAATATATCCTCAATCCGTGTGATCAATTTCACTCTGTCACTTGCTGCAAATTGGATCAGTATTTTGAGCATATTTTCAGATGATTTTGCACTATTTTCCGCCCACATTTGCAGCATTGCTGGATCGGGGTCCTCATAGGTGGGTGCTACTAATACTCTCAGCCCTCTGGGGATTCTATTCACATCCAGGTATCTGGAAAGAGATTTCACTTCCCACCACTTTGCAACTTCTTTTTTTCGTAATTTCTCCAACTCATTCAAAAGTATTTTTGTTTCATCTTTCTCTTTGGGTTGGGTTTGAGCACTAAGTTTGGTCTTATCACCTTTCCCCGTGTCTGTGTCAGTAAATATGTCTTTTGCAGCCTCCTCTCTTCCCTTTTCCCATTCAGCAGCCATGCTGATTGATTAGTAATCAATGTTAACGCTTGTACAGATACACTGCCCGTGTGGTTTTGAGTTCCCTCCACACTTGGGCTCACTCTCCCACTAGATCCTTGCCTTGCGCCCGTTCCCGTTACTCGCATCGAGTCACGGCTTACCAGAAATTCCCGACTGCTCTCCAGCGATCGTCGATCTCCAGGTCGCCAGTCTCAGATGTTTTCACAGGTTCCTCGGGACTCTTCGCATTTCGATCTTTAGGGGGGCACTGTGTGTCTTTTTTCTCCAAAAGTTTCCCATAGAATTGTCCTTTGCGACACAGTGCTGCCAGAACGAGGAGGGTCAGCGTTGGGCTTCCAGGACTCCAGCCCTCTATAATACCACCAACCAAACTTTCATCATCAAAAGAGGCGCTGACTCCGTGTATCTCAGTTCAAGGGTTTATTTGTTACAACAGCTTCTGCTCAGACGCGTTTCGGCGGCTCTTCCCGCCTTGCTCACTAACATCAGACCCATTGAATCTGCGCTATATATACACATACACATGTTACACAATCACATGAGTCATAATTGTAATTTTCTAATTGGTTTAGTGTTGCCATGGTGATTCTGGTTACATCCACATGTCTACGTGACCACTTCCACGAATATAACATTGCTATTACACAACAGCATACATATGATCATGTTTGACTAAACATTACCGTCATGTTTAAACAATATGCTGACATTGCTTCGTATTTCATTTAATCAAAATACCCTGTGTTAAATTTATTTAATTCACCACATTGCGTTGAGGCATTCAAAATTGCGCCCTTCGTTAAATTACTTTGATTCCGTCACAGCTCTTGGGCGTGATTGATGGAGGGGTGTGTGTCACTGCCCAGGCCGGTGAACTCGCCTGACGCTAGCAGCGCCACCAATTCGTTTTTCAATTGGATAAATGACGAAGAGTAGAACCCAATTCTGGTGCCAAAACAAAGGTGCCTTTATTCGTGCCTTTTAATGCTCAGCATGCCCGCCATTACGTGTTTCGACTGTTTTATATGAAAAATATTTAAACTTTCCAGAACACACATTCACTGGATCGTGTCATCAGTGATGTCATTTGAGATGTCGTCAGTGATGTCATCAGTGATGTCACTAACCATGTCATGAGTGATGTAATATGTGACGTCATCACCAGTGCATCGCAGGCGCGCAAGTTATAGTTAGCTCAACTAACTATAACAGGCGATTTTCTCTGGTTTTATATGAGTCAAATGTTTAAAGAATTATAACGTCCCTGAAACCTATGTTTTTTTAGTGAATTTCCAAGGTTTTTAAATGCTAATTCCTAACTATAATGTCTGTAAAATCTATGATTTTTTCAGTGAATTTCAAAGGTTTTTTAAATGTTAATTTCATATTTTAATGTTTATAAAACCTATCTTTTTTCTATTATATTTGTAAATATATTGGAACTCTATTATACTTCTTTTTTTAAACTTAAAAAATTATGTAATGTTTTATATCTTCCTCCAAAAATATCTATCTCTTTTTTTTTTTCCAGAAAACTGAACTCTCATATGGGTAGCACACCAAGCTCCATCACCACAGTCCACCATATTGCTAAATTCGTAAATGATGCGCATTTCGTTTTCGAAGGGTTCGTGACACCGCGTCCTGCCTAACATCATATACGCATGAATTCGCCCCGGGTGCTACTTTGGTATTCGACGGGTACGCAGTACCAAACCAAGCATTACATCATGTATGTATGGGGTCGCGCCCGCTGCACGTTGCGTATGCGGTGATTGCACGCTGCCAGTCCCTGGGTTAAGTCACAGACGCATGGTGTCGCGCCGGGTACGCCATTCCCTCTTTTTTTGTCTCAAAAGTATATCTAAATAACTTTAAACAGTATATGACAGCAAGCGATAATCTCAAATATTTTAAACATTTATAGATTTCTACCTGTAATAAATGTATATTATGATAAATATATTTTCTCAAAACCGCGTCGGGTGCGGCCTCCTTATACGCACAGTGCGCGATTGCCATGTGACCTTAAAAAAAGCCTTTGATTGCTTCATAGCATTTCCCATTGTAACAGTTGGACGACCCCACCCATTTTAGTCATTCTCTCTACAGCGTATGATGAGAGACACCTCTGCACCTTAAACAGCTTTTTTGAATTTGTTTGCTGTATACACATATCTTATACTACACACAACATGCAACGATCATCTTGATCAATATTCATGGTCTGTACATTAGCCTTCCACGTGTGATGGCAATGCATCTGAAACGTTACATCAAAAAAACAAATGTGTGTTACACGATGCCCCTGGTGTGTGTGTGTGTGTGTGTGTGCACATTATTGTGCTGCCCTTCGGCCTGGGTATTGGTGGTTCTAAGAAGTATCATCAGCCACGGGCAGAGTGCACATCCTAGATCATATGTGACAAACAGTGAAGAGTAATGTATAGATTTGTATTGCTGTATGCTCTGTTGTTAGGCTTTACCAATATAGAAGTGTGTTATATGTGAGACTTTCAGATTCACGTTTGACATACATTGCTTGACTGTAATGAGCATTATCACTATGTATGATGTAGCCTCACTGCTGATCCTCCCTCCATCCGAGTACATTCATATGTGTACGCTTCGCGATAGCAACACTTTCAATAATACCGCACACCATTGACACGCATGTCTGCGCATATCTACAACCTTGACAACAACATGTGATGTTCCCCATTCAATCTTTGCAAACAGCATCTCATTAGCGATAGTTGCTGCCCTCCTGATACATACTACATTAATGTAAATTGCACATTCTGCGATGTCGAAATTGCAAAAGAAACACACATAAGTACACTTCCTGGACAGGCAGGAACTGAACAACGCCCCGATCCCCGGAACAATTATTCATACCTTTACGCTGGCCTGGGGTACGCAAGCCCAGCCCACTTTGCATACGTATAAATAGAATAACGACAACGCCACATGTCCCAGTTCTTCCACACTGCCTCAGGTGATGTGGGCACATCCAACTAGCATATCACAATGCGCAATCAAAAAAAGGGATCCATGAGGTGTACACCATCCTGCCAATCAACACTGTTTCTAAATTGTGAACCCTACTGCCCGTCGTGTTTCCAAAGGAATCCATGAGGTGTACACGATACAGCAATCAACACTGCAACTGAATTGTGAACATTGCTGCCCGTAGTGTTTGCGCACACAACAATGACAGCCGGTGAGCCGTGGGGTCTGGGTGCACAGCAGCTCCAATTGAGTTTGGCGCTGCTGGAGGGGTGGGCTGCATCAGCCTTAGTGCGCAGGTGCGAACAAGCGAAGTTGCCCTGCGTAATGATGTCACATCTCTGTCTCATTTTAAAGACCTGCTGGACCGTACTGTAGGCCTGAGCCAGCGGGCAGCACTGCCCTACAGCCACGTGTTGAGCACAGTGCTGTGGGAGGGGTGGGCTGCATCAGCCTGGGTGTGCAGGTGCGAAAAAACAATGTTGCCGCGCGTAATGATGTGATCACTGACCTCATTGAGTCACATGTCTGTCTCATTTTAAGGACCTGCTGGACCATACTGTAGGCCTGAGCCAGCGGGCAGCGCTGCCCTTCAGACACATGGTGTTGGATTTTAGGGCACTGCAGTGAGCTCATTACTAAGTGTACATGCACACAGGCTTCCGCCATTGCATTACACGTGCACATTATTCTTCTAGCATGCGCTCTGTTCCTTTGTATGTAAACGTTGGCATAACATATTATTATTTAACCTTCTGTACTTTCGTGCACTTCAATTCCTCTTTGAACCACGATTACCACTAACAGTTGGTAGATCGTACTTCAAAAATGAAGGATGCACTCAACTGGTGTTTTCTATTAAGCTTGAAATAAACCTTCATTTACCTTCAGACGTTTCCACCATTAAACTATTTCTCCCTTTTCAGACACTGAATTGATTGAGTTAAAATGGGCGAAGCGGGTGCTCAGCCCATCATGATGCCTCGGCATTCTGACGCCTTCCATTGTGGTATCAGGACACCGTCCACATCCGGAGACCTGCTCTCCAACCCTACAAAGTACCCTGGCTTCGGAGCTTGCACCAACACGTCATTGGACACACCGATGGTGGCAGGTGAGCAGTGAAGCCTGGGTGTGCAAGACATACAATTAAGCACAGTGGGGGAGAAGGTGCTGAGGGGCAGCACCCTGGGTGCACAGGTGCAGGCAAGCGATGTTCCCGTAGCTAATAATGTAATCTCTGGCCTCATTCATTTGTTTCATTTTAAGGACTTGCTGGACCACACTCTTTCTCGCGGACCCCAGCGTCCTAGACAAATGGGTGACGGGAGGTAAACACTGAGGGCTGGATGCAGTAGGCCGACGCTCTGTTTCCTCCTTCCTCTGTTCTTCTGACTCTCCCTCCCCTTCTCCCTTCCACCCCTCCTCTCCCTCCCATTCTCACTATCTTCCTTTCATTTGGACTACCTCTATTTTCCTCTTCCACATGGCACACATACTTATGTTTCAATTTTGTCTTGCAATTTTTGTACACTGCTTCCGGAGGAGTCCCAACCAAATATTTCATGTCATGTTATACTGTTGTTTGCTCTAATAAACTTGCATTTACATTTATTTGTGTTGTTTTAATAAAGGTTATTTTTTTTCCAATAAACAAGTGAGTGCATAGGTCTTCTTTTTCTGACAACACTTGTCTGTAGTTTATTGTGAAAATCGGCTGTTTATCGGAGGTTATGATGGAAAACATTTGTAATTTTGCGGTGCACCTACCAAATATAAACCAACAGACTATTACATAAATGAAGCCTGCATAATTCTACTACTGCAAGGGTTCTATGTGTATATCACTTTATAACACCATGAGTACTGCCCGTGTGATTGAAGAACCAATAAGGCACTGCCTAGGACCACCGAGGCTTCAGGGAATGTAGAGGCCCACCCTGCATATTTAAGTAAAGCCCCATAGGGTGGCGATCCCCAGACTTTCGTTGGCCTCGAAGCCCCCCGAACAGTTAGTAAACAATACCCGGGAAGGTGGAGATCCCCCTAGGCTACGAAACGTCTTTGTGCCCTCCCGCGTTTAATTTATGTGTGACATTAAAATTCCCAGTCCTACAGAGACCCCGCAATATAATAATAGGATTGGCCACGGAACATTACCCACCAGGGGCCTCATTTTAATGAACGGGTGAGACCCCCTTCTCTTTTCTTTTTTTTTTTCCATCTGGATCCGCTCTATTAAAGCGATACGAGTTTTTCCTATCCTCGCTTCAACTAGTCAAACAAGGATTTTCTATCACAGGGTGGAAGCCATGCACCCGCCCTCTAATTGCAAACATAAATGTCCCACGGATGCACAGCCTGCGACATTGTACGAGCTGGACCTGGGAGGTCACGCTCCCTAGGACGATGATGCATTGGTTAGTATAAACGCATACTAACACTACTTACACACGTGTAGTACAGTGACCAGAGTGTAGTGCAAAATCTAAAAATCTAAATCCTACCAGAGGTCGGATGACATAGTTCAATGAGCCGACGACCCTGGTATGAGTAGAAACAGCTACACAAAAAAATCGGGTCTTCAGCACAACACAAGCAACTTTGAAATATTGGTGAGTGCTGCCTTCTTTTTACCTTCTCCCGCTCTTCGCCAAATGTATGTAGTGAAGAGGCAGACAGCAGTGGATCCGATAAGTAGATTCATTGCAGGAAAATAAGACACTTTAAACAGCCACCAACAGGAGCAGACAGCAAGGTAACCGTCTTCTCCAGCACCGTGTACAAACTCTCCAAGGTTCCCCTCATGACAGCCCGACATTCTAACATTACATACTTACATTCTAGTAGAATTACATAATAACATTCTACTATGACTTACATTGGAATACTACACAAAGCACATGACTTTACAGCAATGAGCTCATGCTTTCTTCCAAAAGTCTTGAGACCAGTACGGTTGAGTAGTTAAATTAACACTACTTCCACAGGTATACTACAGCGCCCAGAGCACATCACTTTACAGCAATGACCTCACGATTTAGGCTCACGGTTTAATCCCCAAGTCTTCAGACCAGTAGGAGAAAGTAGTTCACTACCCACTCCCTATATACTATAAACGCATACTAATAATAATAATAATAATAATCCACATTTGTAAAGCGCACAATCGCCCGTAAGGGTCTCTAGGCGCTGGGGGCCGTCGTGAGGATTAAGCGAGCTATTGCCCAGAGTCACATGGTGCTGGGCTAACCTGCCGCCGGAGCCGGGGATCGAACCCTGATCCCCAGATTCCAGCGTCAGTCGCCCTGGTCGCGGCGCCACACCTCTCCCCCTAACACTGCTTACACAGTTATACTACAGCGGCTAGTATTCTACAGCGCCCAGAGCCTATCACTTTATAGCAATCAGCTCGCTTTGATCCCCGAGTCTGCACATCGGTAGGCGTGAGTATTTCGCTTCCCGTTTCCGGTATAGTATAAACACACGGTAGCTGTCAGTAGTTCGCTTCCCACTCCCTGTATGGTATACATGCCTAATACCACTACTTGCACACGTATACTACAGCACCCAGAGCCCATCCCTTTACAGCAATCACCTCGGTTTGATCCTGTAAAGGGATCCGCAAGTCTTCACACCGGTAGGCGTGAGTACTTCGCTTCCCGCTTCTGGTATAGTATGAACCCAGGATAGAGGTCAGTAGTTCGCTTCCCACTCCCAGTATGGTATAAACGCGTACTAACACTACTTGCACACGTATGCTACAAATACCAGAGCACATCACTTAAAGACTAAATGTAGTCAAAATGCGTAGGCCGTCCTTTTTTGCAAATGCACATGGTGTTTGAAATAAGAATAAAATAACTTAATTTACTTACTGCTATGGTGCCGTGACTTCTGTCTAGCAGCGTGGAGACGAGAGGAATTGAAGCAATATATATATATTCAAGTCCACAGTTGTCCAAAAACTAGCGCACTCCTCACTGGGCAGAAAATAAGCCTCCCATTCTCACCAACCCGAGTTGCAGTCACACAAGGCATCCTGGGAGCTGCAGTTCGGAGAATTCCAACGATCTGAAACAGGTGAGCAGGATTGCAGGGGGGAGGAGCGGACTCATGCCAGTCATCTTAGAGGCAGCAGGGAAGAACTCACCGCGATTACCATTCTGGTGTTGGGCGCTGAGGAAGGCGAAAGCTGAAATGCATTCGCCGCCACTGGAGTTGCACTGAAGAATTAAAGCCTTTCCGAATTGTTCCCCTTTGGGCGTCTGCTTCTTGTTTTGGAGGGAGGCTTTTGAGATATATAAATGTGCTGAATTCAAACAAATAGTCCCGAACCTCCGACTTCGGTGAACAGAGACCAGACGAATCCCAAAAATAAGGCAAGATGATTTTATTGCACCAAGTTCAAAAGCGCAGCGGACTGCCGCATTTCATATATATATATATATATATGTCACTACAGACAACCCAGGTAGGTTTATTTCTACTTTTAGTAGACAATCCCAGAATATAAAGAAAATCATTAATACACAATAGCCGATAGTGCTCATTGATACGGTTCTCAATGGAGTTTTAACCTCTAAACCAAATTTTACCTTTCGCAAGGCATATTCAATGAGGAGTGAATTAGTTAAAACTAGCCCTGAGCTCTATCATGAAGAAAGTTGGCTTTCCAACCGAAAAGGCTTCTTTAAGTGCAGTACTTGCAGAGCCTGCAAATTTGGAGTCAACACCAGCACGTCCAAAAATGCATTTTCTGAAATCCCAATTAAAATCAAGGGTTACTACACGTGTAAAACTGAATTTGCCGTGTATGTGTTAAAATGCATTTGTGGACTCCAATATGTAGGGAGTATGAAACTGCAAGTACATGCAAGAATTCTGCAGCACTTAAGGGCAACAGTCAATTCCGACCCTTCTTACCCAGTGGCGAGACATGTGAAAGCAGAACATGGCAATAATTTAAACGTGCTGCAATACTTTGTAATTGACTGTGTACATGCTAATAAAAGGGGCGGTAATCGAGAAAAGTTATTACTCCAACTGGAAACAAGATACATCCTAGAGCTCGACACTAAAACCCCAAAGGGGCTTAATATTTGTGAAGATCTGCATCACTATCTCTAAAGTAAGCTCGATTTTCAAATATTTAATGTACAGAAATTTTTTTTTTCAAATATTGACCTTGCAAGATAAATAATCAACAACTATTAAATTAACTTAACTTTTTTATATATTTATTGAAAAGTATGGTTTTAGCGATATTTTTATCTTTTTATGCGGGGTTTCTGTTTCTTGGGCGTGGTAGTCGATCGATAGTGGTTGTTTCATTAATCTATGATTGTTTATGGATTTTTGATTTCCCACGGTTGATGGGTCCCACGGTGGAGAGTTATGGGCCGCATGAATCGATTAACATCAAAGGTTTAATCTTGCTCCAATTCAAATCCTGTATCTTTGAGAACTCCGCACAATGCCAACATATTCAGTATTTGTACAGATATATTAAACCACACTGTAGATAATGAAACAGTCATCCCTGCCCCTATACCCTGCCCCTAAACTAGGTTTTATTAATACATTTTGGGTTACTCCCTGAGGGGAGTATACCTTGTACTTTATATATGCACTATACACACGCACTTAAGCACAAGCACTTATTTTCTGTCATTAAAATGAAAATTGATTGGCATAGGGGATAAAACAGCTAGTTTTCCGACACATTACATTAGACTTAACGGTAACCCACAGGATAATGGCTGGAGCCATTGAGGGTAGGATTCAAATATGTTCCCAATTTCCGTTGTTGCTGTATTTGTGCAGTTAATATATTTTCTAGACCAGTTATCGCTAGTTTAGAAGAACTCATTGTCAATATGAATTAAATAATTTGTCATGAGAAATACATTTATAATTAATGAATGGTCGCACTAAGCACTTTATTAACTTTGCATCGAGCAGTTACTGAAATACCCCCTAAGCCTGAACATTGTGTTGCGAAAGTGGGTAAAAGAGTGAAGTCTATTTTCTATGTCCCTGACGAATTGTAACGACAGAATGTGAGTGGAAGTTGGTGTTTTAAATGTTAAGGGGTTAAACACATTTTGCACCAGCGATCAAGGCGACAGGGATCGCCGAAACGCGTTTGGTTTGCACGAGCACAGCAATGCACTTTTGAAATCTGAAAAAATAAAAAAGACCTGCAACTGAAGTAATCTGAGAGTCCGTTTCTCCGTGGTATAGCTGATCAGCTGTGTGGAGTTTGGAATTGGATATATATATATATTACCTACTGGCGGTCGCCAGTAGGTAGTTATAGTTAAGATTGGCTACCATAGGAAATCCGCAACATTCTATTGGGAATAACTCTGGCGCCGGTTGAGGAATTGGTGTGTAATTTTCCAAAATTTTGGCCAGCTCCGCTGCGCTCCTTCCCTGAAAGTTTCGGGGGATTCGTGACGTGAGGGCTGAGAAAAAAGGGGGGTCCCAAAACGTGTTTTCCCCATGTTAATTTCCATAGGACGGTCTGACAAGTCTACAGCCCGAACCGCTGAACGGAATTACGCCAAACTTGGCACAATTTTAGGGACTGGTACGCAGATGTGCCTTTGCTATATTTGCTGAAAATTGCTCCAGTGTTTTTTTTTAAAATTAACTTCAAAAACACATATATATCTATATGCGCGCTTCGAGCGCTTACAGGTACGCGTACCGGGGAGCGCACCCGGCACGCTACGGGACTGCGCGAGCGGAAAGCTGATTGGCTGTTGGGTGTCTGTCAACATTCTAAACAGTCCGGAGAGTCCACCATCTTGTGTCTCGGTAGAATCGAGACACAAGAGGTGAAAAAGAAAGGGGGAAATAATTAAAAGGGGCAGAGTAGACACCCCCTGACCCCCTAGGTTTTCTGAGGGGGGCCTAGAAGGACCTTGAACGGCAAAAAAACTTTTTTTTTTTAATTTTCCCGGGGTAAGCTCAGGGTGCGCGCACATGGGTGCTTACCGGTACGCGTACCCTGAGCGCACCACGGGGAAAGCCAGTGTAAAAAATAATTTAGAGTGCTTAGAGTGCTGTTCCCTTACTCCGGTTCCCTCACTACCCATCATTCTCTATCCTTCATTCCCCTTTCCCTTACTTTCATCCCCCAGTCACCTTCTCTTAGTACCTCTGCTTCGGTCCTGTTCCCCTCTGTTCCCTTTCTTCGCTCCCTCACTCATTGCCCTTCCCTCACTCACATTACTCCGCTTCACTAACTACTTCTGTCACTCCCTCTGTCCTGTCACATCCTCATTCTCCTTCCCTCACTCCCTCTGTCTTAGCCTCACTCCCTCTGTCCCCTCACTCACTCAGTCCCCTTTCCTCATGCTCACTCCCTTTAACTCTCCCACACTCCCTTACTTACGTTTCTTTGCTCCCTCACTCAGTCCCCTTCTCTCACTCTTTCCTTTATTCCCTCTGTCTCCTCACTCTCTCAGTCCCCTAGTCTCACTCTCACTTGCCTTTATCCACCCTCTATCACCCCTCTTTACTCATCCTCACTGCCGTTCTCTCACCCTCCCTCACTCCTGTTCCCTTACTCCGGTTCCCTCACTACCCCTCATTCCCTATCCTTCATTCCCCTTCCCCTTACTTTCATCCCCCAGTCACCTTCTCTTAGTACCTCTGCTTCTGTCCTGTTCCCCTATGTTCCCTTTCTTCGCTCCCTCACTCATTGCCCTTCCCTCACTCACCTTACTCCACTTTACTCACTCCTTCTCTCACTCCGTCTGTCCTTTCACATCCTCACTCCCCTTCCCTCACTCTCTGTCTCTTAGCCTCACTCCCTCCATCCCCTCACTCTCTCAGTCCCCTTTCCTCATGCTCACTCCCTTTAACTCTCCCACACTCCCTTACTTACCTTTCTTTGGTTCCTCTCTCAGTCCCCTTCTCTCACTTTTTCCTTCACTCCCTCTGTTTCCTCACTCCCCTAGTCTCACTCTCACTTGCCTTTATCCACCCTCTATCACCCCTCTTTACTCATCCTCACTGCCGTTCTCTCACCCTCCCTCACTCCTGTTCCCTTACTCTGGTTCCCTCACTACCCCTCATTCTCCATCCTTCATTCCCCTTCCCCTTACTTTTATCCCCCAGTCACCTTCTCTTAGTACCTCTGCTTCAGTCCTGTTCCCCTCTGTTCCCTTCCTTCACTCCCTCACTCATTGCCCTTCCCTCACTCACCTTACTCCACTTCACTCTCTCCTTCTCTCACTCCCTCTGTCCTCTCACATCCTCACTCCCCTTTCCTCACTCCCTCTCTCTTAGCCTCACTCCCTCTGTCCCCTCACTGTCACTTCCCTTCAATTACCCTCACTCATCTTAAAACACTGACCGTCATCAACTCACTCTCAATCAGTCCACCTTCCTTCTCCCTCACTCCCCTTGCCTTACTCTCAGTCCCATTACTTTATCGTCCATCACCCTCTTTCTCTCAATATCAATCCCCTTTTTTCACCTTGACTCCTTTCTTTCCGTCACTCCCTGTCACTCTCCTTCGTTCTCTCCACTTCAACTCACTCTTGTTTACAACTCATCTTCTCTCACTCGTCTTCTGTCACTTGATCCCTCTATCACTTACTCCCCTTCATTCACTCCTTTTATTCATTCATTTATTCAGTGGAAAAACAAAACCAGGGATTCCAAAACTGCTCAACAGGAGCAAAAAAAGTTGAAAAATTAGGGACGGGGAGGGCAGCGGTGTTCCTCTCTCTTCCTAACAATGAGTTCTATGCTCTGCTCCCCATAACAGAGCAGTTAATCACAGTCCACGCATACAAATTTCATGCCTGCAAAGACCGGCTGCACGTTAGGGATCATTCTTCCACGTGGTGTTCCCGAAGCTGTTGCTCCACCAGTGAAGGTGCTGCCGCCATCTCTTGGTGCATTCCGTGCCAGGCCCCTGACACTCTCCCTGGCAAAGTTATTTGGGTGTCTTCTCTGGACATGCCTAATTAAAGTGGCATTTCCAAAGCTATATTTCCTATTAGGATTGCCTATGGATAAAGTAGTGCCACATATCTTGCAGGTTACCTTAGCAGCATTAACCTTTTTTTTTCCTTCAGGGATGGAAAAAAACTTCCAAATGAAGTGGTCCTTTACTTTGTGTTGAGGAGGGACCTCAGGCAAAAAACTTCAGAATCACTGCTGGATGACTCCCTTGCAGCCATTGCTGTAGATCAGAAAACTTTGAGAAGCAGATAATGCACAGAACACCTCTTGCTCTCTCCAAGTACAATTCAATAGTGAGAGAAATGGGTGGGGTTCTCAATATTTGGAGAGAAAAAATGTTCTGAACCAATGAAAAGTGTTATTTTAAGGTCACATGGCTACGCGCTCCGGAGCGCTTCTGGGGCGCTTACGCGGCACATACGTGGGCGCTTCCTGGAGCTCTTCCGGGGACGCTTACGCGGCGCGTAGCAGTGACGTTTTGCTCGTTTTTCGGGAATGCGTTTAAAGTTCAAATACGGTTCTTAAATATTATAAATAGTACTTTTATATATTATTATTTACTTTTAATACATAAATTAATTTGTTTTCGATCGCGATAGGGCGCTCTCGCTGCGCGTACCGGTGCGCGCGCCGGTACGCGTACCGTGAGCGCACCGGTGCACAAATAATTAAAAAAACATATATCTGAAAAACATGTAAAAAATAGTTTTTTACAAATATAGAATTAGGAAATAATTAGAAAAAAATAAAAAAATTAATAGATATAATAATTACCTATCAATAAAAAACAATATTTCCATTAAAAAATTGTAGTTTTCAAACTCGCTAAAGTTACGAATTAGCTTTTTAAAAAAGTTGCAAATTCACTGAAAAAACCATAGGTTTCACACACGTTATAGTTAGTAATTAGCTTTTAAAAAACCTTTGAAATTCACAGAAAAAAACCATAGGTTTCACACACGTTATAGTTAGGAATTAGCTTTTAAAAAAACCTTTGAAATTCACAGAAAAAAAACATAGGTTTCACACACGTTATAGTTAGGAATTAGCTTTTAAAAAACCTTTGAAATGCACTGAAAAACCCATAGGTTTAACACTTGTTATAGTTAGGAATTAGCATTTTAAAACCTTTGAAATTCACTGAAAAAACCATAGGTTTCACACCAGCTATAGTTAGCTGAACATTTTACTCCTACAAAACCATTGAAATTCCCACGTTATAGTTAGTTGGACTCACTATAACTCGCGTGTCCGCAATCCACTGCTGATGATGTCACATATTACATCATTCATGACATGGTCAGTGACATCACTGATGACATCACTGATGACATCTCAAATGACATCACTGATGACATCACTGATGACATCTCAAATGACATCACTGATGACATCACTGATGACATCATCCCTGTGATAATACGATGCACCTCCTCACACTCTAATCTAACCTTTGATACACCCAGTGTTAAATACAAACTACCATTCCTGAAATTATTGACACACCAATACCAGTAACTACATACACACTCACTGATTTCTAGGTCTACACACACATCCACTCATTCACCCATACAATCAGTCATACAAACAGTCACTCATCAATAGAACACTATCGTATCCGCTCATACACTTATACAGACACTCACACGCTGACACTCATCTACAGAGTTACTCACACACCTAGTCAGTTATACAAAGAATCAATCACACTCCCATTTCCTCAACTACACAGTTTTACTCACTAAACCTTACTTAATCAAACATATACTAACACATACTTACTCTCTTTTACAATCACTGATACAAGTACACATTGATCCATACAGTCACTTACGCCATCACCGGCTCTCATGTATAGTCATTTATACATGCCAACTCTCACATGCACTGTGTTTTACATATGTACTTACTTTGACATGGAGCACTGAGATAGCCATTCACTCACCAACACACATGCACACTGTCAACCACCCATACAGCTCTTTCGACATGTACTCTTGAACCCATATACCAAATGAATCAACTGCTCACACATATATGCACAGAGTCAAACACCTCCCAGCCACCCACACACACACTCACCCTCACATACAAATACTTGGGCAACCAATCAATAACCCATATAGACACTAATATAGCTACTGATCAACACATGCAGCAGCTTACACAACAACAGACATACTGATGCACACATTCAGACAGTTTAGTCACTAACCAATGCATTCAGTAAGACACATTTAATCACACACTCATACAGTCAGTCACGCACCTACTAAATCCTTCATCTAGACACTCATACATCCACTCATTCTTCAATATATAAAACATATATTTAATTTTCAGAAACACACATTCAGTGGATGATGTCATCAGTGATGTCATTTGAGATGTCATCAGTGATGTCATTTGAGATGTCAACAGTGATGTCATCAGTGATGTCACTGACCATGTCATGAATGATGTAATATGTGACATCATCAGCAGTGGATTGCTGGCGCGCGAGTTATAGTGAGTCCAACTAACTATAACGTGGGAATTTCAATGGTTTTGTATGAGTAAAATGTTCAGCTAACTATAACTGGTGTGAAACCTATGGTTTTTTCAATGAATATATATATATTCAAGTCCACAGTTGTCCAAAATCAAGCGCACCCCTCACTCGGCACAAAATAAGCCAAACACTCCAAGATGGCAAGGTTCTTTCATCATTTCAACAGCCCAACATGTTTCGGAATTAATTTCCTTGATCACGGGCCAGCAGCAAATGTTACACATCTCACGAGACTGCCAGTACTGCTTAAATCTCTTTAATAAAGCTCAGGTGAGTATGGCATCAACAAGCAGTGCATGCTGGTTTTCGCAGTTCCACAATCCATTTAACTTTTCAATGCTGCTGTGAATAAAAAATAAATGTCATTACCCTTGATAAGGTTGAAACGAAAACAATGCTCTCCAGAAATGCAAATCCTGGCTCCCAGTAATCTGCCTGGCCTCGACATCATGAAGTCACAGACCCGCCTTACATAACAGATAGTGTTGCGCTTAAACGGCAGGACGGCCATATTTATTCAAGTCCACAGTTGTCCAAAAACAAGCGCACTCCTCACTGGGCACAAAATAAGCCAAGCACTCCAAGATGGCAAGTTTCTTTCATCATTTCGACAGCCCAACATGTTTTGGAATTAATTTCCTTGATCACGGGCCAGCAGCAAATGTTATGCATCTCACGAGACTGCCAGCACTGCTTAAATCTCTTTAATAACGCTCAGGTGAGTATAGCATCAACGAGCAGTGCATGCTGGTTTTCGCAGTTCCACAATCCATTTAACTTTTCAATGCTGCTGTGAATAAAAAATAAATGTCATTGCCCTTGATAAGTTTGAAATGAAAACAATGCTCTCCTGAAATGCAAATCCTGGCTCCCAGTAATCTGCCTGGCCTCGATATCACGAAGCCACAGACCCGCCTTACATAACAGGTAGTGGTGCACTTAAACGGCAGGACGGCCATATTTATTCAAGTCCACAGTTGTCCAAAAACAAGCGCACTCCTCACTGGGCACAAAATAAGCCAAGCACTCCAAGATGGCAAGTTTCTTTCATCATTTCGACAGCCCAACATGTTTCGGAATTAATTTCCTTGATCACGGGCCAGCAGCAAATGTTACACATCTCACGAGACTGCCAGCACTGCTTAAATCTTTTTAATAACGCTCAGGTGAGTATGGCATCAACAAGCAGTGCATGCTGGTTTTCGCAGTTCCACAATCCATTTAACTTTTCAATGCTGCTGTGAATAAAAAATAAATGTCATTACCCTTGATAAGGTTGAAACGAAAACAATGCTCTCCTGAAATGCAAATCCTGGCTCCCAGTAATCTGCCTGGCCTCGACATCACGAAGCCACAGACCCGCCTTACATAACAGGTAGTGGTGCGCTTAAACGGCAGGACGGCCGAATGTATTCAAATCCACAGTTGTCCAAAAACAAGCGCACTCCTCACTGGGCACAAAATAGGCCAAGCACTCCAAGATGGCAAGTTTCTTTCATCATTTCGACAGCCCAACGTGTTTTGGAATTAATTTCCTTGATCACGGGCCAGCAGCAAATGTTATGCATCTCACGAGACTGCCAGCACTGCTTAAATCTCTTTAATAACGCTCAGGTGAGTATAGCATCAACGAGCAGTGCATGCTGGTTTTCGCAGTTCCACAATCCATTTAACTTTTCAATTCTCTGTGAATAAAAAATAAATGCAATTACCCTTGATAAGGTTGAAACGAAAACAATGCTCTCCTGAAATGGTGAAAAGGTGAATAAAATGACCTTTCATCAAATGTCCTTACCTATTGGTTTGCTCAACTGACCTTGACAACATTTTCTTCCTACCAAAACACACAGAATAAAGCAATAGATCAACACAATTTGGTCGTAGGCAACCTTTAAAATAAGCGACTGCAATTTAGGAGGTGTGGCTTGTCTGCCAAATGTGAAGGCTCCAAATAGGAGTGCTCTCTGACCATGTAGCCACCTGTTTGAATCCTTGGGGTATAAGGGTCTGTATAAGCATGTTGCATATGCTGTGGAGCGTAGCAGCCCCCGGTGGTGCATCCCCTAGAGGAGCCAATGTCGGACAGCTGCCCGGTGTCTGGGAGCTGCTGAAGGGGGTGGGATGCACGGCAGGTGCACCCATGCCCTGCAATGCATTCATGAGGATGGCTGCCCATCCGGAGCCAGTCTCAGCATGAGAGGTGGAGAGAGTCTGGCCAATCGGAGGTGGAAGAGGGACTCTGTGGAGCCAGCCCAAGCTGTATTTCTGGAATTACAATATGGACCCTGTGGCCCGGCCCTCCCCTCTCTCCTCTCATTGGGCCGGAGGATTGTGGGCCTGGGCATTCTGTTCTTCCTTCTGGGACCGCCCTGCACACTGACACACATAGAGAATGACTCCTGCTGAATTGCCAATATGGGACCAGTTCATCTGCACCAGGGGGAGTGGCGTGCGCTTACAGCCTGTGGCCCAGGCCCCCACACAGCGACATAATGGTGGTAGAGAGGCCTGAATTAATACTACAGATGTGTTGGACCACTCAGAAGGCCTCTGTTAGCAGCACATCTAGGACCTCCAGACCAACTGACACCTATTTTCCTCCTGAGGTCCGTGATATCTATTCATCTTTCTGTACTCTGCGTCCTGCATCCCTGATAGAGCATCAAGCAGAATTTATTGGGGAGCTAGACCATGAGACTTTTGTGCTTAAGGACATTGCCACATCGGAACACTGCATAGACACGTCTTAGATCGCTCATGCCCCCGAGCTGTTTTGAGCACAGACCACATGGATGAGGCTGGTCCCTACATCCTTAGTCATACCAGAACCCTCTGCTGGAATCCTTGTGTTGTCTGTACCGCCAGTTAAACCACGCAGCACCCTACATTCCAGCATTGTATGGTTAAACTAAGAGGGGTGTGCGAACAATGGAGGGTTTCACACTCTAACCCCCCCACCCCAGGCGCTATGCCCTCTGTCATTGTTTGACTTAATGCATGGTGCTCTTATGGCAGATAATATGTATCCCCCTGAAGAGATACTCCTCGCCTTACTGAGGGTTCACCTCCCTGATAGGCTGGACAAAACTACTGAACAGACGCAACCAATCCTGGAATTACTTTGTATAGCCAAGGGAAAACTAGACAATGTGAAAGGAATTTTGCCACAATAATATGTGAATAATAGGTTTACCAGAGGGTACACAGTGGGGGCTGGCCCAGTCTCATTCCTGGTACACTGGATAAAACAAGATATTGCCCCTTCCACACTCTTCCCACTTTTTTTGATCAAATGAGCGCTAAGGGCCCAAGCTGGGCCTTCTCCCAATGGACCCCATCCAACCCATTGTTACAAGACTATTGAACTATCGTAACAGGGATGAAATCCTGGAGGCGACCCATGAAAAGGGTACTGTCCATTTTGACAATGCAAAAGAGGTGTTTTTCCAGACTATATACTGGCCGTCCAGGACTAGACGGTGTGTTTTCTACAGGTCAAGATGAAATTAGGAGACATTGGGCTAAATTACGCTCTATTTTTTCCTGCCAAATTGAAAATTTTGGACGGCCAGCATACCCATTTCTTCAAGAAGGTGGAAGCAGAATGAGACTGGGTGGAAGCCTTTGTTAACAAAACACCTAGCTGTTCCCCATCTCCCTCCCTTGCTGCTCCTAGGATGGATAAAATAGCAACCAGAGGCTGAGTGGTTTGAGGTTGTGGCGCAGCACACCCTCACTAACACAGTACTGGTGGGAGCAGCAGGACACGGTCGCACTAGTGGCCTCCTTTGAGGGGCTATCAGCATTGATAAATTTGATTTAATTTAATTCCACCATTTTGGGAACGGCCCGATGTCCAAGGAACTCTCATCTGATACTCCTACATGGCCAATATGCACTGCACAGTCTATTGCTGATTTGGGATGAATCCCATCTACTGTTTCACTTTTTTAAAACACTGGTGAATTTCCTCCATGATACAACCTTTAGGTTCTGCTCCGGTGATTTCTGTGATCTCACCCCTGACCTGGCACCTATCAGTCATCCTGCGCCATCAGCGGGGTCAAAGGCCCTGCTTCGCAACAGCTGCAGTTCCCTACTTATTTCCTTGGAGCATCTGGCTCTGAGATGGAAATGGTTTGGCCTTGTTCTCCCCTTCCCTTTACTTTGTTTGGTTGGTATGTTTGTATTGTGTTATCTTTTGTTATTGGACAGCTGAGATGTCTTCTGTCATATGTATGCTATTCACTATGAGCATCTGTGTTGGTTTGCGTTGGTTTGCATCCTCCATGGCACCTCTTGCAATGTCTGGTACATGTGTGATACATTCCAACCATACTACATTGGTCCCAACCCCAACTACAGCTGTGTTCTCTTTCTAATTCACCGACACATATAATCTGATTATGTGGAATATCAAGGCTATGAATTCTTGTGAAAACATTACACTCCGATACAGGTCCTGCTGTGTGGCTGAAGAAATTGACACATAACCTGCTTTGCGGCTGGGAAATTGACGCAACGTCTATTATGCTGCAGCCCTGTGTGCCAAGTTGTGTATCGATGTAGCCCAGCAGGATGGAACCCAGGCTGCATGTCTGGAAATCAACACATCACCTCCTCTCACTGGTAGGAATCGATGCATCACTTCCCCTGGCAGTAAGAAGTAGGTGCATCACTTCCCCTGCGCTGCGGTAAGGAATCGATGCATCACCGCCCCTGGCAGTAAGAAATTGGAGCATTTCCTCCCCAGTGAGTTAGGAATCAACACATTGCTTTGCTTTTCCAGTGCTCCCCAGCGCCTGTTTTCGTCTATGATTTTGACGCATCCCAGGTACTTTGTGATAAAAGTGACACATCTATAGCTTCCTATGGACTGAACAATTTTTACCCTTTTAAAAGTTACATCTTTGCTTGTGTATGTTGAATTGTTGTTGCTTTGGTCTTGTTTTACTCAGATAAATATTGGTTACGTTTCTAAACTGGTATGGTGTCCTTTTTTAGTGTTTTCACTGTGTTACTGTGTGTGTACGTACAAATGATTTACACATTGCCTCTGAGATAAGCCTGACTGCTCGTGCCAAGCTACCAAAGGGGTGAGCAAGGGTTATCTTAGCTGTGTAAACCCTTTACCTTGATTAGAATAAGAGTCCCTACTTGGACAGGGTGCAAATCACTGTTAACTAGAGACCCCCTTTTCGAACATTGGTAGTCAGTGGTGAGGATATGTCTTGTGTTTGTTCTTTAAATACAGTGATTGGTGTACACTACTACCAGATCACAGACCTTTACGCATCCACATACTGTTTTTCTTTTTACCTTCTTGAGTTTGGGTACTTTTTTAGCTTTCTGTCACAAGTATGTCTCGGTCTAGAGAGTCATCAGTTGCCCCTGCAGATTTGATTTTTGAGGAGGACAGGTTGCGGTCCTACAATGTGCAGTAACCTAAGCAAATCTGCAGGGACCACAAGGTGCAGTTAAAAGTCCTCACCAGAAAGGAGGAGCATATTGCTTCTAAGATAAGCCTGACTGCTCGTGTCAAGCTACCAAGGGGGTGAGCAGGAGTTATCTTAGCTGTGTAATCCCCTTACCCTGACTAGAATGAGGGTCCCTATGCGGACAGGGTGCAAACCACTGCCAACTAGAGACTCCCATTTCTAACAAGTAGGAAGCTTTCAAAGTTGTCGGCAGGAGGTTATGCATCAAAACCACAGTGGGTGTTCAGAGAATGCTTGCAAGGCACATTGTAAAAGCAGAATTCCCCCTACTGGAACTGGAGTGGGCAGTGGCGCACAAGACTGATAGAATAATTGCAGGAGGCATGAACAATGTATTTTTATACTGTGGAAATGCTTCATTGTCATGACTGTACTGCCTTTCTGGTTAGAACCCACAATGAATGGGACAAATCTGGTCACCTAATGGCATGGCTGGCTACCCACGTCAGACTGATTCTACCCCACTAATTATTCCTGTCCCAACTGGAGGCATAGCCCAAACCAAGCCAGCTATCAACACCGCCTTTTATACCTACTATAGGGAACTATGGGCCTCATGCATCAACATTTGTAGTAACGAAACCTAATTGCGATTAACTGTGAATCGCAATTAGGTAATCGCTAGTATAAATGTATGAAACTCATTGAGTTAATTTAGTGATTACTACGGGGTCGCAAATCGCCCTACATCATTAATATTAATTAGGTAGATTGCAATTTGCGAGCCGCTTAGGAATCATTAAAAACATGGGGATGGTGGCCTGCTGGGGTCAGCAGACCACCTTGTCCATAATTGCTTTTAAATAAAGCAATCTTTTTTTTAAATGCAGCCAGTTTTCCTTAAAGGAACATAAATTGCATTTAAAAAAAATAAATGAAAAGTTCTCTTTTCATTTCTTAAAGGAGGCAGTGGACTCTGCTGTTAAAAAATGCTTTTACAAACATTCACAAGAGAAAGGGGTCCCTTGGGAACCCCTTTCCCTTTGTGAATGGGTTGCCACCTAATTAAAGTAGTTGTTAAAATGCAAATGTTTTGCGACTGCATTTTGGTCACAATACATTCCTACGTACCAATGCAATTTGGTATTATGAAGGGATGCCCTAAACATGACCCTTCCTAATAGCGAATCCCTAACCCATTTTGCGATTTGGTTATAGGTTACTGAATCGTAAAATAGGGTTTAGTACATTGGGAAAGCCTTTCTACGGTTGCAAACGACCCGATTCTGCGAATCCGGTTGTTTGCGACCTTAAAAAAGGTGCACACATGTGGCCCGATATGCTTCCTCGCTGCCACCGTCCGTCGATTTTTTCCCAAAATTTTGTTGCCCAGATCCCCCTCCCTCCTCTATCAAAGGGGGCCCGAATATCCCTTGATGCACCTATTACAACAAAAGAGATCCTCTTGCTCCTGAAGGACATGCCTGAAAGGGAGGATCCCCTGGTACAGATGGCATACCACCTGAATTGTAGTCAGAGCTTGCCCCCATATTGGCACCCTAATTAGAGACATCATACGAGGTCATCTATTTCACAGGTTTGCTTCCCCCAACTCTCAATGCCACACTCATCTCCACCCCATTGAAGCCAGACAAAGACCCAATATATTTAGCATTGTACCGCCTACTCCATTTTCAACAACAACTATAAGATCTTAACTAAACTACTCACATGTTGCCTACTCCCAAAATAGAAAAATGTAATCCATGTAGAACAGGCAGACTTTGTACTAGGTTTTATGCCTCTAAATCTTCACAGAGTGGCATGTTGAGAACAAATCAGCAATTCAATTTCCTAATGCGATTTGCATGTCATTTGATGTAGAAAAATCTTCAACTCTCTTCATTGAGACTATATGCATAAGGTGCTGCGACTATTTGGCGTAGACCCTTTTTGGAGTAAATGGGTCCAAATTCCATACTCTGACCCTTCGATCTCTGGCGAAAACCAGGAGGTGCATTTCCGCTCTATGGCCTGTATGTTAAGGCACCCAAAAGGATTGCCCAATTTCACATTTGTTATTCGACGTAGCCATGGAACCTTTGGTGACCCGTTTATGCCTCCTCGGGTAACCTGTCAAAGGTACAACGCATATAGTCTCCTTATGCACTAATGACCCTCTTTTATATGTCCATCACACAGGCCCTGATTTATCCACCATCACACAGGTTTTCTATTGTTTTGCGATCTTATCAGCCTTCAAGGTGAATAGGGCTAAATCCGGCATTTTTCCTCTACAACAAAGGGGGACACCACTACCCCATTCCCTGAGGTTTGGGTTCAAACTGGTTATGTTTTAGTATTTAGGAATCAGCATCTATCACAATCCCGGAAATCTGCATGATGGAAACTTTTGAATAGAAACAAGAGCACATTGAGCGCAAATTACTTTTTGGTTCTCTTTGCCACTGTTGTTAATTGATCATGGGGCTTTGATAAAAATGGTAGTGTTCCCCTGATTTCTATAATTTTTCACTAATATTTCCCTTCTTATCCCACGTTTTGTTTTTTAAAAATAAGACTCCTCTTTGGTTACTTTGATCTGGGGTTTGAGGAGACGCCAGGTGTCCCTTTCAATATTGAAACTTCCAGTGGATGCATGAGGGCTGGTCCTCACGGACTTTGAACGCTATTACTTAGCTGCAAAACTGCAGTAGACAGCTTGCTGGCTCTCCAACCATTCCTTGTATGAGACAGGACTTTCAAATGGCTGATTTCATGGTTGTTTGTTGAACTATCTCCTATTTTCTCCAACTTGACTGGATCCTGAGGCTACAGGCCTACTCCGAGTAGTTGTTGCCTGCTTGGCTAAGACGATATGCTGAAGTGCACAGCAAAACACTTTGACCTTGCTATTCCCCTACTAGCTCTACCAATTACAACTGGATGCTTGAGAATGGGACATTTACAACAATGGCATAAGGCTGGACTCTATATCACTGGCAATAACTTCCTTAATGGTGAAATTATTACCTTTCATACAGTAGTGACAGATTGTGATCTCCCACCTGGGCAATTTCGAACTTATTAAAGCATCTTACACTTCTTTTGCACTCTTTTTCTTACCCAGCATTGAATGCCCCTGACATTCTAAGTGCAGCAGATACTCCACACAGTGGGCTTGTTGGGAAAACTATTAAGGTGGTTCTATAGGGCATTTCAGCAACAGTTTTACAGGTCCTGATCAACTCTCAGAATCGCATGGGAGGCTGATCTAGCTAAATCTTTTCACATCACTGAATGGGCGAGAATGCTGGAATATCATCATATGTTATTCAAAGGGCCTCCATTTAAATGTATTCAGTTTAATATTCTAAGGTGAGCCTACCTCACGCTGCCTCAAATAAATGAAGTCTTTCCTGGATTGAGCACGGGCTTCCCCTGATGCCTTCTCTCAGACGTGGACCTTCTCCATATGCTATGGCCCTGCCCCTTGATGCATGACTAATGGTCTTAACTCCTTCGGTGCTCATGATGAGCCCAGCTCGTCATGAGTCACAGTGGAGCTGTGCTCATCATAACAGCTGCGCTCTGCCCACGCGTGATTGATTCCCCGTCTGTGCGGGCGAATTAATCAGTGGGCGGAGTTGTGACGAGCCCAGCTCGTCATGGGCTGGGCTTGTCACAAGCACCACGGCGCCGTGCTCACCCCCTCGCACCGTAGGGGAATTATCCCCGCAGTGAAGGGGTTAAAACTAAAGGTACAAAGTAGAGTGACTAGCCTCTCCATAACTAATTCTGTGGATGGGGTGCTCTTGGGGTTTTTTCCTCTCCCCAGACTGGAGGGGCCTGCACTCAAATTGCTCAACCTGGCCCGTCTTTATAGTTTAATAAAAGCTTTATTACAGTGAAATAAAAATGTACAGAATTATCCGTTACTTTAAAGTGAAAAATCAGGTTATGAAATAGAATATGTAACAGAAAAGGAATTAATAAACAATATCTAAAACATGTTGGAAGAAGTTGTACAATGGATTTATTATGATGATGTAATTCTGTACTTATAATATCGCAATTTTTGTATTTTGTATGTAAGAGAAAGGAAGAAGGAAAAGAGGGAAGAAAACAAAAAGACAAAAGAGGAAAAGAAAGAGAGAAAGATGACGAAAAAATAATTAAACCATATGTATTGCATATCTACACATATACTACATAACACACTGTATAATATATTATAACTTATTCCATACAATACTTTCATATCATATAACATCGTAATTCATACAAAAACAATTGCAAAATAACGAAGTATGATATTGAACAAAAAAAGAGAATCAATCATGGGTGTTGAAAAAACATTGTAGAATCCTTGGAAGATTTAGGCTTTTTGTTTAAGTAACCAATAGAAGGAGACCAAAACATTTATTCATTTATCATCTGTAAAGTAGATGTAGCCGATGCGGTATCAAGCCTAGGATGAGAACAGAGAAGATTTCACCAACTGGTGACATTGATGTTCTTGGCATTCTTCCAGTTTGATGTAATGACTTGAAAAGCAATAGCAAGAGTCAGATCTAGAAATTTGCCTAATTTAGAGCGTGTTGGCCAGGAGCATGAAGAACGTCCCAGAAATATAAGTGTAATATCAAAGGGGAAATTAATAGAGGAAATAATGGAAATAGTTCTGCAGACCTGTGACCAAAAAGCAGCGGTTGGAGGACAATGAAAAAACATATGTAGATATGTACCAGGGAGGGTTCCACAAAACCAACACAAATTTGAAAGAGTTGGGTTATATTTTTGCAAAGAAGTTGGAGTAATATAAAGCCTGTTATAAAAATATTAAAGAGCTTGTGTAGTGCTAGCATTGGGAGAAGTATGGTGTATTTTGGTCCAGATTGACCCCAATCCTTTAAAGATAAGGGGTGTTGAAGATCAGATTCCCACAATGTCTCAACTCTAGACGTGGGACGAGAAGGAGTAATGTATTGTGAATATTTGTATATATGTGACGCTTTAAGCGATGACAAAGGTGTAATTGGATCAGGAGGTGAAGGACTTATATAAGGCTGTGATTGGAAAGTGTGGAGATAGCTTGTAAAAGAGCGTCCTTGAGAGACTCATCTTTAGTGGCATAAGTAGAAGGAAGAGCAAATTTGGTTTGAATTACGGAAAAAGGAAGAAGAGTCATATCACATATTAATTGTTTTATTTGGATTATTCCTTTCTGAACCCATTGTTTCCAGAAAACAGCTTGATTAAAGATTTTGAGAGATGTATTATGCCATATAGAGGATTCCAAGAATTCTTGTATTTGGGACATTTTTCATGAGAATACGAGAAGATACCATATTGGAATATTTATTAGGCGGAGGAGAGAAGGCTCGATGAGGTTTCAAAAAGTATGGTAAAGAATAAAAAGGTAAAGGCGACGCAAGTGAATCCTCCAGTTTGCGCCAAATATTATTTGGGATGCAAATCAGTGTCACCCGTACATGATAGCACCTGTTTTAAGACAAAGGCATTATGACATTGCTAAAAATGTGGAAAACTTACATCCCCCAACTCTTTGGGCTTACACAGAGATGCCTTCTTATTATTCCATAAGAACGCAGTAATCGATTTATATACATTATGAGGGTAATTTAATAGGTAACATGGACAGGTAAAAATTGATGACCAGTAAAAACCTCATATTAACAGTAGCCAACCTGCCCCACCAAGACAAATATAATGGAGACCATCTCTTCGACATTTAAAGGGTATGATGAAAATCCTCTAAATTTATCTGAATAGTCTTTGCCATGAAAGCAGAATATTTAATTCCCAAACACTTGATCAATTGAACCTGGCCCTTCTTATAGCAGTCCGTTCCATTACAATGCTTTGGAAACAATCTACGGCCCCTAGCTTATCAACTTGGGCTCAATCAGTGACCTATTGGGGTCGAGCGGAGAGCGCACTGCTTCACAGACAGGACAAGCAGGCCTGAGAAAACATTTAATCGCCCAGGCCTGGGATATGATCCTGGAGAATTTCAAAGAGAACATCAAAGATAATATCCACCTAACATGATTTACCCCTGTCACACATAGATAACTGCACACATATCTAATCCTTATCTAAACATTTGGGTTTGGGAGACAGCATTGATGAGACTTCGAAAGGGCTCCCCTACAGTAATGTGAAGCTTATGTACCTGCAGGAATGTTCCACCGGATTGAGGGCGAATGGTAGATGACTCCTCTATATTGGGTAACGGGCTTGGAAGAGTAGAGTGGGTTTGTTCCAAATGGTTAAGCACGTAGTTTCTTTTTTTGGTTAAAAAAACACTGTACATGGAGGCCATTATAATGCTGCATTATTATACTTTATATAACAGGTCATATTAGAAGTGTCGCCTAATACATATGTATTTGTAACATCACCAAATATCCATGTATTTTAATAAATAGATTTAAAAAAGAACAAAAAAGAAACGGCCATTTAGTGACAGACATGCCTAGCAACAAACAGCAAGAATAAGAATAAGCTAAGAATAAGGTGTAAGGCGCATTAGAACATTGAAATGTGAAGCACACCATTGCAGACAATGGAGTGCTCCGTGCTTCTACTGGCGGTAAAGCCCCCCCCCCCCGAGCAACATTCCAATGTTGTTTAAACAAAGGCCTCTTGGAGCCCGAGGGGATTTCAATCTCCTCGGGCTCCGAGAGTCCTTTGTTCAATTTGTTAGAACATTCTGCCCTCTAGTGGCAGAATGTTCTAATACCCTTATAGCCCTTCATAGCTGGGCTATACAGGCTATTAAAGTTCCGCTCCCTTTAACGCTGGAGCGGGCCTTTAATATAGCCTTATAGCCCGCCGTAGCGGGCTATACCGGCTGTTAAAGGCCCGCTGGAGCGTTAAAGGCCCGAGCCGAAGGCGAGGGCCTTTAACGAGCCAGCGGGCCTTTAGCAGCCGGTATAGCCCGCTACGGCGGGCTATAAGGCCATTAGAGCATTGGCCCGTGGTAGGCATTACCTGACACATAATTTTAAAACAGTAGCAGCAAGGTCTGCACATCGTGCGCGCGTGTAAAAGAAAATGAATAAAACATACCTTTCAACTGACGCCATGTTCTGCTCCCTCCGTGATCCAAGTGATGAACTGACACCATGTTGTGGAGCAGATTACGGTTGTTCTGAACCCGAGAATTTAAAAAAGGTTTAGCAAAATTAAACGGCAATGACAGGGCATTCATGAAATCGACGTCTAGAGTGCCAGGCTAAGGAAAGGTCATAACAACGTTTTAAATTACGGGATTTGGTGATTATTTTGCGCATGTGCCTGGTACGAAGTTAAAAAGGAAGAGCCCACCCCTTGATGTAGAAATCCGGAAGCTAGAAAGAACGCCGGTTTTACTTTCGTTTTATGTCAGAAGGGGCTTTGCCAATCGTTAAGTTTGGTATTCTTCAGCTGCAGACGATGCTTCGCACATGGAAGGTAAATACCGAACAAGTGCTTAATTTTTAACTTGGGCTCTCGTCCGTGAAATGTGCAACGAATAATTTTAATAATTTTAAATGTGTCGGAGACCTTCCCAGGCTGGATATTTGTTTAAACCTAGTTTTAGATCTAGATTGACAACCATACGTGTGTTGGCAGTCTCTTAGAAACTGTATATTTCAATGTTTTTATATTTGGAATTTAAAGGGGAATGTGAGACATTAGGCTACATAACAAGCCCTATGCCTGACCTACATATCCAACTGTGAAAAAAATAAAACATAATCTTGGAAGTTGGAAAGTAGACTGGAGGTTTAAAATACTGAGGGGCATTTGACCAAATAAGACATTTAACCTGTATATTACCATAATGGCAACTGAGCTGGCTAAGGGAGGGTTCAAATCTCAGCAACGACGCTTAGCATCCTGTGATTCTGGGCAAATCACTTAAACTCCCTGTGTCTTACAACAATGAATGTGTCCATCTGTAAAATAAACTGGTGCTCATGTAAAGCACTCTGATACCTGATATTTTTGGGTCTAGTTTGCGCTATATAAAACTGTATTCAAATAAGGAGAATAAAAAACAACAGACCGTTAAGAGGACGCTTGTTTTTGGTGCTCACGCTGGGGCCCAGTGTTGCTGAAACTCTGCCTGTTCTTACTGCTACTGCTCGTGGAACCCGCTTCGCGGGTCCCGCTTCGTGTGGGGGCTTTGATCTTCAACATCACCAGCCAAGCCTAATTGTGGAGTTCGTCGCCTCTCGCCTGAGGCTGTGGGTGCTTCTATTGTGTAGGGCTGCGAGCGAGTTGCAGGCGCAGGACTTCAAGTCCCAGGAGCGCCTGCCAGACCCAATTGACAGCACCTGGGCCGCTCTCCCTGCATGCTCCTCCCCACCATCGCATTTCAAAAACCTTTGCCCCAGGATCTTTGTTGGGACGCTTTTTTTTGGTGCTCACGCTGGGACCCCAGTGTTGCTGACACTCTCCCTGTTCTTACTGCTACTGCTCGCGGAACCCGCTTCGCGGGTCCCGCTTCGTGTGGGGGCTTTGATCTTCAACATCACCAGCCAAGCCTAATTGTGGAGTTCGTCGCCTCTCGCCTGAGGCTGTGACTGTGGGTGCTTGTATTGTGTAGGGCTGCGAGCGAGTTGCAGGCGCAGGACTTCAAGTCCCAGGAGCGCCTGCCAGACCCAATTGACAGCACCTGGGCCGCTCTCCCTGCATGCTCCTCCCCACCATCGCATTTCAAAAACCTTTGCCCCAGGATCTTTGTTGGGACGCTTTTTTTGGTGCTCACGCTGGGACCCAGTGTTGCTGAAACTCTCCCTGTTCTTACCGCTACTGCTCGCGGAACCCGCTGCGCGGGTCCCGCTTCGTGTGGGGGCTTTGATCTTCAACATCACCAGCCAAGCCTAATTGTGGAGTTCGTCGCCTCTCGCCTGAGGCTGTGACTGTGGGTGCTTGTATTGTGTAGGGCTGCGAGCGAGTTGCAGGCGCAGGACTTCAAGTCCCAGGAGCGCCTGCCAGACCCAATTGACAGCACCTGGGCCGCTCTCCCTGCATGCTCCTCCCCTCTTACACTCACCTCTCGCCTGAGGCTGTGACTGTGGGTGCTTGTATTGTGTAGGGCTGCGAGCGAGTTGCAGGCGCAGGACTTCAAGTCCCAGGAGCGCCTGCCAGACCCAATTGACAGCACCTGGGCCGCTCTCCCTGCATGCTCCTCCCCTCTTACACTCATCATATAATTACAACCATCTAGCTCCGCTGCGCGGGAGCGACCGGGAGAAGCCCGGGACAAGGGCGGGGCCGTCTGCGGCCGTCAGAGGCCGAAGGAGGCTGGGCTGGGCCCACCCTCTGATATTGTGCTTTTGACGACCCGACAGAGTTTGCCTCTTGTTGTTTGAGAGCTCATATATTTGTGTTTATTGGCTGTTGGTTACAAAGTATGTCTTCTCCTTCAAATATCATTGCCCAGACCCCTACTCAGCCTGAAGTGGGTTTAGCTATTTCGGGACCCCTAGACAAATATTTTAGTCGGGTAACCCAAGATATTGATAAAGAAATCGCCTTGGCAGAGAGGCGTGCCGAGCGGAGGTTATCTATCGAACTTCTAAAAATTCCCTTGGAGAAACAGCCACCGCAGGGTTTCCCGGCACTAGCATTGGTTCCTCCCCTGTCATCTTTAACCCTGCCAGTTGTATTGGAAACGCCTTATGCCTTTCCCCCCTCATCAGAGCTGTTGGCTAGCTCGTCTGTGGATCTTAATGTGCCCATCTTGTCTTGCACTTCACCCTTATTACCAACCAGCTTATCTACAGGACTGGTGACCACTGTCGAACCAAGTATGACAACTTACGTAGATAATATAAAAGCAAGTACCAAAAGGAAAAGAAGTGTTGCCACGAAGAAGTGCAATCTTCCCAAACATCCGATAAAAATAAGGAAGGTTGGAATATCTTTGCGCCCTTCTTCCAAGCTCACTGGGGCTGCCTCTGGTGGGGTCGAGATTAACAAGGAGGGAGCTGTTCCGGCTAGTCCTGTATCTAACGCTGAAAACCATCTAGCGATGGGATCAGCTGAGACATTATCTTCTGTTCCAGCCCTGCTTCTTGAGTTGGAGAAGTTGATGAGGGCTCTCCTGATTCCTATCGAGGAGCGAGTTAAAAAATTAGTCGATCGGTTAGACCATTTTGAGCAGGCTACCTTAGACAACTTTTTTTCCACCAAAGCCCTGATCAAGTCCCACCCTAGGATGGGGGACAGCACTAATACTCTGAAACTAAATGGCCAGGCATGTGGCGCGTCCATTACTGTGCCCCCTCCCCCCATAGTTAGCATCTTAAGTAAACCCCAGTCGAAGGGACAAATCTCCAAGACCAACTTAGATTTGTCGGACCGCTCAGGTACTAGTGCCACCAAACAATCCAAGCTGCCTGATACTGTGACGAAGGGCAATAAAGTGAGTTCTAAAAGTGGCAACCCTATATCTAATGGCTCCCAACCGTCAACAAGCAGTTTAAAGCCCTCTCTTGGCGTTTCTGCTAAAGGTAACAAAGATATTTCCAAAAGTAACAACATGACATCGAATAGTTCCCAACCACTACCCAGTATTCCAATATCCTGTCCTGCTGTTTCTGCCATTGGCCTGCCCAACACCCTTCCAATGAAGGTACCCCGTAGGATACCTCCAATGGATCTTACCCCAGATTCCTATCCTTTTGTGGCAGTCCTCACTAATGTACCTCCTTTGTTGGCCGGCCAAAGAGAATCTTTCCAGATGCTAAAAAACAAGGTAATGCACTGGTTGAAGGCAAATAGACCACTGCCCGGGGAAGTAGATGGATTGATTATTGGAGTGAGAAGGACAGACTGGATAGGTAGTACTCCGAAGAGCTTGGGGGGAGTGTATAGTTGTTAATTTCCAAGATCCTAGGGTGGCAAGTATAATTACGAAACAAAATTGGGGCACAAGCATTGGTGGGATTGGTGTGGTTGATCTCACATTTTGTTATCCAAGACCAACAGGAGTCCAAGTTGGTAGGATCAATGAACTGGGTTACCGTAATAATTTCCCTTCCCTTGGTTTTGATGCTCTCCCTGTACCATCACAACAGAGCAATTTCTACAATGGACCTATGTATAATCATCCCAATGTAATACAAGATCTAGGATGGGTCCATTGACAAAATTTTGATTATTGCCTGAATAATAGGGAAGGTATGACCCGCTGGGTTACATGTGAGAAGCTTGTGCCAACTGTTTTGTTTAAAAATGTGGAAACTAACGAATTAAGAACTGGTTGGGGGTCTGTAATTATGGAGGATACTTGCGGGGAGTGTATTCCAATTTCTGGGGTCGCCGAAAACGAGGAACCAATCACATTAAGTACTATTGGTATTCAGGAGGCTGACCATAACACAGAGGATACTACCCGAGGGAGGGAGGGGCACGATGGTTTTTCAGTAAACAATTGTGGGGTGCCCTGTTTAGGAGTAGTACCCAAGGACGGTCCCAGTTTGGGGAAGTTTCTTTCGTGGAACATCGCAGGGCTGAGTAGCAAGTTGACTTCCCCACACTGGATAGATTTTATTAACGAATTTGAAGTTTGTTTATTCCAGGAGACATGGGCTTGCGACCCTATATTTCTTCCTGGATACTTAAATTTTTCAATTCCGGCCAGTAGAGGCTCTAGGGGACGACCGATGGGAGGCCTAACTATTTGGGTAAGACAAAGTTTTCAGATAAAAACTAAAGTGGTGGATTTGAGATGCAAAGACATCCAAATGTTAAGAATAACCTCTGAAAAGGGGGGAGGGATAGATATATATAATATCTATGCTAGGGGAAGCACCAATGGGAGTTCACCCATCCTCGAGGACCTGGCCACATTTTTGGAGTCACAGTCCTTGGGTAATAAAATTGTATTAGCTGGTGATTTAAATAGGACTTTCGAACCATTGGATAGTTCGGAGGACCCTTTAGGACAAGAAGAGGATACTCAATGGGGTGTACCGACTTTACATCTGGCTCCTGTCAAGCGGTGGACGAAAGATATATTACAACTGAACGCCATCTCTTTGGAACATGGGTTGAGAGCCTTAAATGGGAGGACGAAGGGTGATAAGAAAGGTGGATGTACATTCGACAATGGTCACAACCAAAGTCGGATAGACTATGTTCTATGCAGCCTTAATCTGTGGCAGTCGGTATGTGACATGAAAATTGAGGTTAGACTGGAAAGTGACCATAATCCCCTCTGTGTGACTCATGATTGGTGGATGGTCATACCGGGGAACACTCAAATAAGTGATGGTCCTCTGCCCATAATGGCTAATGACATGCGCAGACTTAATTGGCCGAGTGTACTGGCAAACGCAGAGACCATGGTTTTTATAAATTCTGAGGTGGACACTGCAATTGCTGCTATGGAGGCTGTAAATTCTGTAATCCCAGGCTCAAGAGAAATAACGGATATACACAATAACCTCTTCTCTCTTCTAAAACCGCATTTTTTTAGGTCTAACAACGCAAATAGTAAAAAACCACCAAAACCAGATAGGTGGTTTAATCGCCAGTGCAGGGCAGCCAGGGTAAGTTTGGGAAGAGCAATTAGGAACAGGGATGAAGCAGTGATCGGTGAGGCTAGGAAGCACTACAAGGCTAGTGTATTACTAGCAAAAAGAACATGGGATGAAAAGTATTGGGCAGACCTAAAGGAGGCCTTGGGTGCCAAGGATTCCAGGTTATTCTGGAACATTGTCAAGTGGGGCAGAGGTGAATCCCCAAATAATCCCGACAATAATGTTGCAGAGGGTGCCTGGGTGGAGTACTTCAAACCCCAATATGCAGAGAACACTGAGTTTAATGATGTGGAGGTAATTCCAGCTGTATTCCCAACTGGAAATTTATTTTCTCCTAAAGAAATTGAAGCGGCAATCTGTGCTGCTAAAGGGGGAAGGGCTCCGGGTTTAGACGGGATACCCTCCAATGTTTTTATGAACGATAAGGCGAGGTGGGCTAGGTATGTTTTCCTTTTAGGAAATGCAATTGCAAAGGGAACGGCAGTCCCAGAATTATGGAAGGGAGCAACTATTATACCCATATATAAAAAAGGGGACCGGTCCCTTCCAGCCAATTATAGCCGATAAGTTTGATTGCCACCATTCAAAAAGTGGTGGGGAGGATGGTGGTTAACAAGCTAATGGATTGGGTAGACGAGTACAACGCCCTGTCCCCGTATCAGGCTGGATTCCGGCGGGCTACCAGTACAGTCGATCAGGTGTTTTGTTTTGCTCTGCTGCAGTGGGGGACGGTGGTGCTAGGCGAGGGCAGCCTGTATGTTGCCTTTGTCGACTTGCGGGCTGCCTTCGACCTGGTTCCAAGGAGAAAGCTCTGGGCAGTTTTGAGCGAAATAGGCCTTCCGGCAGAGTTACTCACTCTGATAATGAGGTTGCACGATTGTAACTTTGCTAAAGTCCAGTGGGGTACGAACGGTGAATCCTCTGCTGACTTTCCAATTGGTCGTGGAGTACGACAGGGGTGTGCTATGGCCCCCCTGCTTTTCTCCCTATTCATTAACGGAATTGTGGCTTGGATGCTGGATGCCAGTGTCAATGCACCTTCGTTGGCGGGCCTCAGGGTTCCGATCCTGATGTTCACCGACGATACTTTGATTTTATCTAAAACACCGGCCGGCCTACAGCGAGCTTTAAACATCTTTGATCACTTCTGTGGGGAACATGGCTTGGAAGTGAACGTGGGTAAGACCAAGTTAATGGCCTTCTCACCGAAAAGTAGATCGCGGCCTAAAATACTCCTGAACAATTAGTGTTAGAGGTTGTTACTGTATTTACCTATCTTGGTGTTCAGATAGCTAACAATCTAAAATGGTCTCAACACATAGAAAAGGTGGTTCTGAGGCACCAGCAGATTTCGGGGGCTCTCCGGCTGGAACACAAAAAATCAAAATCAAAGCCTATAAAACCAGTCCTGGCAGTATATGATGCCAAGGCTATTGGGTCTGCCCTATATGGGGCTGAGCTGTGGGGCTTTGACAGGCTTCTAACCTTGCAAATATCAGAGAATAGGTTCCTTAGGGGAATCACGGGTCTCCCCCAGAGCACACCACTAATCCCGCTTGGCCTTGATCTAGGGAGAAGACCAGTTAGTGACCGAGCGCGATTGTGCCCGATTCTCTACTGGAGACGTCTCTGGACTACTCCAGAGATAAGGCACTATGCTGAGGGGTTCCTTGCTATAATTAAAGCCGACACCTTCCATAAAATTGTATGGTTAAAAAATCTTAGGAATGCGCTAGGTGACCTCGGCCTTTCCCACCTATGGGATAATCCATCTGGGAAACTCTTTCCAAGTAAAAATATAATCAAAGGTTTATACTGGGATTGGATAGATAGCAGACTTTGGAATAGTACGAGACCAGATACAATGGCGGGGCGTTTTCTAGAAATTAAATTGTGTCCTATATTGGAACAATACTGGGATAGCATTACCAACCCAGGGGACAGGAAGCTTTTCTTCTAGTTAAGATCAGGTGCCCTTCCCTTGAGATCTCTGACGGGTAGGTGGAGGAATACAACCACCTCGTGCTGCCCGGTTTGTGGTGCAATTAAGGAAAGTATAAGTCACTTTTTATTCCTGTGCAAAGCTTACGCCACCCCCAGAAGAGTTTGGTTAGCTCCCCTTTGCAGAAATCTAGGGACATTTAGGGGTGTGGAGGCTTTACGAATTATTTGCACAACCACTGATATGCCTATTGTTCTAGGAACAGCAAAGTACTTGGTGTGTGCATGGTCAATTAGGCGGAGGGCAATCTCCATTACTGTAATTTAATTGGGGTTTAGGTGATTGCTGTGTAATGTATATGAAAGATTTCTTTTAATTTTAATTTTTTTATGTATGTACAAATGTTTTAAAAGTATGTATTATTGAGGAAAATTGTTTTTCTGGGATATATTCTTTTAAATGTAAGTTTGTGCTTTCATGAGTTTATCCCTCGAATAAAGCTTTGACTACGTTAAGTTTGTGAAAAAATATTATTTATTACACCATTAACATCACCTTGTACTACAATTTCAGTACTAAATCATGGAATAACAAGTTTCAAATTTAGGAGTTATACATGCACACTAATACTTTTGGAAAAGAAGGAACTTTGCAAAGCATGACAACCATTAGAAATAATTTGTTACAGAAAGTTTTCAATTATAAGGTTCCATTTCATTACAAATTGTACATTGCCATTAAATGTGATGTTACAGTGAGAAAAAACATCTTTAATAATTTTTTCCTTATTGTGATTTGCTCTGCTCCCTGGCATCTTCAAAGAAGGATTGCCTTCTATTTCTGCACAAGTTTCTGGCCCATTATGTTTTTGACAGATATTTTTTTCTTGGTATTGTCACCTGCATTTGCTAGTACAGTGGACCATATATTTCGATCTTCAGATGAAGCTTTCCAGTAACTCTGTACACTGGTTTCGCTTTTGTGGCCAGTGACTGCCATAATCTGTCGAGCTTCTAGACCATTATCTGCAAGCAATTGCACAGCTATAGCGCGCAGACAATGGCTTGTGTAAATGCGACTTAAACTTGCTTTTCTGCTGATTTCTTTCATTAGTCCACCAATTGTGTTTTTTCCTAGTGGCTTTTTGAAATACCAAACAGAGGCACTTGCAGCATCCTACACAGTAAGTTTCATTGGTTGAACATAGAAGCATGTGCAATCTCTGGGCAATTTTGAAATATAAAATGTCAACGATTTCACAGGACACATATCATTGTCTGGCTGGGCATAGATGCGACCTCTGTTTTGGTATCTTAATTTCTCATCTATTTCATTGTGGTTTTTTGTTTGTTCGTTAAAAGTTAAGGTTGCATACTCTTGGTTGTTTTCATCTATTTGGAAGGTGAAAGCATTTTTAGGCAACTCCCGTAATCCTTCCCTGCCACGTCTTGCAAGGTGTAGTTGGGTATCAAAAAAAACTTTGTACTGCAGTGAAATAGGTTCATCACATTTCAAGATACCAAATTGTTTTATCAATGACAAGTCCTGTGCTGAGATAAATAATTTTCTTATACTGATATCTCTGCCTTCTCTACGTTGTTTTTTTAAAATTGCTACCAACACATTGTTAGCGGGTGCAAATACAGCATCATGCATGATATTAACAGCTCTGCTAAAAGGAGGATTATTAATTTGTCTATTTAGTCCAGCCCTTGCTGATATAAGACTTTGATTACTGTAACATTCCCCCTTAGCATTTCTTACCTCTGCATAAAAATGTCTCAGAAGGCTACAGAATTCAGGCAGTGGTTTCATCTCAAAGTCCGGCTGATACCCATTTTCTACTAACCAGTCTCTGAATATTTGAGTCGCCCATTTTGTTGCTGTTCTAGTGCTGGTTTCAGCCCTCTGCTCTTCAAGTATATCCAGTTCATGTGCAGCAAAGTTTTGGTGGCGTTTTCCAGTCTTCTCCATATGAACTCCAGCAGATTTATTTACCCATTCATCAATGGAAAGGTGTCCAAATAAATTGAAAGATATTTGTTGAGGCTTTTCACAAAACTGAACATTTCTTAGAGGATTTGCCATTGCTACTGCTCAGCTCTTCACCTTGGCTTGACTGTTGAGCTAACTGTGATTTTAAACAATAGAATGGATTGCTCTTGGCAGCTTGTGGAGTTTAGAACACTCAGATAAGAGGGCCTTTACCAGTGAATACAGATCTCTGGAGCTGCATTGTCTTCAATGGAGCTCCCAACATTCCAATGCTCTAATAGCCTGTACAGCCGCCACTGCGGGTATAAGGCTATATTAATTTACCAGTGACTGCTACTACCTGTGTATACTAGGCTGTCATCACAAGTGTTCTATAGTCCTGAAGCATTCATAGAAAGTTGTAATATTAAATCATCACAAGATAACAGTCTCGGAATATTTAATTATTGTAAAGAAAAAACATAATTAATTATCGTAGCAAAAGTGCAAATCAATTTTTAGGTTTCCGCTACCGTCCCACTGCGTAAGCAGTGGGTGGGCGGAGCCGAAATTTTTTGTTAGTATATGGGGGCCTGTACAAGCCCCTCTTCTCCATTGGCTGGCCTCGTAAATGCTGGCCAGCCATTGTAGGAGAGGAGCGTCACTGAGTTCAGGGCCCGCCTTGACGCGATTCGGGGGCGTTTCCGTGTCTTTTTTTAAGTCACGCCCTCTCCTCTTCCCATTGGCTGGAATTTTACCTTCCAGCCAATGGGAAGGGGAGAGCACGCAAACACGCCCCCGAATCGCGAAACGACCTGTTGCTCTGTTCCAGTCCCGCTCCCCCCTCCCTCCGTCCGCAGCTCTCCTTAGTCCCGCTCCCCCCTCCCGCTCCCCCCTCCCTCCGCAGCTCTCCTTAGTCCCGCTCCCCCCTCCCTCCGCAGCTCTCCTTAGTCCCGCTCCCCCCCTCCCTCCACCCGCAGCTCTCCTTAGGCCCGGCCCCCCCCCTTCTCCCACATTTCACCCATTGCCGACTTGTTAGGTTTTGCCTCGGCGATGGCCAATCCCTGCGCGGACGGCCGGCCGGAAGTCCCGCCCCCCGCAGCCCGGGAGACAGGAGAACAACCATGGCGGGCGCTCTGCCGGGCTCCCGTGAGCTGAGGGAGCCCGGCGTCATCAGAGGCGGGAGAGCCCTGCAGCACCACCACGCCGCCCGCAGTGAGTAGTGCCTCGGCTAATCGGTGTTTTTTTAGGGTTGGACCCTTTTGTCTGTGAGCAGGGATTGAAGCAGAAACAACGCCAGCAAAGGGCGACAACGGCGCTGTTTTTTCTATTTAGTGACGGCAGCGAGTTGGGTGCAAGGTGAATAGGGGCGGACATTATATAACATTTATGAGAAGGGGCGAGGGCGCCCCATTACTTGTGCAGCTGTGGCACCGGGGCCCAGGGGGGTTGAGAGGAGCCCACTTCACTCCAGCTGGGGGTTGCGGGCCCCTTGCACGTCCTTGCCCCCTTGCTGGATGGGGAGGAGGACTGCTGATGGGTGAGCACGGCTCAGAAATGCATCTCTACTGGGAGAGAGACGGGCCGACGGGGAGAGGCAAGGAAAGCAGCAACTTGTTGGGTGACAAAGATAAGCAGATCATAGTGAGTGGGAGGGAGGTGAATGGATATTATGAGAGAGAAGGGACGAGTGCGCGGAGAGAGGACAGGCTGAGGCTGCCGAAAGCAAAACGCGACCCAGTGAGAGGAGCAGGAGATAGATGGGCGGAAAAAAGAGAGAGCGGGGACTGATGAGGGAGAGGGGACCAGCTGAGGAGAAAGAGAGGAGGGACAAACGAGGGACGGAGATTATGGGCTGGTGTGAAGGAGAGCAGTGTGCAGGCACTGGTGACAGACGGACAGATATTAACGAGGGAGAGAGGACAGACGGACAAAACGGAGAGGAGGGTCGAAATTGGGGGGTGGGCGGCGAGAGCAGACTGGCGAATGGAGAACTACAACTAGAGTTGAGAGAGAGGCCCAATGATGAAAAGCGGAGCCCGGACTAGTGGGGAGAAGCGGGTGAAAAGGTGAGCAGAGGACCAGTGAGTGGAGTGGGGACGGCCTGCTGAGAAAAGCGCAGCCAGGAGGCAGTGTGGGAGCGGGGACAGACGGATGAAATGCAGAGCGGATACCAACGAGGGAGAGGCAGGACAGACGGATGCGAGTGAAAGCAGGGGGCCGGGGGGGGGGGGGTCGAATGGTGAATGGATACAAAATACCAGCGTGGGGAGAGTGGCAGACGGGGGAAAGGTTCACGGGAGCTAGTGAGCAGGAGAGGGCACGGTGAAGAAGAAGAGCGCGGGGAGAGTAGATATGCGGATGAAAGGAGGAACGAGCAGGGAACACTGACAGGAGAGTAGACTGACTGACTGGGGACAGACTGGGTAAAAGAGAGCAGGAGCTAGTGAGTGAGAGGCGACAGGCGGGAGGCAGAGCGGGGATGTGTGAGCGGAGAGTGGTCGGCTGGTGAAAGGAGAGGACAAACTAGTAGGGCAGTTGCGGGCAGATGAGTGAAAGAGAGCACGGACTAATAAGAGAGGGGGAGGGCAGACGTATAAACGGGGTGCAGAGACGAATGAGCAAGAGATAGATTTTGGACTGATAAAAAGGACAGTAGGAAGAGATAAAGGAGTGAGAATACGGATGAAATGGGGAGCAGGTACTAATGAGGGAGCGGGGACGGGCGAAGATGAATGAACAGGTGTAAAGGACAGCAGGGGCCAGTTAGGAAAGACTGAGGACAGGGAGAGGGCGAACTCATGAGAAAAGAAAGGTGAGCTATGGCTGGGAGTAGAAACGGTGGTGATGCTCAGCTCGAGTTATGGCACACACTGGATGCTGGTGTAACGCAGGCCCCGGCAGCCCCAGCGACGCGATGGAGGGGGGCGGGATATCCACTGAGAGTGCCCCTACGTGTCAGGGGCCCTCCATCAGTCCTCCGTGTGCCCCTGTTGCCTGCTTGTGCCTCTGTGTGCCCCTGTTGCCTGCTTGTGCCTCCGTGTGCCCCTGTTGCCTGCTTGTGCCTCCGTGTGCCCCTGTTGCCTGCTTGTGCCTCCGTGTGCCCCTGTTGCCTGCTAGTGCCTCCGTGTGCCCCTGTTGCCTGCTTGTGCCTGCTTGTGCCCCTGTTGCCTGCTTGTGCCTGCTTGTGACCCTGTTGCCTGATTGTGCCTCCGTGTGCCCCTGTTGCCTGCTTGTGCCTCCGTTTTCGTGCCCCTGTCGCCTGCTTGTGCCTTCGTTTTCGTGCCCCTGTTGCCTGCTTGTGCCTCCGTGTGCCCCTGTTGCCTGCTTGTGCCTCCGTGTGCCCCTGTTGCCTGCTTGTGCCTCCGTGTGCCCCTGTTGCCTGATTGTGCCTCCGTGTGCCCCTGTTGCCTGCTTGTGCCTCCTTGTGCCCCTGTTGCCTGCTTGTGCCTCCGTGTGCCCCTGTTGCCTGCTTGTGCCTCCGTTTTCGTGCCCCTGTCGCCTGCTTGTGCCTTCGTTTTCGTGCCCCTGTTGCCTGCTTGTGCCTCCGTGTGCCCCTGTTGCCTGCTTGTGCCTCCGTGTGCCCCTGTTGCCTGCTTGTGCCTCCGTGTGCCCCTGTTGCCTGCTTGTGCTGTGTGGGTGTGTGTGGAGGGCTCTGTGTGGGTGTGTGTGGGGTGCTTTGTGTGGCTGTGTGTGTGGGGGGCTTTGTGTGGCTGTGTGTGTGGGGGGCTTTGTGTGGCTGTGTGTGTGGGGGGTTCTGTGTGGCTGTGTGTGGGGGGGGCTCTGTGTGGGTGTGTGTGTGTGGGGAGGCTCTGTGTGTGTGTTTGTGTGTGTCATTTGCGAGAGATAAAGCTAGTGGCATTGTAAATGACAATGCCATTTATTTATGTTAAAAAAAACATAAATAAAAATAATGTCAAGAGCAATGCCAATAGCTCTAACTTTAACAAAGGCAAAACCATTGCATTGTAAATGCTTGTTTTATCCGTTTTCAATACCAACACATAAATAAAAATGTTGTCATTTACAATGCCAATAGCTCTAACTTTTCCAAAGGCGAAACCGTTGCATTGTAAATGCTTGTTTTATGTTGAAGCCTTACTCCCTTAGCTTTGTGAAGGATATTTGAAGCAGCTGCATCTAATTCGAGAGCGACATCTAGTAAGGACTTGAGGTACTGCAGATTGGTGAGGACTTCAAGCTGTTGGGTCTGTCTTACTGGAGACATCAAAAAAGGACTTGAGGTACTACTGATTTGTGAATGACTTGATATGCAGTTGCATTTGTCTCGAGGAGTACATCTAGTCAAGTCGTGAAGGACTGCAGCCTTGTTAAAATCTTCAGGCTGTTGCTTTCGGCTTGAGAGGGACACCTACTAATGCCTTGAGACACTGCAGGTACGGGAAAGGCCAGACCTTCTGGCTTTGCCAATGTCTGTTTTACTTGTGAGTGTTTTTTTTTTAATATGAGAGCAATTTAAGGAATGAACACTTCACTCTTATTCAGCCGTGGCCTGTGCAGGTAAGAGCAGTGGGGCCAAGTGCGCCGGGATTTGGACAGATGACGAGGGAAAATTAAAGGAAGAACTAATTTTCCCTTGTTGTCTGTCGGACCAACCCCCCTTGCCCCCCACCCGGCCCCACCGCTCTTACCTGCACGGGCCGCTGCTGCTCTCATTCTTTCTTCAACTGTTTTAAGAGGAGAGTATGGATTGGCCGTGGTACAGCAGCTAATTCTATGGCAGGACGGAGGCTCCGATTATGCTTTCTCAATTTCTTTACTGACAAACAGCAGCCAATCAAAACGCAGTAAAGAAAAACAACTACATTACCCAGAAACATAGGGTAACCATAGAGTATGAGAGGATATAAATAGGGTCATAGAGGTGAACACTTCCTCTCTTTCTTTGCTGCTGCGCAGCCAGTTAAGTGCTTTTTGACATTCTCTTACCTTTATTGCAGCGTTTTGGTTTTCCGCTTCGTTAGCTTGCTAATTATTGTATTTGGCTTGACTGCATTCTGTGTTTTATCGCTGTGTGCGCATTTTCTGCATTCCTTTGCGGCGCTTCGCTGTGCGTTTAACTTGGTTGACCGGCTTCTGTGCCGGTGGTTGGGGAGCGTGTGCGTCACCTCCCGACCTGAATGTTAATCATTTCAGGTCTTTTGGTGGAGCGGGAGCGGAGCTGGGAGGACGCGCGCGTCTCGCGCGCCCTTCCTATTTGGCAGCGGCTGTTCGCGCATGCGCGAAGGGTTTTGTTTACACGTCCTGTCAGACGTGTGTGCTGAAAAGCCGTCTTTGCTTCAGCCACGACGAAGGAACTGCTGATTACAGCGCGCCCGTTTTTGCTGCCCTTTGAGCTCCTTTACGCCCTCTGACAGGTTCAGAGTTGGGGGGTTGTATGAAATCTTGCATAGGCTTTGCCTAGAGTGGGAAAACTCTACTTACTTGTTAAATATTAATGGTGCAGGTCTGCTCCCTCCACCTTTATCAATTCCTTATTTAATTTGCACTGGATTTTTTCCTGTGTGACTAACAGACTTGCACTAGGGGTACCACTCCCCCAAAACTTGGCTATTTTTGCTGTACAAATTTTTTTTTACCTTCCTTGGGCATTATTGGACGGCATTGTCGCCATGGCAGAGTACTATGATGAGGAAGGTTATGAGTATTATGAGGAGGAGGAGTCTTCTGCCTCATTCGATGACTATATGGGTCAGGCGCTTTGTCAAGCAATTGCGCCACTGAAGAAACATCTTGCAGATTATGCTGCACAGCAGGGATGGGTGCCTCCTTCCTCTGGGCGTTCCAAAAAATCGCCAAAAACTCCTCATGCCACCCATTTTGCCAAACTTGCAAAAACCCTTTCTGCTCCTTCAGGTAAGAAGCGCAAGGTGTCCTCTCGTTCAGATCCTCCTTCTGATACGGATGAGGGATCCTCCTCTTCTTCTTCCTCTGAACCTCTAAAGCCCCCCCGCTCGAAGAAATCGCGGAAAGAACATTATGTTGATGCTCCTTCTTCTCTGCAATTGTTAACATTCAACCCCTCTGACATTATTCACCCACAATCTTCTTCATGGTTGCCTTCCCCCGAAGTGGCTCACTACATAGAATCCCACATCCGTCAACCTTTTGACAAGGATGTGAGAGCGCGTCTGCGCTCCGAGTGCCCACGTCCTGATCTGTCGAACAAACTGGCTTCCACCCCTGATGTTGACCCTACTATGGTGACATACATGAAAAAGTACTCCAAAGATCCCACCAAGGGTTTGGATAGGTCTTGGCGTACATGCCAGGATAAACTTTTGGATCTCTTGGGCCCACTCACTAAAATTCTGGACTTGGGATATCACGCCAAGGAGTCTGGCACCCTTATTGACCCAGATGAGCTGGTTGGTTGGTCTCAACGGGCTGTCTGTTTGCTTGGAAACGCCAACTGTGCCTTATCCACTGAGCGCCGTCGCTCCATCTTAATGAAGCTTGATCCACGACTTACGGATTTGGCCTCCTCGGAGTCGGTCCCTTTGGCCCAGGGCTTGCTATTTGACTCTCTTTGTTTCCACCTTCAGTGGCCTTGATAAGGCCCAATCAAATTTGAGACTGGCTTTCCGCCCGGTTTTTGGCAGGGCCGGACGAAGGGGACGTTCGTCCGGCCGTGGTTCCGACAATACTCCCCAGCGAGGGAACAAGTCCCAACGAGGAGGTCAACAGCAATACTCCTCCAACAAGTCATCTTTCTATCCCTCTAAGAGAGGTAGGGCACAGTATGGCAAAGGTGGATACTCCGGAAGTCAAGGAGGACGTCAGGATGCTTCCCCATCAGGTGAGCTTGATTCTCGCTTCAACTGTAATTCTGGGGGGCAGGATTACATTTTTTCTCCACAATTGGCGTTTGATCTCAAACGATGCCTGGATACTGGAGACGGTGCAAGGGTACAAAATAGAATTTTACTCTCACCCTCACCAGTCTCTTCGGCCGCGCCCCCTTGTTATTTCCCGACAAGACCAGGAGTTCATTTCCGCTGAGATTTCTTCTCTTTTGACCAAAGGAGCCATCGTTCTCACGTCTCCTCATCCACAGGGTTTCGTAAGCAATGTTTTTCTCGTGGAGAAAAAAGGGGGAGGGTCTCGTTTGGTCCTCAACTTGAAGGACTTCTAAGGCGGAGTAGTTTATCGCCACTTCAAGATGGAGGGCATTCATCTTCTGCGAGACCTTCTTCAAGAAGGAGATTGGATGGTTCGTCTAGACCTAAAAGATGCTTATCTGTCCATCCCGATCTATGCTCCTCATCGCCGATACCTTCAGTTCCAATGGTTGGGCAGATGGTACGAATACAAGATTCTTCCTTTCGGCCTGTCCTCCGCTCCGTGGTGCTTCACGAAGCTCCTTCGTCCAGTGATGGAGTCTTTGAGGTCACGCGGAGTGCGTCTTATAGTCTATCTAGACGACATTCTCCTTTTGGCTCAATGCCCTGTTCTTCTGCAATCTCACTTGCACTGGTCCATAGACCTTTTGCAATCCTTGGGTTTTCTTATCAATCCCCTGAAGTCCGACTTTTCTCCATCCCGGTCGATGTCTTTCCTGGGTTTTCAAATAGACTCTGTTTCTTGTCAACTCCTTCTTCCAGGTCAGAAGATGAGGTCCATCAAGAGGGACTTGAGATCGTTTCTTGCTCAACAGACTGTCTCGCTAAGGTCTGTGGCCAGGATTGTAGGTCTCTTATCGTCTTCCATCCAAGCGATCTTTCCGGGTCCTCTGCACTATCGGGCTCTTCAGCGCCTCAAAATACGTCATTTGCAGAAGGGTCTTCGGTATTCCGATCACATCCTCCTCTCGGAGGATGCCAGGACGGAAATGATGTGGTGGTTGGACCACATGGAATCCTGGAACGGCCGGGCTCTGTTTGGGAGGACTCCCGATGTTGTGATAGAGTCCGATGCCAGCCTTTGGGGCTGGGGAGCCCGTTGTGGCTCAGTGTCGACTGGGGGTCGTTGGTCCCCAGAGGAATTGACCCTGCACATCAATTGCCTGGAGCTGCTGGGGGGCTCCTTCGCGATTCGGTGTCTCACCCCTCAGAAAACGAATTGTTGCATTCTTCTCCGAATGGACAATGTTTCGGCGGTTCGTTATGTAAACAAACTGGGGGGTACCAGATCCAAGCTTCTCTCGGAGATTGCGAAGGATTTTTGGCACCTTTGTCTGGAGCGCAAGATCACGATTATTGCGGAATACCTGCCGGGTTCTCGCAATCTGATCGTGGACTGGAACTCTCGTCACCTGAGAGACTTCAGCGATTGGAGGCTCCATCCTCGTGTGTTCCGCAAGCTGTCCCGCTTTTGGAGGACTTGTCATCTGGATCTCTTTGCCTCCCGGCTCAACACCCAGCTTCCCCGATTCTACAGCTGGCGTCCGGATCCGGAGGCTCTGGCCACGGACGTATTTCTCCAGACCTGGCCTCGCCATCTGTGCTATGCCTTCCCGCCGTTCCTCATGATTCCCCGGGTTCTGGCCCGAGCACGTCTATTCTTGTCGGAACTGGTTCTAATCTCCCCTTTTTGGAGGGCTAAAGCGTGGTTTCCAGTTCTTCTGAAGATGAGCTGCTCGACGCCGCTTCTACTTCCTCACATGTGGAACCTGCTGTTGGATCCGCTTTGCGAGCCTCACCCACTGGTGCTGTCCGGTCAACTCCTTCTGGTAGCATGGAGAATTTCGGGGGACGCTGGCAAATCCAGGGCTTATCGGGAGACGCTACCAGATATATCAGTGAAGCTTGGGCACCCAACACACACAAGCGTTATGCATCAAGTTGGAAGCGCTGGTGTGATTGGTGCTCACAGCGGTCGGTGGATCCCGTTTCAGCGGATCTTTCTTTAATCCTTCATTTTCTGGCGTCCCTAGCATCCTCTGGGCTCGCTTACAGAACAGTTAATAACTTTCGTTCTGCAATTTCTGCAGGCCATGTGACTCTTGATGGTAAACCAGCGGGAGAACATCCCCTGATCTCTAAATTGTTGAGGGGTGTTGGACAGGCCCCATGAAGGGCTCGCTCCCTCCCCGCATGAAAGAGCCCAGACACCGGCCCTCCGGGTGCTACCCACAGAACCAGCCCGCAACCCGTCCCCTATGGGACGCCTGCTCCCGGATATCTCGGTGTCACGGGCCCGGGCCACCGTCAGCACCATTGCCGGCCCAGCCGCCATCTTGGACACTGCACCACGCGGCCGCGTGGCCTCAGCTCGACCCCAACCCTGGGCCTGGCCAGGCCCCGACATCCCGGCACCACCCTCCACCCCGGAGGTGAACGGACCACTTGGCAGGTCAATGGGAGTAAGAAGTGTCGATGGCTCTCTCCCGCCAGGAGAGCGAGGGTCCGGACATCAAAGGGCGCCAGACCTATAACTAAGGCAGCCCCAGAACAGGAAGGCAGTTGTATCCTGGAGTCGAGAGACACCGAGAAGAACTCATCCCTGACGGACTGCAGGCGCTGCCGTAGCCCTGCCTTGTGAACTATCGTCCTGCCTGCTGGCGCTGCCGCGGCCTTCTGCAACCTTCATCCTCGTGGGACCTGCTGGCGCTGCCGCGGCCCGTTGCAACCTTCATCCTCGTGGGACCTGCTGGCGCTGCCGCGGCCCGTTGCCACCTTCATCCTCGTGGGACCTGCTGGCGCTGCCGCGGCCCGTTGCAACCTTCATCCTCGTGGGACCTGCTGGCGCTGCCGCGGCCCGTTGCAACCTTCATCCTCGTGGGACCTGCTGGCGCTGCCGCGGCCCGTTGTAACCATCATCCTCTTCGGGACCTGCTGGCGCTGCCGCGGTCCGATCCATCCGAACGCCGAGCTCGAGGATTGTGAGCTACCGCCGTTTCCACCCCAGTACCTGTAGGTACCGAGACTGTCCCGCTACCCCCTTTCCCTCCTAGAGACTAGAATTGAGAGGATCATCGTGTCCTGAACTCCTTGTATCGTACTACCTTACTTCAAGAACTGCCTATAAAAGGTGTTAATCTGATCTTCGTGTGGTGTCCATCTGTGGGGGGGAAGTTACTTGTCTGTACGATCGCTGGAGACGGCCCTCACCGGAGGCCTCTCCCCTTGTGCTCGGCCGACCCTCCAGGTCCCCGTCTAACATTGGTGGCCAGCGGCGCGATCCGAACCAACGCGTACCGTACAGATAGTAACTCACCCTACGACTAAACCACAATGACGACCAAAGAGAGCGGATCTGAAGAGAAGTTCCAGATGGAAAAGCTGGAGGAATACAGCCACCGAGAGCTAAAACAATTTTGCATGGACTTAGGCATTGCTACCACCGGGCTAAGCACAAAAGAAGACTTCAAAAACGCCCTAGAGGCCTGGACAGAGACGAATACCGCCACACCCCGGGACCTCGAAGCCCCGGAAGTCAACACCACCCTGACGGAAGAACGGAGAACAGGTCCCTCCCGAGAAGAGATCCAGGAGCGGGAAAAAAATAGACTACACGAGTTAGACTTGGCATGGCTCAAATTAGACGGAGAATTGAAGCTGGCGGAACAAAAAATAAACTTAGAACACTTACGGCTCAGAGAAGAGCGAGAGGAAAAACAGAGACAGAGGGATCTCGAAGAAAAAAAACTGGCATACGAACACGAGTGCAAACTAGCCGAGATAGAAATACGCAAACTGAACAAAAACCTAGGGGTGCCCGAGCCACCGCGCTCCCCAGGTACTACCGAACAGAAGGTCCACATCCCCAAGGATGTGGTCCGAGAATACCACCGGAACGACGACATACAGCAGTGGTTCAAGGCCTACGAGATCGCCATGACGGCCCACCGGATCGCTCGAAGTGACTGGGGAGCCGGGCTATGGGGAAGATTCGTCAATGAGGGCCGTGATGCCCTGCTGCAGCTTCCGGACCATCAAATGACGTCCTATGACCACATGAAGGCCGCCCTCCTCAGTCGATATGGGCTTACACCCGAAATGTACCGCCAGAGGTTCCGCAACTGCACCCGGATCCCGGGTACAACTTGGTTGGAATACGTAAACTATTTCAGCCGAGCCTTCCAGGGGTGGATCAAGGGTAACAACGTAACCACCTACGAACAACTCTTCAATCTCATTGTGTGGGAGCACCTCTCCAACAACTGTTTCGTCGAGCTCAGGCAGCACCTCCTCGACAGTAAATTGACTGAACCACGGCAGCTCGCCACCGAGGCGGACCGGTGGGAGAGCACCCGAGTGGCCCGGAGTGGGCCGAATGAGCAGAACAGAACCAACCAAGGTCATCATCGTCCCCGAGGAGGAGGAGGAGGACAGGGCCGGGGCAGAGACGCTGTCCCAGCCACTTCCGCTAACACCACCCCGCCCCCAGCCGGCCGGGGAAACCCCCCCATGCGGCCGGGGTTCTGAGCCAACGTGACGTGTCACCGATGCCAGCGAGTAGGCCACTATGCCAGTGACCCGACCTGCCCGAAGAACCAGACTCCCGGGCCCCGCCAGGTGGCGGCCACCGCCCTAGGGGAAGAACAAGTCTCCGAAGACCCTGAAGCATACGAGTCGGAGCAGTTCGAGTGGGAACCTGCCGCCATGACCCTGGCCTGCCTAGGGGGAAGAGACATGGTCCCGCGGACTCCCCTGCCAGCCAACACTCGGAAGTACAGCCAATGGGTGAGCATAAATGGGCGCAAGGCCGAAGCCCTGCGTGACACCGGGGCCAGTGTGACGGCCGTCCATTGTCCCCTGGTGACCCCAGAACAAATCCTGCCAAGCGTTCTTTGCCCCGTCCGATCGGCAGACAATTCGGAGAGCCTGTGTCGGATGGCCTGCGTCCCCTTCGAATGGGGAGGAGTGTCCGGCATGCTAAAAGTAACTGTCCGCGACGATGCCCCCGTGGACTGCCTCCTGGGGAACGATCTCGAGAGCTCCCCGTGGGCAGCTGTTGAAAGAAGAGAGCATCTGGGGATGTTGGGTCTCCCGGACTGGGCGTGCGTGACCACCCGGTCCATGGCCACCCGCACCATCCCTAGACCGGAAGAACCCGAGTGGTCAGCACCTCCTCCCCCGATCGCTCCAGAAGAAGACTACATCTATACCGACCACCCGAACCAACCCCCGAGGGGTCCGCACAGCCCCCCGAACTTCCCAACCTGGCTCAGTGGCGTCAAGAAGGGGGGCCCACCCAAGAACGATTCCGGCAGGAGCAAAAGACCTGTCCCTCCCTCGAGGGACTGCGACAGCAAGCGCTCGCCCAGGGCCAAGGAGACACCAACGGGGCCCACTGGGTTTATTGGGACAATGATCTCTTGTACAGCGAGCAAAGAATCGCAGAGCTGGGGGCCGGTCGAGTGCTGGTGGTGCCCCTCCACTTCAGAGACTTCTTGTTGAACTTGGCCCATGATGTCCCCCTGGCTGGGCACCTGGGGCAAGACAAAACCTACCACCGCCTGGTGACTCACTTTTTCTGGCCCAAAATGAGAAATGACGTCTCCAACCACTGCCGGTCCTGCCCGACCTGCCAGGCCAGCGGGAAGAGCGGCCGCAAACTGAAAGCACCCCTACAACCATTCCCTGTGGTGACCACCCCGTTCGAAAGGGTGGGAATAGACATTGTGGGGCCCCTGGACCCTCGAACAGTACAAGGGCATCGCTTCATCCTGGTCCTGGTGGACCACGCCACCCGCTATCCTGAGGCGGTCCCCCTTCGCACTGTAACAGCCCCAGTAGTGGGTCGAGCCTTAATGGGGATCTTTTCCCGAGTGGGCTTCCCCCAGGTAGTCGTCAGCGACAGGGGTACGAACTTCATTTCAAAGTATATGAAATCCCTCTGGCAGCAGTGCGGGGTCACTTACCGATTCACAACCCCCTATCACCCCCAGGGAAACGGACTGGTTGAGCGGTTCAACCGCACTCTCAAGGGGATGATCATGGGGCTAGAAGAACCCCTACGCCGCCAGTGGGACGTGCTACTACCGTGCCTCCTCTTCGCCTACCGAGAAGTCCCCCAGAAGTCGCTCGGCTTCAGCCCCTTCGAACTCCTGTACGGACATCCCGCTCGCGGGCCTCTCAGCCTAGTGAAGGAGGAATGGGAAATGGCCCCCCTAAAAACCCCTCCAGACGTATACAAATACCTCCTGACCCGCCGCAATCAGACCCGGCGATTCAGGGAGATCGCCAAAGCCAATCTGGAGGCCAGTCAAGAAGACATGAAGAAGTGGTACGATCAACATGCCTCCTCCATCGAGTTTGAACCGGGTCAGCAGGTATGGGTGATGTCCCCCACCGAACCGTGTGCCTTGCAGGACAAATGGACGGGGCCCTTCAAGGTGATCGAGCGCAAGAGCCCCGTCACCTATCTCATCGACCTGGAGTCCCCCCGGAACCCCCTCCGGGTTCTCCACGCCAACAGACTCAAACCACACTTCGCGCGCTCAGAGCTCAGCCTGCTGATGGCTACCGACAGTGGCGCAGAAGGAGACTCCGAGCCCCTCCCTGACCTACTGAGGACCCGTGAAAGGGATGGTTCGGTGGACGGGGTCCGACTCTCCGAGGCCCTGACCCCGGAGCAGCGTCAAGATTGTCGGGCCCTCCTGCTGCCGTTCGCAACCCTGTTTTCTCTCACACCCGGAGTCACCTCCTGGTGCCTGCACGACGTGGACACTGGGAACAGTCCTCCTGTCCGACACCGGGCGTACCGAGTACCGGATCGGGTACGTACCTGCATCAAAGAAGAAGTCTCCAAGATGCTCGCCCTCGGGGTCATCGAACCTTCGGACAGTCCCTGGGCCAGCCCGGTCGTACTGGTCCCCAAGGCCGCGGCCCCGGGCACCACACCTGAGCTCCGATTCTGCATCGACTATCGGGGTCTGAACGCGGTCACCCGAACCGACGCTCACCCTATCCCCCGAGCAGATAAACTAGTCGACCGCATGGGGGCAGCCCGCTACCTAAGCATCTTCGACCTGACAGCGGGCTACTGGCAGATCGGCCTCCCCCCCAGGGCCCAAGAACGTTCCGCTTTCTCCACCCCGGATGGGCACTACCATTTCAGAGTGATGCCATTCGGCACGAAGAACGCTCCAGCCACGTTTCAAAGACTGGTGAACCAGGTATTGGCGGGCCTCGAAGAATTCAGCGCCGCCTACCTGGACGACATCGCGGTATACAGCCGCCACTGGACAGACCACCTCCACCACCTCCGAGAGGTCCTGCAGGCCCTCCAACAGGCCGGCCTCACAATAAAGGCCAGCAAGTGCCAAATCGGCCAGGGGTCCGTGACCTACCTCGGACACCAAGTGGGGAGCGGTCTGGTGGCCCCCCTTCAACTCAAGGTAGCTGCCATTCAGTCCTGGCAACCCCCCGAAACTCAAACCGAGGTCCGAGCCTTTCTGGGACTCACCGGATACTACCGGCGGTTCGTGAAGGACTATGGCAGCATTGTGGGGCCCCTCACGGAACTCACGTCTAAGCACCACCCAAGAAGAGTCAACTGGACTCCCGACTGTCAAGCGGCCTTCGAGAAGCTGAAGGCCGCCATGTGCACCGCTCCTGTGCTCCAGGCCCCCGACTACAGCCGCGAGTTCATCGTTCAGACCGATGCCTCCGATCATGGTATTGGGGCCGTCCTCTCCCAACTGAACCCCGAGGGAGTCGACCAACCAGTGGCCTTCATCAGCAGACGCCTACTGCCCCGAGAGCAACGCTGGAGCACTATTGAGCGGGAGGCCTTCGCCGTAGTGTGGGCCCTCAAGAAGCTCCGGCCTTACCTCTTCGGAACCCACTTCCGGGTACAAACAGATCATCGGCCCCTGCAATGGCTAATGCAGATGCGGGGGGAGAATCCCAAACTATGGCGATGGTCCATCTCCCTGCAGGGAATGGACTTCACCGTGGAGCATCGCCCTGGCCAAGACCACGCCAACGCGGATGGCCTGTCCCGCTTTTTCCGCCTCGACGAGGAGAGTCCCCAGGAGGATGGGTGACTCTCCCCGCCTTCAGCTGGGGGGGACGCATGTTGGACAGGCCCCATGAAGGGCTCGCTCCCTCCCCGCATGAAAGAGCCCAGACACCGGCCCTCCGGGTGCTACCCACAGAACGAGCCCGCAACCCGTCCCCTATGGGACGCCTGCTCCCGGATATCTCGGTGTCACGGGCCCGGGCCACCGTCAGCACCATTGCCCGGCCCAGCCGCCATCTTGGACACTGCACCACGCGGCCGCGTGGCCTCAGCTCGACCCCAACCCTGGGCCTGGCCAGGCCCCGACATCCCGGCACCACCCTCCACCCCGGAGGTGAACGGACCACTTGGCAGGTCAATGGGAGTAAGAAGTGTCGATGGCTCTCTCCCGCCAGGTGCCGATCACCCCCAGCCTCCCCGGGCACTGGCTCCACCCCCCTGCTGGGTGTCTGGACTCCCTCATCCCGGACCTCCCGACCTCCAAGAGCGAGGGTCCGGACATCAAAGGGCGCCAGACCTATAACTAAGGCAGCCCCAGAACAGGAAGGCAGTTGTATCCTGGAGTCGAGAGACACCGAGAAGAACTCATCCCTGACGGACTGCAGGCGCTGCCGTAGCCCTACCTTGTGAACTATCGTCCTGCCTGCTGGCGCTGCCGCGGCCTTCTGCAACTTTCATCCTCGTGGGACCTGCTGGCGCTGCCGCGGCCCGTTGCCACCTTCATCCTCGTGGGACCTGCTGGCGCTGCCGCGGCCCGTTGCAACCTTCATCCTCGTGGGACCTGCTGGCGCTGCCGCGGCCCGTTGCAACCTTCATCCTCGTGGGACCTGCTGGCGCTGCCGCGGCCCGTTGTAACCATCATCCTCTTCGGGACCTGCTGGCGCTGCCGCGGTCCGATCCATCCGAACGCCGAGCTCGAGGATTGTGAGCTACCGCCGTTTCCACCCCAGTACCTGTAGGTACCGAGACTGTCCCGCTACCCCCTTTCCCTCCTAGAGACTAGAATTGAGAGGATCATCGTGTCCTGAACTCCTTGTATCGTACTACCTTACTTCAAGAACTGCCTATAAAAGGTGTTAATCTGATCTTCGTGTGGTGTCCATCTGTGGGGGGGAAGTTACTTGTCTGTACGATCGCTGGAGACGGCCCTCACCGGAGGCCTCTCCCCTTGTGCTCGGCCGACCCTCCAGGTCCCCGTCTAACAAGGGGCATCCGGATAGTAAAACCTCCTTGTCCCAAATATGTAGCCCTTTGGGATGTCTCAGTTGTTTTGCGTTTCCTGTCAGCCTGGCCTTCTAACTCTCTTTTGACACGCAAACAACTGTCAGCCAAGCTCACTATGCTTTTGTGCTTGGTCTCTTGCAAAAGGGTTTCTGATGTGCGGGCCTTAGATCTCGCTGGTCGGTCTTTCTCTCCTGAAGGTGTTACCTTTATTATCTCAAGGAGGACTAAGTGTAATACGCCCTCAGTCTCTTACCCTTCTTTTCCCCACAATCCTCAATTGTGTGTAGGTTAATGTATTAAAGATTATGAGGTAAGCACTGCACCTTTTCGGCATGATTTACAGGGTCAATTACTTATTGCATTGCAGAAACCTTTCAAGCCGGTAACTCCGGCCACTTTGGCACGTTGGTTACGTTGGCTCATGCATGAAGCGGGCATTGACATTTCTCTGTTTGGTGCTCATTCTGCTAGAGGAGCCATGGCTTCTAAAGCTTTTTCCATGGGTGCCAGCCTTCAGTCAAGTCAAGTCAAGTCATAAAATTTGTATAGCGCACTACATACCCAGAGGGTTTCAAGGCGCTTAGGAAGGGGAGGAGGATTACTTGTCAAATATCCACGTTTTAAGTTGCTTTCTGAACGCTAGGTGGTTCTGGGTAAGGCGAAGGTAAGCGGGGAGTGAGTTCCATGTTTTAGCAGCCAGGTATGAAAAGGATCTGCCTCCCATGGTGGTCTTGTTGATGCGAGGTACAGTGGCGAGGGCTTGGCTGGAAGAACGTAGTTGGCGGGAGGGGGTGTAGAAGGACAGTCGTGAGTTGAGGCAATCTGGTCCGATGTCGTAGAGTGATTTGTGTGCGTGGGTAAGCAGTCGGAAAGTGATCCTCTTATTGACGGGTAGCCAGTGGAGGTCTTTAAGGTGACCAGAGATGTGTTCGTTGCGTGGGATGTCTAATATGAGCCTGGCTGAGGCGTTTTGGATTCGTTGGAGTTTCTTCTGGAGTTTTGCGGTAGTACCCGCGTAGAGGGTGTTTCCGTAGTCCAGTCGGCTCGTGACCAGAGCGTGGGTGACTGTTTTCCTTGTTTCGGAGGGGATCCAGCGAAATGTTTTTCTGAGCATGCGAAGAATGTTGAAGCAGGAAGAGGATACGGCGCTGACTTGTCTGTTCATTGAGAGTGAAGAATCCAGGATGAAGCCAAGGTTCCGTGCGTGGTCTGTCGGGATGGGTGCTTTTCCGAGGGCTTCCGGCCACCAGGAGTCGTCCCATGCAGAGGGGGATGTACCTAAGATGAGGACTTCTGTTTTGTCTGAGTTCAGTTTCAGACGGCTTTGTTTCATCCATTCGGCCACTTCTTTCATTCCTTCGTGTAGGTTAGTTTTGGCGGTGTTGGGGTCATTGGTGAGAGAAAGGATCAGTTGAGTGTCGTCCGCGTAAGAGATGATGTTGAGGTTGTGTTGGCGTGCGATGGCCGCGAGGGGGCTCATGTATACGTTGAAGAGGGTGGGACTGAGTGAGGATCCTTGTGGTACGCCGCAGATGACTTCAGAGGCCTCGGACTTGAATGGAGGAAGGTGAACTCTCTGGGTTCTTCCGGTGAGGAACGAGGTGATCCATTCAAGTGCTTTTCCTTGGATTCCGATGTTATTGAGGCGTTGTAGAAGGGTGCTGTGGCAGACTGTGTCGAAGGCAGCGGAGAGGTCGAGGAGGATGAGGGCGACTGTGTCTCCATTGTCCAGTAGAGTTCGAATGTCGTCTGTTGCTGCGATGAGGGCGGTCTCAGTGCTGTGTTTAGCTCGGAAGCCAGATTGTGAGGGGTCGAGGGATTTGTTGGCTTCGAGGAAGGCGGCGAGCTGGTTGTTGACAGCTTTCTCGATGACTTTGGCCGGGAATGGAAGAAGCGAGATGGGGCGGTAATTTTTGAGTTCGGTGGGGTCCGCTGTTGGTTTTTTCAGAAGGGCGGTGAGTTCAGCGTGTTTCCAGTCTTCCGGGAAGGTGGCGGAGTTGAAGGAGCAGTTGATGACGTCTCGGAGGTGCGGTGCTATGACGGAGTCTGCTTTGTTGAAGATGTGGTGAGGGCATGGGTCTGTGGGGGATCCTGAATGGATGGAATTCATCAGGCGGATGGTGTCCTCAGTGGAGATTGGGTTCCAGTCGTTAAGGGTGTTCACGGGGGGAAGATGATCAGTAAATGGTAGGGTGGGTTGGTTTCCGGGATGGTTGTCAAAGCTGTTGTGGATGTCTGCAATCTTGTTGTGGAAAAAAGAGGCTAGGGAGTCGCAGAGGGTTTGAGAGGGGGTGATGTCGTTGGAGATGGCCGAGGGATTGGAAAATTCCTTGACGATGTTGAAAAGTTCCTTGCTGTTGTGGGCGTTGTTGTCAAGTCGATCCTTGAATGCTGTTTTCTTGGCTTTTCGGATCAGTTGGTGGTGAGTGCGGGTGGCGCTTTTGAAGGCGTCCTTGGTGCTGGTGGTTGGGTCTTTTTTCCAGGCCTTTTCAAGGGAGCGGCAGAGTTTCTTGGACTTCTTGAGATCATCGTTGAACCATGAGGCTTTCTTGCTGCCAGGTTTGCTTTGACGTTTTTTCAGTGGAGCTAAGGTGTCGGCGGTGTTGGATAACCATAGGGTGAGGTTGGCGGCGGCTTCGTTAGCGTTAGAAGAGAGGGCTGGGGAGTTTCGAAGGAGCGATGCGGAGATTTGGTCCGTGGTGATTTTGTTCCAGTTTCTTTGCAGGGTAGGATGGGGGTGGATGATGGGTTTCGGCTTGTTGTAGGTGAAGTGAACGCAGCTGTGGTCAGTCCAGAGGAGATCCGTAGTGTGGCTGAAGGAGACATGATTGCTGGATGTGAAGATGGGGTCGAGTGTGTGACCTGCGATGTGGGTGGGGGAAGTGACTAGTTGTTTAAGTCCGAGGTTGGCGAGGTTGTCCAAGAGGGTGGTGGTGTTGCGGTCGTTGATCTTTTCAAGGTGAAAGTTGAGGTCTCCCAAAAGGATGTAGTCTTTGGAGGGGAGCGCGTGTGGGGTGATGAAGTCCGTGATGTCTTCACTGAATTTTGCGCGGGGTCCTGGTGGTCTGTAGAGGAGAGTGCCTCTGAGTGTGGTTTTGGGGTCGATGTGGATCTGGAAGTGAAGGTGTTCGGAGTTGGCGAGGTTGGCGTCAGAGCTGGTTGAGATGCGAATGGATTTCTTATGGACGATAGCGATTCCTCCTCCTGTGTGGCTGGTACGGTCTTTGCGAGTGATCTTATAGTCTTCAGGGATGGCAATGGTGATGTCTGGTGCGGAGGAAGCATTCATCCATGTTTCCGTAAGGAAGGCGATGTCCGGAGAAATGGTGTCTAGTAGATTCCATAGGTCAATGGTGTGTCTGTGGACGGATCGGGTGTTGAGAAGGATGCATTGTAGGTGATTGGGGTCGGGGATCTGTGGTGTGGTCGAAGCGGAGATGTTGACGGTGCTGATGAATTTGCAGGAGTAGCAAGAGAAAGGTCCATGGGTGTGTCCAGGAGCGGCTTGGACGCATTTGGTGGCGCGACCGGGGTCAAGGGCTAGGAGGGTGGCGGCATCGTAGGTAATGCGGGAGGGCTGGGGAGCGCGAGGGGCAGGGGGTCTGGCGCTGGGCGCGGTCCAGGCGCGGACGGGCGTAGACGGGCTTACCTTTGGCGCACCTTCGGCGCGGGTTGGGCGCGGTCGCTGCGCGTAAACGCTGCGGGCGGGAACTACTGTCATATAAGGCTAGTGGAGGGGGAGGGGCGAGGGCGGCTCAGCTGGGAGGCGGGGCGGGCTGCGCACGACAACAACAAACAAAATGGAGGAGGGGGAGCACAACAGAGCGCTTGGGGAGAACGCGCTAATGCAGTAAAAATATAATCACAATCAGGTTAAAGCGCCTACTGAACAAAGCGGCAGCCAGGCACAGCTGAGGCGGAAATCACGAAGCAAATTCGGCCAGAGCGCTAATGCAGCATAAAATGTAAACACAATCACGTTAAAGCGCATACACAGCAAAGCGGCAGCCAGGCACAGCTGAAGGCTGAAATCACAAAGCAAAATTCTGCAAGAGCGCTGCTAACGATACCACAGAGGCGCTAGGGGCACTGGGAGCGACCACTCCGGCCATGAAGGCTGCGGATTGGTCATCTGAAACTGTGTTTAAGACATTTTACTTTAAGCCTATTGTTGATGTTGCATCTGTTGTGGTGGCGAAGCTTTAAACAAGCATAATCGGAGCCTCCGTCCTGCCATAGAATGGAAAATTTGCTAACATTCGTGCCAAGAATTTTCAATTCTATTAAGGACAGGAGGCGAGGATTATCCCACCCTTATTTTTCATGATTGTCTTTATATGATGCATACTGCTTTTATACTGTACAACTCTGGTTATTCTTTGTGAAATGTTTCCCTCCCTGTGCTGATTACTATGTTCAACTTTTGGGGAACAGTTTTTACGGCCTCTGTCTCTTTTCCTCAGGCTCCGACCTTAAATGAGGTGTGCCGGGATTTTCTTCTCCTGATTGGTCTCTTGCTGTTCCTGTGGTTCTTTGAAGTTCCTTCTCCACGTCAGCCGGATGAGGACCTCTCCGGGGGACTCCTTTGATGGATTGTTTGATTCTATGTTGGATTCATTATTTTGACTATGGACAAAGAAAGAGGAAGTGTTCACCTCTATGACCCTATTTATATCCTCTCATACTCTATGGTTACCCTGTGTTTCTGGGTAATGTAGTTGTTTTTCTTTACTGCGTTTTGATTGGCTGCTGTTTGTCAGTAAAGAAATTGAGAAAGCATAATCCTCGCCTCCTGTCCTTAATAGAATTGAAAATTCTTGGCACGAATGTTAGCAAATTTTCCACTGTTCATGAAATATTAGGATTGGGAATTAGTTATTACGATTGGAAATTTACGTTTACAAAGTGGTCTTTGGCAGGCAATGGGCACATTACCTTCCAAAATATCTAACCCGTAAGACTTAACTGCTGTCTAGCCCAAATCAAGATCTGCTCATTCCAAAAGTGCTGTTTCTAAAATAAAGATTTCCTCCTATGTTCCATAATGAAATCTGATGGCATTTAAAATAGAAATAACAAAATTGTGGTTTTATACCAAACGTTGCTTGCAATTAAATATTGTTTTTTTCAATTCAGCTCTATGCAGTGTTTGGCATCGCTGTCACTGTGGAAGGTTCTTGCGAGTCCTTCAGCTTTAAAATGTTTCTTTCTTCATGTAAAACTAGGTGTGCACTCTGTTTGTCTTGAAGAAGTGTAGTATGGCGGTGGAACCCTTAAACTATATACTGCTCATTTTTGCTGATATGTTTTTATCCTTAGGTGTCTAGTTTCATCATTTTCTAACTTTACTTTGAATATGCTGGTCCTTGAAATTGTTACCAATAGCACATGAACTTTGCTGTAACACAAAAATATTTGGGCCCTCTGGGAAAACGTATTGGAGGTTTTTTGTAGAACGACAATTAAAAGAAAATGTAGGAAGGTTGGATCAGTTTTTGGTGTATTTACTCACTGTGTAGAATTTGATACTGCAGCTTTGACTACGCAGTGTTGTGATTATTAATGGTTTAGGCTACCACCGAGTTATGTGACCCTCATCTTTCAATTTGAGATAATAATTTTACAACAACGAGATGTGCGTCACATTTTTGGGAACGGACAAGATTGCCTTATTTTTTTTGCCTAACGCACTGATAGGAAAATAGCCCAGACTTCTGCAGACATTAATTACAAGGAACGTGCTTCAACATTATTTCATAGACCGGAATTCGTAACAAAAGGAAATGTCACCCAAGATAAATAAAATGGCGGATCAGTGTCAAAGGCTTCTGCATAAAACATACCTACATTGTACTTATTGGTGGAACTTCAGCCTCATTTTGAAAATCCCTTGTCCAGCCGAAGTGTGAAGTTTACCGGGCAGCGTTCAAGCTCCGGTGATCTAACACGAGGACTCGGCTGACTGTTATTGTTATCTGATCATCTCACACCGCGGGAGGGCAGAGCGCGGGTATTTTCACAGCGCAGTCCCCCAAGCTGCTGAAACATGTTTGCAGTGAGAAACCCGAGCTGTGGAAGTCACGGGGCGTCGAACACATGTGGAAGTCATTCCATTCTCTAACAAAGAGATCTTTATCAGGGCAGAAGGAAGAGTGGCAACAGCCTTGCTTCTAAATCATTAGGTCAGACAGCTTTGTGGAGAAGCTGTCTGCTGTCGTCATGCTCGCGAGGAAAGGCCAAGAATGGCGTGGTTTGATGCTCGTGCAATACAAACAACTGCTTTAGGATAACTGTGGCTGTTAGGATTTGTTATAATCGCAAAAAATTTAAATCTGTTGCTGAGCAAAGTTTGACGAAATTTGGATGTCTGCATGATACTTTTAACGCGTTTTCACACAAATGCAGCTTACAAACTCAACGTTTATCAAACACTCATACTACAATAGACCCATAAATTATTGTTAAGTCACGTATTGACAGATTTTTTTCAATACAAATGTCATGGGAAATTCTACCAATATAGTCTATGTGCCAAGTTATTTAGCAAATAATAAAATCCCTCTTGGGAAATTGAGAATTTCCGCACATTTTAGGATTAACAAATATTCAATTTCCTGTATGCACAAATTTGACAAATTCCTGTTTATGTACCATAATATTCACACCAGTGGGCCTGAAAATGTCATTAATGTAAAACAAATCAAACTTTATAGTGAATACAATAGCACTTGTTAGTAAAAATAGTAATCAATAATGCAAATAAAATCCATTAATGTATACAAACTTTAACTATACATTAGTTATTTGTAATTCTTGAGGTGAACCTTGAAGATGCTCCAGTTTAGTGATCCTTGTGTTCCTCAACTTGACAAAAGCAAGTTAATCGTGACAATTAAATCAGGGTACAGTTGTGAATTTACATGACCGTAGTCCATGCCTGGGTAAAGATGTATTTTGATACGCACACTTATAAAGCCTGGGCAACAGCAGATTTCAGGAGCTAGACTTTCGACTCTACAGCTGTAAAAGCGACACTTAAAGTTTGATTTACTAAAAGTTCATTCACACAGCTGAAAAGGGCATATTTACAAAGATATTGTGCTGTTCATCTCTCTTCCTGCGCTGGTGCACGTGTTTCTGCCTAGTGCCAACGCAAGCACCCTTGCACAACAACGCAAGATTGCTTGTGTGAAGGGCAGGATTGTTTTTGTTAAAGAAGACATACCTTCCTGTACAAAGACAATCCTTAGAGGCATATTCCTCTTTGTTTGTTATAGAATGCAACACACACAGAAAGAGAAAGTAACAAGAATAATTAAAGATATTTCTCCTAGTTACACCTTTCTCTGGTAGGCACACCATTCTGATGCCAATGCAGGTTAAATCTGGATTTGCTTCAAAATTCATGGGTAAATGTATGGGAACACCCATGCACCTCCCATGTAATGCCTTGCCAAAGCAGTGTAATGGAACACAACGCAAGGAACTGAGTTGCATTACTTCTTTCTACGAATCACATAAGGTGACGCAAATTTGTAACTCTCCATTAGCACTTTGAGGTGCAACTGAGCCAAAAAAGTGGCACAACCACTGTACACAATGTTACTAAATCTGGGCTTTAGTCATATCTTTCATACTTCCATCTTCCATGGCTGCCAAATTAACCCAAATAAAACAGTGAATCAGCTTTTTATGTGTTTGCACAGTGTAGTAATCTGATGCTGCGTCTTTGACTACACATAATGTTTCTGATTCTTAATATTATTATTCTAATCGGAGCTTTAGATAGTTAATACTGTAGGCTAGCAGTTATTTGACCCATATCTTTGAAATTGAGAACATTGTTTCATAGTGAAGACACAGGCATTGAAGTTTGGTGTCCAATGACAGGGCTACATGTTGACTGGACTGAAGCGTGCAAAAGCGATGTTAATGACCGAAAAAGGAGAGCCGAGGGTCATTAAAAAGAAACAAACCATTAATTTGAGGGCCTTATCCGTAAAAAATCTACAGAATCTGGAATCACGCATATCAACCCGCCTCTCAAATCGGCTAGACAAACTGGAGAGTGTGTTTAACGACTTCTGTGCAAAAGCACTGGTGAATTTGTAAACACTAAATTGCAAACTAGATGAATGAACTAGATCCCTCTATCCAACAGGCTCGCAAAGCTCAGAGTAGTCAGTTAAACCATTCTGCTCAAGGTGTAGGCGAGCAATGTGGAAAACGTCCCCGGAAATGACAGAGGTTATTTTCCCAGTTAATCATAAAACCCAGTGGAGTTTCTCAGCATAAGAAAAATACTTGCCCCCAGAGTGTACACCATACCGAATAGTCTTAAAGGATGTACTGATATTATTATCTTTGGTGAAGGAAAATTACTCAGCCTTACAAAATAAGACAATTGACTATCTTAGAAAAAACTCTGGTTGGCTCCATGATTATTTTTCAGCCGAGGTATTAATGGTAAGAAGAACCTCATGGATTGGTCCAGGCAAAATGGTCCAGGCCCTACCTTTGGGTTAGTTTTACAGACCTTCAGTTCTTTTAACTAATATTATCACCAAAAATGCTTTTTGCCCTGTAAAAATAGGCCACCTTTTAATGTGGAAGCACAGCACTCCTTTGAACACTGGCTTCCCTGGAAGAACGGATTGACTTTGTTTTAAAGCATGTTCAGTTGCCCAGAACTGTAAGAATACTGATGAAGCTGTATTGGGGGACTTAATGAGCTCTAACTATGGGGTCATTCCAAAGGGTAATTGTTAGACTTGGCTTTTTCAGTGGGTTCCCCCCCAGACTTTTTGCTCCCCCGCCTCCGGTTTTTGACCTTGTTTTTGTTGGTTTTAGGACTCTGAGCACTTTACCACTGCTATTTAGTTCTAAAGAAAGTGCATAAACTCTCCCTCTGAATTGTGTTTATGGATTGGTGTTTGAATATTTGGCTTATTTGATTTACTACTAAGTCCCTAGGATTGTGCACTGTGTGTGCCCAGGGCCTGTAAATCACATGCTACTAGTGGGCATGCAGCACTGGTTGTGCCACCCACACAAGCAGCTTTTCAAAGGTGTCTCAGACCTGCCCCTGCAGTGTCTGCGCACAGTTTTTAACTGGCATGTGGACCTGGCAAGTACACCCAATTGCCAGGCACTTCCCTTTTCTTACATCTAAGTCACCCCGAAGGTAGGCCCAAGGTACCCCTGTGGGCAGGGTTCACTGTATGTGAAAGGTAGGACATGTACTGGAGTGTGACATGTCCTGATAGTGAAATACTGCATATTTCGTTTTTCATTATTGAAGGGCTGTCCCATAGGCTTAAGATGGGAGTTGCCTCTACACATTTTATGCTCTCCACACCACTGGAGTCAAGCTATCCAGGCTGATTAAGGCTGATAGCCAGAAACCAGTCCTTGGATGCTTGATTCCGGTCCAGGAAAGACATGGCTTGGCCATTCGGGCTGGACTGTTCCCATGAGGCACAGGGTCAAGGCTGATTTGCATATGGCCATGTCTGACCTGGGGTGGTGTGGAGTGCAAAAAAACGATGAATTTAGGCCCAGATCTCTGTACTGGGGTGAATGTATGACATTGTTCTGCATTCGGTCCATCAATTGTTGTTTTTGCATTTGTCACCCCGAGTGGGATGGGTATGCTCAGACGTGAGTCTCATGCTCTCCACACCACTGGAGTCAAGCTATCCAGGCTGATGAAGGCTGATAGCCAGAAACCGGTCCTTGGATGCTTGATGCTTGATTCCGGTCCAGGAAAGACATGGCTTGGCAGTTCGGGCTGGACTGTTCCCATGAGGCACAGGGTCAAGGCTGATTTGCATATGGCCATGTCTGACCTGGGGTGATGTGGAGTGCAAAAAAACGATGGATTTAGGCCAAGATCTCTGTACTGGGGTGAATGTATGACATTGTTCTGCATTCGGTCCATCAATTGTTGTTTTTGCATTTACACATTTTATAAGCATAGCTCCCCATTGGGATAAGATAGAGGAATGATGTTTAGTATGCCTGCACTCAAAATGTAAAAATACATCTTTTAGTAAGATGATTTTTGTGTTGTGTGTTTGAAAATGCCACTTTTAGAAAGTGGGCATTTTCTTGTCTAACCATCCCGGGTGCCTGTGCCTTTTGTGTATTCCCCCTCTGGATAAAGAGTGGAAGGATCTGGGGATGTGCATTCACACTAGACAGACATCAAGGTGGGTTGAGGTGTGTCCTGCCTTTCTTGGGTGACTCATAGCCAGGCTGAATAGACCTGGCTGCATTTAGAGTAGGAGGAGTTGTTGCTTTCACCCGAATGGAATATGTCTGTCTTCTACAATGCTGTCTCCACCCCCTGATGTGAGCCTAGCCTGAGCCAGGCAGAACTGGATTATGTATGCCAATTGAACTTTGTTTGCGCCAACTTCAAAGGGAAATGTGGTATAAATATTGGGGCCCTGACCCCAGAACTTTAGATTACTGCTGGACTAAGTAACCTGGCAGGAAGAAGCGCTGGAAGAGCTATGAGAAGAGACTACCACTTTGCAGTGTGCTTTGCTGGGTTAGCCTGCAGTTGCTGCTTATGTCTTGGGCAGAAAAAGGACTGGACTGTACTTTTGCACCCTAAGCATCTCCAAGGGCTTGATGTAGAACTTGCCTCCTGTTGGAAATCTCAGGGAAATCAAAGACGTCAAAATCTTCTGGGTACCAGCTTCTGGAACTGAATGTCTCAGCTGCCACAGAGGAGAAAAAAGTAACCCAACGCCATCAATGACACCACTGCCGGCTCCGTGACCTGAAGGCTTCACAGAGGGAACTGCAGCATTTCACACTGCACATTTCCCACTGCAACCCTGGTTTCACCGACAACACTGCAGACAACGCCATTGAGCTGTTGCTTGCACCGTGACCTGTGGACACCTCACTGCACACCACTTCACATCATACTGCCGCCTTAGTATCCCCAACGACACAGCAGGGTCATCACAGATGACTTGGCCTGCACCATGACCTGTGGACACCGCTCTTGTAGAACATGGAGCACTGTTCCGCTTCGCACCGCAGCCCTGGTCTCACTGATGATGCCACTCCAAGCTGATATCAATGCCACTGGTTCCACCGTGGCTTGGGGGCATCACTTGTAAGTTACAGGATGCATCGCCCTGTCCCACACCGCGGCCTTGGACCGGTGCAATCGATTTCAGATCGTCATCCGACACCGCTGCTTGCATCGTGACCTGTGGGCCCCGCAACCTGCATTGCCCAATCCCGCACTGCAGGCTTGGGTCTACTGAAGACAGCGCTTCAGCAACAACGACCACGCTGCTGACACTGTGACCTGTCAGCACCGCCATGAGCACTGCCCGGCTTCGTACCGCAGCCCTTGTCTCATGACACAGCTGAATGACCATCACCAAGCCGCTGCCTGCACCCCAACCTGAGGGCACCGCACGTCACAGAGCTCCACTTCACACAGCTGCTCGATGCCTTTTGACGGCGGAGCTTCTGCCTTCAAACTCAAGGAGTTCGACCTGCAATGCGTGTGACTTCAAAGGCCTGATGACTCCTGCACCGACTCCCGGAATGGACGCCTGCCGATACCGCTCCTCCGGAGCTTATCTCAAGGTCCGACAACCTGCTTCTCCAAAGGTCTTGTTTTAAAGGTCTCTCCAGCATCTAAGCTGGCCCACAATACCGTGGTCTGCCAGAACTGTTGGATTTGGTTGCTCACGTGATAGTCTCGGATGGAGCAATTGACTTGAAGGAACTGTATATAAAGTCTATTTTTGCTTTATTGGTATTGTGGATTACTATATGTTGAATTTTAATCGTTTCAGTCTTGTTTTACACAAATAAATATTGGATTCTTTTCTAAAACTGCTGCAGTGTCCTTTTGTAGTGTTTTTACTGTATTGCTGTGTCCTATGTGCAAATGCTTTACACATCAATCAATCAATCAATCAGTACATTTATAGATTGTGCTACTCACCCATGAATGTCTCAAGGCGCTAAGGGGAGGGGTGCTGTCACTGCTCGAATAGCCAGGTCTTGAGGTGTTTCCTGAAGGTGAGGTGGTCCTGGGTCATTCGTAGGTGAGTGAGTTCAATGTTTTGGCGGCCAGGTAGGAGAACGATCTTCCTCCGGCGATGGTTCTGCGGATCCGTGGGACAGTGGCGAGGGCGAGGCTGGCTGATCGGAGCTGGCGGGTGGGAGTGTAGAACGAGAGGCGGTTGTTGAGGTATTCGGGTCCTTTGTCATGGAGCGCTTTGTGTGCGTGGGTGAGGAGCCTGAATGTGATCCTCTTGCTGATGGGGAGCCAGTGCAGGTTTCTCAGGTGTGGCGGGGGATGTCGAGGATGAGTCGTGCGGAAGCGTTCTGTATGCGCTGGAGTCGTTTCTGAAGTTTGGCTGTGGTTCTTGCGTAGTCCAGTCGGCTGGTGACGAGGGCATGGGTGACGGTTTTTCTGGTTTCGGTGGGGATCCATCGGAAGATTTTTCGGAGCATGCGTAGGGTGTTGAAGCAGGATGATGAGACGGCATTGACTTGCTTGGTCATCGAGAGGGAGGAGTCCAGGATGAATCCCAGGTTTCGTGCGTGGTCAGTGGGAGTAGGTGCGGAGCCCAGTGCTGTGGGCCACCAGGAGTCGTCCCAGGAGGAGGGGGAATGTTCGGGGATGAGGATATCTATCTTGTCTGAGTTCAGCTTCAGGAGACTGAGCTTCATCCATTCTGTGACGTCTTTCATTCCATCCTGGAGGTTGGTTTTGGTGGTGGCTGGGTCCTTGGTGAGGGAGAGTATCAGTTGGGTGTTGTCAGCGTAGGAGATGATGTTGATGTTGTGTTTGCGTGCAATGGTGGCGAGGGGGCCTATGTAGATATTGAAGAGTGTTGGGCTGAGCGAGGATCCTTGGGGTACACCGCAGATGATCTTGGTGACCGTTGAGCGGAAGGGAGGGAGGCGGACTCTCTATTTATTTATTTATTTATTTAATTTGTATGGCGCGTTATAACCACAGGGGTCTCTAAGCGCTGTCTGACCATATTTACGTGATAGATGTTATATTCACTTGAAACCAGCTGTACACCTAAGGTCTACTCCATGCTTGTTTGAATAGTGCGGTTTTTAATTTTTTTCTGAAGGGAAGTAAATTACTCTCCTTCCTGAGCTCTGGATCCAACTTGTTCCATAGGGCTGGGATTGTGTTGGAGAAAGCACGGCCCCCCACCGTGGTCAATTTAAAGCGGGGCTGAGACAGGAGAGTGGCGTCCGACGAACGCAAAGTCCTACCCGGTATGTAAGGGGATAGTCGGGATTTTAGGTATTTTGGTGCTTTGCCATGCAAAGCCTTGTGAGCAATGCACATCCCTTTGAAGACAATTCTCTGGCGAACTGGTAGCCAGTGTAACTCCTGCATCAGGGGAGAGGCATGGGCATTTCTAGGTTTTTTAAATATCAACCGAGCTGCATCGTTCATGACTCCCTGTAGTTTGTCCAGCAGCCGCTGTGGCAAACCTAAATAGAGGGAGTTCCCGTAGTCCAGCCTAGCCAGAATTGTGGCTGAGACCACGTGTCTCAAGGTAGAGAATGAGAGTAGGGCCGCGATCTTCCTAAGTTGTCTTAACAAGCCTATACTGGTGCCTACTACGGTGGTAACTTGTTTTTCCATGGATAATTTATTATCCACATATAGGCCTAGGCTTTTGACTGCAACTGCCGGCTTTGGGGGTACACCCAGCTCCATTGGCCAAAATTTATCACTCCAAGGGTTACCCGAGATGGAAATGGGTAATACTTCCGTTTTATCCGGGTTGACTTTTAAGGAGTTCTCGGACATCCAATTGACTGTGGCTTTCAATATGTCCTGTAGCCTGGTGGGAGCTCCTGGCCCATCATCCAGCCGGATGATTATCTGGGTGTCATCGGCATAGTTGTACACTAGGCAGTCCATCCTATTCAGGAGAGCAATTAGTGGTTGCAGGTAGATGTTAAAAAGTAGTGGAGACAAGGCAGATCCCTGGGGGACCCCGCAGGTGATCGGAGCAGGGGTGGAAAGTAGATCCCCCAGCTGTACTCGTTGTGTCCTACCCTGCAGAAATGAAGAGAGCCATGCATGTGCTGTACCCACGACGCCAAAGGATCTCAACCGCGACAGAAGCTGTTTATGGCACACGGTGTCAAACGCCGCGGAGAGATCCAATAGTACCAGGGCGCTCGGTGTTTTTACATCAGCTCGCATCCTTAGCTCATCCAAAATGGATAGCATAACTAGTTCCGTGCTATGATTAGCACGGAACCCTGCCTGATTGGTCTCCAACAGGTTGTTACTCTCTAGATGGCCTGATAATAGAGCTAACACATGCTGCTCAATTACCTTGGCCAAGAAAGGCAACTGGGAGATGGGCCGAAAATTTTTCAGACATTTTGTGTCTGCTCCAGGTTTCTTCAATAAAGGGATCAGGCGAGCCTCTTTAAAAGCTGAAGGGATCTGTCCTGTCCGGAGAGAGGTGTTCAATAGGTGCAGAACCTCTTCCTCTATTCCTGGCATTGCCATCTTGAATATGTCAGGCGGGCAGGGGTCCACCAAGGAGCCTGATTTGACTCGGCCTGTGATTTTAAGTAATTCCTGCTTGGAAATAAGGGATAGCTCAGCTAGAGGTGGAATGTTTAGCGGGCCAGTGAGGTCCGGTATGTGCGGACATTCGAGGGGTGCAGTTTCTGCAATTTCATCCAAGATGTCGGATGTCGGATATCTCTGGGTTCTGGGTTCTGGGTTCTGGGTTCTCTGGGTTCTGTCGGAGAGGAAGGAGGTGATCCATTACAGGCCCTTTCCTTGGATCCCGGTGTGGAAGAGGCGGGTTATCAGGGTGCGAGGCGGGTTATCAGGGTGCGGTGGCAGACGGTGTCAAAAGCTGCCGAGAGGTCTAGGAGAATGAGGGTGGTTGTTTCTCCGTTGTCCATCAGGGTCCTGATGTCATCGGTGGCTGCGATGAGGGCGGTCTCGGTGCTGTGGTTGGCTCGAAATCCGGACTCTGATGGGTCGAGTGAGTTGTTTGTCTCGAGGAAAGCAGACAGCTGTTTATTGACGGTTTTCTCAACGACTTTAGCCAGGAAGGGAAGAAGAGAGATGGGGCGGAAGTTCTTGAGGTCATTGGGGTCCGCTGTGGTTTTTTTAAGAAGGGCGTTGCTTTCGGCGTGCTTCCAGCTTTCAGGGAAGGTGGCTGACGTGAAGGAGTTGTTTATGACGTTCCGGAGGTGGGGTGCGATGATGTTGTCGGCTTTGTTGAAGATGTGATGGGGGCATGGGTCTGAGGGGGATCCGGAGTGCATGGTGTTCATGACGTGCGTGGTGTCTTCAGTGCTGATGGGGGTCCAAGCGCTGGTGGTGGTGGGGGTCGTTGGTTTGGTGGCTGGGGGCGGAGAATGGGGTCCGAAGCTGTCGTGTGTATCTGCGATCTTACGGTGGAAGAATGTGGCGAGGGAGTTGCAGAGGTCTTGTGACGGTGTGATGTCGTTGTTGCTGGCGCTGGGGTTGGAGAGCTCTTTGACAATGCTGAAGGGATCCTTGCTGTTGTGGGTGTTGTTGTCTAGTCGCTCTTTGAATGATGTCCTTTTGGTGGTGCGGATCAGCTGGTGTTGTTTGTGGGTGGCGTTTTTGAGGGCTGTCATGTTTCCTGTGGTCCGATCGTGGCGCCAGGTTTTTTCAAGGGGCCCGCAGGATTTCTTTGATTCTTTGAGGTCGTCTGTGAACCATGGGGTTTTTCCTGTTGTCAGTCTTGCCTGAGGGGTTCTTCAGTGGAGCGAGGTCATCGGCGCAGTTAGTGATCCATTGAGCGAGGTTGTTGGCTGCGTCGTTGGGGTCAGAGGTGTCAGCTGGTGGGTTCTGGCTCAGTGATGAGAGGAGCTGGTCTGTGGTGATTTTGCTCCAGCATCTGCGGGGGATTTGTTGTTTACGGCGGTGGGGTGTATTCTTTTTAAGGTGAAGTGGTTGCTGGCGGAGAAGATGTGGTCGAGCGTGTGGCCGGCAAGGTGGGTGGGTGTGTCCACCAGTTGCCTGAGTCCGAGGTTGGCCAGGTTGTCGAGCAGGGTGGTGGTGTTGTTGTCGTTGTTTTTCTCCAGGTGGAAGTTCAGGTCCCCTAGGAGGATGTATTCTGGTGAGGCTAGGGGGTGCAGGCTGATGAAGTTGATGATGGTTTCTCTGAATTGAGTGCGTGGGCCTGGGGGTCTGTAGATGAGTGTTCCTCTTAGGGTGGTCTTGGGGTCGGTGTGAATTTGGAAATGTAGGTGTTCGGCGGCGGAGAGTGTGTCTTCGGCGTTGGTCGTGATGTTGATGGTGTTTTTGTAGATGATGGCGATTCCTCCTCCGGTTTGGTTCGTGCGGTCCTTGCGGGAGATCTTGTAGCCGTCCGGGATGGCTATGACGATATCTGGGACTGAGGATGCATTCATCCAGGTCTCTGTGAGAAAGGCGACGTCTGGTGCCGTTGAGTCGAGGAGGTCCCAAAGTTTGACGGCGTGCCTGTGGACGGAGCGTGTGTTGAGGAGGATGCACTTGAGGTTGTTGTTGCTGATGTTAGGTCCGGCGGGCGGTGTGCAGGTTCGGAGGCAGGTGAATCTGCAGGTGAGGCAGGTGAAGGGTCCGTGTGTGCGCTTCGGGGTGGCTCGGTAGCAGGCCAGTGGTCGTCCGGTGTTGAGTGTGTTGAGGGCGGCGGTGTCGTATTTCAGTTGGGTTCCTTGGTTCCGGCGGGGGCCAGGGGTTCTGGCCCTGGGCGCGGTCCAGGCGCAGACGGGCTTGACTTAGGCTTGACTTAGGCGCGCCAGCGGCGCGGCCGCGCAGTGGCCTGTATTATGTAGGGGCCGATGGAGGGAGGAGCAGCTGGGAGGGGGAGCGGGGACCAATCGGGGGTCAGGGTCGGGGCTGCCGGGGACGCAGCGGCGAGAACGAAGGAGCAATGGCGGGGGGAAAACTACAGTGGGACGGGCACAGGACACAAAGGGGAAATACAATATATACAACAGACGCAGCAGGGCACAGAACGCAAAAGGAAATACAATAAATCAGTACAATCAGCAGTAGATACAGTAAAGAGATAGAGGGAGGCAAAGCTTGCGATCACTGGACCACCAGGGATCGAACCGGCAGCAGCAGCAGCGAGGCACAGGTGCACAAGGACACAGCACTAGCAGGGTGTGCTAGCGCGGTGGGGGGGCGACCTGGCCTGAAAACAGAGTTAAGGGCACTTTGCCTCTGATATAAGCTTGACTACTCGTGTTCAGCTACCAAGGGGGTGAGCAGGGGTTATTTAGACATGTAATCCCCCATATCCTGACTAGAGGTGTGGATTCTGCATGGCTAAGTTGCATACCCTAGCCAACAAGAAAACCCATTTCTAACAGTAAATCTGTGAGGAGAACAGGAGAGGCTGAGGATATAACAAGGGGTCTTTGGTTGTATGAAGAGGACTTAAGTTTCTCTCATGGAATATTGCTGGCATAAACTTAAAGTTGATAAATTCTGACTGTTTATCTGTTAGCAGTAATTGATGCATTGTTTGTCTGCAAGAAACCTGGACCATCAAGGTTTTCCATGTATATGTTTTTCAGTCTCTGAGCAGACCAGCTACACCATCTCGTGCAGTAAGAGCCAATGGTGGAATAGCCATTTTTGATCTATGTGAAATTAAAGGTCTTCTTACCAAAGTGAATGATTCTATGCCTCATTTTTAACAGGTGTTATTGCAGATTCCTAATTCCTTTGTTTGGTTTCTTAGTTCATTTTTCTAGTAATATTTTTTATTCAAGTGCTACTACTGTGGTAGATGACCTTGAGGCCAGTATAATGAAAGTTCAAGATAGTCACATAAAGGAGGCACTATTAGTTTGCACAGGAGATTTAAAATACATGATCATTTGAGAATAGCAAATCATCAATCTGTGGTTTTTAGATGATGGAGGCGATTGATGTGCTACAATTTCGGCATGTCCTTCATGGGGAGGCTCTGAAAATAGTTTTAGTGCTAAAAAATCTGGCATGTGCAAAAGAATTCAGGACAGAAGAGTCACCTCTTTCTCCCACTTATAAAAGGACTACTACTGGCAGTGAGATAGATTTCATTATGCTTTCCTCAAATCTAACTGTATCACAGAGGGAATATAATGTTCAGATCTCTTGTGTTAGAGATCATAATCCACTCATAATGGTTCTTGATTCAGATCTTTCTGATGCTAAAGGGCATAAGGAGAATTTGCCCCTAACATATTCACGTAATAAAGGCACCAGGATAAAATGGGATAGAATATATAAGGAGGCCCTTTTACATAAGCTCATTAAGGACAATAGTCACACAATCTCATAACTGACCTCCTTTGATGACACCCCTGAGAATATTTATGCAGCATTTGCTGCTTTATACTAATCTATAACTAATGGGCTTACACTAAACCATGCCTGCAAAAAGTGCCCTCTGGATGGTCGGTTTAATCCTACATGCACAGCCACCTATAAAAAATTAAAAACAGTACTAACCGAAACCCAACGCTCCATGGAAGATATTAAGTGTGCCGGGAGATTTAAAAAAAATAACCTTGAGGCTAGGAAAATCAAGCTCAGAAGGGATGCTTGGGAGGAGCATGAAAAGGCAGTTTTACTGAGAGATAGTGCTGCATTCTGGAAGATTGTAAATCATCCTTTTTTGTCTGGGTAGTAAAAGCCTTCAATGAATTCCCTTATATCTGTTGAGCCTGCGTGGAACACTCCACCAATATTTTTGACCCAGGCAATAAGTATACTTTTAAAAAAATTGGGAAGTAGTATCCTGTAATTATGAGACCTATGCTCAATTTAGCACACCTATTGAGGTCAGAAATGTAATTGCAGCAATCAATCAGGTCCCCCTTTAAGGATCCTGGGCCTGAAGGAGTGCCACTAGATTTATATAAGGATAATGTTGCCTTTTGGGCTCCATTATTAACCAACATTTTAAGGGCTGCTATAAAGGGACAACTTGTACCATCCTGGAGGGAAGCGGTGATTGTCCCCATTTGTAAACAAGGAAATATACATACTATTTGCTGTTATCCCCCAATCTCGCTCCTAGATAGCTGCTTTCAAATATTAGGTAGGATTCAGGATGCCAAACTCGAGGCTTCACGGGAGAAAAACAGGTCCTGTCTAGAGTGCAGTATCGTTTTCGCCAAGGGACGGGCACTGTGGAACAGTGCTTAAACCTTCAGCGGATCATTGTAAATATGTCAAGGCTAGGAGGGGATCCATTCACTTTGCATTTATGGAACTCTCCCGTGCCTTTGACATTGTGAATTGGGTGAAACTCCTGACTATTACGAAGATGATGGGGATTGATCAGGCCCTAATTGGTTTACTTCAAAGGATGCTCTGGGACACAGTGGCAAGGATAAAATATGGGACAGAGTGCAAACTCTACCCTATAACTAAATCTTCATTAGGGGCATGCCAAGGATATGTAATGGCACCATTACACTTCCTTATTTACATTTATAGTTTAGAACAATTTTTCTGCACTATAGGGAAAGATCTACCTAAAATGATGTCAAGTGCAATACCAGTTTTACTTTACATGGATGTTGCTGTTTTAATTTCATGAACAGCAAATGGTTTACAACTTCTGCTGGGAGGGTTGTATCTTACAACCAACTTTAGAAAATTATTTACCAAAAGTATAGGCTCAAAAAAATGTCCAAACCATATCATTTCATTTAGAGCAGGGGTACTCATAGTACGGCCCGCGGGCCGGCAGCGGCCCGGCAAGCCTGCCCTGGCGGCCCGCGGACCCCGCAGATATCGTACCCGTGTTTTAAGAACACATTTTAAAAGAATGTCTGCAAACACTGCCGGGTGCAGCAGCAACACTCAGAGAGACTCTGCTGCTCTGTGGGGGCCGGGTGATTCATTCGAGTGATAGGCAGAGCAGCAGAGTCTCTCTCACACACACACAGCCACAACCAAGCACTTCACACGTCTTTAGAAAGACCATTTGCACGTTAGTGGAGCTTTGTTGATTTAACCTCTTCTTAGGCCCCTGCAGCTCCACTCTGCCTATCACTGGAATTAATCACCCGGCCCCCACAGAGCGGAGCTGCAGGGGCCTAAGAAGAGGTGAAATCAACAAAGCTCCACTAACATGCAAATGGTCTTTCTAAATACCTGTGAAGTACTCGGGTGCGGCTGGAAGCGGGAAGCTGCCTCAGCCCTGGCAGACACAGTCATGTTAGCAGTCTACTCAAGGTGACATTTTACCACAGAGATGCACTGCTCTAAATGTAATACAGCAAGTTCCTTCAGTATCGAGTCAAGGGCAGTTTCCGATATGGTGGTGGGGGTCATGCGCTACTTCATCCTGCTTGGGAGTGCACAAGAAGAGCATTTGTCTATGCTGCTTTTGGAGAGACATGCAATGATGTCTCGGAACACCCCAGGGTTCACAAGGTTGGTGGCACTCTGTATGAAGTGAGGGCACGTAAGAGATGCTACTTCCAGAAAGTGAAGTGAATCAAGATTAGCCACTGCTGAGAATTAGTCCTATTGAATAGGAGTTCATGGGGCAAGAGCATTCTGAAGGTAGTGAAACTCTTTACGTCGAGGGAGGTAGAGGGAGGGAGGGAGACAGAGGGAGAGGGAGAGGGAGGGAGGGAGAAGGAGGGAGGTAAAGGGAGGGAGAGAGAGGGAGGGAGGTAAAGGGAGGGAGGGAGAGGGAGGGAGGGAAACAGAGGGAGAGGGAGGGAAAGGGAGGGAGGGAGACAGAGAAATGGAGACCGAGAAATGGAGACAGAGAAAGGGAGACAGACAGAGGGAGGAGGGCGACAAAGGGAGGGAGGCGGAGTGAGGGAGGCGGGGGAGGGAAGCAGAAGTGAGGGAGTGAGGGAAGGGGAGTGAGGGAGGTGGGGGAGGGAAGCAGAAGTGAGGGAGTGAGGGAATGGGAGTGATGGAGTGGGGGAAGAGGAGTGAGGGAGTGAGAGAAGGGGAGTGAGGGAGTGAGGGAGGCGGAGGGAGGGAGGGAGTGAGGGAGGCAGAGGGAGGGAGGGAGTGAGGGAGGCAGAGGGAGGGAGGCGGAAGGGAGGGAAGGGGAGTGAGGGAGTGAGGGAAGGGGAGTGAGGGAGGGAGTGAGGGAGGCGGAGGGAGGGAGTGAGGGAGGCAGAGGGAGGGAGGCAGAAGTGAGGGAAGGGGTTTGAGGGAGGGAGGCGGAGGTGATGGAGTGAGGGAGGGAGGCGGAAGTGAGGGAGTGAGGCAGAAGTGAGGGAGTGAGGGAAGGGGAGTGAGGGAAGGGGAGTGAGGGAGGGAGGCGGAAGTGAGAGAGTGAGGGGAGGGGAGTGAGGGGAGGGGAGTAAGGGGAGGGAGAGAGGGAAGGGGAGTGGGGAAGGGGAGAGAGAAGGGGAGTGGGGGCGAGAAGGAAAGGGAGTGAGGAGGGACAGAGGGAAGGGGAGCGGGGTAGGGGAGTGAGGGAAGGGGAGTTAGGGAAGGGGAGTGAAGGAAGGGGAGTGAGGGAGGCGGGGGAGGAAAGCAGAAGTGAGGGAGTGAGGGAAGGGGAGTGAGGGAGGCAGGGGAGGGAAGCAGAAGTGAGGGAGTGAGGGAAGGGAAGTGAGGGAGTGGGGGAAGGGGAGTGAGGGAGTGAGGGAAGGGGAGTGAGGGAGTGAGGGAAGGGGAGTTAGGGAGGGAGTGAGGGAGGTGGAGGGAGGGAGGGAGTGAGGGAGGCAGAGGGAGGCGGAAGTGAGGGAAGGGGAGTGAGGGAGGGAGGCGGAAGTGAGGGAGTCAGGGAGGGAGACGGAAGTGAGGGAGTGAGGCAGAAGTAAGGGAGTGAGGGAAGGGGAGTGAGGGAGGGAGGCGGAAGTGAGAGAGTGAGGGGAGTGAGGGGAGGGGAGTGAGGGGAGGGGAGTAAGGGGAGGGAGGGAGGGAAGGGGAGTGGGGAAGGGGAGAGAGAGAGAAGGGGAGTGGGGGCGAGAAGGAAAGGGAGTGAGGAGGGACAGAGGGAAGGGGAGCGGAGTAGGGGAGTGAGGGAATGGGAGTGAGGGAAGGGGAGTGAGGGGAGGGAGTGAGGGGAGGGGAGTGAGGTGAGGGAAAGAGGGAAGGGGAGTGAGGGGAGGGAAAGAGGGAAGGGGAGTGAGGGGAGGGAAAGAGGGAAGGGGAGGGAGAGAGGGAAGGGGAGTGGGGGAGAGAGGGAAAGAGGGAAGGGGAGTGGGGAGGGACAGAGGGAAAGGGAACGGGTAGGGGAGTGAGGGAAGGGGAGTGAGGGAAGGGAGAGTAGGAAGAGGAGTGAGGGAGAGGGGAGGGGAGGAGAGAGGGAAATAGAGAGAGGGAGACAGAGAGGGAGTGAGACAGTCAGAGTGAGGGAGAGAGAGTCAGAGTGGGTGAGACAGAGGGAGACAGGGAGAAAGGGAGAGAGAGGGATGGAGGGAGGGAGGGAGACAGGGAGAGAGAGAGAGAGAGATAGATGGAGTGTGACAGAGATAGAGAGAGGGATGGAGGGAGGAAGACACAGAGGGAGGGAGGAAGACACAGAGAGAGAGAGAGAGAGAAAGATAGAGAGAGAAAGAGAGATGTGTGAGTATGCCGGGTCTGGTGGCTCAGGGGACGAAGGCGTCCGCTGCAGGGACCTGTGTTCAACCTCATGGTCACAGTTTTTTGTTGTTGCTCTAGCCCCGCCCCCTCCCCCACTGACCCCGCCCCCCACCGGTGCGGCCCTCGGACCCAAACCACAATGTAAATTTGGCCCCTGAGAGAAAGTTTGTGAGTACCCATGATTTAGAGGAACAGTAATCTCTAAAGTAACAACCTTTACTTATTTAGGTTCTCCCCTTTATTCAAATTTAAATTAGAACAGCCTATTTAATACCAGGGTGTAAGGAAACAGGCCTCTATGCAGGGGTTCTCTCCACTTTGTGCCCCATTTAGACCAACAACTGCTGGTTTTATGACCCTGAGAGTGCCCTGAGGCCTGCTTACCAGACCTCAGTGCCCGAGGTCTGATCCATTACAAAAGGTATATCAAATTGACTGTCTCCAATTTTCAAGTACTGATTTACTTATAAAACCCTAGTATATGGTACCCAGGGTACCCAAGACATGTAAGGCAGAGTGTCCACCCAGGGCTGCAGCACAGTTTGTGCTATCTTGAGTTTGACCAACAACAAAATGGCTACCAGCCTGCCAATGCATACTCGAAGAGCAGCGTGTACACTGCAAGTTCGGCCTTGCCATTACCACAAATGGCAAAGTACCCACCTCCCTTTATATCATATGTAAGTCTCCACTAAGGAAGGCCTATAGAGCCCTATCACAGAGAACTATATATTATTAAGTAGGACATAGATTTTTCATATGTCTTAGCTCCAATTCCAAATTGTCATTTTGCTGGGATACCAGCTGGCACCCCAGCCTGGTTAACTTCTGAGCAGGACTACCTACCTGGCTACTGTAAAGTATCAAATTAATCGTGCCATTAAATCTAACTTGATGCCCAGGTCAAGATTTATGTTAATTTCAAAGTTAAGCAACTTTTAGAAAGTTGCCAATCTGTGACCCAGCTGGTCCAGTGCCTTTGCACGAGCCTGGCAAACAGACAGCTTTCTGGTCGCCTGGGGAGACGTGAACAACTCCCAGGCTCGGGATCAAAGGCAGTTGCTGCATAGTGAGGATGACCTTCTCTCCCAGGAAGGACACTCAGGGTGTTTCTCAAAAGGCAAGTTGCCTTTAAAGGGGTGCCTGCAACAACACACCTGAGCAGGATACCTTTTTGTTCCTGCAGACAAACTAGAGACAGGAACAGAGAGGGAAAACTTGCCCCAAATCAGTTTTCCCGTGGGCATGTAGCCCTTAGGTAGCCACACCTCTGGGTTGGGCTACCAAGCTCCTGATAGTGGAGAGAAGGTTCAGACATCTTGAGAGTGTCAAACGCCACACATCATTGGAACTTTGTTACCAAAGATGAGAGGTCCCACTAGCCCATTGGCAAGTGACCGCATTGTTTCCTCAGGGCACTTTCTTGGGACAAAACAGGCACCCCTGCCACTCAGAACCTGAGTACACGTGGGATTGGAGAGAGGACCTAAAGAGGACTGCCCTGCTGCCTTTGAAGCTGCATGAAGAGAGGCTGCATAATCAGAAGGACTGCACCTGCTGCACTTTGGGCTATTGAGTTTGTACTGTGCCTGTGGCTCCTGGCTCAGGGAAATGTTGATTCCCGGGCCCAGATTGAAGCATTTACACCAAGGGTTAGTCAGCCGGCCCCCTGAAAGGGCATCCAGGACATCAAAGCTGAGGAAGCCCAAATCGGCAAAGCAGTAGCCAGTCCTGAGAGATCGCTGATGCCAGGCACGTCAAGAGGCACATCTGGGATAGCCAAAAGATGAGCCCATATCTGATGGACCCAGGAGTGCTATTAGAGACTTGATTTGTCACCCAAGAGGAACAGTAGCCCCAAAAAAGGACATTTGCTGTGTCCTCTGTATCGCAAGATCAATTGCCCAGTCACAGCTGGCCTTCTACTGTTATCGTGGGACCCCAAGTGCCATTGACAAAGTTGCTTCCGCCATAAATGAAGGTGGTGGGGCAGGTAGGGTCATGCAGGGGGGGATTTAATTTCTTTTAAAAAAAAGAAGAATACTTACCTTCAGCCACCGGCCACCTCCAGCATCGCGCCGCTTCTCCTCCTCTACCTGGGTGAAGTCCCAGCAGCCCCTGTCCAAGCATTGGTCTGAGCAAGCAGAAAAGACACCCTTCTCAGACCATGGAATCTGTGGGGTTTCTCCAGCCCGGCTGCTCAATGCAGCTAGGCTGGAGAACCCCTAAGTGCATGTGTGTTTTGGTCAGCCTGATACGGCTGGCCAAAATACATATACACTAAGGGAGTGGAGTGCACTAGCACTCCTCCGCCCCCTTCCCATACATTGGTCCCGCCCCGCCCAACATCGCTAGCTAAGAGCTGGCAAATGTAAATTAAAATGATGCAAGAACATAATTTTAATTTACATTTGCTGGCTCTGATCCAGGATGTGGGGCGACACTCCTCAGCCTTTGCGGAGGAGCCGTCACTGGCTTCAACCCACCTGTGGACCAAGGGATCAACTGCATTTCACCCGAACCATGCTTTGAGCATCTTTTGCTTGTTTCCTCAGTATCAGGACCACTCCACTGATGTCTATGACGGTCATCCTGTAAAGTTTGGAACGTACCTTAAAAATGCTCTAGTGGCCAGGTAACTGTCCAAAGTATCCTTACTGGACTCCTGGAACCTCTGCCCTGTCAGATTTAGTTGCCCAAGCTGGGCCGGAGTCACCAAACTAACTATTTTAAACTTTTCAAAAGTTTGTAAAGTTTTTTTTACCATTGCTTGTTTGCGATTGCATTTGAAAGTATTTATTGGTTAAAAATCTGCATCTCTGGTACCCTCCAATGAATTTTGATGATCAAGGACTCTTAAAAGTAAAAAGATCTGTTCTATTTGTAACACTTTTTGTTGTGTCTCTTTCTTGTTTTTGTGACTTTCTCATTTTGTTGTTTGGTGCTGTTAAATGCTTTACACTATATTCCTTTGCTAAGCCTTAGGGCTCACAGCCACAGCTACCCAGGGTTAAGAGATAAGGTTAAGTTAATGAGATTGACTGGACTCAGGATGGTATTTGCGAGCGTACTCTATGATAAGACCCCACAGCCATATTATATAGTACATCTAAATCCTTACACAGGGTAATTCAATGCAAAAGATTGGAAATAAATTCCTGTGTAGACTTTTGGCTGTTCCTCAATCCATGCCATCCTTTATTTGTTACTCTGAAGTAGGATTGGTTCCAATGGCAGACAGAATTAAGCATCTGAGGGGAATCCAGAAGTCCCCTTCACTAGGGATTTGCTGGCAGATTAACTTTCTCCAGACAATGCTTTCGCAATTCCCTGGATTAATTGTTTTTTTAGATCTCGATTTGCAAGAACTTTTTTTTAATCCAAAAATCATAGAGGCATGATTAAAGATCAAGGTGAGAATACTGTTTTTGGAAAGGCAAGTTAGACTTCATCAGGAGGACTTCCATAAATGGTATTCCAGTGTCATTTGCAGTTTATTCAAACATTCCGAGGGTTGTGAGTTTTGTATGGTGGCTGTTTTATATGTAAAGTACAGGTTTTATCTCACAAGATTTCATTTTAACATGATACATCTTAAAGTAGCATTTCCTAGGAAGGCTGGCTGGAATTCTGCATTATGAATGTGTCCCTGTGATAATGTTTTCCCATAAAGCACCATGGTCTTCATGCTTTTCTGTCACCTGTGCTCTTGTGCACAGACGCGTTACTTGGTACCAATCCTGCGCACTTCCAGTATCAGACAACACAAGGAGGCTTTATTTGTTCTGCAGCAATTGAATCATTTGGAAATATGTGTTGCAAAGGTTAATTGTATTTGTTGAACACTGATGGCCAGAAATAGATAGGTTACTCTGTAAATTATTCTGTAATTCGATTTTTTGGGTTTTATTTCGTGAATGGTGCACAAGTTCTGTTTTATGTGTGATTGTATTGTCTATTCTGTGCATTTTAAGCATATGTATTTGAATTGTTTTTATTACTGTGCACTTTTATGGCATGTTTTAGCCAAATAAAGTTTGATGATGATGATGATGTCTACAAAACAGAAGGTTATGTTATTGAATTCGCCAATAAATGAAACTAAAAAAAGGCAATCTAACTGTTGACATGAATTGGTAAACAAGTTTAAAAAGTATAAGATTTTTTTGAAAATTGTAAATAATAACTAAACGTGAAATTTGTTAATTTTGTTTCCTAAGAAATGTAAAAAAAGTGTAAAGTATAAATTAAATAATAGTATAAAATATACAGTTGTTTAATATATACTAAAAAACGTAAAAATTATGTTAAGAATATGTATAAGAAACAACTGAGGTAATGTTAAAAAACAATAGACAATGGAAAAAATGTTCAACATACAACACTATTTAAATATGATTTACATTGTTTATTTAATAATACAAATGTATTATATTTGTTTTTGTATTTATCAACATAATAATGTTTTTATAACTATATATGTTATAAAATATAGATATGTACATCAAATAAACTTTGAAAAAATAAAGAAAACTTGAAGAATGTCTTATATATCTATATTCCATGAAAATATGTAAATAATAAGGCTATTTATTACAAATATAAAACCAACTACTATGTTATTTATCTTTTTAAGCATCATCAATACTAATTACATACCATAACCTACTCCTATTACATAGAAATACATTTTAACAAAGGAATTTAACACTAACATGGTTAAATTGAATGCTCCCACTCCAATCTAAAACATTTTGGGGAAGGTGTTGGCCACTAAAGGGGTGATGTTTACTATTCCCACTTCAATCCAAACCATTTTGGGGAAGGTGTTGAACACTAAAGGGGTGACATTTACTTTTTCCACTCCAATCTAATTAATTTACATATGGCCTTTTTGGGGAAAGAAAATTATTAAATTAAATTAAAATTTAAGAATGTAAACATTTGAAAATATAGTTTTGATACATATTTTAAATTACAAATCTTTTTTTAAATTACATGTTTTAAAAAAAAAAGGCATTTGGTCTGGGTTTTATCTTCAGGACAAACTGTATTCAAGTCATCAAAAAGAGGAGACTGTCGTAGACTAGCTAAATTCTGTCTGACAGAATCAAGCCACAGAAATGAATGCCCACTTTCACGTGACAAACAATCTCCAATAATCTGTTGGTTAAGTATTGCATAACGGTTAAGTCAGAGGGAAAGCCACAGACATATTGGTCCTAACCTAGAGAGGTACGTAGGTGAGCAACTCATGCCATACATAATGGAATGTGGAGGAAGACAGAGAGGAGGCATCTGAAGAGATGAATCTTCTATACATGCAGAGGAGAACAGTTGGCCTAGCCCTAGATCCTTGCCCCCTAGATAGCTGTAGAAACACAATGGGTTTTGTAAACTTCAAGAAGCGGAGTGATATGTTTTCCACCTATCAACTGTCATAAATTAAAAATAGCCCCCACTGCTTCACCAAACGTCAGGTGCCGACTAGAAATAATCGTGGCCCAAATCCCCAAAGAATTGAAAAACAACCTCAGTTAGGGGAAGCTAGAGACCCGTTTGAGCTTATAATTGCCAATGTTAAGGCTGCAGACTCGCAGACATTTCGGGTTGTAAGCCATTATATGTGATTTCAAAAAGTTTGTAATTTAATCGCTTGCGTGCCGCAGGAATTTCAGCCCTGAGCTGGACATTCCAATCGCGGGCGTGGTCATGATGGAACCATTCCGTCATCAGCACAGCCCAACCGTGATTTATGACGGAATGGTTCCGTCACGAGCATGGAAGGGGTTAAGCAGGCAATAACTGGGTGTAAACACTAACTAGGCATTGCGGGCCTTCATGGTGCAGGCCATTAGAACCACATTGTATACTTACAGGCGGGCCAGGGTAGAAGCTTCATTAATGATGGGTACATCTAAACAGGCATTAAACAGAAAAAGATTATGTTTCTAAGATTAAGGAGGCAAGAACACAGCCCTGACCCAGCCCCTGATGGAATTAAACCTGGCCTGACAATTCATCACTGGGGCCAAATCTTACCCTGGCTGAGATATCTTAATGAAGAATGGATCAGAAATGCATCAAGGATTCATGAAGAACTAATTCCAACAAAAGTAAACATAATTTATCACAAATGAAGGTATAAAATGCGAAACACAAGTCCACAAAAGCTACGTACAATGGGCAGTGCTTGGCTAAGGTATGTTTCTCTATAATGGGATGGAGGTTTAAGCACAGCTTAATTCTACCCAACTGCTCCCTGAAACTATACTGGCGGGGCTAAGTAGGTTATTGTTTTTGGCCCAGTCATGCATTCTCTTATAAACAACTAGAAAAAGAGATCATTGGATGGGATTGACATAGAGTGTGCTAAATATCAATGAAGTATACAACCCATCAACGCCATTAATAAAACTGTCCAACTCAGAGACTGGACTTTAATTGGCTCTACTAGAATTCATAGTCCTCTGGAACATCTAGGGGTTCTTCAGTTTAGCAGTAGAACACCAAATTATACCAAATATCTTTAATTATAGCAGCTGTCAATTTTTTTAATTGATTAAAAAAAAAAGTGAGAGGCACAGACCCCCTCAGCATTTCTAGCTCTGGCAGGGAGTGTTTTATGTAAATGTCCGGCAGACGCATCTAATCAATAGGGTGATGAATCTTTCAGATTATGCAACTGTCTAAGTAAAGCAGTTCTAATATTTGCACTTAGGTCCATAAATGCATGTGCTATGTGTCTCACAGACACCTCTTCTGTTAAACAAATCAAAAATAGATTAAGATCTTTTTTAATGAAAGAAGCTAAACACTTGCTGGGTTTTAAGAGGGCCCCTATATTTAGTTTGTTATTGGGCTGATTTCTCAGTAGGGTGACTAACAGTCAGCATATGGAATATAGGGGTATGGCCACCTTCATTGGCATCTCAAATTTTCTCCTTAACAAATTTTTGGGCTTATTTACGAGGAAGTGGTAGAGCACGACGTTAGCCTCCTTGGATTAACACCGCGCTCCGCCACTTCTGAAATGCAGGGCTGCACCGTATTTACAAGGATACGTGCAGCCCTGTGTTTCCCCCTGTGCTGGCACTAATATAGCTGCCTAGCCCCAATTAGACACCCTTGCACCATAGTGCAATGGTGCCTGCATTGCAGGTGAAGATTGTTTATGTGCAGGAAGGTGTCCCTTAATGCAGCACAAATAAAATTGGCAAAAATTTCATTTTTTAATGATTGTTTATGTGCAGGAAGGGACACCTTCCTGCACATTAACAATCAATAGCCGTTTATAGTTTCTATGCATGCTGCACAATGCAGCACACAAGGAAACAACAAAAACAAGGAGAAATTAAACATTTCTCCTCGTGGTGACAGGGTGAGACCAGGGTTTCCCTGGTCTTCATTTTGGCACTGCCCCATATTTACGCCACCCATGTAAATGTGGGGCAGCGTCAAATTCAATGGGTGTTGCGGTGAAACGCCCACCGCAACACCCATTGCCCCCCCTTTCACACTAAGTATAGCGGAAAAGAGTGCCTTAGTTACAAGGCAACGTTAAGCCACATTAAGTCGCTTAACATTGCCTTGTAAATAAGGCAATGCCCCTATCGCCACCACAGCATCAGAAAAAATGACAGTGTGGTGGTGATAGGGGGCTTGTAAATATGCCCTGCAGAGAGATCCCAACATGATTTGCAGCCCATCATATAAAAGGACGATACCCAGTCAGCCCCCTCATGCTCAGTTTCAATGATACTGATAAAATCATGTGACAAAATATAGCCACTAATTTCAGTACCTCCACAATCTGGATACAATCTAAAGGGTCAATTACCCAAGTGGCCCAGGTCAGATGTAATTGGTTGAAGTTCCCTATTAAAGTTCCCGCAAAGTATTACAATAAAATCCTTTGTAGATGATTTATGCTTGCTCTACAAATTTTCTATAAAATTAAGCAACAAAGGAAAGTTCATGTTGACATGGTTTTTGCAAAATACTTATTATAAATATTACTAAAATAGAAATCAGAATTATGCATGCCCTTCACTAAAATAATCTCGACCACAGAGCTGTTAGACTCCACCCAGTTACCCCAAATTTTTAAGAATAATTGACCCAGATTGAAAGTCCACTTTTAGCCCACCCAGAAGTAGGGGGGAAGCGGGACGGAATAACATGCCTACCTGTTCCCTTTTTGTGAGGAAGTGGCTCAAGTTGCCTGAAAAAGGATTACATCCTATCCATTGGTCAAAGGAGCCCACTCCAGCAGTGATGTTTTAGATATATTCCCAGCAATATTCTGGCTCAGATTTTATTAGGGGATAGGGTATGTTTATTATGTAGGCAAGGGACTAGGCTGGGACTCACAATCTCGAATGTTGGAACCTAGTTGAGAAGATTAATATTCAGAGCTGAGGTAAGTCAGGCAATTGCCGCATGATCTTGTAGGGCCTTGTACCTGAGGAATACTGCAACATTGTTTTCTGGCCAATTGGCCAGAATATACAAACAAATATTGCACATAAATAGGGGTACAAAGATAAATTACAATGACGTCACCATACAATTTTTTCCTAGAAGGACCAATACACGCCATTGTTTCTGCCATCAAGATCTGATTACAATGATGGTCATTAAAACCCAAATTTTGTGAAAACCAATCACAAACTTTGTGAATAATTTGCTCCCCTGATTCCCCCTGTACGCCCCTAAGCCTATGGACATCAGCCAAGACTAAAACAAAAGGGCAAGCAAAGGAGGGTAAGTTCAAGATATTCCTCTTATTAATTGGCACTTTTTCTAGACCTGGACCCTGAGGCAAGTCATTGGCACTAGGCCTTCAGAGAAACCTGAAGCATGTTCTAAAGAGCCAGAAGTTCTAGCAATGTCAGTGTGGTTGACAGAATTCTGTATGCCTGCTTGCACAGCTTCAGTCAGTGGTAGGGCAAAGGCAATGGGGATGGAAAGTGACAGTTTTTCTGTGGACAGACAGAGAGGCCCCTACAGTGTGACATTAGTAGTGTGACACCCCCCTTGTTTATTTATTTTTACAGTGAAGCTCAGAATCCAGTCCCTGTCCTGAGGCGAACCGATAATAACTCCGGCTCGAAACGCGTTGACCCCCAGCCTGTGACAAGAAAGAAGGGTGCAGCTAGGGATCAAATAATTCCACTGTTGTGGGCCCTTGTTTGCAATCTCATTATTAAATATTCTATCACAGGTGTTGTGAGATAGGCAGGTTGTCCTATTCCATCTCTAGTTCCGCCTGTCCACTGTTTTTTTAGTTAAAGGACTGTTTTTTTTCCCTCAACGTTTTGTGTAAATATGTTATGATTGCAATTGATTTGGAATATATTTATTGTGTATTTAGTTTCATTCTGGTGTCATGTAATTTTGAGCATTCATTGTAAATGTTTCTACACCTGTATATACTGTGCACACACTTGTATGTTTTTGACTTTACTGTTTTGACAGTGTTTTCCTTCGAGGACATTTTTGAATGAATCAATGAAACTTGACTATAAATGAAAATAAATGTTTTGTTGAACAAAAGCTCTGGTTCACGCAGCATACATGGGCTGTGTGGGTCGTAATTCTTTCTCAAACTATCCTGACTAGCCATCTTGTTCTGTTTTGCAATTGTTGAGGTCCAGGCTGGTCAGTTGTAGGATCCAAAACCTTCTTTGTGTACAGTATGGTGTGGCCACAGCAGCACTATTGTGCAATGTTTCTGAGGAGAGAATAGGTTGAGCACCTGAGGGGAGCAAAGATTGTAGCCCGGGATATTATTTTGAAGAACAGTAGTTAGTTGCTTCTCTATTTGCTCAATGTGCTCATTGATAAGTTTCAATTGGGCGCTCAGAACCATACTCAACCTAGTACAAGATTCCTCCAGAAATACTGAATCAGCGCTAGTAGAAGGTGAAAAAGGCTCTAGAGTAGTTGTGCTAGTATAGGCAGAAGCCCCTACCCTGTATTCGCTTGGCTTGGTGCAGTAGGGGGAGAATCAATCAATCAATCAAAGACATTTATAGAGCGCACTACTCACCCGGAGGGTCTCATGGTGCTAGGGGGGGGGGGTGCTGCTACTGCTCGAACAGCCAGGTCTTGAGCTTCTTCCTGAAGGAGAGGTGGTCCTGGGTCTGGCAGAGGTGGGTCGGAAGGGAGTTCCAGGTCTTGGCTGCCAGGTAGGAGAAGGACCTTCCTCCTGTTGTCGCTCTTCGGATGCGGGGGATGGCGGCGAGGGCGTGGTTGGTCGATCGGAGGTGGCGTGTGGGAGCGTAGAAGTTGAGGCGGCTGTTGAGGTATCCTGGGCCTTGGTTGAGTAGGGCTTTGTGTGCGTGGGTGAGGAGCCGGAAGGTGATTCTTTTGTTGATCGGGAGCCAGTGCAGGTCTCTCAGGTGTCTGGAGATGTGGCTTCGTCTGGGGACGTCGAGGATGAGTCTCGCCGAGGCGTTCTGGATACGCTGGAGTCTCTTCTGGAGCTTGGCGGTGGTTCCGGCGTAGAGGGCGTTGCCGTAGTCCAGTCGGCTGGTGACGAGGGCCTGGGTGACCGTCTTCCTGGTTTCGGTGGGGATCCACCGGAAGATCTTACGTAGCATGCGCAGGATGTTGAAACAGGACGAGGAGACGGCGTTGACTTGTCTGGTCATGGAGAGGGAGGAGTCCAGGATGAAGCCCAGGTTGCGTGCGTGGTCTGTCGGTTTGGGTGCGGTGCCCAGGGCGGGGGGCCACCAGGAGTCGTCCCAGGCGGAGGGCGAGGAGCCCAGGATGAGGACTTCCGTCTTGTCTGAGTTCGGTTTCAGGCGGCTGGTTGTCATCCACTCGGCTACGTCTTTCATCCCTTCGTGAAGGTTGGCTCTGACGGTGGCGGGGTCGTTGGTGAGGGAGAGAATCAGCTGGGTGTCGTCGGCGTAGGAGATGATGTTGAGGTTGTGTTGGCGTGCGATGGCCACGAGGGGGCTCATGTAGACGTTGAAGAGGGTGGGGCTCAGCGAGGATCCTTGAGGGACGCCGCAGATGACTCCGGTGGCCTCTGACTTGTACGGTGGTAGACGGACTCTCTGTGTTCTTCCGTCGAGGTAGGAGATGATCCATTCCAGTGCCTTCTCGTGGATTCCGACGTTGCTGAGGCGCTGCACTAGGGTGCGGTGGCAGACAGTGTCGAAAGCCGCGGAGAGGTCTAGGAGGATGAGGGCCGCTGTTTCTCCGTTGTCCATCAGGGCTCGGATGTCGTCAGTGGCAGCGATGAGGGCGGTCTTGGTGCTGTGGTTGGCTCGGAAGCCAGACTGTGAGGGGTCGAGGGATCCATTCGTCTCGAGGAAGGTGGCCAGCTGTTTGTTGACGATCTTCTCGATGACTTTGGCTGGAAACGGGAGGAGCGAGATGGGGCGGTAATTCTTGAGTTCGGTGGGGTCCGCTGTAGGTTTCTTGAGTAGGGCGCTGAGTTCGGCGTGCTTCCAGCTCTCCGGGAAGGTGGCGGTGTCGAAGGAGGTGTTGATGATGTCCCGCAGGTGGGGTGCGATGACAGCGTCGGCCTTGTTGAAGACGTGGTGAGGGCAGGGGTCGGTTGGAGATCCGGAGTGGATGGAGTTCATCATGCGGACGGTGTCTTCGGTGCTGATCGGTGTCCAGGCGCGGAGGGTAGTGGTGGGGGGTGGTGGTTCGGTCGTGGCGTGCGTCGGTTGAGTGCTGAAGCTGTTGTGTATGTCCGCGATCTTGTTGTGGAAGTAGGAGGCGAGGGAATTGCAGAGGTCTTGCGAAGGGGTGATGTCGTTGTTTCCGGCGTTGGGGTTGGAGAGCTCTTTCACGATGTTGAAGAGTTCCTTGCAGTTGTGTGCGTTGTTGTCCAGTCGGTCCTTGAATGCAGTTTTCTTGGTGGCGCGGATCAGTTGGTGGTGCTTCCGGGTGGCAAGCTTGAGGGTGGTCATGTTGTCCGGAGTTGGTTCCCTTCTCCAGTCTTTCTCGAGGGCTCGGCAGTTCTTCTTGGAACTCATGAGTTCGTCGGTGAACCATGGGGCCTTCTTGCTGCCGGGTCTGTTGGGCGGGGTCCTCATTGGGGCGAGTTCGTCCGCGCAGTTGCTGATCCACTTCGTGAGGTTGTCGGCGGCCTGGCTGGGGTTCGCTGAGCTGGCGGGAGGGTGCTGGCTCAGGGAAGCGGCGAGCTGGTCGGCTGTGATCTTGTTCCAGCTTCTTCGAGCAACCTGTTGCTGGTGGTGGTGGATCGTCGTTCTTCTGAAGGTGAAGTGGACGCAGCTGTGGTCCGTCCAGTGGAGTCCGGTGGTGTGGCTGAAGGTGATGTCTTTGCTGGATGAGAAGACGGCGTCGAGTGTGTGTCCGGCGAGGTGGGTGGGGGTGGACACCAGCTGCTTGAGACCGAGGTTGGCGAGGTTGTCGAGCAGGGTGGTGGTGTTGCGGTCGTTGTTGTTCTCCAGGTGGAAGTTGATGTCCCCCAGGAGGATGTAGTCGGCGGAGGGGAGGGCGTGCGGGCTGATGAAGTCGGCGATGTCCTCGCTGAATTGTGTGCGTGGTCCCGGGGGTCGGTAGATCAGGGTGCCTCTGAGGGTGGTTTTGGGGTCCGTGTGGATCTGGAAGTGCAGGTGTTCGGCGGTTGTCAGGGTGTCGTCGGTGTTGGTCTTGATGCGGATGGTGTCCCTGTAGATGATGGCGAGGCCTCCTCCAGTCTGGTTGTCGCGGTCTCTTCGGGTGATCTTGTAGCCCTCTGGGATGGCGATGGCGATGTCGGGCGCTGAGGAGTCGTTCATCCAAGTTTCCGTGAGGAAGGCGACGTCTGGGTCTGTGGTGTCGAGCAGGTTCCAGAGCTCGACGGCGTGTCTGTGGACGGAGCGGGTGTTGATCAGGATGCACTTCAGGTGGGTGGTGCTGGTGTTTGGCTTGGTGGGTGCTGGTGTGGCGTGGGTCCGGTTGCAGGCGAACTTACAGGAGTGGCAGCTGAAGGATCCGTGGGTGCGTCTCGGTGTGGCTCGGTAGCAGCCCGGGGTTCGGCCGGTGTTGAGTGCGTTGAGTTCGGTGGCGTCGTAGGTCCAGCGGGTCGGCTTCCGTCGGTGCGGGCCAGGGGTCCTGGCACTGGGCGCGGGCCAGGCGCGGACGGGCGCAGACGGGCTTACCTTTGGCGCACCTTCGGGGCTCATTCGGTGCTCCCGCTGCGCGCGTCCGCTGCGCGGTCGCTCCGGGGGCATCATAATAAGGGAGCCGGTAGGGAGGGTCTGCGGGGAGGCGGGAGCGGGCTGACCAATCGGCTGGCGGGGGGGCGGGGCCGCGGGCTGGCAGCGGCGGGAAAACGGGAGGCCGAGGCTCGGAGGGCGGCCCTGCGGCGACTCGGGCAGCGTCAGCGGCGAGGATCAGGTGCAGCGGGCAGCAGGAAGCAGGTAGGCAGAGGGGACGACCAGGCCAGAGGCACAGTGGTCGCTCCCTTGGAAGGGTCTGGGTCCCCTTAAGAAGGGAGCCGGTAGGGAGGGTCTGCGGGGAGGCGGGAGCAGGCCGACCAATCGGCTGGCGGGGGGGCGGGGCCGCGGGCTGGCAGCGGCGGGAAAACGGGAGGCCGAGGCTCGGAGGGCGGCCCTGCGGCGACTGGGGCAGCGTCAGCGGCGAGGATCAGGTGCAGCGGGCAGCAGGAAGCAGGTAGGCAGAGGGGACGACCAGGCCAGAGGCACAGTGGTCGCTCCCTTGGAAGGGTCTGGGTCCCCTTAAGAAGGGAGCCGGTAGGGAGGGTCTGCGGGGAGGCGGGAGCGGGCCGACCAATCGGCTGGCGGGGGGGCGGGGCCGCGGGCTGGCAGAGGCGGGAAAACGGGAGGCCGAGGCTCGGAGGGCAGCCCTGCGGCGACTGGGGCAGCGTCAGCGGCGAGGAACAGGTGCAGCGGGCAGCAGGAAGCAGGTAGGCAGAGGGGGCGACCAGGCCAGAGGCGCAGAGAAGAGTCCAAGGCACTGAAATGCTACATCAAACTTAAAGCATTAGAAGGTGCATAACTAGAATATTGAGCATTATCATCTACACTTACAAGCTGCATTATCATCTACACTTACAAGCTGGGTACCCAAGCTCAGACTCTCTAGGAAAAGTCTAATTTCAGTGACTGCAATCTCCTCTGTGATATCGCCTACTGTGCATTCCAAAATACTGTCAATGCTGATACTTTTGGTGTAGGAATACCGGTACCCGCCTTCCTCTTACCCATGTTGAAACCACGTTGAGTGCCTCAACAAGTTAATCCAGGTCATGCCAGCAGAAAGAAGTATGGTACAAAAGGGGGTGGTGATGGACGGAGCATCTGAACCAATCAAACATTCACACTCAGTCAAAAGATCTGGGTTTGATCCATCACCGTTCTTTAGCCCACTCTGCCACCCCAGTTCAGACATGGCTATATGCATCACCACCCCCTTTTGTACAGCAGAAAGAAGTATGGCTCAGCCCTGCCTTTTTCAGCTGCTGATGACAGTTCATGGGCCTGCTCTTGGTTCAGTTCTCACCTTGGGCCTCCCCTGTGGCTTCCTGGGCCCGGCCATAGAGCGAGGCTCTTGAGGAAAGCTTCTTAAGGAAAGCTTCAGCACAATGGCAGATGTGCATTCATGGCCTAAATCCACAGCCTATTGAGTTTTTGCTACGCATCCAAAAACACTTAAACTATTTATCACTCATGTTCTCCTATTCCTTCTTAATTGACACAGTATTTAAAATACTTGATCCAATTACTACTATCTCCTTTTAGAAATGTAACATCATATGTTAATTTGCCTTTGTGTAGACCTTATGTGAATGTTTACTAATCAAAGGTTCCTTCTGCATTTGTAATATTATTACACAGGGCATTTTGATGTGGGCAGAAAGCCATCTGACAGCTTGTCGAAGGCTTTAAAAAAAAAGTATTACAATACTGCCAGTCAGAAGGAAACCCGGGGGGAAATCTGCTCCACTTCCGATTGGCTCACGGAGGCCTTCTGGGCAGTTGTACGAAAAGCAATCCCCTAATGGCAGCGGAGCCATCTTGATTTGATTTCGCTTTCCACCTGCCCTTTCATTGCGGTCCTTCTGCCATGAAAAGGCAGGCTGAAAGTGACTTTGGGGGCACCTAGGAGGGCCCCCTTGCCCCAGGCTATGGAGCGTGGGGGGCACCTTTGATGCCCCCTTAAAAACCCCTGCATTGTGCAGCAGGCACCGCAGGGTGCCTGCCACACCGTGCAGAGATATTTATAAAGTGCATATTTCCTATTGCAGATTGTGCTACAGCCCGAAGCACAAACCACAATAGGAAAATACGCCCTTTCTGACTGCTGTGAAGGCGGTTGCATCCTAATTAGGAAAGCGGGACCTCCGATTCCTTGCAAATTTCCTTTATATATGCATCTTCTTTACATGTTAATTATAGTACAGTGCCTTGATGCTACTAGGGCATGGTCAGCCCTACATGAAAACGTATAAAGAAATAGTCAATCTGAAATCCCAAAAAAACAATATGATACTTGCATGATAAATGAATATTTTATACAAGATCAGGTCATTTTATCGTGAATAAATTACACTGTTTTCAGCTTGAGCGTGGGCAGCGCATGCGCTGCTCTGCGAGCCATGCTGTATTGCAGTATGTACTTAAAGCCCCGCCCACTCACCTCCCATATTGTTCATTGGCTTCTGTCATTGTCCTTCTCAAATGCTGGCTTGTGATTCGTTACAGGGCTTATTAGCCCCTCATTAGTTCTGCCTTGTCTTCATTTGTAATCTCCCATGAGGACTAGCCCTTTTACTTCGGTTGTTACATGGTACGTCTTCTTTAGTCTGTAAGCACTATTTTCTTCAATGGGTTTCTCTTGCAGGAAACCAGGAGGGCCTCTCATGCGCAGTTGTGACCGCCGGCTAGTTTAACTCATAGCAAACGGGTAGCCCTTCAGGGGCTATAGGAGACAGAGGGGGCAACTCAGTGATGCATTTATGGAGGTCAAAGGTGCGTGATGTAAATTCCGCCAGACCTGGCGTGTTTATTTTCTGATCATTTATTTTAAACATGAATATGCTTTAGGTTTGCTCCTCTGCTCACTTGCTAAAAACCATTTCTTCAACAAAGGGCTCTTACCCTCTTTTCTCAATGTGTTCCTCTGTGGAATGGATCCAAAAAAAAGGTATGTCTTTGGCTGCAAATATCTCTTTGGACACACTCTCCCCCAGTCGCATGCACGAACCCCACTGTAAGGTATTGGAGCTCCTTACTGAGCAGTTCTCCAGTTCCAAAGTGGCAGCTCGCTGCACTTTGTCCTTAGCTCAAAAGGGGTGCTTTAACCCCAGCTTAATGTTGATCTCGCTCATTTGCCTTTCCCCCCCTGCCCGCTACATTGCTCTGTCTATCATTTCCTTCCCTATGCCCTCCGTGTTCCTTCCCCCACTGCACCATCATTTTTGCTTCCCCACACCTGCACCCTCAGTTTTGCTTCCCCACACCCTCCACATCTGTGTTCCTTCTGCTACCTTCTGTTTGCAACCCCCCACACACACACTTTTAAACAAGCATCTTCAACGTAATAGGTCTCGCATTTGCGAGAGTTTAAGCTATTGGCATTGTAAATGACAATGCCTTTTATTTATGTTATAAAACCCAAAACATAAAAAAAGGCATTCCCCCAGATGCATCAAGCATCCATTTTGTGATTCCTTATTAGCGAAAAACAAGGATTCACTAATAAGGAATAGCAAAATGCCATGCATGAAGAACTCACTTAAAAGATAGCGATTTCTTAAAATTCTTTAATTGTGACTCGCAAATTGCGAGTCGCAATTAAGGAATACTTCCCCATTCATTCCTTTGGGCCTAGAGGCCCATAGGAATGAATAGGAAGACAATCTCAATTTGCGATTTTTTTAACTTTAATGCACTGCAGTAAAGGAATCTCAATTTGAGATTCCATAAATGCAATAGCAATTTAAGTAATCGCAATTGCAAAAATACCAGTCGCAATGGGGCAGATTCTGAGAATCTGCCCCTTTGCGAGCTGATTTTAGCTTGATGCATCTGGGCCATTGTCATTTAAAAGGCCCATAGCTCAAACTCGCGTAAAAGCGAGACCTATTGCATTGCGGATGCTTGTGTTTTTTGTAGTGGATATGCCATAATATTGACTTCCAAAGTGTTTCAGACACCTTCAAACGAAAGATCTAGACTTGTTAGTTTCACTATAACCTTTCATATCAGTATAGCTGATGCAACCACACCACTTTAAAATAAACATGCTAGCCACAGTCCATCAAATGAGACTTTTTTATTTCAGACTTTTTACATATGTGAAATTCTAGCCAGCCAATGCATGTTTCACCAAGCTGTGTGTCCCAATGACCTTGTTAGGGTCACTGTATTCTTAATCCAGTACACAAAATTGCGTTCAGGACAAGGTAGTGCATGTTGTAAATTGTCCTGAAGGAGTGGTTTCCTGGTGGTGTCCTCTGTGCTATATTTTTCGTGCGTGTGGCTTTCTTGGTCTATTTTGAAGTGGCATGTTTGTGACAGCATTGTTGACTTAATTGGGTTTTACTTTCCAATTTAGAGACCATGAGATTGGTTTCTCTCCCTCCTTGCTGAGCAGAGAGGATCGACCACACAGATAGTGGACATTTCAAATGTAATGTTTTTTCACGTTTAGTCCAGGTGTCCGCTGACTACTCTCTGGCCACCCAATTGTTCATAAAATAAATCTGAGAATTAAGCTTGAAGATAAAAACATCAGAAAATTCTGAAATCTATGCCTGTTTTTGAACTTCCATTGGTGCAGATTTCTGACTTTCTAAAATTTACATACATCCTCCAGTTAATGCCTGAGACAATCACAGGTTTTAATGAGGGTACTTGAAAACCTTTTGTGAATTACAATTTTGTGTGTAAAAATTGTGAGGTTATATATATAAATAACTATGTTTTTCATTGTGTTCCTTTCTTCTTTTATTAAAAACATGGAGATATTTATATTCCTTTTAGAGAAACTCCTGCTTCTACAATTGCACCTTTTATTGGGTGCGTTACGTTTACCTTTCCACCCAGGAAAGTAAATAATTCCTGACCATGACAGGTGTTTATTGCTAATATTTTTGGATTCCCCATTAAAGTGAATGTTTGTGAGTGTTCACAAACGAAGAGAGTATTCCTGAAATGTAAACCCACCACACGCTGTCCCAGCTTGTAGTTCTCTTCACATTGAAATCTTTGTGTGAGTCCTTTTGCAAGTGTAAAACCAAAATAAACCAGCAAAAGTGTTTTTTTTTCCACTTATATAAGGCTTAATTGTGTCTGTGTCAAACTATCCGCTGAGAAGAAGTATCTTTAATAATTTTAATTAGCTAGATTATATGTTTGTTATATCGCAGCTTGTTTGAAGCACTTTAACTTGTGTACTTGTGCTTTTAATGAAAACGTTTTTCTGTTTTCGACTTTTATGCACATTGTTCTAATTTTCATGTAGGGTTTTAATTAAAGCATGAATAAATACATTGAATTGAAATTACTTTATTACATTTTTAACATTTTGGCATTTAGATTATTTACATAGACTCTTGTCTTAGAGTTTGGTGTGATCTATTTTGTTGACACAATTATCTCTGATGTACAGTGGCAGGCAACACAGATAAAGATTGGTGAGGCAGGTGAAGGGAGTGCTGGAGCGAGGGAGTGTGAGGCGGGGGTTAATAATATTTTTTTTTCAAAAAGACTTACCTGGTGCTTCCAGCTGCCTTGCGCTCCTCTGCTTCCAGTTCCTGGTCCCAGCAGTCCTTGAGACAGCATCACAGTCCCTGCACTAACCTTAAACATGGGAGCAGCTTGGTGATTGGCATGAGCAGGCTGGATTAACGCTTGCTCAGGCACAGGGAGCCTGTACTTTTTCTTCAACTCGACTGTGCAATACAACTGGATTGGTGAAACCTAAGTGCGCATGTCAGTTTGGCCGGCATAATTCGGCCAGCCAAACTGACATGCTCACTAAAAAGTGCACCTACCACTCCTCCTCCTCCCTCTCGTGTCCCGGCCTCCCCTCTTTGCACACGCTAGCTCAGCCAGCAACTGAAAAATAAAATGCTGCTGCTGACGTAGATTTCCACATGCAATACACCTATATGATTTCGCTATAGTTCAATTTGTATATCATAATATGGTGCCTTATTTGGAAGTAATTCTAATCCATCTGTAATATCAGTACAAATATGTTCATTATAGAATTTACATTGAAATCTTTGCAAACCAAATGTATTAAAAATGGGTTTGTAATTCATAAATCTCTTCCACTGAATAATTCTTTGGAACTATGGGCGTCAATTCACCAAAATGCCTGGGGTAGTGGAAGTGACATCAAATAACCTCCATTTGAACCATTATCATCACTGAAAGTGAAAACATATGATCTTCTTGAGTGAATACTGTAGAGAAGTAAGGTACACATGAACTTAATCGGGATGACAACAGAATAACTAACAATGCTGAAGTTGAGTTGTTTAAACGCACAATTACATAATAGCACAAGTTACTAACACAACTACATTTTGATTTTATATACCACCTACATTTTGAATAGGATGATATCAGTGATGGAGCATTCCACAATTTCACATTTTCCTTCCATAAAAGTATGTATTTGTTTGCAGAGGAGAATCTAGCCCCACGAAAAAATCACAAATGCAACGCATTTAGGCCAAATTATTTATACGTCAACTTGTCACAATTCATTAGTTTCCCTAATGTATCTCGCAATCATAAAATTTATTGGGAAATTCCTGAATGACACACAAAAAGATATATAAAAAACACATTAGTAGATTCGCCCATTCGTGTAGACCAATGAAAGCATAGTTATTGATGTAAATTGCTCCCTAGCATTGTTAATACACTTTGATTAGTATCACTGGTAAGGCAGTATCACCCATCACCGCACAACAGTATGCTTTTTATTCTCTCACATAATTTTCCATGTATTCACAATAATACAAATCTGCAACATTCTGTTTGATGGGCATTTTTTACTCCATGTTGTTTATTCAGGAGACTGTACATTGCACTCATATATGCATTTCTTTCACAGTAATACAAGTTGATGGCCACAGTTCCCAGCTGGAACTACAGAAAGTAAACAGTGCATAACACAGCATGGTTTACCTTCTGCTCATGGCATTGCCTTTGGCACCTCTGAGTCCAGGAGTCACAAATTCAATGCCAACTGTGGCAGAGGGTATCCAGGGGTCACAGCTGGCGACCCCTAAATATCGTCTATTTTCTAAACTCTTTTGTTTAGGAATTCAGGTTGTGGATATATTATTATATGGCAGAATGGCATATTAAGCTATTCGGTGGCTGCTGAGAAATATGGTCCTCTAAAGTCATCGTTTGTTTGATTCCTCAGACAGACTCAGCCATCGATCATTCCAGGGGTCTGTAAACTGAATGTGATAAACTGGATAATAGCATCATCTATTGGTTATAGTGTTTAGAAGCAGCAACATGCTATATAAAAATAAATGACAGTTATCAGTTTTAAGGTTTGGATAATTGTAAGAATCATTTAGTCATGATCTTCACATTTCTTAGCTTCGCATTTTTTCATCTAAATATTCTGAAGCAACTTGTGCCAGTACCTGTCTTTTGGGACTGAAGTGTATGTACTGTCCCTAGGGCCGGATGAGGAACCTTTAAGCAACACTTACAAAAACGTTCAAACTAGCCCTGCTTCCTTCCTCCTTAATCTCTCATCGCTCTCTCCTCTGTCTTCTCACTTGTTCATCTCTCTCTCCTGACGACCCCCTACTTGCTGTAATTGCCTGTAGAGGCTGGAGAAAGTGAGAGAGTTTCCATCTGTGGCCCCTGCCCTAAACCCAGATCCCAAAGACGCCCACCCACTGGATGAATGCGGGTGCATGGAAAAAGTTGGCAGTCCAGGCTTGACTGCGCCGAGTGGCAATGTGCACACAGCTGCTAGATTATGTGTGGGAGCCTTCTTCTATGCTGTGTGCTCTGTAATGCTTCTTTGCCTCCTTCTGCTCTCTACGTGTGAAAACCTATTGTTACTGTCATTTTTGGTAGTGTGCAATTGACGTTGATGATTCCTGCGTGTTACAAGGGGTGCCAGATCTGCCCATCTGTGCATATATAATCATCAAGGGTACATTTGATAACATTGTCACTCAAGATCAGTCATGCTTAACTATTGGCAAACCGGAAAAAAATACTCAATGAACTAGGGGGGAAAGAGATGTTACCACTCTTCTGAGTGCCCATGAAAATCTGTTTGCGGTCATCCCTTATAGATCTTCAGCTGGCTGTTAGGAGTGGATTATTTTCTGGTGATAAGTGTGCGTGACAGTTCCGCACGTCACTTATTGCAGATTCCCAAGCTTCTTTGTCTTTGTCAGTCTTAACTAAATTCATCTTGCATCGTGTGACAGCAAGCGTCCGTTGCTTTGCTTCCTTGTTTGATGTGGCCTGTTATTTGAATAACACTTTCCCCTTCGTTTACACTACACACACACACACCTGTTTTAATACATAAATGCTCAAGGATAGCCACGAAAACTCCAGTAAAATTGTTCCCACGCCCAAAGCAAACAGGAGGTGCTTGCTAGAGATCCGCCAGAGAGTCTGGTTAAAAATTATTTTGCACTCATGTAAAAGTGGTGCAAACATAGGTTTCTTTAGTCCCACTGTAAATGAAGATTTTTGCACAAGTACAAAAAAGAACCATAAGGACATATTTACAAAAAATGTCACACAATTCTGCACATTAACCACATTTTCTGTGCATCGTTGTGAGAGCACAATATTTACAAAGCTATGATGCTGAAGCTCACTCTTCCTGTGCTTGTGCTCTTTGAGCCCACCGTGCACCATGCACAAATCTTTGTACATTATTGCAAGGGTGTGTTCTATGTCTAGCACAGGGTTGCACTGGAAGGGTACCTTTTCCCGTACAAATTACTATAAATACACAAGCTTTCCCATTTTTCCCATTTTGGATACAGGCTAAACACTGCTGCCCATTTTCAAAGTAGGAAAAAATGAATAAAACACATTTCACCTGTTTAACACCTGCCTCAAAAAGGAGTTATTTTTTGGAGCAAAGCTCTGTCAACTGTTTTTAGTAGACTGCACTTTGCATCAAAAACCAAGTCTGGTTGCATCGGAATGTCCATGTACTACCCATGGACATCAACCTTGATGCAAAATGGAGGGGGCGTGACCAACAGCCAACGAAGATGGCCGCACACTAGAGGAGCTGCCCAAGCAGAATCTCCCAAAACAACCACCGTCCGTCATTATCCGCAATTTAAAGGACACTTACCCCACGAGGTAGCAGGGGAGAGACGCTGGGCTGCTTTACGGGCCCGCCACGCTTCTTTGGTGCAACTTAGAGGCCATTGATGCGGGGCCCCTGGGCCGTACCGAGCGGCAGGCGGCAGCTCCTTTGTGCCGTGGATGCAGAGCCTGGCCGGCAATGGAGATCGGGACAAGAAGGCGCCCGCCACCGCCGGGACTGCTCCGCAACGCTAACCGCCGGAGGGTGTCCAGGCCGGGCGGTTGGCGAACTGCGGCGGCCGCGTGTTGGTGCTGTCAGGTGGCTCGTTGCTTGCTGGTGGGTGCTCTGTCTGGCCCTGAAGTGGGCCCTCGGCTTGGGCGGCGGCAGGCCCGGACAGGAGAGGCTCAGTGGTGCGGCCAGCCCCACTCTGTGCTGCGGAGGTTCTAGCGACCTCGGAGGAGGGGCGGCAGGCAGATCTTTGGAGCGGGACTTGACGTCCGACGGCCCCAGGCAGCCACAGGTCAATGCAAGGCCCCACGGACTGGGAGGGGTACGGTCTGGAGGAGTGTGTGGAGCAGCAGAGTGGTCCAGGTGGAAGCCGGGAAGGTGCAGACAGCCCAGGCCTGAGCTGGAGACGGAGGCGGTGCGGCCCAAGGCGCAATTAGGCCTGGAGAGGCCGACTCGGGATTGCACTGAGTGGGGGGGGGGGTCCCACTGCAGCTTGGCCCAGACGGGGTGAGGGGCCTGCCACTGCCGGGTCCCCTGTGGGCACCTGGGAGGCAGAGAAATGCCGGGTGCGCCCCTGGGATTCAATCTGTGATCTCAAGCGAGACTGCGACATCCTTGAGCAGTTAGTGCCCAGCAACCTTGTGGGTAAGTGGCAGCCGGCTCAGGAGATGACAGGGGACCCCAGGGCTATACAACAGAACTCCCCTCAGCTATTGTTGTGCCTGATTGGGTCTGGTACCAGCGCGCAGGCCTAAACCTGGGATGGATAGGGGGCTGCCCGGCGTGTGGCCCAGGTGAGCGGCTGGACAGACAGGGTGGTGCACTGGGGAATCGTGAACAGAGGAGCGCAACATCTTGCGGGCACTGTGGGACGCGTTGCGACTGCGGTTACCCCCTGGTGAGTGTCCAGAGCTTAGTCATAAAGAGTAGCGAGAGACAGCCCTGCCTGGAGTGAAGATCAGGACCATGGGCCACAACAGACCCCTGACGCAGGGGCAGGTCAATCAGATTGACAGATACACGGTCAGCATGGAGAGGGAGGATGACCAACCAGGAGGGAGCCAGCGGAGAGAGAGAAAGCAAGTCGAGACGGACCCTTCGCTAAAGGACATCATGGTGGTAATCATGGAGATGCGTGGGCCATCACAGAAATGAGGGGAACAATGGAGCCCAAGCTCGATTCGGTGACCGAGGATGTCAACCTGATACACGCGGACCTGGGTAAAATGTCAGACAAAGTCGCAGAGGTGGAGTGCGGGGTCGGCAGTCTACAATCAAAAACAAGAGGCTCGAGGAACAAGTAGCCTCGCGCTCAAAGAACCAAGCGTACATGGATGCCTGCTTGGAGGACCAGGAAGGTGGGGCGCGGTGAAATAACATCCACATAGTGGAAGTGCCGGAGGAAATGGAGGGCCCATCCACGGACTGGTTTGTGGAGGATCTTATAATTCAGCACCTCAAGCCAAAGCGCCTATCCAATTTTTTCTCGGTGGAACGCGCACACTGTGCGCTCGGAGGCAAGCCCAGACCTGGGGCCCCGCCGCGCACCATCATTACCCGCATCCTGAACTATAGAAACCGGGACGCCATCTTGCAGGCCTCTAGGGTGACGGGGGACCTTCATCTGGACAACGCCATGATTCGTTTTTTCCCGGATTTTACGCTCAATGTCAAGCGCCAGCATCTCTCCTTCGAGGGGGTCAAGAGAGCCCTTAGGGAGCAAGGTATCAAATACATGATGCTGTATCTGGCGCGACTCAAGATCCTGGACGGGGAGAAGGCGTTTTTCTTTGACTCCCCAACAGAGGCTAGCGACTGGATGGAGGGCAGGCGGACCGTGGGCCGCCACAATGGGGCACGACGCCCTCCAACCAGCCGTGTGGGTCAGAGGACCCAGACCAGCGACAGACAGGTTTGTGAGCCTCAGCAGATGGCACAGTCACCAGTCAAGTGACATTGGGAGAGAGACGGACATGAGTCACTGGTGTGAAAGGCTATATGGGAGGCGTGATTCCTAGGGGACTTTGGCTTTGTTCTGGGGGATGGACGGGAGACTCCGGGACAGTTGACTCCTCTTCGGGGGGACAGTTTGGGCCCTTAAATGTGATTCTAGTTTTCATTGGTTTTCTTGGGCATTGTTGGGGGGTGCAGGGGGGAGGGATTTGGGGAGGAGGGGCTCATTAATTGATATTTTGTCTTGGGTTGTGAACTCCGTCATATCAGTATGACGTCTTCTGTGGTTGGAGGCTTATGTTCCCTCACTTGGTTGGTATGGGGTTGAAGGGGTGACAGGCACTCACATTGTTCAGTGGTGAGTGGTTGGGGGCCCACCTAGCATGGAGGTAGGGAGGGGGGGGCGGTTGGGGGGGAGGGGATGGGTGTTGAGGGACGGTTCATGTTTGACTCATTGTGTTTTAATCTCGCAGACACATCGCTTTCCATTCAGCATTAAGCAGTGGTACCGGGTGGATCCGGCACATTAGGATTTGGTGTTTCATTGGGTGATCAATCACAGTTGAGAATATGGTCTTGGAACGTCAACGGGTTGGGCAATAAAGTAAAGCGCACACTGATCCTGCAATATCTGAAACCCCATGGCCCGGATGTTGTTCTCCTGCAGGAGACCCACCTGAGTGGAAATACTTGTAGAGCACTAGACAGGTTCGGTTTTAAGCTACTGGCCAACTCGGGGTTCATGTCCGGTTCTAGGGGGGTGGGGATCTTAGTCCGTGCGGCGCTTCCACTGATAGTGACAGGCAAGTGGGTGGAGGACTCAGGCTGCCTAGTGGCGGTTGCGGCAAAATGGGAAAGTCAAACGCTAGCGTTGAGCTCCTGCTATATTCCCCCTGGATTGCATGCCCCGATGTACACAAAGCTAGGGGCCCACTTGGCGAAATTCCGTGGGGCACTTTGATTCTGGGGGGTGATACCAACGTGGTTATGGACTCCGACCTGGACCACTCAGGAGAGACAGAGGGCCATAGGGGGGAGGCGGGATTGCAAAGTTTTACATCAGCGTTGGTCCTCAGCGACATTTGGAGAACACACCACCCCACACAAAGGCAATACACTTTTTACTCTGCGTGGCATGGGTCTTTCTCCAGAATAGATCATATCCTAGCAAGGGTGGACCAATTAGGAGATTTTGTAGACTCTTCCATTATGGCTAGGGGAATATCGGATCACTCACCGGTGGGTGTCACTCTCAGAGGGGCGGCAGGCGCAAGGGCGGCCTTCCCGCGGATTGATCTATGGCCCCTCAAGGACGATTCCATTGTAGATAAGCTGAGGGAGGGCTCACAATTGTACTTTGATGAGAACCGGGGATCAGTTGATTCCCAGGTCACCATATGGGAAGCTTTTAAGACTGTTCTGAGGGTCCAAGTCCAGGCGCTAACTGGTGTGCAGAGGAAGGAGGAGGCACTCCAGGTGGCGCAGTTGGAGAGGGAGGTGGAGGGGTTAGAGCGAGAGGTGGTGAGGGCCCCAACTTCGGAGCGCAGTCTTGAGCTTGCCCTCAAGCAGAGAAAACTGCGCTCGTTTGCGGAGAGTGAGGCGCGGGCCTACGCCCTAGCCGTGCAACACCGAATTTACGACGCGGGGGATAAAAGCATGAAATTGTTAGCCTGGTTAGAACGTAGAGATAGGGAGCGTTCTTGGGTCGCGGAGGTGAGGAACAAGGCGGGACCCTTGGTGTCAGCTGGTGTCGATAAAGCGGAGGCCTTCGCGCCGTACTACGAGGCGGCGTATACCCCAGTGTGCACCAGATCCAAATCTGATTGCGAGGAGTTCCTTCGGGACTTCGCACTTCCCATGCTATCCCAGGAGCAGAATGACAGCCTTGAAGCGGACCTCACGGCACTGGAGTTAGGTGTAGCCCTCAACGCGTTCCAAGCCGGGAAGGCACAGGAGCCTAACGTGCGCCCCGTTGAAATTTACAGATGGCAGACCAACTTTGTGATAGACCCCATGCGCTGCATGTTCCTCGAGACGAGGTAAGTGGGGATACTCCCGCCCGACCAGAGGGAGGCCACGATTGTGGTCATTCACAAGGCCGGGAAACCGACGGACCAGTGATCATCCTACCGGCCTATTTCACTCATCAACGTCGAGGCCAAGGTTCTGGCCAAAGCCCTGGCGACGCGCCTGCTTGCAGTCTTGTCTGATTTGATCCATGTAGACCAGTCAGGATTCATGCCCCACAGGCGCCTCTATGGGGTGTTATACATGACTGAGGACGTGGGTGACACCCAAATGGCATTGATGGCGCTGGACGCCCCAATGGCCTTCGACAGCATTGAATGGCCGTATTTAATCATGGTCCTGCAACACCTGGGCTTCGGGCCGGTTTTCTGTAGCTGGGTGCGCCTGTTGTATGAGAAGCCGGTGGCCAGGGTACGAGTGAATGGAGTCGTGTCGCGAGCGTTCTCCTTGAGGTGCGGTACGAGACAGGGGAGCCCCCTGTCCCCTCTCCTTTTCGCCCTGGCACTGGAACCATTGGCCCACTAGATTAGAAGAGATCGGTCGTTCTGGGGCTTGGCGCTCACGGCTGAGTAGGAGGAGCGTATATCTTTATACGCCGACGATATAGTCCTTTATATGGCCAGACCCTACCACTCTATGGCACAGGCGCTCCACCTCTTCGAGCTATTTGGGAGTTACTCTGGCTACAGGATCAACTGGGCCAAGTCCTTGATATACCCTCTCTCGGGGACCCCTTTGAGGGCCCAGGTCGTCACTGAGGGATTCAAATACCTCGGTGTACACATCACTCGAGACAGAGCGGAGTTCTTCACCAAAAATCTGGAGCCACACCTGGCACGGCTAACGTCGGATGTCGCTCATTGGCGCTCATTGCCGCTCACGCTGATGGGGCGTGCTGCGCTCTTTAAAATGTTGGCGCTGCAGCGTCTTTTATACATCCTACAGAACGCGCCCTACTCGGTGCCGGACTGGGTGTTTCGGCGCATCTCCCATGCCCTGCGGACAATACTCCGGGGCAGAGGGAACCAGAGAATTGCGCTGAATAAACTCACGCGGGGAGTGTATGATGGACGGCTGGCCCTACCGTACGTTCTGTTGTATTACTGGACGTCGCAACTCCAGGTTGTTAATGACTGGGTTTATGTGGCAGCCTCGGAGCCAGCCTATAGGGTAGATAGGTACGCCATGCCAGACAGAAATTGGGAACCCCTCCTTTATTCACAAAAGACTCGGAGGGATCTACCCTCGCACAGAGCGGTGGTGCTCCAGTGCTGGAGAGAGGCCAATGCATTTCTGGGATGGACAGGGATGGTAACGGGCAGAACCCCGCTGTGGTTTGGGCATCAGCTGACAAAGGTAAAGAGGCTTGTTGGCTTCAAGGGCTGGATGTTGATCGGAACAACACTGCCACTACTTACGTCTCTCGCACGCTCTCCGCGCCCATATCCCGCTGGGGACTTCCATTCCCGAAAACTCACCAATGGAGGACAGGCTACTGCTTGACCCCATCTAGGAGAAGCCCATGGCTACTATCTATCGTAAATTGATAAATAATATGCCCTGATGTCCCTGCGGGCGAAGTGGGCAGGGAACATTGGCAGCCTAGAAGATGACGACTGGCAGGACGCCCTGCAGAGCCAGCGTGAAATAGTGGTGAGGATCCGGTTCTGGCTGGTTCAGTTTAAAATGTTACACAGGGTATACTATCCGCGCACGCACTTGTTCTCTTGGGGCAGGTGTCTGTCTCCCTTGTGTGTGAGGGGTTGCCAGGAAGAGGGAACTTTCTATCATATCCTATGGGATTGCCCGAATGTGGTTCCCTTCTGGACCAAGCTGGCTCGCACTATGGAGATTGTCTTGGGGCTGCTGGTCCCGGTGGAACCCAGGTGGTTTTTACTAATGATCAAGGGCCCGATGGATTGGTCTAGATATACCGAGATCTGGCTGGCTTTAGCGGCTGGGGTAGCAAAACATAAACGTAGCAAGGAGCTGAGGGGCATAGGAGGTCCCGCAATGGGACCATTGGAGACGGGATTTGGATTGGTGTCAGAGAGCGGAGGAGACAGTTTACAAAGCTAGGGGGTGCGTGAAGAAGTGGAGGAGAATCTGGGGCCCCTGGAGAAAGTACCAGAGCACATGGGGGGAGTGGGAGAGGTGTGACATGGGGGAGGTTGCAACGCCTCACGTTGACTTGCCCTTGAATGTACCATGTAATGCTTCATGTTTTTTTATATTTGATCACTGCTATGTACTGTGCAAGTCTGTGAGCGATGTTAACAAAAAGATTCACAAAAAAAACCTTGATGCAAAATATTGCAAAGCAGGCCAAGCAGCAAAGAGTGCTACACTCAGGCATCTTTCCACGGCAAAACAGGTTTGCACAGGTTTGTGTCACTTTTGTGATGCAAATCTGGTGCAAAATTAAATAAATCTTCTCCCTAGTTGGATCTAGTTGTATTCTGTTTAAATAACATTGAACATGGAGTGGCATATGGTGGTGTATATGACCAATGTTATCAAAACTTAATCTAATGGTACTTTGTTTATGATTCAGTGGAGATAAAATGTGTTTGCCCTGCCAGATTTTGATAACAGATCTGAATCACAAGTGCTTACATCTTTGAGTCATATTACTGCACTATCACACTATTTGTTCCAAACCACTTTATAAAGTATCAATTGGATATTTTGTGCAATGCTAATTCATTTTCATGATAAAAACCATATAACACACACTATGTCTCATGTGACACAGTGTGATTAAAATATGTATGCTAGTAAACAACTGCAACTGCCCAATCAAACATATAGTAAGCCAACTTAAAGAGTTGTTTTGTGTCTCAGAAGCCACTACTTCTGTCAAACAGGAGCTGTCTAACAGCCAGAGAACTGGTGTATAATCAATTTTGCAGTCATGACCAAACAGTTTTGCACCAGATTTTGCTCTGATCGGCCAGTGCAGAATATAATTTTCAGTCAGTGCTGATGTTGTTCTTTAGTGGAGGCTAAGCTTAGGGTTTATAGTGAAGTCAGGAAGAATGGCGCTCAGACTAATGCGCGTGGTGTTTTTAATGGACCTGAGTATGTACGGTGCTGCCAGGTCGGGGGAATTACCCAATAACCCCCCGGGAGTTGTGTGAACCTCGAAGGGTCCACACTGGAAAATTAGCACAGTCCCGGGTACATGTGGTTGGGATATCACAATGTTAACAAAGTTTCATTTTAGTTACAATGGCTGTGGTCGACACCAGTTTAGAGTTTGATAAGTTTGTTAATGACACTTTGACTAAATTGAACACAAACAGCCAGCCGACACGTGTTTCGTCACAAGGACTGATCCTGTGACTCTTCAGGGCTGTGTAGTGTGTGTAGGGGTGAGGAGAGCAGGCCCCAGAGAACCAGTGATAATTCCAACCCGGTCTGGGGTGAGTGATAGCAACAATGTAATGAAGGTGTCGGGTGCAGGTGCTCTCAAGAAGGTCCCCGGCACGATGTAGGTGTCATGTGAACCGAGTTGTGTGGGTCGGGGGTGAGGGCTGCGGGCCAGTATGGTGCTGGAGGCCGTGGATTAGTGTGGAGAAGCCGGGGCGGGTGCGCCACACGGCGGGTGGGCGCGAGACTCTGGTATTGTGGTGTGGTCGTCCAGTGTCTGGTGAGGTGGCGGGCTTGGGCGCCTTGTAACGGTGAGAGGTTAGGAGCCTTGAGAGAACGGGATTGCAGCGATCCACGAGGAGAAAGTGAGAAGGTAGGCGGGTACGCCTGCTGGGTGGTATGGAGGCCGGAGGACACTTGCACTGTACGGTGCCGGAGCTGGAGCAGTCATCTATGTAATGCATGTAATCCTTTTCAAGAAAGACAATGAGGTTACCTAGCATGAGGCCAAAACAACAGATGCTGTAACTTGCACACACAAGAACATTGCTCCGTTCATAGCAGACAGGATTCAAAAACATTTTTGTCTGGCACTATTTTTAGGCTATGTTAATGCTTAGGGCGAACACCGTTTACCACCATATTGTGTCATCAAATTTGTAGAAGTTCAATGGATGACAAGAATATTTGTTGTGTGGTATGTGAGGTATGGTGTTGTGATGATGTATTCTGTTGTTTTATTTGTGCTACTCTGCTTTTGTGCTGCTCCAGTAATGCAATATGAATGTGTTATATTGTATTGTGGTTGTTATGGTGGTTTTTGTTTTGACTATTGCCTTGTGATGTGTACTGTCATATTTTAATTGTATTATTATGTCTTTATCCATGTTATTGTGTTACATTCTGTTATTTACTTTAGATATGTCAACATTCTGATACATTTGAATCAAAAGTATATAAGCTTAGAGTAGAGAAGATTGTCTCATAATGGGAACCAACATTTAACTCAATATATCAGGGAGGGACAGATCCCGAATTTGTGGAAAGAGGCAACACGTGTTTTGATTTTAAAACCTGCTAAGTATCCTAGGAAGGCAGACTCCTATTGTCCAATCTTCCTGTTGAATGCAGATTACAAAGTCTTCACAAGCATCCTGGAAGGGAGATTGGCCAAGTCAGCCCCTAGCTGATACATCCAGATCAGAAAGAATTTGTGCCAAAGAGGCACATCCCAAAACTCACCCAGCAGTTGAATGGAACTATTGATCTTGCCACTACTTGCTCGATCCCCCTAGCCGTGGTCATGATGTATGCATTCAAGGCATTCGACTGGGTATACTTGTGGGGGCCAAACAAAAAGAAGTGGGACGGGGCCTTTTTCCCACTCAAGCAGGAGTGGGGAGGTCCAGCACAAAGGAGGTCTCATAAACGTATTCCGAAATGGGACTATGCTGTTCCTCTAGTAAAGGTGCTAGTTGGAGTCATAAGTGACTTGGTCCCACTATACCCCAGAAGGGGCATAGATGAGGATGCATATGTTGGATCTTAATGCCCTCACACACCCTTTCAGGTGTCATGCTTCATCATCTGGGCTGCTCCTCGTTGGGTCGGCGGTGCAATACCCAATGGGTCCCCTAAGATTGGGGCTCTTTGTCGGAGATCTTCTATCCAACTGCCTTGTGGTGAAGTGCGGGTGTAGGGCCAGGACTGTGTAGATGCGGTGCAGTGATTAAAATTGGATTGGGAGTACCTAAAAGGACAAACTTTATTCTGGGGGTCTCCTACCCTAACTAAGAACAGTGTACAAGGCACTCGCCCAAGGATAATCCCTCATGGTGTCCTTGTTAGAATGTGTGGGTCCAACTAGCACCTTTACTAGAGGAACAGCATAATCCCATTTTGGAATACATATTTCTGGGGGGTCTTGGAAATATTGGGGTATAGCCCATGTTTCATCTCTACACTTTGGAAACTTTATGAAAACTCATCAGCTATAATTCTCCTTAATGGCTAATTTACTACGAGATTTAGTATTCAAATAGGTACAAGGCAGGGTTGTCCCCTGTAGCCTCTTTTGTGTGATATCAATATTCAGCCATTTGCACAGCTACTCCAAAGAGACAATCAGGTTATCCCTTTCTACTCCCCTTGTCTTAGCAGTAACATTGTGCTATATGCCGCCGACCTGATAATTTATACATCCAATCCTGCTCAAACTATACCTAAGGTGGAGAGACTGGGGCGGAGTTTAGGGCCTTGTCTAGATACTTGGTGAATAACTCATAGGGCCTTATTATGATGTCAGTCGGAAATCATTCTGACCGACTCAGTCCCGAAAAGGTTCGACCGACCAATTACGATGTTTCCTAACACCGTTCGGTCAGACTCCCATTGACTTCAATGGGAAGCTGTGTTCAGACCAACAGCACAGAATCCCATTGAAAAAAGGGGAGGTCTCGGCAAAACTTGCACCTTTGGCGGGCACCTCATGGTGCCTGCAACACTCTGCATGGTTGGAAATAGGAAACCCTTGGGTACCGCCACGGGCCCCAACAGGAGGTCCCGGGGTGAAGGGGGGTCTGCTACAGGCCCCGAAAGTCAGATTCCAACAGCTGATCCTTGTCAGACAGACCGATTCAGAAGGCTGCCCGAATCCAAGATCGTAATCGCTCGGTCGGAAACGCGGTCCGTAGAGACACACGAGTCAGCTCCGACTGACTCAGTTGCTCCAAATGCCGTTCGGAAGCGAGTTAGAACTGAGTCAGAAAGTCCAAACGTTTCACGACCATCGTAATTGGTTGGTCGGAAATGTTTCCAAGTCAGTCAGAAACAAGGCTTCCGACAAGGATTCGGGTGAACCAAATGGCGTTCGGAGCCTTTCTGACCGACATTGTAATTGCCCCCTCAGCCAGAGGTAATGTGTTGAAATATAGAAGGCTGGAGGGGGGAGTACAGGCAGAGATAAAATATATAAGAACTGTTACTGTCAACAATGTGGATGAAATACCATTTCATAACTTGAAAAGGGTGGCACAGGAGGTAGATACTCTATTGTATTGATAGAAAAACTTGCCATTAACATTCTATGGACATGTGAATCTAATTAAGATGTTGATCCTTCCCAAACTGAAATACCTTTTTAATTGTATCCCCCTTACAGTTCAAGATCAATGATTGATAAGATCCAGGGGAAAATAATTAACTTTATATGGGCCTCTCGCGGGCAAGGCTGGTGTGGAAAAAGTTGAGGCACAGACTTGAGAAGGGAGGTTTAGCCCTCATGGACCTGAATTTTTATTCCATAGCTTTTCAGTTTAAAAACGTTTGGACGCTACTGAGTAAGCCAGACAGTTCAACCTGGGGAGTGATTTTAGAAGAAATGATTAAGGAGTTTGGAACTACCTCATTTTTGTATAGGTTTGGACTGGAGTCCTGAACTTTTTCAAAAAGATGCAATTGAAGGTTCTAAAGACAGCATTAACATTTGGTGCAGGGTGAGAAAGATCTTGAGTATTGGATATCACTCTAATTTTGCACCCATGTGGGATTCCCCTGGCACCCCAGAATGTAAGAAGGATGGGCTGAATCTTCCACTAAGGTGAGCAGGGATTACTATCTGGGGGGAATTGATGACAGTGCAAGGGTTATTACCCTGGGATGTTTTGAGAGATCAAACTGTAGATTCCCTATCAAGGTTTAAATATGTGCAGCTGTCTTCCTGCCTCACTCTTTTAGCACTGGAGATTGGGGGGATTGGTAATTTGAGTTCTCACTCCAGGTTGTGGGATCCAAAATTAAGGAGGTAGCTATGTGGTACTGGAGAATTCTGAAGGCTGAAGACAACATGATGTCACCATATCAGGTGTGGGAAGATACTTTCCAGGGGGTGGACATACAACCAATATGGCAAAACTCTTTGAAATTATTGTATTCAGTGGGTGAGCCAGCAAATCTTAAGCAAAATCACTTTTTCACTATTAACAGATTATGTTGGACCCCCAAAAGATTGCAAAGTTTGTGTCGCAGCCCACCTCCAGATTTTTAAGGTGTGGTCTCCTAAGAGCCCACACCTTATAAACATGTCTCATTAAACCCCGTATTAGTCCTATTGGGGTTGGATATGACTTCACATAGTCTATTGAGCAGGGAGCAAAGTGACCTCTTGTTCTATATTATACTCTTAGCCAGGAGGGACATCTGTAAACACTGGATGGAGTTTGAGGTTTATTTTTATTTTGCATAGTTAATTAAAACCATTGCAATAAATATTACAAGATTCTTAAAAACATAATTTTTTAAAACCGTTAAGACAAATCAAGAAGTAAGAAATTCATTACAGTTTAAAATGATAGTTCAATAAACCTGATTAAGACCCGCTTTTATACACTAACTGCTGGAAAGTGCTGATCCCCGTTTTCACTTGCTCTCATCCAGTTCAACCATGTGCTATCTTTACCACGTGTACTCTGCTTACATAAAATTGTCCCCCTGGTGCTAAATGGACATATTTAATAAGATGTCGCTAAGTCCTATTGTCCATCTGCTGGTCAGCCTGGGTCAGTAGATCTTGTTGAGCATTTTTCACAACTTCTTGGCATTCTCTGTTCGACCACCGTCAAAAATTTCACAAATCTGCAACTTAGGGGTAGATTAGGATCGCGGTTTTCCCGCATCCTCCGGGCCGGCGGAAGCCACCGCTGGCCCGGAGGATGCGGGAAAACCGCCGCGGAGCCTCAAAAGACCCACCGCCATATTAGGATGGCGGTGGGTCTTGAAATCTGTCCGCAGCTTTTCCGCCGCGGTCGCCTTCCGACCACGGCGGAAAAGCTTTAACATGGCTGGCGGTGTCTATCAGACACCGCCAGCCATATTAGGATGGTGTAAAATGTATGCTTTTCCGCGGCGGCTTTTCCGCCGTGGAAAAGCATACGGACCTTCACTTCGGGGGCCCGTTGTAGGCCCCCTGGGTCAAGGGGGGTGGGGGGTGCACATGGGGCGTACTAGGTACCCCCTGCATTTGTGTGCACAAAGCAGCAGACACCGCGCGGTGACTGCCGCTTTGTGCATGCAAATGCGATGCATGGATTTTTAACATTGCGGCGGGTGCAGCTTGAAGCTGCACCCGCCGCAATGTTAAAGACAGAGGATGTGACCGCCACCCTGGCGGTCACATCCTAATCTGAATGGAGGGAACGCTGCAGCCCATGCGGACGTTCCCTCCTCCTCTGGGGTTGCGGACGGACTCAAGTCCGTCCAAGATCCTAATCTACCCTTTAGTTTGGTGTTTGACAGATTCAGGCAGGCAAGCACCACTTGCCTTCTGGTGCAAATCCCCTTTTGCTTGAATTGATCTTTAAGGAGCAGTTGTCGTGCTTGGTGCAGCTCTTCACATAAACAGATTACATGAAGGATGTCGCCATTGTTGGAGTTGCACAGTCTACAGGTCTCTTGTCCGTTTTTCCTCAACTATGGTGGTAAGTGCCCTGTACAAGGAAGAATCCCTTGTCTGTGCTTTAAAAAGTTCACTTGTATAGCTTTGGGGTAGCCCTGGTTGAAGTATATTTGTGGAGTTAGTGATTTATAAGAGTTTAGAGTCATCCATACGTGAGATCTTTTTGATAAGGATGCCTTGTCCTCCAATGAGGAGAGTGATTTTACATTTTTCCAATCTAGTTTTTTTAAAATTGCTGTGACCAAGTAGTGAGTCCCAGAGCTCTGAGAGTTTAGTGACTTTCAAGGCTAGCTGAAGATGATTTCTCGCCTTAGAGATGTCCCTGTGTTGTATGTCGTGCCATAGCAGATAGTTTAGTGTATTTGTAGTGGCTCTTCTTAGTTTGTACCAACAGATGATTTCAAGATTTTTGAAGATTTTTATTTTGGGTGATCGGTCTTTTTAAAAACAAAAACCATTACACCAAATAACAGTTTTTAAATAATGCTACTACATATATACACATAGAATAGCTTGCTTAATCATACAAAAATAATCAATAAGTTACTTTTATGCATCTAATGTTTAAAATTTCATTTTTAGAGAATCTTTTTTACTCTCTTTGTAATTTCAACCGATTTCCTTTAAATACACGTTTAAAAATGTCACCGCTCTACATGCTAGTGGGATTGAGGTTCCGCTTAGCCAGGTGATTACCGCTTCTCTGCATGAGCGTATATTCAAATTGTTCAGTAGAGATTTTAAAAGTGCATTCCGTTCTTTTAGTAAGATAGGGCATACACAAAAAAATGTGTTGAATGGATTCATCTTTATAACCACATAGTCTGCAGTATCGATTTTCCCTTTTGTCCTTCCATGCTGGGATTGAGTCTTTTGTTTCCCACATGCCCAGCCGCAACCTCATAAATTGATGTTTTAGAGTACGTGAGAAATATGCTGATAAATATTCCTGGGGCTTCTTTTTCCCATATGAGTTAATGACTGTCCAGGCATGCCGTCTCTGTAGTAGGGTGTTCTCGTCCTTTGAATGAGACAAACATTTTATTGTGATGTTAATTAGTTTGTTGAATTCCTTTTTTCCTATGCTAAGATTCCACATTTCTAAAGCGGAGAGGTCCGTTATCACCTGGTTTAAGTCACTACCCCAGGAACCTTGCGTTTTCTTTCCTTTTTGACTTTCTATTTCTTTCCAGCATAGATGATCTATAGTTCCGCTAGCAGAGGCACGCAACCTCCAGCACAGTTTTATAAAAGCTCCTTTGCTGCGAAATTCCTGGTTTAATAAGCCAAACTCTAGCCGCACCTGAGCAGGCGATGCGCTTTGCTGGATATGGAAGACTTTTTTATATACCTTTGTTTGAATTTCTTTTAAAACCGTGATTTCACATCCTTTCATTATTTCAGTGCCAAGGTTACTGTTGGTATTAACTGTGCCTGCATTACTGTTAATAAATTACCAACAGATGGTATATGCCCCGTACCTGGCTAAGACTTATTTTTTCAGGCCAAACTCTAGTCTTATTTGAGCCGGAGATGTGTAAAGTAGGAGGGAGAACATTGTTCTATAGGATTCAACCTGTGTACTATCCAGGTCTTTGGCGTCTCTTCCCCGCTTGCCTCACTACCATAGGTAATCGAAGGGAGCAGTTTGGCCTGAATTACCTTAAAAAACGGGGTCATAGTCGGACCCATCAGTTGGGTTACTAGGTTTTTCATCTTCATGGCGATCAATAAGCCTCTTCTTCTTATTTCCTGTTTCTGACACACAAAGGATCCTTCTTTATCAAATGTGACTACCAGATATTTGTTCTCACAAGCTGGATCAATTTTTGTGCCTCTGAGAAACCAAATGTTCTGTTGTTTTTTGTTGTTATTTATTGACATTGTTCATGTGTTGCTGAGGTTTATTTTTAAGTTATTTTCTGTGGCGTATTTCTGCATTTCAGTCAGTAGTCGTTGAAGTCCAATATAAGTATGAGTGAGTAGCACTACGTCATCTGCATACATAAGATTGGTCAGGGTTTTCCCACCTAGCCTCGGTGAGTGGGAGTTGCAGGCATTGAGCACTTTTGGGAGGTCCGCCATGAAAAGATTAAACAAGGTTGGTGCAAGCACATACCCTTGTTTCAAACCTTTAGTTTTTGGTACATTTGAGGACAGGTGAGTGCTACTTCCTAGTTTCACCTGCACCAAGGTGTCCGTGTGTAGGAGCATCAACATGTTTAGGGTAGACTGGTATGCCCCATTGCGCCAGTTTCCCCCACAGTCTGCCTCTCACGATATTGTCAAATGCGGCGCTGAAATCGATGTAACACAGATGTAGAGGAATTTTAGATGATTTTGCTGCGTCAATTATTAAAGAGATAGCGAGAATGTTTGTTGATGTTCCAGTCGTTTTTCGGAAACCTGTCTGATTCAGCGGTATTATCAGGTTTGACTCCTCCCAAAATGTAAGCTCCTCTAGTAAGGTACCAGCAACGTATTTAGCCTCGTTATCAATATGAGCTACTAGGCGGTAGTTGTTTAGGTCAGCCTTGTCTCCTTTTTTGTAGATTGGGACAAATTTTGAACCCCTCCAGGATGCTGTAATTCTGCTTAACAACTTGATTTCCAAGAATAAAGGTTGCAGGATATCCGCGCACTATTTGTTCTTTGCTTTATGAAGGGCAGGTGGAATGCCATTTGATCCCTGGGCACCTTCTTTCCAGCCTTTGGCTATCTCTTTTTTAATTATGGCACCTCGATGTCTCTGAAAGATTGATATTTATGTCTGAATTGGCCTATTCCCATAACCCTGGCGTGCTTGTTTCCTGTATTCTCTCTGGAATCCTGATAGTCCTCATTTGGACTCCTACATATTCTGTGTGGTCGTTGAAATGGCTGGATGGATCCATCATCTCCATGCGTTAAAGGCTGTCCTAAAGTGGTGAATTGGACTTGTCATTCAGATATTGAATGCAAGTCTGGAAGATTGGCCAAGGTGGGTGCTGAGTTCACCAGGTGGAGTGGAATCGAGTGAAAACTTCAGATTGTGCAAGAGGTCCTATGATTATACCAAGGCTCCACTCTAGGTGATGATCTGGTAGGCTGGGTCAGTGCGGTGAGGCCTGATGTCAATGCAACAGACTACAAGGCTGATTGTAAGGGTAAAACGGCCTGAGACTTGCAGACTCTCTGGTGATATGAGGACAACAAATTTAAAAACATAAAAGGACTATGGGCACTAATTCACCAAAATGCCATGGGTAGCAGAAATGACACCACAGTATTCATATAAAATACAGAGTGACACTAATGTTGAGTTATTAATATAGTGTCACAGAAATATCATGATGCAGGAATATCGATGACAAAAATATTAGTTTCTTAAGGTAAGTAATATTGTTTTCAAGAATATCAATGTTGTTAATATTGTTAACAATAACATTGTTGTAAGAAATATCGTATTTAATAATCTTTATGTGTTTATATATAATTGTTATTGTATTTGTTATAGATTGCTTGTATAATTGTTTGTATAATTGTTGTTAATTTTTTTAACATCATTTGTCGTTTTAAGTTATTTAAAATTACATATTTTTCTAGTAATTTATAGTGCTGTAGCGGGTTGTGAAGGTTATAGGTATACCGGGTGGGATGCAATTAATTCATAATTATTTTTCAGTTATAGTAATTCATTAATTGATAATTAATTATATAAATTGTGTAATTTTCTATTTTTTTAAGTTATGTTTTTGGTGCAGGTTTTTGGATTTCTAGGGGCATAGGGTGGGTATTTAATTAAGTATTATATTATTAATTGTTTATAGTTATTAAATATTTAATTGATGATTCATTCTGTAAATTGTTGAATTCTTTTTTAATGTTATGTTTTAGGTGCAGGTGGGTATTTAATTAAGTAAAAATGTATTCATTACAGCTGGCTGGCTTTGGGTTCAGAGATTCAGCATATGATTGGCTGGAATCCTTCCTGTTGGGGAGAACCCAGAGAATCCAGCTGGGAGATATGGTTTCAGGAGTGGGAGAACTTACCTGCGGGGTCCCTCAAGGCTCTGCATTGTCTCCCCTCCTATTTAACCTGTATCTACAACCCTTACTAAAAACTTTGACAGAGATGGGTTGCCGCGTATTTAACTACGCGGATGATACTCAGCTACTTTTAAGTATGGAGGACACAGAACGAGCTCAGCTACAGGCACAGGAGGTACTTCGATATACAGTTAAATGGATGTCAAGTAACCTCCTGAAGATCAACCCGGAGAAAACCGAGGTGCTGATCGTGTCATCCACCAGTTCTCCTTGGAGCGACTTGTATTGGCCCCAGGATCTGGGCTCCATCCCCAAACCAGCCGACTCGGTAAAGAGCCTTGGCATCAAGATAGATAGTGCACTATCAATGAAGAGCCAAGTTTCGACGGTTGTAGGTGTCTGCAATAGTCTACTGAGACAACTGCGTAAATTAGTCCCACTTCTGTCCCACTCTATGCTCCGCACCGTAGTCTCGGCTACCATACTTTCGAGACTTGACTACGGGAACGTCCTTTACCTGGGCCTACCAAAGACATTAACTAACAGATTGCAGGTGGTTCAAAATGATGCAGCACGACTTATTTTTAAATTGCCACGGAACTCTCATGCCTCTCCGTTGCTACAGAACCTGCACTGGTTGCCAGTGAGACAAAGGTCCATTTTTAAAAGTCTCTGCATAGCCCATAAATCTATCTATGGCCAAGCCCCTGCATACGTTAAGGAAAGGTTGGAGATCTATCGACCTGAAAGAAGATTGAGATCGTCGGATGCACAACTGCTGGTGTGCCCTCGGTTCAAACTAGCCACGAAAGGTGGCAGAGCATTTTCAGTTCTGCTGCCGAGAATCTGGAACGAATTACCTGAAGCCCTGCGTAGGGATGGTAACAGGCTCCACTTTAGGAAAACCCTAAAAACCATTCTGTTTAAGGCAGCGCTGAATTTAGTTTAGTTTGCTCCTCCTTCCGGGCTGTTGATTGGGCTGTTATGTTTTTTATGGTCAAAGCGCCTTGAGACCTGTCGGTGAGTTGGCGCTATACAAGCGCATATTAACAATAACAATAACAATAATTAATTATTTAGTTAATAATGAATTACATACATTTGGTAAATATTACTTTATTATGTTGTATATTAGGTGCAAGACGCTTGGTTTGTAGGGGCTTTGGGTGTGAATGTTGTTAATGAATAATTCATTATTAATTATTTGATTGATTATTAAATATGTAAATTGGATAATTATACTTTTTTTGGTATATTTCATGTGTAATCATATTCTTTAAGTTATATTTTATTTGCAGGTTGATAGGTTTGTAGGGGTATAGGGTGTACAGTTAATTAAATATTACATTTGAACTAATTAATAACTTTGATTAAAATGGGTAATTCATTTAAAAATGTGTAAATTATTTAATAAATATATTTCTCATGTTATATATATTACTTTTTATATATATATATTTTTACATGTTTTAAAATGTATTGGCATTTGAAGTGAAGTGTGTTCCCTATTGCTGCACAGACTAGAGTGGGAATAGTAACTTTTACCCCTCTTCAGTCCAACACTATCCCTACTGTTGCACTGACTGGAGTGGGAATAGTACATTTTACCCCTCCACAATCCAATGCTTTCCCTACTGTTGCAAAGACTGGGGTGGGAATAGGAAATTATACCCTTCCACAATCCTATGCTTTCTCTACTGTTGCACATATTGGAGTGGGAACAGTAAATGTTCCCCCTGCAAAGTCTAGAGCTTTCCCTATTGTTGCACCGACTAGAGTGAGAATGGTACATTTTACCCCTCCCATCGAGTCCAATACTTTTCCTAGTGTTGCACCGACTGGAGTGGGAATAGTACATTTTACCCCTCCCGAGTCCAAGGCTTTCCCTACCTTTGCACCGACTGGAGTGGGAAGAGTACATTTTACCCCTCTGCAATCCAAAGCTTTGCCTACTGTTGCACAGACTGGAATGGGAATAGTACATTTTACATCTCTGCAGTCCAACACTCTCCCTTCTGTTGCACAGACTGGAGTGGGAATAGTAAATGTTACCCCTCCTGAGTCCAACACTTTCCCTACTGTTGCACAGAGTAGAGTGAAAATAGTACATGTTACCCCTCTGCAGTGTAATGCTTTCCCTACTGTGTCAAGGATTGGAGTGGGAATAGCAAATTTTACCCCTCCTGAGTCCAATGTTTTCCCTACTCTTGCACCCACTGGAGTAGGAATAGTACATTTTACCCCTTCTGAGTCCAACGCTTTCCTTAGTGTTGCATATACTGGAGTGGGAATATAAAATGTTACCCCTCCTGAGTTCAACGCTTTCCCTACTGTTGCAGATGTGTAGAGTGGGAATAGCACATTTTACCCCTCCGCCGTGTAATTATTTCCCTACTGTTGCACAGAATGGAGTGGGAATAGTACATTTTACCCCCTGAGTCCAACGCTTTCCCTACTTTTGCAATGGCTAGAGTGGGAATAGTTGTGTTTACCCCTCCTGTGTCCAACGCTTTCTCTAGTGTTGCATCGACTGGAGTGGGAAAAGTATACTTATTAGTTATAAAATGTAATTGTTTTGTTAGTATTGTTTTATTGTGTATTATTATATGTTTGTGAATTTAATTTTTTAATTTTTATATTATGAAATGTATGTTATTTTCAAGATATTGTTAGTAAAGTGTATTTTTTCCTGCTGGTATCTTTTATATATAATTAAAGTGTAATGTTTCTAAAGCATTTTATACTTATTTGCTATTGTTTTTATTTTAAATTTGTATTTATATGTCAATATGCATACATATCTATATATCTGTTCTATTAGTACATTTCCCCACAAAAAAAAATATTATATATTATAATGAATCATTTTATTTTAGTTTTCATTTATGGGAAACATCTATTAAAACGCAGGCATTACAACGTAGTGCCTTTACAACACAGTCAGTAGCACGACTGTAACGTTACCATTAGTTCCATTATAACGCCAGTCATTACAATGACTTGCTCTAGGGAATGCAGTGATGATCTGGTGTTTGATTTTTATGTCCAACACCTTCCCTACTGATACACTGACTGGAGTTGGACTAGTAATTTAAACTATTCGAAAGTCCAGTGCTTCCCCAAAGCAAGTTGTTGTAATGCCTTGCATTGTAATGGAACTTGTGGTACCGACACAGGGGCCGATTACGATGTTGGTCAGAAAGGCTCCGAATGACATTCGGTTTTACCTAACCCATGTCGGAACCCATGTTTCCGACCGACTTGTAAACTTTTCCGACCTCCCAATTGTGATACATGAAAACTGTTCGGTCTTTCTGAACGGCATCCGGAGAGTCCGAGTCGGTCAGAGCCGAAACTTACAGCTCAATGGGCCGCATTTCTGACCGATTATGATGCCGTATTCGGACAGCCTTCTGAATCGGTCTGTCTGACACGAAATGGCTGTCGGAAACTGACTTCGGGGGCCCACTGACAGTTCCCCTTCACCCAGAGGCCTCCAATAGGGGCCCGTGGGGGTACTGATGGGTCCCCCCTTTCATACCGTGCACAGTGAGGCAGGCAACATGGGATGTCCACCACCGGGTGCAAGGTTTTCTGCAACCACCCCATTTTTCAATGGGAGCCTGTGTTTTCGGTCAGAACACAGGCTCACTTTGAAGTCAATGGGAGTCCGACCGAACGGTTTTCAGAATCATCAAAATCAGTCGGTTGGACTCCCCAAACCTGAGTCGGTCGGCAACGATTCAGACAAGAAGTCGGTCGGAATGCTTTCCGACCGACATCGTAATGAGGGCCACAGTCGTGTTATTGACTGCGTTGTTAAACCACACGTTGTTTGGGCATGCGTGGTCTTAATTTATATATGTGTACATAAACATATACATATAAATATATATGTGAATGTGTGTGGTTTAAATATGTACATTTTTAAATATAACTTTAAATATTATTTTTTTATATATTTTTTTCGATATTAATGTATAACAATATTTGTTCTCGATATTTTGTACCTACCATTATATGTATAGAAAAACGATATTTTGTAATCAATATTTTTGACACGATATTTTGGTGCAAAAAAAAATTGATTGACAGAATGAAGAACAATGTCATACATTCACCCCAGTACAGAGATCTGGGCCGAAATCCATAGTTTTTTTGCTCCCCATTCCATTCCAGTTTGAACCCAGCCATATTCAAATCAGTCTTGACCCTGCTCCTTATGGGGGCAGTCCAGCCCTAACTGCCAGGTCAGGTCCACCCTGGACTGGAACCACGCGTCTTAGGACCGGTTTCGAGGTTTCACCCCTCATCATCCAGGCTAGCTTGAATCCAGTGGCACAGAGAGCATGGGAACCACGTCTGGGCATACCCGTCCCACTTGGGTGACAAATGTGAAAAAAAATTCAATTGATGGACAGAATGCAGAACAATCTCATACATTGTGATATTTTTTATAGCATAATATTTATGGTTTTGTCACTGAACTGACATCACATAACCACACTTTGACCACTGAACATCACAGGTAGTGACATCATATGGTATTCTAGACTGAATCCTCTAGAGAAGTGAGGCCACATGAATTTAATCCAAATGACATCACAATAACTAACATTGCTGAAGTTGAGACATTTAAGAACAATTACAAAATAACATGAGTTACTGCACAAATAAATGTCTCAGTTATATACCGCTGACATTTTGGATAGGATGATATCATAGATTGGAGCATTACACATTTCTCTTTTTTCTTCTTGCATACAAATATGCATTTGTTTGAAAATGAGAATCTAGTCTCAAAACAACACAAAACAATGCATTTAAGCCAAATGATTTATACCTCAACCTGTCACGACTCAGTAGTTTCCCTAATGTTTACCTCAATCATAAAATGTATTGGGAAATTACTGAAAAACACACAAAAAGATATAAAAACATTACTAGTTTTGTCCACCAGTGTTTCTTCATGTAGACCAATGACAGCAATGTTATTGACGTAAATTGTTCCTTTACATTGTTAATATACTTTGATTAGCATCACTTGTAAGGCAGTATCACTCACTACAGCACTAGTGTGAGGTTTTTACTCAAACACATATTTTTCCATGTATTCACAATAATACAAATTTGCAACATCCTGTTTAAAAATTCAATTTCCGCAGGTAAAATCGCTTAGTGTACAGTCAATAACATGTTCACCCAAAACATTCATGCTTGACCTTGGACAACCAAGAAAAAAATAGTTAGTCAATGATCATAGAAATAGAGGGATAGAAATGTTACCATTCTTCAGAGTGTCCATGAAAATGTATTTGTGGACATCACTTGACGATCTTCGGCTGGCTGTTAAGAGTGGATTATTTCTGGTGATTAGTGTGTGGGGCTGTTCCTCAGATCACTTATTACAGATTCCCAAGCTTCTTTGTCATTGTCAGTCTTAACTAAATTAATCTTGCAATGTGTGTCAGCAAGCTCCCATTGCTTTGCTTCCTTGTTTGATGTGGCCTGTTATTTGAATAACACTTTCCTCTTCGTTTACACTCCACATACACACCTGTTCTAATTCATAGATGCTCAATAATATCCACGAAAAATCCAGTTAAAGTGTTCCCACGCCCAAAGCAGGTGTGGCGCCGCGGCCAGGGCGACTGACGCTGGAATCTGGGGACCACGGTTCGATCCCCGGCTACGGCGGCAGGTTAGCCCAGCACCATGTGACTCTGGGCAATAGCTCGCTTAATCTTCCCGACGGCCCCCCAGCGCCTAGAGACCCTTACGGGTGATTGTGCGCTTTACAAATGTGGACTTTAAAGCAAATATTAGGTGTTCACTAGAGACCTGCCAGAGGGTCATGGTTAAAACATTTAGCATTCGTGCAAAGAGTGGTGCAAACATACGTTTCTTTAGTCTCACTTTACATAAAGCTTTTTGAACAAGTACCAAAAAGAACCATTGGGGCAGATTTACTGAAATGTCACGCAATTCAGCACACTACTCAAAGTTGCTGCACTGCGTTGCAGGAGAGCACAATATTTACAAAGATATGGTGGTGATGCTCTCTCTCCATGTGCTGATGCTCTTTGAGCTCAACGTGCGCTATGCACACATCTTTGTACCATAGTGCAATGGTGTGTGCTGTATCAGGCACAGGTTTTGTACTGGAATGGCACCCTAGCATTACAAAATGCTATGCCTTGACAAGCTTTCAAATGTTTCCCACTTTGGATGCATGGTGTAGTGTACCATGCAGCACACATGCAAAGTAGGAATTATATTAGAAATATAAACATTTCTCCTTTTTAATGCTTGCCTCAAAGAAGAGTTATTTTTGGAGCAAAGCTCTGTCAACTATTTTTGCTAGACAGGACTTTGCATCAAAATCCAAGTGTGATTGCATCAGAATGCCCATGTATTACCCATTGAGTTCCACCTTGACACAAAGTAATGCAAAGCAGGCCATGCAGAACAGAATGCTACACTCAGACAACTTTCCATGGCAAAACAGGTTTGCACAGGTTTGTGTCACTTTTGTGATGCAACCCTGGTGCAAAATTAATTAATCCCGACCCCTGGTTTGACCTAGTTTTGTTCTGTTTACATGACATTGAATGTGGATTGTCATATGATGGTGTATATGACCAATGTTAACATCACTCAGCTTAATGGTACTTTGTTATCATTCCATGGAGATAAAGTGCTGTTTGCCCTGTCCGGTTTTGGCAAAATGACCTTTAGTTTTAACACAGATCTGAATTACAAGTGCTTAAATCTTTGAGTCATATTACTGCACTATCAAATGGGTTGTACTATACAACTTTTTGAACTCTCAGTTGAATATCATCCCACAAACTTCAATGTTTTATAAAATGCTAAATCCATTCTCACGATAAAACCCATATAACACGCCAATAGTCTCATGTGACATAGTGTGATTAAAATATAAATGTTAGTCACCACCTGCAACTGCCCAATTAAACAAAATAGTAAACCATCATAAAGAGTTGTTTTGCGTCTCAGAGGCCACTCCTTCTGTCAAACAGGAGCTGTCTAATATCCATAGAACTGGTGTATAATGAATGTTACAGTAATGTCCAGACCATTTTGCATCACATTTTGCTCTGACCAACCAGTGCAAAATATAATTTCCAGTCAGTGCTAATATTAATTTTTATTAGGTTATACAGTGCAAACGCCATTTTCCATTGGTCAGCCAGTGAATGTATTTCTGCAAAATTGTCTGCTCACCAGTTTAAAATGGTGGCGTCACCTATGCAATATATGTAATTCTGTTCAAGAAAGACAATGAGTTTATAAAATATGGGGCAAAAACAACAACTGCTGTAACTTGCACATATGAGAACATTACTTAGTTCATGGCAGCTGGATTGTAAAACATTTTGGCTAGCACTATACTTTGGTTAAGCTAGTGCTTAGGGCAAGTACCTTTTACCATAATAATGTGAAAGTACATTTCTAGATGTGTCAATGAATGACAAGTATGCCTGTTAATATTTATTGTGTGGCATGGTGTAATGATGTATTCACGGTCCTGCCAAGCATATTACGAGTTTCCTCTACCACCACGGTTTTCATGGTGGTTCATCCTCCATGACAACTGTGGTGGAGAAGAAACAAAGAGGCCCCTTTGTGACTCTAGGCCGGGGGCTGCATGCAGATGGGACACACTATTTTCCTTGCTGTGTGCATGCACCACAATTCCTGCACGGCATGGGCTTTACAGTCCATGCCATGCAGAAACTATCTTTTGCATTCCCATTGCGGTGTCCATTTTTAGAGGCACCGTCATGGGAACATCAAAAACAGCCCACCAAGCACAAGGAAACTCGTAATCTGGCATGTGGTCCGACCACAGGTTTGGCGGTGCGGGAACGGGTAACCAGCATGGAAGTCTGATCCTGCACCACCAAACTTATAATCGTGCCTATAATGTGATTACATATATAATGTTAGTCTCCACCTGCAACTGTCCAATCAAACATAGAGTAAGCCACCATAAAGAGTTGTTTTGTGCCTCAAAGGCCACTGCTTCAGTCACACAGGAGCTGTCTAACATCCATAGAACTGCAGTAATGGCCAGACAATTTTGCACCACATTTTGCTCGAGCTGAACTGTGTAGAATATAATTTTCAGTCAAAGCTAATAATGTTATTTAATGGGCCGTTCAGTGCAAACACCATTTTGCACTGGTTAGCCATTAAACAAACTTCTGCAAAATTGTCTGTTCACCAGTTTAACATAGTGCAGTCACCTATGCAATGTATTTAATACTATTCAAGAAAGACAATGACTGTACAAAGCATGAGGTAAAAAAAAAAGCTGCTGTTACTCAGTTCATGGCAGACTGGATTACAAAATATTTTGGCTGGCAGTATTCTTGGGTTACAGTAGTGTTTTGGGCAAACACCTTTTATAATTATATTGTGAAAGTAAATTTCTAGAGGTGTCAATTTATGATAAGAAAGCTTGTGAATATTTGTTGTGTGGTATGGTGTTGTGATGTTGTATTATGTTGTTTTATTTGTGTTGCTGTGCCATTCTCCACCAATTGTAACGCTATACATTTTATGTGCTCTCAGAATATTGCTCCACGTAAAGCTATGCTGATACCTTTGGCTTTATATAATGTTAGCATCTCTGCAGGAGGATTCGTTCCCAACTATCTAGAACAGATTTGTGGGGCCATACAAGAATTTCTAAATAATAGAGCCCTAGTAGAGATTGCATGATTCCATGCACCATCTGCGTCAAACAAGATGCCTAGGTATGATAAGCTATTTGTGACACCAATATTAGTGTCCATGATTTTTATATCTCCACAGGAGACTGTTTTCCTGCCACACTTTATTATGAATGTTTTAGATTGGTTAACTAACAGCCCCAGGTCCTGCATAAATTCAACAAAGTTATTGAGTAGGGACTGTAGGGCAAGCGGAAAGCGGATCATGAGGACGGCATCATCCGCGTAAAGGAGATGCGGTACTGGGCGGTGTTCCTCCTGAGGAAGGTGCTTAGATTGTGAAGTCATTGATTAACTAACCACAGGGGCACCCCTAGAGCAAGAGCTAGGGGTAACAATAACTGTTTTCCAAACAAAGGCTTTTGAGCTGTATGTACACACTATATACAACCAATGTTCCCTCTAATTTTTTTCCTCAATGTGCAGCAGTGGAGGGTCTCTGTGGGCTGCAACCATGGCTATCTGCGCCAGGATCCAAACCGCCCGTGTCTGCGACGCCAAATGGCACTCAAAACATTTACTTTAAAAAATGAAAAGATGGTGCATTTTCACACATACAGCGCCACAATAAGGGTCTTAAGGGCAGTTTGCAAATTTATTGCATTGCCTGTATTTTCATTGTTCTGTCTGTGACTGCTGTCTGTCTTCCCCACTGCCTGTATGTGGTCAGTGCCCCTTTTTCTTCCCTCTGTTCCCCTCGCTGTCCCCGTGCTCTCTCTGCCCGGTCTTTCCTTCTGTACCGTTCGCTGCCCGTGTTTCTGCCCAGTTTTCCCTTCTGTTCCCCTCGCTGCCCCCGTGCGTCTCTGCCCGTTCTGCCTTCTGTTCCTAGCTGCCTCTATATTTCTGTATTCTGCCTCTGTGCCATTAGTTTTTTGTGCCCGTCTGCCCTCTGTGCCACTCGTTTTTGTGCCCCTTTTGCCTTCTGTTCCACTTGTTTTTCCCTCGTTTTTTGTGCCTTTCTGCCTTCTGTTCCACTTGTTTTTTGTGCCTTTCTGCCCTCTGTTCCACTCGTATTTTGTGCATTTCTGCCCTCTGTTCCACTTAGTTTACCCCTCGTTTTTTGTGCCCTTTTGCCCTCTGTTCCACTCGTTTTTTGTGCCTTTCTGCCCTCTGTTCCACTCGTTTTTTGTGCCTTTCTGCCCTCTGGTCCACTTGTTGCTTTCCTTGTTTTTGTGCCCCTTTTGCCTTCTGTTCCACTCATTTCCCCAGTCGCTGTGCCCCCTGCGGCCCTGCTCCCTGACTGTCCACTGTGGACTTTTGTTTAAGTATTGCTGTTAATCAGAGCCCCTTCACGGGCCCTGATTAACAACAATACTTAAATAAAATGCCACAGTCTGCCCCGCGCTTTACTAACAAAAGCGTAGAGACAGTTTCCAAACACAGCGTGTGCTAAAGTACGCGCTGTGTTTGGAAACTGTCTCTACGCTTTTGTTAGTAAGGCGCGGGGCAGTCTGTGGCATTTTATTTAAGTGTTGTTGTTAATCAGGGCCCGTGAAGGGGCTCTGATTAACAGCAATACTTAAACAAAAGGCCACAGTCTGCCCCGCGCTTCTGATAGAGCGCGCGAGGCCACCCGACCAATAGTTTTCGCCGTTTCCGGCTTCAGGGCCCATATACTTTTCAAATCACCATATACATCGATCAGGTGACTTCACGAGCTCTACCAATTTGGTGTGTGTGTGTTCCCTGCTACCAATTCTCAGTGCACCCGACTTACCATCCACCGATGCAGGTGCCTAATGACCACAATGAATCAGGGAGCTAGCTGTAAAGGAAAGGCAACAAAATACAAACCCAACCAATAATATTCAAATACTGTGTAAATGACCACGGACAACTGGAAGTTTTAAAATGTTTATCTAAAGTTCAGTATTTTCTTGCATGAGATACAGTAAAATAAGGCAATCAATAACCAAGATAATGTAAATCACATATGCATAAAGAAATAATGGCAGAGTAATCATCAAAGTACTAATAAAATGTAACGAGAAAAGATACTTATGCAAGTCAGTATTATCTAAAACAGTGATAGACTAAGTGTGTGTGATTATAGAAGAACTTATAATGAATAACACGCTTCACTTAAGGTGAAAGGGCCTTTGAACAACCTAGGCAACGAAGTTCTAGACCATATCAGGAAATGACACACTGCTATGCAAAATATAATTTCTAACAAATGAGAAGACATAGAAATAACTTTGCAAAATTTTAAATGACTTTCAATAGTTGCGGAAAGGCATGGAAAATATCACATTGGCAATGTTGAACTTTATTGAAGCAAAAGTTAGAAATTCAGAAGGTGCAAGAATTTCAAGAGATTTCGGAGCAGTATTTACCTAGAAAGGTGTGGAAACCAAACCCTGGCCACGGGTCAGTTAAAGTCAGGAAACCCTCAAGGAAGGATACCCCTCAAAGGACAGCAGGTGCAGAATAGACACCCAGGACAGGACAGGATACCCTCGGAATAAGAGTCAGGACAGGACCTCAGGACAGGACAGCAAACCCTCAGGACAGGACCCTCTTCAGGACAGGACCGGAACCCACAGTTAGGAAGCAACGCCTGCGCTCCACCCGCTCTGCAGATATAGATCAAGACCCCGATTGGGTCAGCGAACTCCCAGCTAAGTGCCTTGCCAGCACTTTAAGGTTCAGTAAAACCTTAGTCTATGGTCAAATTCGGACAGAGTGCTCCGCAGCTCTCTGTATTTTCAGTCACCTATTGAGTGCGTTGGGTCAGTGACAGGTCAGCTAAACCAGACAAGTCGGACGGTTCACTAGGTGAACCCAGGGTAGATATACAGTTTTGGGACAGTGTACCACCCCCCAATGTTGCAAAGTGTCAGAATCCCTCAATTTCGATTGGTCCTAAGGTAGGATTTGGGTAACACACCAATCACAATATACGATTTGAAGCCTTCATTTACATATTTTGGGACCGCCTAGCATGTTTGGGTTCCCATGAGCTAACAGTAGCACATCAATACAATGTAACATATAAGAAGCCACATTCGCTGTTCTCGCAGGGCAGAGGTGACTTTCTCAGGAGCATCTCGCCCATCACTGCCAGCTGGCTATGTTCCATCAGCCAAGGTCCCTCGTGCTGCCGAATGTCGCACAGGCGCAGAAGGGACCTCCAATATGGCTCTCCTCTCACTCAGACCCCCATTGCCCGCGGTACATGAAAAGTAAGCGAAAACAAATTAATACATAATAAGGTCATTATGAAAACACATCGCAGGGTTTGTACTTTTAACTCATCATCAAGAAATAAACTTATGCAATTTAAATGTTAGCTACATTTAGACGAAATACAAGAGCAGTGGCACGAGCAGTACCACATGATAAGCACAGCTATGAATTACGCATGCGCATAACTTTCCCTCCACTTCTGCAGACGCGTCAGGACACGTGAGTGTGGCTGACGCATGCGCAGTAACTAAAATACAAGCGGCGGCCATTTTTAGAGGACATGGATTAATTTCATTAGAAATACACATAGGCAAGCGTCTCAAACTTTACTCAAACTTAATATAAACGTTAGTAAAACATACACGGGTTACCTTATTACACATAAATGAGGTTCTTGATTTCGGCAAGCCGCAAAATATGCGAAGCTTTGCTTCATCAATCCCCTCTTTGATGATATCTACTATCATCACAAATTATAATGGAACCAGATGCCAACTTTCTTTCACACTTTATAAAGTTCTATTTCTTCCAGCAACCGTTCTAGCTTTTCTCTTTCAGTTTTAGCAGGGTGAGAAGTCTTCACCTTTTTGTATATCTGATCATTCACTTCCTCTAATTCAATCTCATCCACACTTCGTTTCACCCCTCTTGCATTAACCTCGTGCTTTCTGGTGCGCTTGCGGTATTTACAGCATAAGAAAATGGCAAGTATAATAAGACCTATAATACCAATAGGCATCAGAATTTTCAATAATAAGCTTTTACCTATGCCAGCAAGCCAATGACCTACATTTGAGAGACCATCTACCAGTCTCTTCCAGGCACTATCAACCTCGAGTGGTTTGAGTTCCTTTGCCAAATTAGTAATGTTTCTCACATATCTTTTGATCTGTACACTTTTGTCCGGAATATAAGTGCAACAATGTTGCGCCTTCAACATCCGGCAGACTCCGCCCTCTTTCGCTAATAAGGTGTCAAGAGCAAGTCGATTTTGTAAAACCATTGATCTGATCGCAACCATTTCAGTATTGACCAGCAGGAATCCATGAGCTGTTTCAGTAGACAGCACATCTACTATAGTAGACAATTTGCAAATTCTGTGAGTGTTCAGAACCACTCCCACTCCAGGTATCAGTGCACTGAAAATACTACCCATAATTTCACCTATACTTTCTCTTTTACTACGCACTAAGCCATTAGTATCTTCATTGCTTCCAGTTTTTCCATTCACATGGTATATTTTCGGGAAAACAATGCCAAAGTAGCAGCTTCCATACCAGTGATCCGGCAATTTGAAATAAGCCTTGTCCCCACAAATATAATAAATTCCAGGAAACACAGGCTCTGACCCATTTTTGAAACCCCAACCTCCAATTACCTTGTAATTATGTTCGCATTCACTGGAACCAATGAAAACATTGTTATAATAGCTAGTCTTCTCGCGGTGAAGACATAGCTTGCCTTTCTTTTCAAAATCCAGCAACAGAGCAGGACCCGCTCCACCAGATGAGGTGCCTTCCATGTTTTCTGCCCATTTTGGCTTTTTCTGACTTTCGTCATTAGCCTTCTTCTGAATTGTAATTCTCCTTTTCTCTGCCATGTTCAGGAACATCTTTTCCTGCTCACGCAAAGAACAAGTCAAGTTATCTCTGTGTGCGTCTGCTATGTCAATGTTCCCTATAGTCAGAAAGTAGTCTCCCATATATCTTATGGTGTCAGTTTTGGTATGTACAGGATTCAAGTTCCCACGTATAGGCAGTTCAGAAAAGATCACGTCATTGTTAGAGTAATAATACTGTAACGGTCCCCTTTTGTAAAATAAACTAGCTAAAATGCTACAGGAAATTCCATAAGTTAATGGCAGATGATGGTATGTCACGCCTTCAGCCACCGAAGTAGGTAGCTTCATGCAGACATAGCAATCCTCAATTTCCATAGTCTCTACATAGTGTATTAACAAGTTTGCGAAAACATTTAAATGTGTCCTGTTCTTCATGCCATGATAATGTAGTCCTTTCTCATCTGATGCTTCTAAGTCTCGTTTAGTTTGTCTCAATGCTCTCTCATGTCTTTCTACACTCTGTGTTGTCAGCTCCTCACTGTCAGTATTTACAACTTCAGTAGGGACAATGTTAGTATCTTTACTTACAGCAAAGGGAATGAAAATTGTTAATCCTATCCAGATAACTATCAGTACTACTATACTACATATACACACCTTGCAACACGTCTTAAAACGGCTGCAACTAGGTCTACCATTCACTGTTGAATCAGACATTTTAGCTCAGAAGGAGTCTCTTGAACCCCTCTTTGTTGCTTTACACAATTAGCTTACTTTGTGCAAATTCACGGTGGCTCGTCTTCCTCTTCAGCTGAGTACTCTGGGACAGGTTCTCCGTCACTCACGTCAGTTATATCAAGATCTTCAAGCTCCTCCAAAACCAGTGTCCATTCAGGAGACTTGTACTTTTTGTTTTGTCTTTTTATTCGCTCACTCCTTCTTTTGGAAGAGTCTTCTTCCTGCTCTGCTATTCGAGCACTTCTTCTTGCTTCTGCACGTTTTTCTTCCACTGTCTTTATTCTTAGTCTTAGTCTTTTTACAAACCTAGGCTCAAGGTTGTTTCTTTTCTTTATTCTCTTAGTTGGTACTTGGACTTCACTTTCTTTTCTTCTTCTCTTGTTCTCTTTATCTTGTGGTAATTCTTCTCCACTTTCTTCTCCTACTTCCCTTATCTGACTAGTTCCAGGGCTAGCATCAATTTCTTCTGCCTGGTTGCTAATCTGGCCTTGTTCAGGAATATTTTGTTTTTGGCTTTCAATTGTCTCTGTTTCTGTTTCTGTTTCCTGAACCCGTTTTTCTAACTCTATCTGATCCTGTTCAAGCACTTCGATCTCTTGATTTTCTTCTGCTCGAACTATTACTCTATGTCTCGTCTGTCCCTTATCCACATCAGGAGTTAATGGAGGAGTATCGAACACTTGTTCTGTATCCTGCACTTGTTCAATATCAGGTACTTGTTCAGTCTCAGATACCTGTTCAGTATCGGGTACTTGTTCACTCTTATTCACTGGATCTGTATCAATCACGTGCTCTGTCCCTGTCTGACCTTCTCCTTCCTCAGTTTTGATTTGGATCTCAAGTGGCTGAGGTTCTTCGCCTGTGCCTTGCTTTTCCTGACTAGTCCACTCTCTACCTTCACTAAGTCGTTCTCTTGTTCTGATAGGATCTTCGGTCAGATCAATCATCGGTATCCATTCTTCTGGCCATATGCTTGGCAGCTCGTCTTCAGCTACTCCTGGCTCAGTTTCCTGGACTTCTTCAGCAGGCTGGTTTCTTGGCAGTTCGCAGTCAACTACTCCTGGGCCAACGTCTGCTGTTCCTGCAACCTGACTGGTGCTGGGCTGCTCGTTGTCAGTTGCTACTGGTCTGGCTTCTTCAGGGTCCTCTGCTGGTTGCCCTGGTTCTTCAAATCCTTTGTCTGGCAATACCTTCTGGGTGTGTCCGGCGTGGATCCACTGGGGAACACCTGCGACTTTCACTGCAGTGGTTGTCACCAGGATTACTTGGCGTTTCTTTCCCCACCTTGGTGCCAGACAGCTTGATCGAGTGTGCTTCTTTATTTTGACCCAGTCTCCTGGAACCAAGTTGTGGAGAGGAGTCGTTGGATTAAGGATGCCGTCGTCTCCAATCTGGCGAGAGATAGAACGCACTTGGTCACCCAATCTTCTGCAGTATTCAAGCACCAAATCATCAGTAATACTCAACAGTTTGCTTCCTGGCACCCATGCTTGTCTCATCACTCTTCCCATAATGATTTCATGGGGACTTAGGCCTGTCTTGCGGTCTGGAACACTTCTTAGTCCCATCAGGACCAGGGGCAGGGCCTTCACCCAGTTCATGCCAGTAGCATCTGTCAGCTTTGCTAGTCTGTTTTTGATAGTTCCATTTACTTGTTCCACTATTCCAGAAGCCTCTGGATGGTATGCACAATGAAGTTTCTGCCTTATCCCAAAGGCCTTACACAGTTCAGCCATTATTTCATTGTGGAAATGTCCACCTTGGTCTGATTCAATAATGTATGGTATTCCGAACCTAGGTATCAGCTCTTTTAGTAAACACTTTGCTACTGTCAGTGCGTCACTCTTGGGAGTAGGGTAAGCTTCTACCCATTTTGAAAATACACAAACAATGACAAGGACATATCGTTTCCCTTCACAACGGGGCATGGTGATGAAATCAACCTGTATTTTTATAAAGGGACCCCCTGACCTCCCAATCTTGCTCAGTTCAACCATGGTCCTCTTGCCTGGGTTCATCTGTTGACATGACAGGCACCTCTGGCAGAGGGACTCTGCTACCTTCCTGAATTTCTTGCTGTACCAAGTCTGTTGAAATACCAGAATCATGGCATCCCTACCAATGTGTGATCCTTCATGTATTAATCTTGCCATTGTGCCAAGCAAGTGTCGGGGTAACACAGGCATACCAGTTGGGCCCAAAATCACACCATCCACACGCCTCGGTCTACACCCATCCTCCTTCCATTTCTCTCTTTCTTGCCAAGGAGCCGACTCCTGCCATTCTCTCACTTCATCCCATGTAGGCACTTCCTCAAACACCTGAAGCTGGCAGCTGGTTCCTGGCCCCCCTCGTTTTGGATTTATAATATATCGATCTTTGGCACACCATTGAGCCACTCGATCAGCATAATCGTTTCCCAGAGATACTCTGTCCATGCTCCTTTGATGAGCAGCACATTTTACCACTGCCAGTTCTTTGGGCAACTGGATGGCCTCTAAAAGGTCATGAACAACCTTTGCATTCCGAATGGGAGTACCTGAGGAAGTCATGAATTCCCTCTGCATCCATAATTGGCCAAAGTCATGCACAACGCCATAACAGTACTGACTGTCAGTATACACTGTTATGCGTAAGTCCTTCCCAATTTTGCAAGCCATTATCATGGCTATCAATTCGGCTACTTGTGCAGACTTGATGTGATATAGGTAACCTGCTTGTTCAATTTTTTCAAAAGATACTACTGCATAAGCAGCACTCAAGCCTCCTAATTCATGTCTTAGGCAGGAACCATCCACAAATAGTTCTTTATCATGCTCCGGCAATGGCACTTCTTTTATGTCTGGGCGTGGCTTGGTACTGAACTCTGTCAGATCAATACAATCATGTTCATCATCATCCCTACCTTCCATTTCCAAGGGGTCGGGGAGTAAGGTGGCAGGGTTCAGAATACCGCACCTAACAATGCTCACATTTGCTGCACCCACAAGAATCCTCTCGTATTTAGTCAGCCGACTAGGGGTGAGATACTGTGTTTTAGTTCTGGTCAATAGAATTACCACTCCATGTGAAACATACACAGTCACAGGATGTCCCATGACAATGGACTCACTCTGTTCCAAACTTGCACAGGTAGCAGCTACTGCTTTCAGACAACCTGGTAACCCAGCAGCTACTGGGTCCAGTGTGGCAGAGAAATAGGCCACAGGCCTCCTGGTTGTGCCATGTTCTTGAGTCAGGACTGACAATGCGCAATTATCGCGAGTGTCACAGAATAGGGCAAACTCTTTGGAATAATCTGGCATTCCCAACGCAGGGGCTGTACACAGACAGTTTTTCAGTCTTGTGAAAGCCATTAGACTTTCATCGTCCCACTGCACAACATCTGGCATTCCTCTCGTGGTCATTTTTATCAAGGGCCTGGCTAAGGCTGCAAATCCCAGAATCCACTGCCTGCAGTACCCTAATACACCCAGGAACATTCTGACTTCCTTTTGAGTACGGGGCAACTGCATCTTTTGAATTATTCTTACTCTTTCTGAAGTGACTTTTCTGACACCCTTTTCTATCTGGTGTCCTAGGTATTTCACTGATTTTGCACAGAACTGTAGTTTGTCAGGGGACACTTTATGCCCTTTCTCACACAGGTGATTTAGGAGGGCAATGGTGTCAACTACACAGTCCCTGTGACTTTTAGACGCCAATAGAAGGTCGTCTATGTACTGCACTAATACAGAGTTCCCAGGTAATGTCAAAGTCTCTAGACATTTCTTCAAGATCTGATTAAAGATAGAGGGGCTCTCTGTATACCCTTGAGGGACCCGGTTCCAACAATACACGTGACCCTCGAAGGCAAATGAGAAAAGAAATTTGCTGTCGGGGTGCAGGGGTATCGAAAAGAATGCATGACACAAATCAATCACAGTGAACCACTCAGCATCCCAAGGAATCTGGTACAGAATTACTGCAGGGTTCGGGACAATAGGGCAGCAAGGAACTACAATCTTGTTAACCTTTCTCAGGTCCTGCACTACCCTATACTTGCCACTAGGCTTTTTGATGCCCATAATCGGGGAGTTGCATGGGCTGCTCATCACTTCCTGTATGATGTCTCCTTCTAATAATTTTTGTATTTCCAGAGTGACACCTGCTTTCACTTCAGCATTCATTCGGTAGGGCCTAGTGTTAGGATATACTGCATTGTCCTTGATGGCTATTTGTATGGGGTCCACATCTTTCATCAAACCCACATCTTTTCCAGTGAAATCCCACACTTCTGACTTTACGGCTTCCTGTAGTTCTTGGGGCAAGTCCTGCAGGGTCAATCTTTTAAGTTCTGAGTCAGGTCTAAGCAACAATAATTTATAAATGCCGTCTTCATCTGGGGTCTGTATTTCGACACCCTTTGGTGTGCAAAAGATGGTACAGTTCATTTTACACAGCAAATCACGTCCCAGTAAATTTACTGGACTGGTGTCACAGACTACAAATCTATGCATCTGTTTAAAATTTCCAATTGAAATCTCCATTGGTTCGGTAACAGGAGTACTAATCAATTGATTAGATACACCTACTACTTGGATGTTTTCTCCCGAGAGGGGCAGGTTTGGAACGTCCACTGTTCTTACAGTAGAACGGGTAGCGCCAGTGTCCAACAGAAAGGTGACATCATTTCCGTCAACCTTTCCTTCAATATATGGTCCAGACTGGTCTACCGGCAAGGAAGCGCCAAGTACGCACTCCTCGTCCTCCCCTCTCAGGCCCCGTCAGTCCTGTTCATTACAAAGGAAGGTATCATTCAGCAGATACTGCGAAGTTGCTGTATTTCTGTTCTCCCCGCTTTCCCAAACCTCTATCTCTTCATTTTCTGCCTGTCTTCCCCTGTATACCTGTTTGGGTGCTCGAGGCACCTGAACTGTTTTTACCTGGGGTTGAGTCTTTCTTGGTCTTTCTTTCTGCGTCTGTGGAATTAAATCAGGAGTTGTCTCATTAACATCGACTAATTGGGGACACTCGTTTCGCCAGTGTCCAATTTCGCCGCACTGATGGCAGGGAAACTTTTTCATAGCCTCTTCCCTGCTAAATTTGGGCCGGGGCTTTCCTCCACCCCCTCCCCCAGGACTTTTGTTCTCAGCATTTTTAACCATGTTACTCAATTGTTTTTCCTGTTGTTCTGCGAGCTTCACCTGAGCCCACATAACCTTCTCCTTAAGGGCCTTTTTCTTTTCTGCCATCTCGTCCTCGCAGTACTTAGCGTACCGCAGGACCTCATCCATTTTCTTAGTATGCCAACAGATTTTATTGTCTTTTATCCACTGACAAATTTCAGGTCTTAAACCATTTACAAACCTGTAAATAAAGTGTGTCATATCCTTCAGGTCGATGTTGTCAATACCACTGTATGTTTTAAATACCTGCAATAACCTTTCATAGAAGGAATGCACTGTCTCGTCCCTTTCCTGTGTTGTTCTATCTATTTTTGTCCAATCAGTTTCCTTGGCGGGCACCTTTTCTTTCAAGTGCTGAATTACCTGCTCATATTTTCGCATGACTTCCTTTGATGGCTCCCCTGTGTCCTTGTCTCTGGGATACTCTTCACTGGGCCAATTTATGTTTATTTTACACTGGGTCCATAAATCTACTGGAACCACAATGTCGAAAAACCCATCCAGGTCTTTCCACAGACATTTCTGTACCTTCACGAACCTCTCCACCTGCCGGTACCAGTCAACTGGTTTCTCTCTTAATTTTGGAAAATCGTTCGTGAAGGACACAATATCCTGTCTAGACCAGGGGACATGCACATATTTCCCTCCTGGAACTTCGCGCATGGGGCATAACTGCTCAGGTTTTTCTACCTCTCTTAAAGCAAACTCGGGAGTCACTTGTCGGGAGCGAACCTCTTCCCTCTTTTTCGCCCACCTGCTTCTCCATTTTTCCACATCTCCCCATTTCTGCAGTACCCCCATTAATTCTTTAATCTGTAGCTTCTTTCCTGCCACATTCAGGTGTTCTATATCCTTGTCTGAGAAGTCTGCTCTGTACGGTTTCTGTAAGGGCTTGGATTTTGAGATATCTACCCCCATACTAATTGCTGTTTCGGTCAGTTTTTCATGGAGCACTCTGGTGTTCCTTGTAAAGCTTTTACATATGAACGACAATTCTTCCTCAGAGTAGGTATTCAATCGATTCAACCCCACATTTCCTGCCATTAATTCTTCTATTTCAACCCTCAGCTTGTAGAGGTCTAAAGGCTTTGTTTGCGGAGTCTGCTTTTCTAATTCACGACTCCAACTCTCAATTTCATCCGGAGTTACCAGAGAGACATTCCTAGTACCTGTTGCTGTCTCTAATTTAATTTCCTTTGCATTAAAAGGGTTATACCTCAGCTGTGTTCCCTTTGCAGTCTGTTTGTTTGGCAATTCCAAGAATGCAACTTCAGACTCGCACTCACTGGACTGATCATCTATGATGATTGGTTCCTGTCTCGGGGTTGCTATGACTGGGGTCATGACTGGAGTAATCGGATTTCCCTGACCATTTCCGTATAACGGGACCACCGGTCCAATAGTTACTGGAATAGTCAATGCCTCAGGACTGGTATTTATCTGAGAAATTTTCTGAATTATTTCTGTTCTTTGTCTAGCTAGAGCCTCTTGCTCCTTTTCCACTAGTACCCTTCTTAGAGTTGTGTCATGTAATATCTGTGGGGTCAATGGAGGAGTAAAACTCGGGGCAGTAGGCGGAGGAGTAAAACTCGGGGCAGTAGGATGCGTTTCACTTGGTCCTCCACCATAATTTGGCTTCGGGAATAAAGTTCCAGTATTAAAGGACCTGCGCTCTTCCCCATATGGAGGTTGAACAAAAGGCAGTCCTGAATTCGATGGTTTCTCTTCGCTTTCATACAAGGGTCTGGGGAAAAAAGTTTTTGTACGTGAATATTTTTCTTCCTGACTTGCGGGCACTTTGGGATATATATCCCTTGTTTCCGCCAATTCGGGTTTCTCAGGATAGGGTAATACTTGACCACCCCCTCCCAGTCCCAGGGACCTGTCTTCTTCCTTTTGGAAGGGGCGTCGGGGAACATCTCCTACACTGGAAGGTCGGGTTCCCTCATTGTAAGGTGGCGGACTTCTGGTACAGATGTCATCTATTAATTCATCATCTGAATCCCCTAGGGCCCCCCAATGCTTACATTTTTCAGTACTTTTCCCCCCCGCTGCAGGGTTATGACATGCCGGCATCATGGGAAACAGACCCTCAACAATCATGCTCTGCCTCCACTGTTTCATCCTTTTATCCCTGGACTCCTGTTTCAGCCTGGGGTACCACTTGGTCAAACCCTTGTCCATTCGGGGTCTTTCTCTTTCAAAAGCCTCAATCTCCCATTCCTCTAATGCTTCATACTGCGTTAGTCTCGGTCTGGGATGCAGTTCATTCATTCGGGTTCTTAAATTAAATAAGATCCTACCATTGAAAGTACCATCTAACGGAAAAGCCAATACTCCGTCATCTTTTGTGTACTTCACCCAATTCTCCAGCCACACACAGGTATTGTACCCTCGGTCAAACATCATGAATGAGGCAGGAGTATTGGGTGCTGGGACAAGAACACCTTCCCTAGATTTAATGGGTTTGTCCGTTTTAAAATAATTTTTCACCTTATTTACAAGGGACATTTTTCTCTTGGTTCCGTACATAATATCGTATCTGTTAGCCTTCCACTGATCCCTTTCAAACCCTAGATGCCTTGGATCAGGTCGCGTCTCTGTAGTCCGCGAGTGCCACATACGACTTCTGCGCTAACTTTGTTTACAAACTACCTCCAATCAGAATGCGCTTCAGAAAATTCGTGCAACCAATGGGTGCGCGACACAAAATAAGCTCTGCCAATGGGTGCGCGGCCCCTTCGTGAGACAGTTCCCACGCTCCGGCGCTCACCCCTCCTTTACAATTTCAGCTCCGCTACCCGCCCGCTGTTTCTACCAATCCCAGCGCGGCACAGAGTGACGTCAGAGGCGCTTCTCGACTGACTCCCTCCCTTCACAAGGTAACGGAAACTTTCTTACTTTTAAAGTGCTCAGTGCTTGGTTATTTTACAACAAATACACATTCGCCACAGTGCTCAAGTGTCTAGACAGAGATAGAATTCTATTACTGCAAGTAAACTACTTCCATTTACTTTTCACTTGCTGCGGGCAGATCTCTTCCGCCTACCCTTCACTCTAGCATCGGTGAACCTGTTATTCCCCTAAACTCATCCACTTCTTTCCGGGATATGTTCCGAGTTTAAGGTTTCTCAGCGGACCCCTCTGCTTTCACGCTAGCTCCGAGGAACCTGCTACTCTTCCGATGTGACCCTTACTAGGTTACGCCACTATGGGAATTTTGCCAATGAACCCCGTTACTGTCATTTATTCACACATGTATTCAGAAAACCCTAGTTAGTGCTTCCCGGTTATCCTAACCTGCACCTAACTTTCCTCGAACCTGTGACCTCAGGACAATGGATTCTATTCACCACTTGCCCTTTCAATTCCCCGGGGAGTTCGGACAACACTTAACAAGTCGATTTACAAATGCATTGATTAGTACATATAACAATATAAGAACAAGAATAATGACAATACAGTAATTCATAAATTTCAGCAGCGTATTCACAAGAGAGTGATCAGTTCCCTCAGAACAGCCGCTCTTGTAGCAGCATTAATATAATAGCAGCTTCCGACTTAACTAGCCTAACTAGTCCCTGCCTTACTCTCAACTAGTCCCTAACCATCCTCTGATCTACCAGAAAAACTGATAGAGCGCGCGAGGCCACCCGACCAATAGTTTTCGCCGTTTCCGGCTTCAGGGCCCATATACTTTTCAAATCACCATATACATCGATCAGGTGACTTCACGAGCTCTACCAATTTGGTGTGTGTGTGTTCCCTGCTACCAATTCTCAGTGCACCCGACTTACCATCCACCGATGCAGGTGCCTAATGACCACAATGAATCAGGGAGCTAGCTGTAAAGGAAAGGCAACAAAATACAAACCCAACCAATAATATTCAAATACTGTGTAAATGACCACGGACAACTGGAAGTTTTAAAATGTTTATCTAAAGTTCAGTATTTTCTTGCATGAGATACAGTAAAATAAGGCAATCAATAACCAAGATAATGTAAATCACATATGCATAAAGAAATAATGGCAGAGTAATCATCAAAGTACTAATAAAATGTAACGAGAAAAGATACTTATGCAAGTCAGTATTATCTAAAACAGTGATAGACTAAGTGTGTGTGATTATAGAAGAACTTATAATGAATAACACGCTTCACTTAAGGTGAAAGGGCCTTTGAACAACCTAGGCAACGAAGTTCTAGACCATATCAGGAAATGACACACTGCTATGCAAAATATAATTTCTAACAAATGAGAAGACATAGAAATAACTTTGCAAAATTTTAAATGACTTTCAATAGTTGCGGAAAGGCATGGAAAATATCACATTGGCAATGTTGAACTTTATTGAAGCAAAAGTTAGAAATTCAGAAGGTGCAAGAATTTCAAGAGATTTCGGAGCAGTATTTACCTAGAAAGGTGTGGAAACCAAACCCTGGCCACGGGTCAGTTAAAGTCAGGAAACCCTCAAGGAAGGATACCCCTCAAAGGACAGCAGGTGCAGAATAGACACCCAGGACAGGACAGGATACCCTCGGAATAAGAGTCAGGACAGGACCTCAGGACAGGACAGCAAACCCTCAGGACAGGACCCTCTTCAGGACAGGACCGGAACCCACAGTTAGGAAGCAACGCCTGCGCTCCACCCGCTCTGCAGATATAGATCAAGACCCCGATTGGGTCAGCGAACTCCCAGCTAAGTGCCTTGCCAGCACTTTAAGGTTCAGTAAAACCTTAGTCTATGGTCAAATTCGGACAGAGTGCTCCGCAGCTCTCTGTATTTTCAGTCACCTATTGAGTGCGTTGGGTCAGTGACAGGTCAGCTAAACCAGACAAGTCGGACGGTTCACTAGGTGAACCCAGGGTAGATATACAGTTTTGGGACAGTGTACCACCCCCCAATGTTGCAAAGTGTCAGAATCCCTCAATTTCGATTGGTCCTAAGGTAGGATTTGGGTAACACACCAATCACAATATACGATTTGAAGCCTTCATTTACATATTTTGGGACCGCCTAGCATGTTTGGGTTCCCATGAGCTAACAGTAGCACATCAATACAATGTAACATATAAGAAGCCACATTCGCTGTTCTCGCAGGGCAGAGGTGACTTTCTCAGGAGCATCTCGCCCATCACTGCCAGCTGGCTATGTTCCATCAGCCAAGGTCCCTCGTGCTGCCGAATGTCGCACAGGCGCAGAAGGGACCTCCAATATGGCTCTCCTCTCACTCAGACCCCCATTGCCCGCGGTACATGAAAAGTAAGCGAAAACAAATTAATACATAATAAGGTCATTATGAAAACACATCGCAGGGTTTGTACTTTTAACTCATCATCAAGAAATAAACTTATGCAATTTAAATGTTAGCTACATTTAGACGAAATACAAGAGCAGTGGCACGAGCAGTACCACATGATAAGCACAGCTATGAATTACGCATGCGCATAACTTTCCCTCCACTTCTGCAGACGCGTCAGGACACGTGAGTGTGGCTGACGCATGCGCAGTAACTAAAATACAAGCGGCGGCCATTTTTAGAGGACATGGATTAATTTCATTAGAAATACACATAGGCAAGCGTCTCAAACTTTACTCAAACTTAATATAAACGTTAGTAAAACATACACGGGTTACCTTATTACACATAAATGAGGTTCTTGATTTCGGCAAGCCGCAAAATATGCGAAGCTTTGCTTCATCACTTCCACATAGCCACAAGCCCCACCAGCCCCGCGCCTCAAGTTTGCGCCGCTCGCTTCTTTAAAGCGGCCGGCGGCGCGACTCGCTCCACGCTGACGTCAAGGGAGGTGCGCGCATGCGCGCGCCCTAGAGGGAACGGTGCATACAACTAAACACCCATTGAAATATTTTAAAAACAAAAAGAAAAAGGCCAAATATACCCAGAAGATCACAAAAACCCATGCACAAAATATAAATAGTTTTAATGAAAAACAGGCGCTCAAATAATTACGCTTTTAACATACAAAAACAACACATAACATAAGAGAAATCAAAAAACACACAATGGCAGAGGAAAAATACATACAACAATTTCATGGTACATCTTGATGTTGCCAAGACTGATACTCCCGGCCTGAACACTGCTTGACTGGCTCCATTGAAAAGCTTTTTCATTTAGTGTGTAATTTCCACACTAACAGGACATTTTCCTTATGGCAAACCATTTATATTGGATCCAAGGATTAGCACCTTGTTGAACATGCATTTAAGAAAACATTATTAAGTGGTCGTCCTATCACTCTTGAAGTTTCATTGTCCTGATGATGACCCTCTAAACAACCTTGGGTTGAAACGCCTTCGACGCTTCCAACATGGCCTACATTTCCGAGGACATTAATGTTTGATTGTTTACTGTATTAATTGTTGTATATATTTGTCCTCTGCCATTGTGTGTTTTTTGATTTCTCATATGTTATGTGTTGTTTTTGTATGTTAAGAGTGTAATTATTTGAGCGCCCGTTTTTCATTAAAACTATTTATATTTTGTACATGGGTTTTTGTGATCTTCTGGGTATATTTGGCCTTTTTCTTTTTTCTTTTGATATATTTCAATGGGTGTTTAGTTGTATATAGTGTGTAGATTGTGAAGTCAACACCACCTCTACATTGTTTAGTGAGAAAAGAAACAGGGATAGGACTCAGCCCTCTCCTACTCCTCTTGAAATGCTAAAGGGCTGTGTACATTCTCCCCTAATACCATATCTAACCCTGGGTTTAGATCCTGTATACAGATCTCTCAAAAAACTAATGATCATTGCCTCCACCCCCATATCGGACATAATTGACCATACCTTAGAGTGAATGACACAATCAAAAGCTTTGGACAGGTGAACAAATGCCAGGAATATGTTCCCTCCTTTGATCTTAGTGAATTTTCCTATTAACATACTTAGGTTGAGACCCTCTTCTATTGTCCCAATCCCGGTGAAGAACCCATACTGAAGGTCTGAAAGAATATCATTTGATTATGTCCACTCTTGTAAACTGCTCAAGATGATGCAGCCCGCTATCTTCACTAAGGAATCAAGCAGGAAATCGGCCTATAACATACAAGGTTATGTCGATCTCCCTTTTTGTAGATTGGCACAATTATTGATTTTGCCCACGTGGGAAGAAAACCCGTGCTAAAACATGCCCTAAATACCACAGTTAACAAAGACCTCCATAAAGCAATTTTGGCCTAATACAGATCAACTGGGATAGCATCAGGTCCAGGTGCTTTTCAGCCCTTTCTGGCATTTATTGCTTTTTTAACTTCCTCTAGGCTAAACAGAGTGATTAAGGAGGTTTGAATTGGGGCTTCTATTTCGTAATGTTTATGCACCTGATTGAATTCAGATATAGGGGTGGGGAGGGAGTAAATGCTGGAGAATTGCTTTATCCAATGAATGAGTCAATGAGTGCAGTAGATAAAATAGCAAACAAGCAGTTCATACAGTTAGACAAAAAAAAGTGTACATTGGCAGAATTACAGAGAGAGAGAGAGCTTGGGAAGATATAAAGCTTTGACCTTCGGTCCTTTTAAAGTTAATATCAATTACTCAAAAAACATCCCGTCAATTAACCCATCCATGAAGGATTTTCATTCAAATATAGAGGTTTAATTTTTGGTCATGCACCTCAACCCTTACAGAAACTCTGAACGCAACCAAGTGCCCAGTGGCAAGTACATCTTTTATTCCGTAAAAAACAGACAATTAATTTTGCTTGCTAAATAATTTAACATGGCTGTTTGCATTAGGTTAGGTTTCTGTAAGCTATTTTATATTCAGGTAAGTATAAACTTTATTAATATCAAGTATGAGGCCTTAATATGCCTTTGGTGGTCTCGCAGCGTGGCCACCATGCTGCCGCCCTGCCCTGAGATGCCAAAGCGATTGAAGACTGCTCCCCAGAGTACGACTTATTTTTATTCTGGTGGGCGGTCCTTTGGTGGTCCCAGAGTGATGCCTTTGAAAAAGGCACCACAATGGGAGTGTCAAAGGCAGTTCCGCACTTGCATGGACTGTCAAGTATATGCCCTGCTGGAACTGGGGGTGTAGGCACACATGCTGTGCCCCCTTGCGTGCACCCATTGAGCAGAGGAAACAGGGGGCCCAGTAGTAGGGATAAATGCTATGCTTTTCTGTAAACAATAATACCCCAATTATTACTGAACTCTTGTTTCATCCTTCTATCACATATAGTTCATCATATTAATAGTTTCAAACACTTCTAGGGTGTAGCTGTACATTTTTTAAATGTTTTATCTTCATTCTTTTGGAAAAAGAATTCATACTCAGAACAAATGTTATGCAACACACACTATCCTTAAATATACACTTAGCAAGCACAAGGATACAGTATTTACAAGGATACGGTGAAGCCCTACACCTCGCCCTGTGCTGGCACTAATTTAGCTGCCTAGCAAAAATGCAGACACCCTTGCACCATAGTGTAATAGTGCTCGCACTTGCAGGGGAAGATTGTTTATGTGCAGGAAGGTGTGCCTTCCTGTACATAAACAATCTGAAATAGCATTTTGTAACTTCTATGTGTACTGCTTAATGCAGCACACATAGACGTTGCAACACTGAATTGTTTAAATGATTGTTCATGTGCAAGAAGGGACATCTTCCTGACCATAAACAATCTTCCCCTCTGGGGTAACTCTGCCCATTTTTACAGTGGTTCCTGTTTGCCCTACTGCAAACAATCCCACAGTTCCCCTTTCTACCTAAAACCAAGAAATGAGAACCTTTCTATCTTGAGCAGAGCTCCTGTGCCCCCCCTATTGGTGTGACCAGGAAAATGAGCAAACCCTCCTCTGTGGTCACTCAAAACTGGTTCAGGTGAAAGCTCTTCTCACAGTGGCACTGAAACCTCGCTGGCTAGGAGGACAACAGAGAGATAGGTCCATGTGTGAGCTACATCTGCCAGTGACAGGGTAAGCTTCCATGTAAGTTTATCAAGGGCAGGGCACAGCCCACATGCTATCCTGTAAATGGAAGGTCAACCTCTGTCCATGCCCAAGGCCTTTGTCTGAGCTCTTGGAGCAAGTTCACACCTCATCAAGAAGCTATTCAACTCCTGGGTGACAATTTGAAGCGCACAAAAAAGGTATCTGGAGGATTTAGGCAGGCAAGAGGTGGATTTTTAAAAGTGTATTTTATAAAATATTTAGTGTAAATTTGAGCTTTTTATCTGGTTTGTAAGTACATATAACATTATGTGATTTTAATATTTACTCCCGATTAACTCTGCTACACTGAAATTTGTTTTTAGTAAGCCTGGGCGAAGCACTACCCTACGCTCACGTAGTTTGCGACGTTTGCGCTACTTCGCACTACGTGAATTGAACGTAGCACAGCGCAAACACGCGTGGCGTAGCATCATAGTAATTTTTTGCTTGCTCGGGGTCCTCAACGTCAAGTTGGCGACCAGGAGCGAGCAAAATGACATCCCGGCGAGACTTTTTCCTCATTCGCGATCAGCAACATCAAGTTGCCGATCGCGAGCGTGGAAAATAAACCTCCCGGAGAGATTCTCAACGCGGGGAGCTCAGGTTTCTCATTGCGAGTGGTCACGTATGCTTGCGACCGCTCGCGATGAGAAACTACAAGTCTGCGTTGAGAAAGCTGCCGCTCGAGTAAAAATCTACTCGAGCGGCAGAAAACGACACCTTGCACTGTGCAAGATGCCTTTTTCAATGATTGCACAGTGTGGACAAGCATCCGGCACTGTGCAATCATCGCGAACAGTGCACTACGCAGTTTGCATAGTGCAAAGTGCACTTTGTTTTGCTATGCGTAGTACTACTTTGCGAAATACGCCCAGGGTTAGTTTGTATGCCTTGTCACTGTAAGCATTTTTTTTTCCATTAAACATTTACAATGCCGTATTTGGCATTAGGGCTTCCTTGGGGTGACTTAATAATGTTTAAATAAAGGGTTAAATCTCTAGTTTAAACCTCTACAGTCAGGTAGCTGGTAGCAGGCCTGCAGTCATGTTTTCCGTTGCCACATTAGTGGTGGCACAATCTGTGCTGCAGTCCACTACTGACAGTTAACCTACAGGCCCTGGGAACACTTGTTAGGGAGTTACAGATTAGTTAAATCTGCCAATTAGGATTAGAGTCGATTTCAACATGTTTCAGAGATTAACAATACGCAGAGTCAAACAAACAGTAGTATCAGTCTAAGAAAAAGTGTGGTGGTTGTGAAAAAAGGGGTTATTTCCTACAGATACTACAAACAGTTTGCACATAAACTTGTAGCTTTTATCTAGGAGAAGCAGTCGTCATGATCAAAAGGCTTTACCACAAAAAGGTGTCAATCATAAAAGTGGGCCACTATCACCTAACACTTTCACTGACAATTTAAAAGCCCATATTGATGCAGCAAATAAGTAAACAACATCTTGGCAGTGCAAGATGCAGGACTCTCATGGCCTGACCAAACTCAGCTTCCATAACCTAGATTAGCACCCCTTTAAATCAGAGTACCATGGGTAGGAGGCTCACCAAGAACTGGTGTCCGGTACTTCCTGAGATCCTTGCATTCTCACGGATAACCTTGAAATATCAAAGGTGAGATTACAAACTCCACACTAGGCAAGACACCGTGGGCAAGATTTATCATTGTATTCAGCTGCCCTTGAATCACACACCGTCACCTTGTGTGGCCCTGCGTTGCTTGGTAAATCTAAAGTAACGCAAGGCAGTGCAAGGTCACTGTCTTGCGTTACTCTACCCTTAGTAGGCATTCCATTGTTGGAGAATGGGGGTTCCACCCATTTAGTTTTGTTAGGCCACTTTTTACTTACTGTTATCAATGTCACATTTCAACTGGCATCTGTCTTTCGAATATAGATTTAGGAGCATATTTATTGATATGTGACATAGCACAGCGCAGGAATAAACCTTGCTGTACTGCTCTCCGTGACAAGGTTGTTAACAAAATATGGCCTATTCCTGCCTTTTTCCAGCACTGGCGCACAATGTGCTGCCTAGCTCCAACTCAGGCACTCTTGCACCATGGTGCAACATGCAGCATCCTCCCCAATCCCAGGAGCAGGTAACAGACCACACCACACATGGAGCTCTGGTTTGCACGTCTTTATTTTTCAATATGCAACCGTTAACTGAACACACTGTAACACCAGCTTTATTAACCACACCCAGTCACCCCCAACCGAATATGTAATTCTTGTAAGGATTTCGTCGAGGACCACTAGAGGCCTCATATATACAAGAACAAGACACAACATCTTACCCGTTGTAAAATAAAAAGTACAAATTCATATATAGAAAAATACACATTATAGCTCCTTGCTAAGTCATTGAGGTGCCACCACCCGTCTTCAGATCTATTTGTATGAGGTAGAGGAGTAGCGTCTTCATCTGGCATCGCTGAAGAAGAGTCGGATGCTTGACTTGGGCCGTCAGGTGGACTGGCCTCATTTCTAAGGTCTGGAACAAATGGACATCAAGGCAGATGTCTGAAGTGTGATGAGTCTCTGGGTATGGACTTTCCAGGTCATTTGCTCACCACAACTCTTAGCATTTCAGCATCAAACTGCACATCAGTCTTGTGTGTCCGCTTTTCCAAGACGAGAACTCTGACTCCTTTCTCTAAGATCGTGTCTCAAGCACCTTGGCGCTTACTCATGTAAGCCTTCATTTTGCATTTGTGAGAAGTGTCATTGACCCACTGGTTATCCATTTCGATATCTTCGTTCTACAGGCTCTTCCGAACAGCAAGGTAGCAGGAATTTCTCCTGTTGTGGAATGAGGAGTGGAACAGTAGGCACGGAGGGCTGGGCATGAAGCTGACTTGAGCACTCTTCCTTCCAGTGCAGCGAGCTGAACCACCCTCTTCAATGTACTCATGAATCGATCAACATTGCAATTTGTCTGTGGCCAGAGAAGTGTACTTTTTTGATGTTTGACAATTAAACTATTAAGAAAGTTCTTCAACTCTCTGCTTTTGAAAGTTGGACGTTGTCAGATTTGAGAATGGGAGGAACAACCCAGGCTGCAAAAATGTCATCCACGTTGTCATTTGTGGTTGATGACAAGTCTTCCACTAGAGGAAAAAGTGAGTACTCATTGACAACTACCATGAGATAATGTCCATTATTTAGGGGTCCAAAGAAGTCAACCACAATTGTCTCCCAGACCTGTTTAGAAAGATCTGACATACTCAGTGGGCCCTGAGTTGTTTTGAGAGACAGACATTTGCACAGATGACAAGCTTTCAGTTCCATTTCAACGTATTCACCAAGGTGCGGGAACCACACTCTATCCCTGAGGGCTCTTTTTTGTGACCGCAAAGCCACAATATAATTTGTGTGCCAGTTTTCAGTAACTATTATGGCCCCTCTCAGGATGACATCATCATGCGTAGCAGAAAGTTCTACCCGAATATTCTTGAATTTATGGTAATCAACTTCATCAGTAAGTGGACGAGCCTGTTTCCTCCATGACTGCGTTGCAATGAGTTCTTTAAGTTTGAGCATGGCTCTGTCAGTACTAGTAGCTGCCAGAATCTGTTCAATAGAAAGAGCTGGAGGCGCACTTGACTTTACTATATTAAACTGATATAAGCCTCAGTCACTTTGGGCGTTGCTCCTTGATGTGGCAGCGGCACTCATGAAAAGTAGTATGCAGGGTTTTGATCCTTCCCTGCTTGAGCACAATAATGTAATCATACTCGTGCAGATGTAACCGCCATCTCTCAATGTGAGGCAGTAGCATGGCTTTCCGGTTTGCAAAAATGGTGGGCAAAACCTGATGATCCGTGACAAAGTTGAAATGCTTTCTGTACAGAAACACATGGAGGTGTTCACGCCCATACTACAGCTACAGAGTCTGAGATGGACTCTGGCTAGCATAGGCAACAATATGTCTCTGAGCATCGGATGGTCCATTGTGTTGGGCAAGGATCGCACCCAACCCCACTGGACTTGTATCTACCACAGAGTCTGTATGTAATTTAGGATCAAAGTAAGCAATTATAGGTGCATTTTCAATTGTGTACTTTATTTGCTTGAAACATCATTCACATTCAAATGACTATTCAAATGGAACAACTAGTGTTGTTAGTTCTCTCAAAGGGGCACTCACAGTAGCAAAGTCATGAATGTACCTGGAGCAGTAGTCGGCCATGCCTAAGAAAAATAACAGAACAGTCTTCTGGAGGACAAGTAGATGACAATGTTTGCACCTTTTCAAGGTCCGGAGTCATTCCCTTTTCAGAGAAAATATGCCCGAAGAATTCAAGTTTGTTTTTGTGAAACTCACACTTCCCAGCATTTTGCATGAGACCTGCAGTAGCAAGCAGATGTTATTCTTGTGCCATTGCTTTGTCATGTTCTTTTCGTGTAGCCCCAAACACAAGTATAACATCACTGTAGTGAAAAGCATGTACGACAGACTGAATTATTAGATGAAAGATATCTTGAAAGATGTCTGCAGCTGACAACACATCAAAACAGAGTATTTTATATCTGAACAAACCAACATGAGTTGTAATAGTAGTAAAGTACCTACAGTTTTCTTCCAGTTCAATTTGATGGTAGCCTTTGTTCAACTCTAGGCAGGAGAACACTTTGGCACCATTCAACTCTGTAATTATGTCTGCAATTTGTGGACCTGGATGTTTCTCTTTCGATTGCTTTGTTAGCCAGTCGCATATCAACATAAAAGAGCACTGAACGTCCAGTGACCTATTTTGGAATAACCACAATGGGTGAAACCCAGGACTTTGGATCAGTAGAGTACTCAAAAATGTCATGCTTTAACAGTGTCTCTAATTCATTCTCAATGGGTTCCTGTAAGTGAAAGCAATTCAATTGTGTCACTGGGCAACAGGGCGAATGCCTTCATTAAGGTGAAACAAGCCCTTCATTGTCTTAAAATTCCGAAGTCCATCCAACAATGTCGGGAATTGACTCATTTGGTCAGAGTGAGCATTCAAGTTGTAGTTAATAGAGATCAGTCCCATGTCAGCAGCAGTATCAAACCTTAACAAGCCCTTCACTCAACGACGTACCATGGAGGACATGAATTGGCACTTGCATTGTCATTATCTTGTGCCGCATGGTTCGTACAAAGGATCCTTGACCCTGCTAAGGAGTAGAGGCTGGCGAGGTGTACACCTTGGTTCTCGATGGTGTGAGATGTGGTACCTGAGATACGTCGTTGTACTTTTCTGCTGACATGATGTTTATTGATGCATCACTGTCTATAATAAAAGTTCTAGGGCAACTGTTCACCTTGAGTGTGATTTTAGGACAATGTCCAAATGACCTTTGTTGCTTCGTGTGGTGACTTTTTTATATTTGTATTCTTCTTTGTAAGTGGCCAATACTACCGCAGGTCGGTCTGTGACTGCCACCATCATCGAAATTCCATCTTCATCACTGTCACTCGATGATGACATTAACAAACCTTTGAAAGATGAATTGGAGGATAATCAACTTCATTTCATTTCCACTTGCCTCAGTAGAAGTTGTTTGGTCCTGTGGGAGTGGCTAGAGTGCTTCTGGAACTTTCTGGTGCTAAACTTCTGGTCTCTCCATGATGCATTTAGTTTCTCTTTCACTTGATAAACCATTATGAAATGGTTTTCTTTCCCTCAGCCTTTGCATATCTCTCTGATGGTGGGGCATTCACCGACATGAGGAAAGGAGAATCTACAATGGAAACACACATTCTTTTTCTTCAAAGACATCATTCTGTGGGACTCTGCCTTGTGTTTCTGCTTACTTTTCCTACCCAATGAAGATTTATTTTGGCTTGTTCCAGCTTCCATATCAGCAGCCGGTCGATCAGCATGCTCCCCTGCTCTTGTGGCCATGAGTACTTTCTCCAAACTGAGCATTTCCCGCAGCATGCGGCGTCGGAACGAGTAGGGGAGGCAACCATCAATGACTCTAAGAAGCATAGCTTCTTCATCATTGAATTCACTGAACCTGTAGTGCTTTATGAATGTAGGAAGTTTCTCAACAAACTCATCCTTGGTCTCACTAGGTTGCTGCCTTGCTTGGTGAAAGGTGTACCTCTCCTAGTCAATATTCACCATTGGATTGAACTTGGCTCCTAAGGTCTTCTTGATTTGATGGTACAATACTTTATCAGCTCCGATATTTTCTTTATCACTTCATTTATTCTGTTACCTGTCAGGATCTTTAAGTATCTGATGATCTTTTTGTCATCTACTGTTTCTATAGCATTGATAAAGACATCAAGCTTTTCGATCCAGGCAGTCTACCCAACACAAATATTCTGCTTTTTGGCAGTATCAAACGGAGGTGGTGGTCTCAGGAATACAGCTGCGCTGTCTTTGACGCTTTTCCCATCCTTCACTTTTTCCAGTGTGTACTGTTCAGACAGCATTCATCCTTCAGCCTCCCTTGACTTGGTGCCACCTCTGCAAACATCATCCAGGTCACTGGTACTTGGCTCGATACGCCCCAAGTTGAGGTTGGCAGGCTCAAATTAATTCTTTGCGGTGAGTAATGATTTTGTTTTTGCACATCCTCTTCACCAATCTCGACTTTATGCATTATACCTGGCTGTTGCTGCCTTTAGCACTTCTGCTTTGTACGATGCTTGTTATGTTGTTGCGCAATATCTCTTATTTTGGCCTTACCAGTCGACTTCTGGCAGTTCTGCTGAACCAGCTCCTCTGTGGGCCCTCCACCTTCTTTGAGGGCCTCTCAAAAGCTGGAGTAGTGCTTTGACTTCACATATGCCACCTGTAGGCAGCTTCTTGGGGTGCATGTGAGACACACAAGCAGTTTGGTCCACGCATATTCTCAGGGAGAGCCATCTTGTATCCTTGGGGCTACTTATCCCCTATCTCGTCGGCAGTTGTAGCATCCTCCCCAGCACAGGAACAGGTAACAGACCTCGCTACACATGAAGCTCTGGTTTGCACGCCTTTATTCTTCAGCATGCAATTGTTAACTCAACGCACTGCGTCACGAAGTTTATTACCCACATCCAGTCACACAAAACTTATTACATAATACTTGTAAGAAGTCCATCGAGGACCACTAGAGGCCTCATATATACAAACACAATACATAACAAAAGGGCGCCTGTGTTGCACAAATACAATCCCCTGAGGCATTGCCCTCTTTCTATGGGAGCTGCAGAATGCAGCACACATTGAAGGAGGAAAAGACAACGAGAAATAAAGTTATTTATCTGGGTTGCGTCCCCTGTGGGGATGGCTACCAGTTTTGACACATTCCCGGGTCTACCACGTATGATGAATTGGGGAATGTGCCAAAATCCAGGGTGTTGCGTGGAAACACCCACATACCACCCTTGGAACGCTCCCTGTAGCAATGTATCGCAACATAGTGATTTGCACTGCATTGTGATACTCCAGATTTATCATGCCATGCAAGGCGGCCTTGTGTGGCTTGATAAATCGCACTTAGTAGTTGTGTCATGCCTGAACCCCATTGCGTGGTTCAGATATGACATGACTTCATGATAAGTATGGCCCTTATTGTAGTATCTCATGAACCAGAGAGGTATGTCTTTCTTTTCAGGGGTTGAATTCTCCTCCCGATTACGTATGATTTTGGTGTGAATTTCTCATACTGGGACTTAAAGATATTCTCACAAAGGAAAGAAAGTGTTAATAACCTGGAAGACCGAACACTGGTAAAGTTCATTAAAAGAACTAAGAGAAAAATATGTAGATAATGATCGAAAAACATAGTGTCCTTTGTTACCTTCTTCTCAGTGTGGCCAGCAATGATATTAGATGACCCTTTAGCCATTTCAAAGTTGTTAAATGAAGGATATGATGAGATATTCTGGGGTTCATAGCAACTTAAACCCCCGGGCTATATTATGTATTAAGCATTGCTCCAAACTGTGCATGAGAATGCCCCAATGTTGTACACCACTCAGCCAAAGGCAACACGGCCTTTGATGTGGTGAAAGGCCTCTAAATAATGGGTGTACAGTTGTTGAAGTGCTAGTCTAGACTATCTTTCATGGTGCTCCACAAGCACCTCTTAGATGTCAGAGTGTGTTTCTGATGATTGCTTAGCTGCATTGCCAGGGTTCACACATGGACTCCTGTGCATACTGTTGAATGTGATAATGGCCTTCTTTTTGGCACCTGCCTTGCTGGGAGATACCTGGCAGGAATACAGGGGACGTCAATTACAGAAAAAGCAACTAGCACTTAATGAATGTTAAAACTTGTTTATGTAGGACAGAAACTTTGTGTAACCTGCTTTGAAGTTGGTCTGTTCCTAGTCAAAAGGGAACCATTCCCAAAGGGGGCGGCAGGGCAAGGAAACTGTTGTTTGTCACTAAAGAGGTGACAGAGGCACCTCGTTTTAATAAGCTAGCCCACAGTTGGGGTGTCATAGCTCCAGCAGCTGGTAGACTTTCCTACTATCTTCAAATTTACTCACATTGGGCTTTCTGGGACTGTTTTGGCTGTGCATCAGGAGAACTGCTGCAAATGTTGTGAAGGACCTAATATAGAAATTTAGTAGGAATAGACTAAGTGTTCTCCATCTACCACTGCAAGGTTACTACTATTTCTTGGGGCTCCCAATACCTGTAGCTCAGAACACTATTTGATATCTTGTGTTTGCCTGGAAGAATGGTGAAGCCTTGTATCCTGCACTCTATTGTACCCAAGATCCTGTAGGCTGTTCTCAAAGGTGCAAGGAAGTTGGACATCTATGATTTCACATGGAAATCTTCTCCAAAGAGCGCACCCTATGATAAAGAATCAGCAACCAATGTGGACTGGACTAAGGGCCTAATTATGACTACAGAGGTCCAATGGACCTCTGTAGCCACGGTGGTGGAGTGGGCACTGGCAGTCTGACCGCTCTATTATGAGTTTGGCGGTCGGACCACCAAAGGACAGCTGCAACCAACAATAACCCTTGATCCCTCTGCGGTGTTGCAGCAGTGTGAGGCCACAGTATGCTGGCGGTGCCGCTGCGGCACATCCAAGCATATTACAAGCTTTTTCACCATCCACCTTTTCATGGTGGCACGCCTGCCTGTAAAGGGTGGCAGTGAGGAAACTAAGGGTCCCCTTTTGCCTCTGTGCCAGGGGATGCATACAGAGGGGGTATATGTTTTGCCCCCCCCTGTATGCCATGCACGAATGTGCTTTGGCGGGCCCACATTAGTGCCTTTATAAGACTGACATATGAGCTTTAGAACAGCACCACTGTGGGACAGCCAAAGTACCACTTGCAAGACCAGGAATGTTCTCCTAATCTGGCGGGCAGTGTATGGATGAGTTTGGCGGTGTCCCACAGGGAAACAGTCATAGTGGCCTGCTAGGAGACCGCCAAACTCGTAATCAGGCCCTAAGTCTCTGGCCTTGAATGCGTAAATGTTGAAAAGTATAGCACTCTCTTGGTTATGTGTTTCTATCCTCTAAAAGTTCAAGGAACTTTGGGAGCTGTAGGAGCATCCAGGAAGGACTTGTGCACCGTCTGATAAAATTGTAACTTAGCATTTAGATAATTTTTTATTTGAGTATGTGAGTGCATTTTCTTTAAAATGTTTCAACTCCGGAACCCTTGTTAAACTTTTTTAGTTGTTCTGATGTAGCTCTAATCATTAGTTCTCTCTCCTTTTTGTAGACTTTAACCCTTTAAATTCGCCCGTCGGCCAGCGGTCGTCACGAGCATTACCTCGGGAGTGCTGCGCACGTCCGTTGGCCAACGCGTCCCCGCCCACTTAATGGAACGCCCCGCACCGCGGCGGAACTGCCGCTGCGGTTACGGAGTAAATGTTATTTTAGAGCTTGAGCATTTTCTCTATGTAGGCATGTTGTTCTAGTCGGCAGCTGCTGTTTCACTCTTTGCGATGTCCTGTTTTTGTGCTTCACATTTGAATTGTCTTTCATTTATTCAAGTATTCATAAGCGTGTTTCATTTAGTACTATTTGCTCATATTTATCATGTTTAGCCTTAGCATGAGTTGATAGTGTGTCAATTGTCCATATATTATGTGTCAGTGTTAATTATAATGTATAGCAGAATTTAGTATATGTGCTACAGAATGTGTATGCTAATCGAAGGCAAAACCTTTTCATAATTACAAGAAAAGAATATTCAAGTCTAATGCACAGCCATTTCCAAGAAGGGGCTTCATATTTTCCTGGGAGCTGTGAGAAGAGCATGCTTTATCTTGCGAACATCTGAAACGAAGGCCACAGGCTGGCATTGTCAGTATTATTTGTGCTTTCCTGGCCAGAGCGCAAAAATAGAGCCACGTTGTGACCTCGGTTCTCAAAGCCCTCTAACACGTTGAAAACAACTGATCAGGCACTTTGGTGGTGAAGAAGTTTAGCAATTGGCTAGAAAGGAAATTGTTTTCGTCAGTCAATGGTTTGATTTAATGAAATCCCTCTAAATACCATCTAAAAATGTTCCATTGTTTTTTAAATCACCTGTAAATCACCTAGTTAAGTTTAACCACTATGCTTATTTTGTTGCAACACTTATTCTTATAATCTGCATTAGATCAGGGCATTAATTATTAATAAAGCCTTTTCAAATATATAGTGTGGATTTCTTCTACGTGTTCATCCAAGGGGGAAAGGGGCTCTAGAACTAATAACTAATAAATAATTCATTGATCTGAAAGGACTAATCATTACCCAAGGCATCCCCAACTATGTTGTGGGAGGTGTGCGGGTTACAGTCCGCCTAATACCCTGGCTCAAGTTGGTAAATTAGCCTGAGTCTTCGTTTGCCATAGGATTTGGGGGTGTCTAAAACTGCAGTATTTGGTGGTGAAATTGCAAAAACGTATCAGGGGTAAGTCCAGGATTCTTTAAAGGAGATTAGGAGATGGGTTACTCCTTCACACGTGTGGCAGATAGTCCTTCCGCCTTGTTACAAGTGTATTATTTCCTATGGCAATGGTAATTAGGCAAGCGGGATATGTCACTTACTTTGTGATGGACTAACCCATCCATTAAACTCTAAATCAGGCCAATATCAATAGCTTGATACTTACCTGCAATCTTCATTACTCTGATTCTAACCCTGCTTTTAACAGTCCTTAATACAGATCAACTGGGATAGCATCAGGCCCAGGTGCTTTTCGGCCCTTACTGGCATGTATTGCTCTATTAACTTCCTCTAGGCTAAACAGAGTGATTAAGGAGGTTTGAATTGGGGCTTCTATTTCGTTATGTTTATGCACCTGATTGAATTCACATATAGGGGTGGGGAGGGAGTAAATTGTGGAGAAGTGATTTATCCAATGAATGAGTCAATGAGTGCAGTAGATAAAATAGGAAACAAGCAGTTTATACAGTTAGACAAAAAAACAGTGTACATTGGCAGAATTACATAGAGAGAGAGAGCTTGGGAGGATATAAAGCTTTGACCTTCGGTCCTTTTAAAGTTAATATCAATATCTCAAAAAACATCCCGTCAATTAACCCATCCATGAAGGATTTTCATTCAAATATAGAGGTTTAATTATTGGTCATGCACCTCAACCCTTACAGAAACTCTGAACGCAACCAAGTGCCCAGTGGCAAGTACATCTTTTATTCCATAAAAAACAGACAATTAATTTTGCTTGCTAAATAATTTAACATGGCTGTTTGCATTAGGTTAAGTTTCTGTAGCTGTTTTATATTCAGGTAAGTATAAACTTTATTAATATCAAGTATTAGGCCTTAATATGCCTTTGGTGGTCTCGGAGCGTGGCCGCCATGCTGCCGCCCTGCCCTGAGATGCCAAAGCCATTGAAGACCGCTCGCCACAGTACCACTTATTTTTACTCTGGTGAGCGGTCCTTTGGTGGTCCCAGTGTGATGCCTTTGAAAAAAGCACCACAATGGCAGTGTTAAAGGCAGTTCCGGACGGGCATGGACTGTCAAGTATATGCCCTGCTGGAACTGGGGGTGTAGGCACACATGCTGTGCCCCCCTGCGTGCACCCCATTGCGCAGAGGCAACAGTGGGCCCATTAGTAGGGATACATGCTATGCTTTTCTCTAAACAATAATACCCTAATTATTACTGGACTCTTGTTTCATCCTTCTATCATATATAGTTCATATATAGTTCATCATAATAATAGTTTCAAACACTTCTAGGGTGTAGCTGTACATTTTAAAAGTTTTTTTATCTTCATTCTTTTGGAAAAAGAATTCATACTCAGAAAAAATTATATGCAACGCACACTATTGTTATATATACACTTAGCAAGCAGAAGGATACAGTATTTACAAGGATACGGTGCAGCCCTGCACCTCGCCCTGTGCTGGGGCTAATTTAGCTGCCTAGCAAAAATGCAGACACCCTTGCACCACAGTGTAATAGTGCCCGCACTTGCAAGGGAAGATTGTTTATGTGCAGGAAGGTGTGTCTTCCTGTACATAAACAATCTGAAATAGCAATTTGTAACTTCTATGTGTCCTGCTTAATGCAGCACACATAGAAGTTGCAAAACAGAATTTTTTAAATGATTGTTCTTGTGCAGGAAGGGACATCTTCCTGCCCATAAACAATCTTCCTCTCTGGGGTAACTCTACCCACTTTTACAGTGGCTCCTGTTTGCCCTACTGCAGTTCCCCTTTCTACCTAAAACCAAGAAATGAGAACCTTTCTATCTTGAGCAGTACTCCTGTGCCCACCCTAGTGGTGTGACCAGGGAAATAAGCAATCCCTCTTCTGTGATCACTCAAAACTGGTTCTGGTGAAAACTCTTCTCACAGTGGCATTGCAGCCTCGCTGGCTAGGAGGACAAAAGAGAGATAGGTCCATGTGTGAGCTATATCTGGGTAGTCTTCTATTTAAGTTTATCAAGGGACAGGCCACAGCCCCCATGCTATGGAAGGTCAACCTCTGTCCATGCCCAAGGCCTTTGTCTCAGCTCTTGGAGCAAGTTCACACCTCATCAAGAAGCTATTCAACTCCTGGGTGACAATTTGAAGCTCACAAAAATAGGTATCTAGAGTCTTTAGGCAGGCAAGAGGTGGGTTTTTAAAAGTGTATTTTATACAATATTTAGTGTAAATTTGAGCTTTTTATCTGGTTTGTAAGTACATATAACATTATGTGATTTAAATATTTACTCCTGATTAACTCTGCTACATTGAAATTTCTTTTTAGTAAGTCTGGGCGAAGCACTACCCTATGGTCGCGTAGTTTGCGAAGTTTGCGCTACTTCGCACTACGCGAATTGCACGTAGCACTGCGCAAACACGCGTAGCATAGCATCATGGTCATTTTTTCCTTGTCCCCGGTCCTCAACGTCAAGTTGGCGACCGGGAGCGAGCAAAATGACATCCCGGCGAGACTTTTTCCACATTTGCGATCAGCAACATAAAGTTGCCGATCGCGAGCGTGGAAAATGAACCTCTCGGAGAGATTCTCAACGCGGGGAGCTCAGACTTCTCATTGCGAGTGGTCGCGTATGCTCGCGACCGCTCGCGATGAAAAACTACAAGTCTGCATTGAGAAAGCTGCAGCTCGAGTACAAATCTACTCGAGCGGCAGGAAACGACACCTCGCACTGTGCAAGATGCCTTTTTCAATAATTGCACAGTGTGGACAAGCATCTGGCACTGTGCAATCATCACAAACAGTGCACTACGCAGTTTGTGTAGTGCTACGCGTATCTCGCATAGTGTGAAGTGCACTTCGCATAGCTATGCGTAGTACTACTACGCGAAATACGCCCAGGGTTAGTTTTTGTGCCTTGTCACTGTAAGGATTTGTTTTTTCATTAAACATTTACATGCCCTATTTGGCATTAAGGCTTCCTTGGGGTGACTTAATAATGTTTAAACAAAGGGTTAAATCTCTATTTTAAACCTCTACAGTCAGGTAGCTGGTAGCAGGCCTGCAGTCATGTTTTCCATTGCCACGTTAGTGGTGGCACAATCTGTGCTGCAGTCCACTACTGACAGTTAACCTACAGGCCCTGGGAACACTTGCTAGGGAGATACAGATTAGTTAGGTCTGCCAATTAGGATTAGAGTCGATTTCAACATGTTTCAGAGCAGATTCCTAATACGCAGAGTCAAACAAACAGTAGCATCAGTCTAAGAAAAAGTGTGGTGGTTGTGAAAAAAGTGGTTATTTCCTACAGATACTACACATAAACTTATAGCTTTTATCTAGGAGAAGCAGTCGTCATAATCAATGGGCTTTACAACAAAAAGGTGTCAATCATAAAAGTGGGCCACTATCACCTAACACTTTCACTGAGAATTTAAAAGCCCATATTGATGCAGCAAATAAGTAAACAACATCTTGGCAGTGCAAGATGTAGGACTCACATTGCCTGATTAAACTCAGCTTCCATAACCCAGATTAGCACCCCTTTAAATCAGAGTACCATGGGTAAGAGGCTCACCAAGAACTGGTGTCTGGTACTTCCTGAGATCCTTGCATTCTCAGGGATAAACTTGAAATATCAAAGGTGAGATTACAAACTCCACACTAGGCAAGACACTGTGGACAAGATTTATCATTTTATTCAGCTGCCCTTGAATCACACATGGTGTTACAAGGGCAATGTAATACTATAGTCAGATTTACTAAACAACACACCGTCACCTTGTGTGGCCCTGCGTAGCTTGGTAAATCTAGAGTAACGCAAGGCAGTGCAAGGTCACTGGCTTGCGTTACTCTACCCTAAGAGGGCATTCCATTGTTGGAGAATGGGGGTTCCACCCATTTTGTTTTGTTGGGCCACTTTTTACTTGGCTTTTATCAATGTCACATTTCAACTGGCATCTGTCTTTCGAATATAGATTTAGGAGCATATTTATTGATATGTGACACAGCACAGCGCAGGAAGAAACCTTGCTGTGCTGCTATCCGTGACAAGGTAGTTAACATAATATGGCCTATTTCTGCCTTTTTCCAGCACTGGCGCACAATTTGCTGCCTAGCTCCAACTCAGGCACTCTTTCACCATGGTGCAACATGCAGTATCCTCCCCAATCCCGGGAGCAGATGAAAGACCACACCACACATGGAGCTCTGATTTGCACGTCTGTATTTTTCAAGATGCAACCATTAACTGAACACACTGCAACACCAGCTTTATTAACCCCACCCAGTCACACCCAACGGATTATGTAATTCTTGTAAGGAGTTCGTCGAGGACCACTAGAGGCCTTATATATACAAGAACAAGACACAACATATTCCCCGTTGTTAAATAAAAAGTACAAAGACATATATAGAAAAATACACATTATAGCTCCTTGATAAGTCATTGAGGTGCCCCCACCCATCTTACAGATCTATTTGTATGAGGTAGAGGAGTAGCGTCTTCATCTGGCATTGCTGAAGAAGAGTCGGATGCTTGACTTGGGCCCTCAGGTGGACTGGCCTCATTTGTAAGGTCTGGAACAGATGGACATCAAGGCAGATGCCTGAAGTGTGATCAGTCTCTGGATACGGACTTTCAAGGCCATTTGTTCACCACAACTCTTAGCGTTTCAGCATCAAACGGCACGTCAGTCTTGCGTGTCCGCTTTTGCTTGACGAAAACTCTGACTCCTTTCTCTAAGATCGTGTCTCGAACACCTTGGCGCTTACTCATGTAAGCCTTCATTTTTTATTTGTGAGAAGTGTCATTGATACAAATCTCGTCAGGGTTTATTGACCCACTGGTTATCCATTTCGATATCTTCGCTCTACAGGCTCTCCCGAACAGCAAGGTAGCAGGAATTTCTCCTGTTGTGGAATGAGGAGTGGAACAGTAGGCACGGAGGGCTGGGCATAAAGCTGACTTGAGGACTATTCCTTCCAGTGCAGCAAGCTGAACCACCCTCTTCAATGTACTCAAGAATCAATCAACATTGCCATTTGCCTGTGGCCAGAGAAGTGTACTTTTTTGATGTTTGACAATTAAACTATTAAGAAAGTTCTTCAACTCTCTGCTTTTAAAAGGTGGACGTTGTCAGATTTGAGAATGGGAGGAACAACCCAGGCTGCAAAAATGTCATCCACTTTGTCATTTGTGGTTGATAACAAGTCTTCCAGTAGAGGAAAAAGTGAGTACTCATTGACAACTACCATGAGATAATGTCCATTATTTAGGGGTTTAAAGAAGTCAACCAGAATTGTCTCCCAGGCCTTTTTAGGAAGATCTGACATACTCAGTGGGTGCTGAGTTGTTTTGAGAGACAGACACTTGCACAGATGACAAGCTTTCAGTTCCATTTCAACGTATTCACGTATTAACCACACTCTATCCCTGAGGGCTCTTTTTTGTGACCGCAAAGCCACAATATCATTTGTGTGCCAGTTTTCAGTAACTATTATGGCCCCTCTCAGGATGACATCATCATGCGTAACAGAAAGTTCTACCCGAACATTCTTGAATTTCTGGTACTCAACTTCATCAGTAAGAGTATGAGCCTGTTTCCTCCATGACTGCGTTGCAATGACTTCTTTGGGTTTGAGCATGGCTCTGTCAGTACAAGTAGCTGCCAGAATCTGTTCAATAGAAAGAGCTGCAGGAGCACTTGACTTTACCATATTAAACTGATATAGGACTCAGTCACTTTGGGCGTTGTACCTTGATGTGGTAAGCGGCACTCATGAAAAGTAGTATGCAGGGTTTTGATCTTCCCTGCTTGAGCACAATAATGTAATCATACTCCTGCAAATGTAACTGCCATCTCTCAATGCGAGGCGGTAGAATGGCTTTTCGGTTTGCAAAAACAATGAGCAAAACCTGATGATCCGTGACAAAGTTGAAATGCTTTCTGTACAGAAACACATGGAGGTGTTCACGCCCAATCTACAGCTACAGAGTCTGAGATGGACTCTGGCTAGCATAGGCAACAATATGTCTCTGAGCATCGGACGGTCCATTGTGTTGGGCAAGGATCGCACCCAACCCCACTGGACTTGTATCTACCACAGAGTCTGTATGTAATTTAGGATCAAAGTAAGCCATTTTAGGTGCATTTTCAATTGTGTGCTTTATTTGCTTGAAACATCATTCACATTCAGATGACCATTCAAATGGAACAACTAGTGTTGTTAGTTCTCTCAAAGGGGCACTCATAGTAGCAAAATCATGAATGTACCTGGAGCCATAGCCGGCCATGCCTAGGAAAAATAACAGAACAGTCTTCTGGAGGACAAGTAGATGACAATGCTTGCACCTTTTCGAAGTCAGGAGTCACTCCCTTTTCAGAGAAAATATGCCCAAAGAATTGAAGTCTGTTTTTGTGAAACTCGGTATGCAGTCTAAATATCGAGTTTTTATTTTCGAATGGACATAATATCGACTCCAGAATATCGAGATGGCAGTAATATCGAGGTAAGTAATATCGATGTATTTATTATCGATTTCTATGTCTGTTAAAAAATATCGTTTGTAAAAATATCGAGTAAGTAATATCGATAGTAAAAAATATTGTTTGTTCTTGTTATAAAAAATATCGAAAGTAAAAATATAGATTGTAAGAATATCGAAAGTCCTGTTATCGACTGTCATGATATCGACTGTCATAATATCGACAGGCATAATATCGATATTAATAATATCGAATATTTAAATGTACACTGTATTTAATGTTTTATTAGTAATTTTGTTGTTAAAATATATATGTATTTTAGTTCATTATTTATTTACAAATAATAATAAAAAATATTAAATATTTATAGAATATTTTTAAAATAGTATAATAATTTCTAGGCGCGGGTAGTGGGTTTTTAGGGAAATAGGGTGGGAAGTGTTTTAAAATATATGTTAAATATTTTAAAAATATAATACAAAATCGAAAAATGCATGAAATATATGTATAAATAAAAAAAATATCAAATTTTTAAGAAAAAAATTAACATATTTTCTAGGAGCGGGTAGTGGGTTTTTAGGGGAATAGGGTGGGAATTATATTTTAATATATATTAAAATGTTGTACTATATTTTTTTTAAAATTATTATTTTTAAAATGTTTAATTTTTTTTTTTTAAAACAATAAATTATTAAATGTATTAAAATTTAAATGAGTGAGTTGTGTGTTTAAATGGGAATATTGTTTGAAATGTATAAAAAAGAATAAAAAAAAAAGAATTTTAAAAAAAGTTTAAAAATATATTTAAAATTAAAAAATTAAAATTTTTAAAATTATTAAAAATTATATTTATTTTCAATAATAGTGTTTGAACTGTATAAAATATCATTCATAACAAAATATTTATTTAAAATGTTTTATAAATATAATTTAAATTACAATTTTTTTATAATTATCAAAAATTATCTTTATATTCAGTAAATGTATTATAAATTAAAAAAAATATATATATATATATATTTTTTTATATTTATGGGAGTAAATATAAAATAATTGTATAATAATAAAATATATATTTATGTAATTTTAGGATATAAAAATATTAATTTTATAACTAATATGATTTTATTATGTAAATCTATTAAATTATATACATTCAAATTTCAAAATTTGAAATTTGAAATTAGAATTTGTAAAAAATTTGAAATGTTTAAAATAAAATTTAATAATAATTATTAAAAATTGAAATAAATTGTTGCAAAATCAAATATAAGAAAAAAATTATTTAAAAATAGTTCTAATTGTGTATTAAAGTAAGAGTTTAAATGTATGTAATTAAATATTTAATTCATATTTATACATTTAAATATGGCATTATTAGATTAATGTTGTTTTTGGTGCTAATATTGATTAGTGTGTTATTGTTTGTTACATAATTTTCTTTTCAATAGAGCAAATTTTAGCTAAATTTATAAATAATATTGTTAAAAAAATTAAAATTTGAAATAAAAATAATTTATTGTTATTATTATGATAGTTTAAGATTTATAGTTTAAAGATATACATTTTTTTATGAATTAACAAATCTTTATTAATTAAATTATTTATTTTATATTAATACTTATTTTCTAAATTTCTGTTATTTCAATAGGATTTGTAATCTACATTTTTATGATATTTATGTAATTTTAGATGTAAAGAGTTAAGTATTAAATAAAAATTTAGATGTAGTTATTATTATTAATTAAACTAGTACAAAAAAAGGAGCTGGGAGTGCAATATTTATATCAGAAACAATTGGGTATTTTAATTTGCAAAAAGAAACACAGATAGATCAATGGTTCAAAATTCTAAATTGCAACCATGAATACAATCAAAATTCTTCTTTTTCTTGTTTTTCTGCAGCCGACGCGTTTCGTCCTAGAGGCAGGACGTCATCAGGGCTGCAATAGCAAACACACAATACAAATACATCAGTATATATGTTCAATATCACTCAGTAATCACCTGTGAAATGAAACAACACATCTTCAGGTAACTTATTAAATCCAATACAGCTCATTGTGCCGAGTGGTACTGACCGAAAATTAAATGACTTAACAGTACTACAAATGAACGGGAAAACATTTCTCAAATCATCATATCGATTCCAGCAAGTACATATTCCACAACATATTTGTTGTGCCTACTTTAAACACTTACATATTTAGTCTACATCCTGTGATGAAGTACTAGCAAACTGTTGTACAAGTGTTAGAAAACAACGTTCATTGATAGTGGACCGCTCACCTAATTTTGTTGAAGTGAGGCTCTTCTGTTATTTTACCTTCTAATATTCAACCTGTGGTCTAGGCAAATATTGCTTCAAGAGGCCGGTTCTTCGTATATATAATAGTAACATTGACAAACTGGGGTGAGGCAGAAAAAAGGAAAGACCAATGAATTATCAAGTCAATTTCTATATATCTACCCAAGTATAGCCTTCACTATTCTGGTTCTCTTTTATCTTATACTGCCTCCATATGCCAAACCATATTAGCATCCATACCTTTCCAAACTGAACGTCTAGGCTTCTCTCTAAATCGATTTAACCCTTCTTTAAATCGAGAGTCTCTTAAAAACGATCCACCCGTGGCTTCTCGCACCTACGAGAGGTCCAAACACAATGATGCAATTTAGAATGCTCTATTCGCCCTCTTGAGTATCAAAACAGTGTGTCTCCCTATTAACTCACCGCTTTCCAATATATTGTAGCCAAGCGGGAAAATAACTTCTATGTCTGCAGTAGCACTGTCCATTCGTTCATAAACTGCTCAATCTAAAAAAGATATTTAACAAAAAAAAAAAAAAAAAAAATGACAGATGCTATAAACTTGGCGTATCTTCAGTTATAATTTAACTCTTGCTATCAACTCTACCTAATCTTCTTCGCTTACCTTCGTAATCTGGCCTCCTGTACCTCTCACCACGCCAACCGGGTGCGATAAATCCCGGAGGTGGGGTTACTCCAATCTCCCTGTGTTTAAAAAGAGCTCAATGGCCAATCAGAACATTCAAAAATTCCGCGCGCATTATCATGCCGTTCACCTGTGAGTAAGTATAAGTTTCCATTCAGGTCCGCTACCCCTTTGTTGCCGCTTATCGTTTCCGATCATGCGCATAGTCTGTTGTGTGGTTTGATCGCTACCTCTGTTCATTGCTGATAGTTTCCGGTCATGCGCATTAGACTATTCTGCAAGTCGATTGGTTAACCCTAGTATTTCCGGTCCTGCGCATTAAGTGTGCATGGGTTTCCAGTCTGGTCCGCCATGTATAAGAATCTTGGTGTTAAATAAACGGAGGGATTCCTGAATAATCCTTATCCTCTCTGCGTGATGATTCCTTCTAATAATGCGCATTTGCGCATTCATCCACAATCACGAAAAACAGTTTACAAGTACTCGTCTGCAGAGAAAGCTACCCATCCTACACTACCGTACACCGTTATCCTCTCTGCGTGAGATTTCATCTATTAATGTGCACTCGCGCATTCGTCTAAAATCACGAAAACAATTTGCAAACACTCGTCTTGCAGAGAAATTTATCCATCCGATACCCCCGTACACCGGCACACTCCAAAAGAATACCGTTGCGACCTCCACTTCGTCCTATTATCGCTATGCTTACCTATTCCCCTGTTAGTCAATGTCTTATGAGTACACCTTCGTGTAAATGTTATCCCACAGGGGCACATTTGTGAAATATTTCCATGTTGTCTCGGAAGGTTTATCATCTAATTACTCTAATAATAGATTATACATGTCTACACTCGGTAAGGAAGTATCCATAAAGAAAACAACAGTTTGCCTGCTCAACATCTCAGAATGTGTACAATAAACACATAAAGGGTGCTTAATACCACAACCATTAATCAAACCCACTGGTTCTGATCATATACATACATTTTAAGTACTTATTCATTGATGATTATGCCAAAAAATGGTGTAATTCAGAATCAATGTTTAAACCATGTGTCATACTACGACATTTGATTATCCAACGTGCTTCTGTTTGACGAATTCGTAGTTCCCAATTCCCACCCCTTACATGTTGCGACACCTTTTCTATGCCATGGAATTTAAATCCCAAGTTGGCACCATGTTCCTTTTCCATATGCACGTAGAGTGGGGATCTTGTGTCTCGGATTTAAATTCCATGGCATAGAAAAGGTGTCGCAACATGTAAGGGGTGGGAATTGGGAACTACGAATTCGTCAAACAGAAGCACGTTGGATAATCAAATGTCGTAGTATGACACATGGTTTAAACATTGATTCTGAATTACACCATTTTTTGGCATAATCATCAATGAATAAGTACTTAAAATGTATGTATATGATCAGAACCAGTGGGTTTGATTAATGGTTGTGGTATTAAGCACCCTTTATGTGTTTATTGTACACATTCTGAGATGTTGAGCAGGCAAACTGTTGTTTTCTTTATGGATACTTCCTTACCGAGTGTAGACATGTATAATCTATTATTAGAGTAATTAGATGATAAACCTTCCGAGACAACATGGAAATATTTCACAAATGTGCCCCTGTGGGATAACATTTACACGAAGGTGTACTCATAAGACATTGACTAACAGGGGAATAGGTAAGCATAGCGATAATAGGACGAAGTGGAGGTCGCAACGGTATTCTTTTGGAGTGTGCCGGTGTACGGGGGTATCGGATGGATAAATTTCTCTGCAAGACGAGTGTTTGCAAATTGTTTTCGTGATTTTAGACGAATGCGCGAGTGCACATTAATAGATGAAATCTCACGCAGAGAGGATAACGGTGTACGGTAGTGTAGGATGGGTAGCTTTCTCTGCAGACGAGTACTTGTAAACTGTTTTTCGTGATTGTGGATGAATGCGCAAATGCGCATTATTAGAAGGAATCATCACGCAGAGAGGATAAGGATTATTCAGGAATCCCTCCGTTTATTTAACACCAAGATTCTTATACATGGCGGACCAGACTGGAAACCCATGCACACTTAATGCGCAGGACCGGAAATACTAGGGTTAACCAATCGACTTGCAGAATAGTCTAATGCGCATGACCGGAAACTATCAGCAATGAACAGAGGTAGCGATCAAACCACACAACAGACTATGCGCATGATCGGAAACGATAAGCGGCAACAAAGGGGTAGCGGACCTGAATGGAAACTTATACTTACTCACAGGTGAACGGCATGATAATGCACGCGGAATTTTTGAATGTTCTGATTGGCCATTGAGCTCTTTTTAAACACAGGGAGATTGGAGTAACCCCACCTCCGGGATTTATCGCACCCGGTTGGCGTGGTGAGAGGTACAGGAGGCCAGATTACGAAGGTAAGCGAAGAAGATTAGGTAGAGTTGATAGCAAGAGTTAAATTATAACTGAAGATACGCCAAGTTTATAGCATCTGTCATTTTTTTTTTTTTTTTTTTGTTAAATATCTTTTTTAGATTGAGCAGTTTATGAACGAATGGACAGTGCTACTGCAGACATAGAAGTTATTTTCCCGCTTGGCTACAATATATTGGAAAGCGGTGAGTTAATAGGGAGACACACTGTTTTGATACTCAAGAGGGCGAATAGAGCATTCTAAATTGCATCATTGTGTTTGGACCTCTCGTAGGTGCGAGAAGCCACGGGTGGATCGTTTTTAAGAGACTCTCGATTTAAAGAAGGGTTTAATCGATTTAGAGAGAAGCCTAGACGTTCAGTTTGGAAAGGTATGGATGCTAATATGGTTTGGCATATGGAGGCAGTATAAGATAAAAGAGAACCAGAATAGTGAAGGGTATACTTGGGTAGATATATAGAAATTGACTTGATAATTCATTGGTCTTTCCTTTTTTCTGCCTCACCCCAGTTTGTCAATGTTACTATTATATATACGAAGAACCGGCCTCTTGAAGCAATATTTGCCTAGACCACAGGTTGAATATTAGAAGGTAAAATAACAGAAGAGCCTCACTTCAACAAAATTAGGTGAGCGGTCCACTATCAATGAACGTTGTTTTCTAACACTTGTACAACAGTTTGCTAGTACTTCATCACAGGATGTAGACTAAATATGTAAGTGTTTAAAGTAGGCACAACAAATATGTTGTGGAATATGTACTTGCTGGAATCGATATGATGATTTGAGAAATGTTTTCCCGTTCATTTGTAGTACTGTTAAGTCATTTAATTTTCGGTCAGTACCACTCGGCACAATGAGCTGTATTGGATTTAATAAGTTACCTGAAGATGTGTTGTTTCATTTCACAGGTGATTACTGAGTGATATTGAACATATATACTGATGTATTTGTATTGTGTGTTTGCTATTGCAGCCCTGATGACGTCCTGCCTCTAGGACGAAACGCGTCGGCTGCAGAAAAACAAGAAAAAGAAGAATTTTGATTGTATTCATGGTTGCAATTTAGAATTTTGAACCATTGATCTATCTGTGTTTCTTTTTGCAAATTAAAATACCCAATTGTTTCTGATATAAATATTGCACTCCCAGCTCCTTTTTTTGTACTAGTTTAGTTTCACCTGGGGTGGGACGGTGCCCCGGTAGTTGGTGGAGTGTTAAACAGTGTGATTTCTAGTGTACTATCCCTAGTGCACCGTAGTAAACCCAACGTCGTCCCAAAATCTTTGTTGTGAAATTATTATTAATTACTATTTTTTTTTCTAAAATTTAAACGTTTATTACCATAACAGATTTATATATAGTGCATTGTGATTAATTATCAAATGGTTTCTATGTACAGCGTTTATTTAGAGTTTCTATTTTGTGATTAAGAAATAGTTTTTTATATGGGTTTAATGTCCAAAACTATGACTGACTTTATACTTGGTGGAGTGGGAATAGTAATTGATATGGGTTTAGTGTCCAACACCTTCACTGAGTATTTACTTGGTGGAGTGGGAATAGTAATTAGTATGTGTTTAGTATCCAGCACCTTCCTTGAGCTTACACTTGGTGGAGTGGGAATAGTAATTTGTATGGGTTCAGTGTCCAACACCTTCCTTGAGTTTACACTTGGTGGAGTGGGAATAGTAATTTGGATGGGCTCAGTGTCCAACACCTTCCTTGAGTTTACAGTTGGTGGAGTGGGAATAGTAATTTGTATGGGTTCAGTGTCCAGCACCTTCCCTGATTTAATACTTGGTGGAGTGGGAATAGTAATTTGTATGGGTTCAGTGTCCAACACCTTCCTTGACTATTTACTTTGTGGAGTGGGAATAGTACGTTTTATGGGTTTAGTGTCCAGCATCTTCTTTGAGTTTACACTTGGTGGAGTGGAAATAGTACTTTGTATGGGCTCAGTGTCCAGAACCTTCCCTGATTTTATACTTGGTGGAGTGGGAATAGTAATTTGTATGGCTTCAGTGTCCAACACATTCCTTGAGTTTACACTTGGTGTAGTGGTAATAGTATTTTGGATGGGCTCAGTGTCCAACACCTTCCTTGAGTTTACAGTTGGTGGAGTGGGAATAGTAATTTGTATGGGTTCAGTGTCCAGCACCTTCCCTGATTTAATACTTGGTGGAGTGAGAATAGTAATTTGTATGGGTTCAGTGTCCAACACCTTCCTTGACTATTTACTTTGTGGAGTGGGAATAGTAAGTTTTATGGGTTTAGTGTCCAGCATCTTCTTTGAGTTTACACTTGGTGGAGTGGAAATAGTACTTTGTATGGGCTCAGTGTCCAGAATCTTCCCTGATTTTGTACTTGGTGGAGTGGGAAGAGTAATTAGTATGGCTTCAGTGTCCAACACCTTCACTGATTTTATACTTGGTGGAGTGGGAATAGTCATTGATATGGGTTTAGTGTCCAGCACCTTCCCTGCCTATTTACTTGGTGGAGTGGGAATAGTAATTTGGATGGGCTCAGTGTCCCGCACCTTCCCTGATTTTATACTTGGTGGAGTGGGAATAATAATTGATATGGGTTTAGTGTCCAGCACCTTCCCTGAGTATTTACTTGGTGGAGTGGGAATAGTAATTAGTATGTGTTTAGTATCCAGCACCTTCCTTGAGTTTACACTTAGTGGAGTGGGAATAGTAATTTGTATGGGTTCAGTGTCCAACACCTTCCTTGAGTTTACACTTGGTGGAGTGGGAATAGTAATTTGGATGGGCTCAGTGTCCGGCACCTTCTCTGATTTAATACTTGGTGGAGTGGGAATAGTAATTTGTATGGGTTCAGTGTCCAACACCTTCCTTGAGTTTACACTTGGTGGAGTGGGAATAGTAATTTGTATGGGCTCAGTGTCCAGCACCTTCCCTGATTTAATACTTGGTGGAGTGGGAATAGTAATTTGTATGGGTTCAGTGTCCAACACCTTCCTTGAGTTTACACTTGGTGGAGTGGGAATAGTAATTGATATGGGTTTAGTGTCCAGCACCTTCCCTGAGTATTTCCTTGGTGGAGTGGGAATAGTAATTTGTATGGGTTTAGTGTCCAGCATCTTCCATGACTATTTACTTGGTGGAGTGGGAAAAGTTATTTGTATGGGTTTAGTGTCCAGCACCTTCCCAGACTTTATACTTGGTGGAGTGGGAATAGTAATGTTTATGGGTTTAGTGTCCAACACCTTCCTTGAGTTTACACTTGGTGGAGTGGGAATAGTAATTTGTATGGGTTCAGTGTCCAACACCTTCCTTGAGTTTACACTTGGTGGAGTGGGAATAGTAATTTGGATGGGCTCAGTGTCCAGCACCTTCCCTGATTTAATACTTGGTGGAGTGGGAATAGTAATTTGTATGGGTTCAGTGTCCAACACCTTCCTTGAGTTTACACTTGGTGGAATGGGAATAGTAATTTGTATGGGTTCAGTGTCCAACACCTTCCTTGAGTTTACACTTGGTGGAGTGGGAATAGTAATTTGTATGGGTTCAGTGTCCAACATCTTCCTTGAGTTTACACTTGGTGGAGTGGGAATAGTAATTTGGATGGGCTCAGTGTCCAGCACCTTCCCTGGTTTTATATTTGCTGGAGTGGGAATAGTAATTGATATGGGTTTAGTGTCCAGCACCTTCCCTGAGTATTTACTTGGTGGAGTGGGAATAGTAATTTGTATGGGTTTAGTATCCAGCATCTTCCATGACTATTTACTTGGTGCAGTGGGAATAGTTATTTGTATGGGCTTTGTGTCCAGCACCTTCCCAGACTTTATACTTGGTGGTGTGGGAATAGTAATTTTTATGGGTTTAGTGTCCAGCACCTTCTTTGAGTTTACACTTGGTGGAGTGGGAATAGTAATTTGTATGTGCTCAGTATCCAGCTCCTTCCCTGATTTATTACTTGGTGGAGTGGGAATAGTAATATGTATGGGTTTAGTGTCCAGCACCTTCCTTGAGTTTACACATGGTGGATTGGGAATAGTAATTTGTATGGGTTTAGTGTCCAGCATCTTCCTTGAGTTTACACTTGGTGGAGTGGGAATAGTAATTTGTATGAGTTTAGTGTCCAGCACCTTCCCTGACTATTTACTTGGTGGAGTGGGAATAGTAATTTGTATGGGTTTAGTGTCCATCACCTTTCTTGAGTTTATACTTGGTGGAGTGGGAATAGTAATTTGTATGGGTTCAGTGTCCAGCACCTTCTCTGACTTTATACTTGGTGGAGTGGGAATAGTAATATGTATGGGTTCAGTGTCAAGCAACTTCAATGACTTTATACTTTGTGGAGTGGGAATTGTTATTTGTATGGGTTTATTGTGTAGTAGTTTTTGTGACTTTATAATTGGTGCAGTGGTAATAAGAAAAGATTTTTAATAAAAAATAATTATTATTGGTAGGATACTATAAAAAAGTTTTACAATAAAATATAAAAACTTTAGTACTAATTATAATTATTGTTATTGTAGTAGTAAAAAGATATATACATTTTGTATAATTATTACAATCTAAAATGCATTTTTGATTAGAACATTTAATATTTAGTTAATATTTATATTGAATATTAAAGAAGGAAACATACACAGGGTTAAATGGAACAAATCAAAAACAGTTTATTAACACGTAAACATTTTTTTAAGTAGAGCTATTTTTTTCATTTGTATTGTAAATTAGTAAGTAAATAGTTTTTATTATCACAAAAAATTTACTAAGTGCATATATATGTTGTTTTTTAAAAAACATGACTTTTAAATACATTTCATGTCTAATCACATATATTGTAACATAAATAGTTAAAGCAAAAAAATTATAATATGTACTTTTCATTTAATAACAATTATTTTAATCACATAGACATTGAATAAATTGGCAGAATAAACATGTTGAAAATTATTGTTATATTTGTTGTACATTCATTTTTACATTTTGTAAATTACAGGAAAATCATAGATACATATGTATAAATTTTTTATTACGGTAACATTTTTGTGGGTTACAAAGTAGTAATAGTTTGTTTTAGAAATTAATATTATGAATAAAGAAAATATTAATAATATTAATTTTTAGAAAGAAAAACACAAAAATAAATTGTTATATACATACATAAGTAAGGAAATAATATTAGCATTTTTATAAACAGATTATTTGGAACAAGGTTATACATTCAAATGTGTTTAACATATAAATTATTTTCTAAATGTATATATATATATATATATATATATTTTTTTTTGTTCAAAACTGCTTTATTGTGCAAAATGAATCGTAATACACAGCTTTTCGCGCCTACAACCCGGAGGCTGGCAGCATAATGAGGTAACCATAACACAGCCTTGTGGCCGGCATCCCTGAGGCCCGGCGGCGTAGCACATGTGTGAAGAAGAATATGACCAAAGCCGGCGTTGTGGGGCAAAGAAGGATGAGCAGCAGCAGAACAGTGTTTTTTAAATGTCTTGTTCAATTTCGTAACAGCTAACAGAAACCCCCAACGGTACAGAAACTAAGAGGCAGTTCATGTTCGCACGGAAGGAGAATAGGTAATGAGCTAGTGTGGCAACCCGGGCAGGCGGAGATGGGTACGGCACCACAGCCGCAGCGCACCTGCCCCAAAACTCAACCATCAGTACCATAAAGAGCAATGCGGGTGGTGTCACGGAGTGTTAACTAACAGAAGGAGCGCTAGCATGTGTCGGATATGGCGTAGGGAATCCCTGTACGATAGAGGGGGAGTGATAGGCAACATAAGGAGGGAGGTCTACGATGTCGGGTACCTCGTGGGGCCCGGAGAGTAGGTAAAAATCGCTATGGCTAGAGGATAAGAGGTCCCGGCGAGAACCGTCCTTCTAAATGTATATATAAATACTAATATATTTTTTAAAGTAACTTAGATAACAGTTCACTAATTATTTGAAACTAAAGAAGATTTAAGAAATAATTTTCTAAATTTTTTAACATTAATTACATATAATATAATACTGAGTTTATATTTTGAAAGTGTTGGAATATAGAAATTAAATAGCTTTTTGGGATATACAGGGACTACTTTTTAACCGCGTAATGTTATTTAGGCTTATTTGGTGCTTCAACAGATCGCGGATGGATGCTGCTTCGCGTTGGAGAGGGTAAGTTTGTTTTAATTGAATTTTATAAGTTAATGAAGTTATTGTAAGTGTATGTGTGGCGTGTTTAGGTTTATTTAGATAGTGTTCTTGAGAGAAGATTGTGTTTTGGGTGTTAGGTAGAGTGTACGATATTTGCTTTTTACTGCGTTTTACTTGTAAGTGTGTGAGGTTAGCTAATATGTTTAAATGTTTCAAAATCAATATGTTTGCTGTATAAATATGTGTTTTTATGTATATATGGGTGTTTTTTTGTGGGTGGGTATGTATTTTATCTTTTTCAGGTTATCGTCGCGTTTTACTGTTTTGGAGGAGGTCCTTTTTTTTCTCAGAGTTGTGTGACGAGTATTATAGACTCTTATTTTTACACACATACTTTGGTTTTCGGGTTTTCCCGGAGCGTTTCTTTTTTTAAATTACTATTTTCGGGTTTTGAATGGTACATCGTGTGGATTACATTGGAGAGTAGTCGCTATGGATTTGCTTGTATTTTGACATTTTTTTTTTGGGCTTACTTGGATTGTATGGGTTTTTGAAACGCTTTCGTATGGATTGCTTGAAATTGGATCACGTTTGAAGGTGCAACAGAAATGTAAGTATTTACAACACATTTTGTGGGTGGGGAAACTGTTTTAATTTTTGCTTTAGTTAAGTTGTATGTAACATTTTGTAAATACATTATCAAAATACATTTATTATATGTTATTAATATGTATTTGATAGTTTAATAGCAAATTGTTACATATAAAAATGAAGGAATTGTGAAGAAAATAAATGCTTAATGTAACATGTATAGTTACGTAATGTTTTATAGAATAGTTTTTGCTATCATTGATAGATATTCTAGTCCTTTGCTAGTTGGATAGAGGGTAATTTGGCTTTGGAGTGTGTTATACATTTTTTTGGTTTCTTTGGTGAGTTTAGGTCCAATCAGGGTTACTGATTGCTCCATTCGGAGCTCCTGGTAACTCTGTTCTTTTTGTAAGGATTGTATTAATTTGTGAAGAGTAGGCGTTCCTCTGCCTGTAGTTGATTGGAAGGCATTGTGCCATCCTTCAACTGCATTGTTGGTTTTTGCTTCCTTATTGAGTGTGCTAAGGTAGACATTCCACCAAGCTATTTGGTATTTGGGTTGTCTTCTATGGCCTGATCTGTGTAGCCTTCCTACCCATGTGTCTTCGAAGTAGTCAAGCATAGGGCTTAGTCTTTCTTCGTTTCTTTTATAGTAGGGGCTGTCTATTAACAAGTTATAGTGTTCAGTTACATCTGTCAACGGAACATAGGCTAGGGCGATGAGTTTTTTTATTTGATAAGCAAATGTGCTATCTGTGGCGTATTGGACACTCAAGGTAGATTTTTGTAGATGTCGCCATATACATTGGTTAAAATGGTAATAGCAATCTTGTATTGCTGTGTGTGGGTATGTTTTAAGGATGCTATTGATCATTGCTTTCTCAAAGTCAATGATTATTCTTTGTGGAAAATAGTCGTTAGTATGTTGTTTGACTTCAGTTAGTATTTCTTGATAGGTTGCTTGCTGTTTGTTTGGTAGGAGGGCATATAGGAATGGAATATTAGCATTTTGGAAATGACCGTGAATAGTGTATAATTGATAAAGAGGTTTTGGACATACAGAAACAGTACCGTCCATCATCCAAGTTTGGCATTGGGTAAGTTTAGTCAAGTTGTTTGCTGTGGCAAACAGTATAATTCTTTTATCTTTAGATTTGTTGTCATATAGTATACATTGATCTTTACTGTGAGTTACAGAGAGTTCAGGGGGAATTTGCACTTCTTCAAAAGTTGTAGGTGTGGGAGGAGTAGTGCATGTTGCTCTTTTTTGTCTAGCTACAGTTCTTTTAAGGGATTCTATAGATGGTAGTTGGCTAGAAGCATGTTGGGGAAGTACACTTAAATGATGTTTCAAAATAGCAGTTGTTGGTTGATCAGTACTAGTACTAGCTTCGTTCAGCGAATCAAGCATTTGTCTAATCTCTATTTCTGTTACATTGGGTAGGTGATTATGTTCCTTAGTATAAGTAACAGTGGTTTCCTGAGTTATAGCTCTACCATAACATTTGTTGGCATAATATTTTGTACACTTCCAAAAAACTTTCAAATCTTTTTGTTTCTCTTGAGTGTAGACATATCCCATGTAACAAAGAAGCATTTTTCCTTTTTGAGAGTAAATTAATTTAGCTTCTTCAGTCATGCTTGTATTTTAGTGCTAGGAGGTAATTAAAAGAAAATGTCACTACATTGTTTAAAGAATGAAAGTTGTATTCTAATCACACAGTTTAACACATTTCTGATTTACCTGTATATATTTTTATGATTTCAAGCTGTTCTTTTCAGGTGTTGATGTTCTTCAAACTGTTATTTTCTGTGTATATATTTTAGTACCTGTAGAAATAGATAAAATGTGAGCTAATATTTTACAAGTATTTATGATTTTTTGATTGTGGGTTTTTAGCTCGTTTCTATTTAGTTACCTATCTATTAAATTTCGAAGTTACATTTAAATTATATACTTATTTATATTTTAAGTTTGATGTCCAGGTGTTGTGTAGGTCTTCTGTATATTCTTTTTGTCTGTAGGATAAAGAGTAGAAATAAAAGATATGTTTTAGGTATTTGGCTTTTAAATACAGGTGTGAGGTTGGAGAGTTACATTTTCGATGGATATTCAGGTAGTAGTACTTACTTTAGATAGGTGTAGTTTTCTTTATGTTGAAGTCAATTAGTTTTCTTTCAGAAATCCTGCAGAGTTTCGCCTTCCTTTAGTTTGGAGATTTAGTCTGCATTTTTAGTTTGTTTAAATCTTGTTTATATAGAATTAGTGTAATAGTTTCTGAAATAGGATTGGTTGTTTAAATTGATAGTCTATTCTTATTTGTGGATTTGAATTTTTTTACATGTTAATGCTAATTGCTTTCCTTATATGGGTGACGCCAATTAACCTTTTTGTTATGTGTAAGGCCTTATTTTGTATAGGTAATGTTATATTTATGTTTTTAAAGTAGAGGAATATATATAATTTGAAGTAAGAAATGTTTAGTTGTTAGCAACGTTGTTTATGTATTATAAAATGTATTTTTGATGTTATTGTGTGTTTTAAATGTTTGTAAAAAATATAGTATGTTTTATTTATTTTTAGAAACACTTTGTGATTAATTGTGATGAATATGACAAATTTTTAAAATAATACAGTGATTTATTTAAGTATGTTGTAAAATCCATCTTTTAAAAAAACGATATATTTGCATTCTATATTTTTGTATTTGATATTTTGACTGTATTTCATGTAAAGATGTGATATTCGATGTTTTAAACATCGATAATGTTGTTAGTCGATATTGTTGTAGTCGTGGTTTTTTTAATCGATAATGTGGGTTCGATATTTTGGTGTTTTGTTGTTTAAGTATAGGCAATCGATAATTTTGTGGTTGATAATTTGGTATCGATAGTTTGTCCAGTCGATATTCGGTCTGTCGAGGTTATGTCAGTGATCCGAGAAACTCACACTTCCCTGCATTTTGCATGCGACCTGCATCAGCAAGCAGATGTTATTCTTGTGTCACTGCTTTGTCATGTTCTTTTTATGTAGCCCCAAACACAAGTATAACATCACTGTAGTGAAAAGCATGTACGACAGACTGAATTATTAGATGATAGACATCTTGAAAGATTTCTGCAGCTGACAACACCTCAAAACAGAGTCCATTATATCTGAACAAACCAACATGAGTTGAAATAGTAGTAAGGTACCTACAGTTTTCTTCCAGTTCAATTTGATGGTAGCCTTTGTTCAACTCTAGGCAGGAGAACACTTTGGCACCACTCAACTGTGTAATTATGTCTACAATTTGTGGACCTGGATGTTTCTCTTTCAATTGCTTTGTTGGCCAGTCGCATATCAACATAAAAGAGCACTGAACGTCCAGTGACCTATTTTGGCACCACCACAATGGGTGAAACCCAGGGCGTTGGATCAGTAGAGTGCTCAAAAATGTCATGCTTTCACAGTGTCTCTGGTTCATTCTCAATGGCTTCCTGTAAGTGAAAGAAATTCAATTGTGTCACTGGGCAGCAGGGCGAATGCCTTCATTGAGGTGAAACAAGCCCTTCATTGCCTCAAAATTCCGAAACTCATCCAACAATGTCGGGAATTGACTCATTATGTCAGAGTGAGCATTCAAGTTGTAGTTAATAGAGATCAATCCCATGTCAGCAGCAGTATCAAAACTTAACAAGCCCTTCTCTCAGCGACGTACCAGGGAAGACATGAATTGGCACTTGCATTGTCATTATCTTGTGCCGCATGGTCACTAAAAAGGATCCTTGACCCTGCTAAGGCGTAGAGGCTGGCCAGGTGTACGCCTTGGTTCTCGATGGTGTGAGATGTGGTACCTGAGATACTTTGTTGTACTTTTCTGCTGACATGATGTTTATTGATGCATCACTGTCTATATTAAAAGTTCGAAGGCAACTGTTCATCTTTAGTGTGATTTTACGACAATGTCCAAATGACCTTTGTTGCTTCGTGTGGTGACTTTTTTATATTTGTATTCTTCTTTGTAAGTGGCCAATACTACCGCAGGTCGGTCTGTGACTGCCACCATCATTGAAATTCCATCTTCATCACTGTCACTCGATGATGACATTAACAAACCTTTGAAAGATAAATTGGAGGATATTCAACTTCATTTCATTTCCACTTGCCTCAGTCGAAGATGTTTGGTCCTGTGGGAGTGGTTAGAGTGCTACTGGAACTTTCTGGTGCTAAACCTCTGGTCTTTCCATGATGCATTTAGTTTCTCTTTCACTTGATAAACCATTATGAAATGGTTTTCTTTCCCTCAGCCTTTGCATATCTGTCCGATGGTGGGGCATTCACTGCCATGAGGAAAGCAGAATCTACAACGGAAACACACTTTCTTTTTCTTCAAAGATATCATTCTGTGGGGCTCTGCCTTGTGTTTCTGCTTACTTTTCCTGCTCAATGAAGATTTATTTAGGCTTGTTCCAGCTTCCATATCAGCAGCCGGTCGATAAGTGGCCATGAGCACTTTCTCCAAACTGAGCATTTCCTGCAGCATGCGGCGTCGGAACGAGTAGGGGAGGCAACCATCAATGACTCTAATAAGCATTGCTTCTCCATCATTGAATTCACTGAACCTGTAGTGCTTTATGAATGTAGGAAGTTTCTCAACAAACTCATCCTTGGTCTCACTAGGTTGCTGCCTTGCTTGGTTAAAGTTGTACTTTTCCTAGTCAATATTCACCATTGGATTGAACTTGGCTTCCAGGGTCTTCTTGATTTGATGTTACAATACTTTATCAGCTTCAATATTTTCGTTATCACTTCATTTATTCCGTTGCCTGTCAGGATCTTTAAGTATTTGATGATCTTTTTGTCATCTGCTGTTTCTATAGCATCGATAAAGACATCAAGCTTTTCAATCCAGGCAGTCCACCGGCACAAATATTCTGCTTTTTGGCGGTATCAAACGGAGGTGGTGGTCTCAGGAGTACAGCTGCGCTGTGTTTGACTCTTTTCCCATCCTTCACTTTTTCCAGTGTGTATTGTTCAGACAGCATTCATCCTTCAGCCTCCCTTGACTTGGTGCCACCTCTGCAAGCATTATCCAGCTCACTGGTACTTGGGTCGATACGCCCAAGTTGAGGTTGGCAGGCGCAAATTCATTCTTTGCAGTGAGTAATGATTTTATTTTTTGCACATCCTCTTCACCACTCTCGACTTTATGCATTATAACTGGCTGTTGCTGCCTTTAGCACTTCTGCTTTATACGATGCTTGTTATGTTGTTGCGCAATATCTCTTCTTTCGGCCTTACCAATTGACTTCTGGCAGTTTTGCTGACCATGCTCCTCTGTGGGCCCTCCACCTTCTTTGAGGGATTCTCAAAAGCTGGAGTAGTGCTTTGACTTCACATATGCCACCTGTAGACAGCTTCTTGGGGTGCATGTGAGACGCACAAGCTTATTCTCAGGGAAAGCCATCTTGTATCCATGGGGTTACTTATCCCCTATCTTGTCTGCAGTTGTAGCATCCTCCCCAGCACAGGAGCAGGTAACAGACCTCGCTACAAATGAAGCTCTGGCCTTTATTCTTCAGCATGCAATTGTTAACTCAACGCACTTCGTCACCAAGTTTAATAACCACATCCAGTCACACAAAACCTATTACATAATACTTGTAAGGAGTCCATCGAGGACCACTAGAGGCCTCATATATACAAACACAATACATAACACAAGGGTGCCTGTGTTGCACAAATACAATCCCCTGAGGCATTGCCCTCTTTCTATGTGTGCTGCAGAATGCAGCACACATTGAAAGAGGAAAAATTGACCAGGAATAAACATATTTATCTGGGTTGCGTCCCCTGTGGGGATGCATAGCAGTTTTGACACATTCCCGGGTCTACCACTTATGGTAAATTGGGAAATGGGCCAAAATCCATGAGTGTTGCCTGGAAACACTCACATACCACCCATTGAATACCTCCCATGAGCAATGTATCGCAACATAGTGATTTGCACAGCATTGTGATACTCCAGATTTATCAAGCCATTCAAGGCGGCCTTGTGTGGCTTGAAAAATCGCACTTAGTAGTTGTGTCATGCCTGAACCCCATTGCGTGGTTCGGATATGACACGACTCCATGATAAGTATGGTCCTTATTGTAGTATCTCATGAACCAGAGAGGTATGTCTTTCTTTTCAGCGGTTGAATTCTCCTCCTGTTTACGTATGATGTTGGTGTGAATTTCTCATACTGAGACTTAAGGATATTTTCACAAAGGAAAGAAAGTGTTAACAACCTGGAAGACCGAACACTGGTAAAGTTCATTAAAAGAACTAAGAGCAAAATATGTAGATACTGATCGAAAAACATAGTGTCCTTTGTTACCTTCTTCTCAGTGTGGCCAGCAATGATATTAGATGACCCTTTAGTCATTTCAAAGTTGTTAAATCAAGGATATGATGAGTAAGCATGGGCGTAAAATCCGCTCCGATCGCGGATTTTTCGGATTTTCGGCAAATTCGCAATCCGCGAACTCTCGCGAATTTGTCGAAAATCCGTGAATCCGCTCGCGGCGGATTTTTTGCTTGGTTGCGGCGCGCGGCGTGGTGCACGGCGTTCACTTTCCGTCATTTAGCGTTTGCCGAGTTGTTTTTCTTTGCGAGTGCCGCGCCATTTTGGATCTTGCTGCGTGATCCCGCGGGAGTTTGGCGCCCGCGAATACGTAATCGTGGCTTGCCACCTTGCACAGCACACCTCGCGAGAGTTCGCAATTGCAAACACGTAGTTGCGGCGGAAAGGAACAATCTCGCACTCGCGAAATAGAGCTTTTGCAATTCTGCACAAGAAAATCACCAGCAAACAGGATAAACCTTCAGAAAATTATGATTTTTATCAGAATCACTCCTCAGGTTGACATTTGCATGGCCTTTTTTTTTGCAAGGAGTCCATTTTGGGGGGGGGGGGAGGAAGGAAGTGCCCCACAGTCTCCAACTTCCTGTTCCTGTCCAGCAGGCTCCTCCCAGTGCTTTGTCCATCTCCTGGTCACTTTCATTTGGATCTGGAGCTGGAAGGATTACTTTTTGTGGGTGCTGCTGGATATTTGGATTTGAAGCCTTTTTGACTGTCTTTGGATCACTTTTGGATTAGAAATCAACTTTCACAAGTAAGTTTGTTTGGGGCATTACAGTTGCTGCAAGTACAATTTTGGAACTTTTTCAGAACATTAAATAAATTATATTGTGGGTAGCCACAGTATCCAGTAGGACCAGGGTTGGTTAGGGGTGCATGATACAACTGTTTTGTTGAATTTAAACACCATTGAGGCAATGGATGGGCTGGGATTGTGCTGATTTTTGTTGTTTTTTTGGGCCTGCTGGTGTGGCCCTTTGCCCAGGGGTGGTGAGTGTTGCATGGGCCTAGTCTTTCTGTGGGGTGTCTTCTTGAATTTAAACATAATTGAGGCCATGGATGGGCTGGGATTGTGCTTATTTTATTGTTTTTTGTCGTTTTTTTGGGGCTGCTGGTGGGGCCCTTTGCCCAGGGGTAGTGGTGCATGGACTGAGTGTGCCTGTAGTGTGGTCTCACTCTCTTTAATGTAAACATCATGGATGGCATTGGATTGTGGTGATTTCTGGCTGTTTTTCTGTTTTTTGGGGGTGTACTGTTGATGTGGACTGGCCATGTGGGTGGTGGTGGTGGCCATCTTGAGTGCTGGCTGGTACAGGCAGCAACATGTGCTTGGGGTGTAAGGGGCCATTTTGAGGAGAGGCAGTGTCTGAGGCCTGCACTTATTTTGCCTACTTTTCATCCATTATGCCCAGGGGTAGTGAGTGTTGCATGGGCCTAGTGTTTCTGAGGGGTGTCTTCTTGAATTTAAACACCATTGAGGCCATGGATGGGCTGGGATTGTGCTGATTTTATTGTTTTCTGTCGTTTTTTTGGGCCTGCTGGTGGGGCCCTTTGCCCAGGGGTGGTGGTGAGGTGAGTGTTGCATGGGCCTAGTCTTTCTGAGGGGTGTCTTCTTGAATTTAAACACCATTGAGGCCATGGATGGGCTGGGCTTGTGCTGATTTTATTGTTTTTGGTCGTTTTTTTGGGCCTGCTGGTGGGGCCCTTTGCCCAGGGGTGGTGAGTGTTGCATGGGCCTAGTCTTTCTGTGGGGTGTCTTCTTGAATTTAAACATAATTGAGGCCATGGATGGGCTGGGATTGTGCTTATTTTATTGTTTTTTGTAGTTTTTTGGAGGCTGCTGGTGGGGCCTTTTGCCCAGGGGTGGTGGTGCATGGACTGAGTGTGCCTGTGGTGTGGTCTCACTCTCTTTAATGTAAACATCATGGATGGCATTGGATTGTGGTGATTTCTGGCTGTTTTTCTGTTTTTTGGGGGTGTACTGTTGATGTGGACTGGCCATGTGGGTGGTGGTGGTGGCCATCTTGAGTGCTGGCTGGTACAGGCAGCAACATGTGCTTGGGGTGTAAGGGGCCATTTTGAGGAGAGGCAGTGTCTGAGGCCTGCACTTATTTTGCCTACTTTTCATCCATTATGCCCAGGGGTAGTGAGTGTTGCATGGGCCTAGTGTTTCTGAGGGGTGTCTTCTTGAATTTAAACACCATTGAGGCCATGGATGGGCTGGGATTGTGCTGATTTTATTGTTTTTTGTCATTTTTTTGGGCCTGCTGGTGGGGCCCTTTGCCCAGGGGTGGTGAGTGTTGCATGGGCCTAGTCTTCCTGTGGGGTGTCTTCTTGAATTTAAACATAATTGAGGCCATGGATGGGCTGGGATTGTGCTTATTTTATTGTTTTTTGTCGTTTTTGGGGGCTGCTGGTGTGGCCTTTTGCCCAGGGGTGGTGGTGCATGGACTGAGTGTGCCTGTGGTGTGGTCTCACTCTCTTTAATGTAAACATCATGGATGGCATTGGATTGTGGTGATTTCTGGCTGTTTTTCAGTTTTTTGGGGGTGTACTGTTGATGTGGACTGGCCATGTGGGTGGTGGTGGTGGCCATCTTGAGTGCTGGCTGGTACAGGCAACATGTGCTTGGGGTGTAAGGGGCCATTTTGAAGAGAGGCAGTGTCTGAGGCATGCACTTATTTTGCCTACTTTTCATCCATTATGCCCAGGGGTAGTGAGTGTTGCATGGGCCTAGTGTTTCTGAGGGGTGTCTTCTTGAATTTAAACACCATTGAGGCCATGGATGGGCTGGGATTGTGCTGTTTTTATTGTTTTTTGTCGTTTTTTTGGGCCTGCTGGTGGGGCCCTTTGCCCAGGGGTGGTGAGTGTTGCATGGGCCTAGTCTTTCTGAGGGGTGTCTTCTTGAATTTAAACACCATTGAGGCCATGGATGGGCTGGGCTTGTGCTGATTTTATTGTTTTTGGTTGTTTTTTTGGGCCTGCTGGTGGGGCCCTTTGCCCAGGGGTGGTGAGTGTTGCATGGGCCTAGTCTTTCTGTGGGGTGTCTTCTTGAATTTAAACATAATTGAGGCCATGGATGGGCTGGGATTGTGCTTATTTTATTGTTTTTTGTCGTTTTTTGGGGGCTGCTGGTGTGGCCTTTTGCCCAGGGGTGGTGGTGCATGGACTGAGTGTGCCTGTGGTGTGGTCTCACTCTCTTTAATGTAAACATCATGGATGGCATTGGATTGTGGTGATTTCTGGCTGTTTTTCTGTTTTTGGGGGTGTACTGTTGATGTGGACTGGCCATGTGGGTGGTGGTGGTGGCCATCTTGAGTGCTGGCTGGTACAGGCAACGTGTGCTTGGGGTGTAATGGGCCATTTTGAAGAGAGGCAGTGTCTGATGCATGCACTTATTTTGCCTACTTTTCATCCATTATGCCCAGGGGTAGTGAGTGTTGCATACTTGCATGTCCCTAGTCTTTCTGTGGGGTGTCTTCAATGTAAACATCATGGATGGCATGGGATTGTGCTCATTTTTCTGTGTTTTGTCGATTTTTTGGGGTGTATAACTGAACTGATGTTCCTCTGTCTTCCATTGCTTTTAGGTGCACAAGAAGACTCAAGAGAACCACCAGTGCCAGGAAGAAGTCCTGCAGCGGTGTGTGTGTGCAGCATAACGTCACGCGACGTCACGTCTGGACACAGAACCCTCTGCAACTCGTGCAACTGCTGCCTGCTGACCTGCTCTGAAGAAGATGGCCCCAAAAAAAGTAACCCGTAGCTCCTTTAGCAAGAAAGGTGCCAGTAAGGAGCAGAAGAAGCAAGTTACCAAGGACACTGGTGTGCCGCCCGCCCCTTTTTTTGGGAGTAAAAAAAAAAGTATGCCTGCAGCAGCAGCGGGATCTGCTGGGGACCAAGCTGGCAGCAGCACCCCCGCTCCATTGGGCTCAGTGTCACCACCACCACCAGGCCAACTTAAGTCCAAGGCCTTGAGTGCTGCAGAGGCAGCCAGTATAGTTCTTCAATCACCATCGACCAGTGATGTTGGCTCATCGCAAGAAAGCAGCAGCAATGTCCCTCAATCAACACAGGTTGTTGTAGCTCATCTGACGAGTGTTGAACAACCACAGCCGCAACAACAATCACATGTGCAAGTACAAGCCCAAGTACATGTGGAAGGAGAGGCAGCGCAAGGAGATGCGCAAGCAGAGGTGCATGGAGGGTCACAAGTGCCCACAATAGTTGTTCCTCCCGAAGTAGGGGCACATCAGAAAATCGACAATCAAGGCGAGGTATCATTTGAGGAAGCCACTCCTCCTGATGATCCTTCATTGTCTTCCACACCCCTAGCAAGGAAGAGATCAAGGGTGGTGTCTACATCTTCTTCAAGCACACCTCCTTCTGATGATACGGATCAAACTTGGGAACCAGCACCACAGCCGTCTGAGAGTGAGGCACACCATGATCCGACAAAGGTAGTTAAGCGTAAAAGGAAGCTCGTCCAAAGTCTCAGAGTTATGGAGTGTGATGAGGCTCAACAAGAAGTGGCGGATACTGCTGCTGATGAAGACTCTGCCAACGACGACCCAGTCATCATAAAGGTCACTGCAGCCCCAGCGGGCATGCAGCAAACAGACATTTTGACCCTAGCCCGAAGAGCTGCTGAGCGTGATGATGATGATGATGTTGTCGATGAGGAGGCAGTGGAAACACCACAATCATTGGAGTTAAGTAGTACACCAACTCGTCCCGCTTCCATATTTCTTTCTGGCAAGAAGAGACCTCCATCCACCTCGACCTTAATTAGTGGCGGTGAAAGTGCACAACGTACAAAAGTTGGGCAATCCAGATCCTCCACTTCATCTGGCATTAGCTTCATGACCACCACCACCACTATCGCCGCCTCCTCCAGGTCCCACAGACACTTGAAGTCCCCAGTTTGGGACTTCTTTACTGTTTGTCAAAAAAATCCAAAGTTTGCCATTTGTACCCTTTGTAAGGTTGCAGTTAGTCGTGGTAAGCCAGGTACCAACTATGGTACCGGAGGCCAGAGAGGTCATCTTAGGAGACAGCACACTGTCAAATGGTTTGCGCACCTAGATGCGATCAAGAAAGGCCGAATTCAAGGAAACGTTGATGTTTCATCTGATGATGACGAGGAGGAAGAAGACGTGTCAAACACTTCCCTTACACCCAGTACCCCTGTCAGCAGCACACCCAATGTGAGGCACACTAAGAGTGTTGGAGCGAGTGAGACACCAACGCACAAAAGTTCACCAGCGAGCAAAATTGGGTCAACGAAGTCATTATCAGCCCGTAAATGCTTGGTCCAGGGTAACATTAGAACAATGCTTACTTCAGACGTGCCATATGAACGCAACCACCCACTGACGCGTCTGTATAACACTAAGCTGGCTAAAATGCTAGCTGTGGACCTTCTCCCTTTTTCTTTTGTAGAAGCGGTAGGTTTTCTAGAATTAGTGGCAACGCTCTGCCCTAAATGGAAGGTTCCTAGCCGGTTCTATTTTGCCAGAGTTGCGGTTCCAGCACTACATTAAGATGTGCTGGAGGCGATTGGGGCAGCTTTGCAGAAGAGTGCTGTTCACACAATACATCTGACAACAGACATGTGGACCAGTGGCGCAGGCGCTGATTACATGTGCATCACTGCACACTGGGTCTCTTTTTCAGGTGTTAAAGCAAAGCTAAACGCAGGTGTTGACCCGGACAAAGTTTTCAAAGCTGCTCGGAAACATGCAACACTAGCCATGTTTGGCTTGGAGAAAAGTCACACAGCAGAAAACATTTTGGAAGAGTTTGACAAAAAGGTCTTGAAAATGCTATCCCCCAAAAAACGCAAGATTGGTTATGTTTCCACGGATAATGGCGCCAATGTAGTTAAGGCCATGTTGCAGGGTGGCTATTTCAGAGTGCCATGTTTGGCGCACTGTATCAACCTGGTAGTTCAAAAATTCTTGAGTGATAGAGACAGTGCAGCGTTCGCGGTAATGGCCACCTGCCGCAAAATGTGCAACCATTTCAGCCATTCTTTTAAGGCCCGGAAGCATCTGAGGAGGCTGCTACTTCAAAGTCGAATACCAGTGAAAGCACTCATCCAGGAGGTGGCAACACGTTGGAACTCAACCTTCTACATGCTTGAGCGTCTGTATGAGCAGTATACGGTACTCGATCACTATTTCTTCACAGAGGGTACATCTCAGAAGGAGGACCTGCGGATAAGTGCGGCACAATGGGACATAGTTAAAAGCCTGACAGACATGCTTCGTCCTTTTGAGTTCTTCACGCGTGCAGTCAGCCAGGAGGACTGTAATTTGGGAAAAGCTATCCCATTGTTGTGCATGCTGGAGCACCAACTGATGGCGGTGTCTTCTGAGTTTGAAAAAGATGTACAAAAAAAAGACCATTTTATTTTGTCTGAGAAATTATTAGAGCGCCTACGTGGTGATGAACGTCTTCAAAAGATCAAGTCAGAACAGCATTACATTTGTGCTACTATTCTGGATCCACGCTACAAAAAGGCGCTGGCAGGCGAAGCATTCTTTCCTTTTGCTGATGAAGATGTTAAAAATTACAAACATTGGCTAGCCTGGTCAGCCAAGAGGTTTGAAAAAGAACGGCAGGTTATTGAAGGAGAAGGCAGTACATCAGCATCAGCATCAGCAGGCCATCCCCAGTCACAAGAATCCACTTCTGCACCTGTGGCTGGGGCACAAGTGACCTCTCAGCCGTTAAAGACACCGGCAAGTGGATCATCTGCACCACACACAACACTAACAGTGGCTGCTGTGGAGGATTGGCTAAGTTTGCTTGGGTATGGTTCTCGAAAAAATGTCACAGGCACAGCAAAAAGTAAGCAAAGTGGAGGAACCGTTGATGACCTTGAGTCGATGGTGCAGGACTATCTGAATGACTCAACAGAGGTCTTTCTTAATTGATGAGCCATTGCAGTATTGGCATGGCAAAAAACAATTGTGGCCACAGCTCTCCAACCTGGCTATAAACTATTTGTCTTGCCCACTCGCAAGTGTGTCTTCAGAATGTGTTTTCAGTGCTGCTGGTGGCATTGTAACTCCCAAACGGAGCCGACTCTCGCCCAAAAATGTGGAGCGGCTGACAATGATCAAGATGAATCAGCACCTCATACCACCAGATTACAAAGTACGAGAAAGCACGCCGCATGAAGACGAGGAGGACGGCAACGTAGATGAGGGGATTTGTTCTCTGTTCGGTGGCACTGACCTCATCCTGCCTGAATTCGCAGAGTATGATGACGAAATCTTCTTCTTATTCCCTGACACCGAGGCCTGAAAATGAGACAATGAATCAATAACTTTCTTTTTCGTCCTTATTCACTTTTATTCCTGTTTGTCTCTCTTTCTTTGTTTTGCACAGTTAATATAATTCAAACTTTAATCACCTAATCCCAAAAACAAGACCATCAGCAGAACTGTCTTCACTTGTTTGCTCATTGATTTGAAGGTGCCGCAGTCTACATTCCTCAGGTTCACAAGTTCTGAAAAACATGCTCCTCTATCCTCCTCCTCCAGACTGCGATTTCCCTCAAAGCAGAGTGCTGGATTACGCCCAATGAAGAAAGACTCAGCACTTGTGGGGGTGTTGTACTTCTTTGCGGGTGAGTTGACGGATTTGGGCCCATTGCTGTGAAGCTCTAGTAATGGACAAAAGTGTTTTGGACCAAATATGAGGTGGAATTTTCTTGCCGTTTTTGCTGACTTGCTTGCCTTTTGGGTGCTCTTTGGCGGGGTTCCGGGTGTTTGTGGGTGATTTTTGGTGTCTGGGAGCACTGCTGCGACAGTCTAATCTTGATTGCATTTGCTTTTCAGGAAATCCGTGGTGGAAAACAGGAGTTATGATGATTGATGATGATGACCTAGCTGCACAGCGGCGCGTTTGGACCGAAGGCCGAGAGATATTGTAAGTATGAGATTTAGCTTTTTCGCTGTTTGGGGGTGTTGTCGGGTGGTTTTTTCCGGGTGGGTTTGCGGGTCTTGCCTGGGGCATTCCTGGGAAGGTCTAATACCGGATAGAAGTGTTTTGGACAAAATCCTTAAGGAACAGCCTTTTTTTTGCTATTTCTTCTGTCATCTTGCTCAATGTTGCGTTTTGGGGGGCTTCCTGCTGTTCGTGGGTGGGTTGCGGCCGGGGTCTCTGTCGAAGCACTGCTGCGACAATCTAATCTTGATTGCATTTGCTTTTCAGGAAATCCGTGGTGGAAAACAGGAGTTATGATGATTGATGATGATGACCTAGCTGCACAGCGGCGCGTTTGGACCGAAGGCCGAGAGATATTGTAAGTATGAGATTTCGCTTTTTCGCTGTTTGGGGGTGTTGTCGGGTGGTTTTTTCCGGGTGGGTTTGCGGGTCTTGCCTGGGGCATTCCTGGGAAGGTCTAATACCGGATAGAAGTGTTTTGGACAAAATCCTTAAGGAACAGCCTTTTTTTTGCTATTTCTTCTGTCATCTTGCTCAATGTTGCGTTTTGGGGGGCTTCCTGCTGTTCGTGGGTGGGTTGCGGCCGGGGTCTCTGTCGAAGCACTGCTGCGACAATCTAATCTTGATTGCATTTGCTTTTCAGGAAATCCGTGGTGGAAAACAGGAGTTATGATGATTGATGATGATGACCTAGCTGCACAGCGGCGCGTTTGGACCGAAGGCCGAGAGATATTGTAAGTATGAGATTTAGCTTTTTCGCTGTTTGGGGGTGTTGTCGGGTGGTTTTTTTCGGGTGGGTTGGCGGGTCTTGCCTGGGGCATTCCTGGGAAGGTCTAATACCGGCTAGAAGTGTTTTGGACAAAATCCATAAGGAAACACCAGTTTTGGCACTTTTTGTAAGTTAGGGTTCGTTAGGGTTAGCCCTAGCAGCAGGATTGCATGTGTTTTGGAGGGTTCTATTGCAACGCAGTTCTGGTGTTGTAGAGCACTGTTGGAGCGATGCTGGCTATGGATACTTTTGCTTGCTTGCAAGTGGTTTGAATACAATCCACGGTCTGTATTTGGGCCTACTGTTACTTTCAAAGTACGTTTTGTAACCATTTTTCTGCTAGGCATCGTTTTTGGAGATCTGATTGGGGTTCTTCTACATTTTTGCGACTGGCTTTAGTAAGGGTCTTGGTGGGAGCATTGCTGGGAAGGTCAAATTTTGTTCTAAAACACAGTTTACAGTACACCTACCTTGAGGGGAAAGATCCGCTATAATATTTTGGCCATACTTATTTATCCTTAAAAAGGTGACTCAGACAGAGCACGCAATTTCAAAAATATTGTACTGTCTATTAGGGAAATCAAAGTGTCACTTTTTGAACCACACAGCGTACATACCTTTTATTTATTTATCAGTGGTATTGTAATAGCACTTCCTGTTTTCCGTTCAATAATTACAGGCCGGGTTTCAGTCAACATCCGCCAGGCAGGCAGTGGACAGGGTGTCTTCTGTCAGTGGTCACCAACATTGATGGACGAAGCGTCAACTGGAATGGAGGAGTGCCGCCAATAAGAGGAATTGTTTGCTGCATGCAACTTACTTACCAAATTCAACAGGACAACTCCAACAACATACGCAATACAGATACAGTATCCATTGTTTTATTCTATGAGTGTGACTGCATGTGCTTAGCTTTAGTTTGTAACCAAGGATTGTCTTTATCTTCAATTATTGTTTGTCCATGCTCTGCTTTTTTTTTCTTCTCTCAACAAAACCTACCCAAAAAGAAACCCCCATTCCCATCCATTTTACAAACCCTAACCCTCTTCCCCCGGGCTGTGTTGTTTTGCTTGATGTCTGACTAAAATGACATCAATAATTCCACACACTTGCTGGGGAGGATAAGGTCATAGCAACAGGCTGGTGAAGGAATACGAGGATATCTTCTAGACTTACTCAGCTTTAGTACTATATCTTCTAGTAGTAGTAGCCAATGTCAAATAAATTCAACGCAAGTACTAGTTATACTTGCAAGCAAATACTTTACCATTTGTTAGGCTACATTATGGCACTGTTCTAGTGTACTGTCACCTGCTATATTCTCGATCGTACCGTAACCGTTGTAATGCTACAGTAAGGACAAACAAGGTTTCGTTTTCTTTTTTTCCATAGGCATGCAACTGCCACTGTGTCACACCACTAGTACCACCGCAATGAGGAAATGTCACCCGCCCAGGATTGACAACGTTAATCCCCATTTCACGTGGAGCCAGCCCTGGGCCTAGCCCTAATTTCTAACACAAATTACAGGTAAGATAAGCATTTGGTGGGAGGTAGTATAATGGAGTATTATTTCGGAGTAGACAAGAGATTGACGGTTGTACTAATAAAGTCCTACGACTGTTCAGGAAAACAAAGTTACTGTTACACCCCCGTCCCCCACCCACCAGACTGAAAAGCAGTAAAAAACAGGTATGGTCAGATAAAGTTTAAAAATGTATATTTATGTAGCCCTAACAAAATAATCTCCCTCAAGACCCACCCTAACCCCAACGATTGTCTTTGAAACGTCCCAAAACGATCCCAACTCCCAAATCCCACCCCCCAAAAGTCTATAAAAAAAGGGCAAGGGACACTCCACTACTGGAGGGTGCTGGTGCATTTTGCGGCATGGGCATCATACTCCTTGCGGAGGGTGGCAAGCTCGGAGCGGAGGCCCTTCACCAAGTTCTTATACCTCTGGACCTCCTGCTCCAGGTTGGACATTCGGACTCGTAGGCGGCGTTGGCGTTCCTTGCAGCTCCTGTGGGGGGCAGCTGGTTTTTCTGTTGCTTGGCGGTGGCGGTTGGCTTTGTTAGCCCGGCTCGGTCCCGCTGGAGCACTGCGCATGCTGGCGTCCCGTGGGGTCACGGAGGAGGATGCAGCGGTCCCAGCCGAGGATGTTGTTGTTGCACCGCTCGACTGCGTGTCCTCCTCCTCCTCCAGGGCCACCAGCCGCCGATATTCGGCGACAGTGGCATCCAGCCTCCGTTGCTGGGCCATTCTAGCCTGCTCCCTCCGTTTTGTTGATTTGGAAGGAGCAACTATATGAAGAAAGAAAGACATAGTCTGTAACCAATGCTCCTTAGCATTAATAACACAAAGTGATTGAGCCGAAAGTTGGGTCACAGTACAAGTAGCAAATTGAAAGCACAGTACATAACTATTGAGGACAGTATCTATGTAACCTCCCACTTCTGCATCCTTGCTCTAACATTAGTGGTAGTTTAATGAACAAATTCTACGACCACTATGGACTTCCATTACAGTCGACTATGACAGTACACCAGTCTTATTCTTCTTCTTCTCTCTTGTTTAGGAAAATTGGTACGTTATCTTATGCAAGCCGGCAGAATGACATGGACAGCACAGTGAACTTGCACCCGAGAAAAAAAGTTGCACACCATGATGAGTGAGACAGACGTGCGTTACTGTACCGGTCCAGTACATGCAGGTGGTGAAGCTATTACTTTTTTATTACGGGTGGCACTGAGAATACTCTGTCACAAGGGCTACTGCTTAATTAATTTACCTTTCACCCTACAGTGGAAATGAGTACTAGAAAAGGAAAATGAAGAAGCTAACTAATTTGATTATCTATCACTTCACATGGGACGTATTTGATGACATATGGGATGACTTTAGGTGCTTTGCTTAATATTGAGTGAACAGTGATACACCCACACATGAATGACGTACTACAAGTAAACTAAAGTTATTAAGAGAGGTACGGAGTGTCCCTAATAACCAGATATATGCTGGGATTGCAGACGCAATACAAAGTACTGCTACTATTCATGGTAGTATTGGACACATTTACAATTTCTTTTCCTTGCCTTCCCTGCACTGGAACGGACGTGCGGGTGCGGTGGTACATGCTCTTCAAGGTAACACTCAGTTCATCCAGCGACCATCTACTCTCTCTAGATACACATGTGCTATCTAAGAGTCAGAGAATACCATGCTCCAGGCATCCATTCAGTCAAAGTATACGCACACATACAGTTTCTGTTTCACCCACCCAGGCTGCTGTCCTTCCACCCATCCTTTCTTCATCATTGACCCAGCCATGCACCATACCATATTCTTTCCTTCCCAGCCACCTCGGGGGCCAAGCAAACACATATCGTTCTTCTTTGCCAGCCATCATACAATTTCGCGTCCCACTTACTTACACCCTTCTTTCGCTTTTCGTTCATCCCATGCATCACGTTCGTCTAAGAACTTATTGGGATTCTTCTCACCAAAAACTTCACAGCTAAGTCGAAGTACATTTCGAGGAGGCTACTACCTGGTTGATTTGTAATACACCCGTGCAGAAAGCACACTATGCAGTCTTCAATCTCAATAAGTAAGGAATATATAGCTTACCTGTTTCCGCCACCACCGTTTGAACCCCCACAGGACCGTCCGCCGGCTCTTGCACCGCCTCCTCCCCAGAGTCCTCCGAGTCCTCGCCCAACACAGCCACCTCCGCGCTGGCCCCGTCACCAGATGTTACACCTACAAAGTACATTTAAGAATGTTAGAATACACCACTCACTACTATATAATATTTGGTCTAGGAGAAATGTTAAAAAAACAGAATACAATGTAATAATTTGTGACTGTCTACTCCAAAGTAAAAATGTCCCTTTTTCCAGGGAAGGCTGTTGTCTTGCTGCACTTTTATGCACAACTGATGAATGCTTGCTTTTTATTTTTAACACGCACCACTTTTTCTCCTAACAGACAGAAGCTTGACTCCTAAGAACACGACCAGGATCAAGTTCAAACCAGGTGAGAGCTCGGCTCGACCACAAGAAATGTGTCCAATTAATCGTCAGCACTAACCACTTTTCCGTTTTCAGTTAAATAGTTTTATGACAAAGTAGATTTTAATAAATGTGTTTACTTTTAATAAAGCTTTTAAACTTAAATAGACTCTGTGGTTTTTGGTCCTCCAGACTAGAGTGGATGAGCTAAAGGTTTTGGAATTTTTGCAAGCATGAGTGCCTCTGACACTTCTTGACTGTGCTGTGACTCCGTACTCTCTTGTCCTGCGTACGATAATCTAGAGATCATTGGGGATCAATAATCGGTGACTTCGGGAGCTGAATGACTCTGCCACACTATCTAGTCAGTAAGGAGACAGTGCATAGAGCTATTGCTGAATAGAATGGGAGTCCAATGGAATTGCCAAATGTCCAATCTTAGTTAGCTACACAGACAGACTAATAAGAATAATCTAGTAATACCACAGGGAGTCATATTAGAGCCAGGATAAGAATTTATATCCAGTCTACAAGAAGATCAAAGACGATTTAGAAAAAATCGAATGAGGAACGCTAGGAAAAAATAGGTACTCTTTATTACAATTAAAACTTACTGGGGCCAGCAAAGGAGCCCTCGCCTGCCCGATCCTGGCCTGCATCCTGAACAGCACCCTCCTCCTCCTGTGTCCTCTTGCCCTTGGGGGGAGCTGATGTACAACATGAAAGAAAGAAAGACCAGAAAACATGGATGAGATGTGTCAACCAAATCAACCATTTCAAAAGAACAATAACAACATTTTTGGGAGAAATAGTAAATAGATAGACAACTATTCCACGGGATCTATCTCATGTGGTATACTACGTTATTCGTATTGCCTGATTTGCGGACCGTTGACTTAGAAAGTTCCTATGTAACTCAATAAACAGACTACTAAAGAGGTTTGCCTAGGCCTGGCACTGCAGGCAGCAGTCCGCAGCACGCGAAGTGACAGACAAAGTCCATCCTGCTTGCAGATCAGTGAATACTCAAACTATCAATCCACCCACCACCACCACTATTTCTTCTTATAGCCATGTGTCTAAAGGAAGGAGTGGACTTCAGTCTGTTGGGGCTGATTTAGAAGTCCCTTGCGGCTCATTTTCCTCCATTGTTGCGTGACTTTTGTGACGCTGCGGCAGAACAAAAGACTCGCCATGGTGTTGGTGCGGCGTATATATTAAAAAAAAAGAAATTATGGGCGATGCATCACGTTGTAAAGCCCTGCGCCATCAGGGGGCGTTCCGGCGCAAGGGAGGGCGTACCTGCGCAGGGACGAATCCTAAAAGTGGCTGAGGGAAATCTACAAGATGTCAATCAGTCACTTTTAAGACAATGATGCATGAGTCAAACCCTGCGCGCTTGAAGCCGACGTACGGCTTGATGCAGCATTGGGGAGATAGGGTACCCCAGAGCATTGCTGGAGCTGCGCCATCGTTGGCACGCAACTCCAGCAATGCGCCGCCTTTACGGCACAGATGCGTAAGGCTTCTGTGACGTTTTGGGCCAATGGGTGGTGGTGGCATGGCACACAATTACTGCCGCATCCCTGCTACTTTGCAGGGATGCGCCGGTAATTGAAAATATCACCCTTAGTGTCTAGCATTACGCAGTTCTTATCTTTACACTACACTCATACATAATTTCTCGGTGATGCACCGTTACATCGCAACTTTTACAACGGGAGTCTTTTACAACGGAACTTTTACAACGCAGGATCCATTACATCGGATGCCATTACAACGCATGGCATTACATAGCAGATGCTATTACAACGCATGGCATTACATCGTAAGTATAGGTAAGTATTTAATTTGTTTTAATTTTATTAATATTAATTATAATTAAATATATTTATTTATGTTTTATAATATTATTAATTTATTATTTATTATATTAATTAAAGTAATTTTTAAAATAAGTACAGGTGTACAGGGGTGTTTTTAGGTTTCAGGGTAGGGTTTGGGTTTTGGGGTACAGGGGTGTTTTTAGGTTTCAGGGTAGGGTTTGGGTTTTGGGGTACAGGGGTGTTTTTTGGTTTCAGGGTAGGGTTTGGGTTTTGGGGTACAGGGGTGTTTTTAGGTTTCAGGGTAGGGTTTGGGTTTTGGGGTACAGGGGTGTTTTTAGGTTTCAGGGTAGGGTTTGGGTTTTGGGGTACAGGGGTGTTTTTAGGTTTCAGGGCAGGGTTTGGGTTTTGGGGTACAGGGGTGTTTTTAGGTTAAATTAAATTAATTATATTATATTAATTACATTTCTTAATTAAAATAATTAAATTAAATAAATTATTTTAATTAATTTAATTTAATTACAGTTAAAAAAATATTTAAATTAAATTATTTTCATTATATTAATTAAATAAAATTAATTACAATTTTTATTAACATTAATTTAAATAAATAGATTTAAATTTATTAAATAAAATTAATTACTATTTTAAAATGTATTTTAATTCAATTAATTAAATTAAATTAATTAAATTAACTTAATTACATTTTTTATACTTACCTATACTTACGATGTAATGCCATGCGTTGTAATAGCATCTGCTATGTAATGCCATGCGTTGTAATGGCATCCGATGTAATGGATCCTGCGTTGTAAAAATTCCGATGTAACGGAATGCGTTGTAAAAAACCGCGATGTAGTGACACCAATCCAATTTCTCAGGCCAATGAAATGAACACAATGTACAAAACAAATAAGCATAGTAGCAAGCAAGGCTACTGAGAAGGAGAGCAGTGCACCTGAAATGCATAGAAGATTTTGAAATATAATTTACCTACAATGTAATCGGCAGCATTATTGCTCTTGGTAAAGAACAAAGATTTGCAAATAACAGAGCCGGATAAAACAGAGTAGTGATGAATAGCTACTACTACTAGTACTCACCAAGCCCGGGGACCTCTACGCCGAGCGCGTCCAGCAAGTCCCGTTCCCGGTCCATGACATCGGTCCAGCGGTGGGTGGCCTGGTTATATGTGCGCCGGACCCCAGAGAGCTTATACATGGCCCAGCACACCTTCTCCCACCGCTTCCGGCGCTCCCGGATGCCATAGCCAGTCGCGATCTTGCCGCCTCCCAGGATCGTCTTGGGGAGGCGGCGCTGGACGTGGAAGATGAGTGCCGCCACTTCCTCCGCGCTGAAGATCTCCCGCGGCACCACTTGCTCCCCCCTCAAACGCCCGCACGGGAGCCGGGCACGGGGTGCGGGACCCTTCCCCTTCTCAGGGTGCTTCCCGGCTCCCTTTACCATGGTCTGGGCAGAAATAAACTTAAATGATAAAGAAGAAATAGAATAGTGAAGAAGAAAAGAAAAGAGTTTAAAAAAGTAGTTTAAAAGTAACTAAAAGTAGCAGAAAACACAAAAATATACAGCTAGAAAAATAGAGGGATAGATAATAAGTAAAATAGATTAAATAAACTTCAAACAAGCAAAGGATGGCAGAGATTCAGAGAGGATACAGAAAGCAAGCCCAGAACCATAGCAATGAATGAGAAACAAGATGGACGCGCCCGTTCCCGACCGCGTGGGTAAGTTCGCGCGAGATTTTCCTCGCGAGCACGCGCGAAATTGTACTAGCGAGCAGCACAGTTTGCGAGATTACACATAGCGGCCGGAAACGGAATTACGTCACGCAAACAAGATGGCCGCGCCCGTGTACGACCGCTAGGGTAACTTGGCAAACGTATAGCTACAAGCGCCTCGCGAACACGCGCAAAAGCACGCGAACATACACGTCGCAAAAAAAAAATACGTGTATTCGCAAGCATTCGTGGCTCCCGAAATCGATCTCGCACGGATTCGCGCCCCAAAAAACGCGCGAAATTGCAGAAAAAACGGTTTTTGCTAAACTGAAAGCAATGAGCAGGTGCAAAAGTTCAAACTTAACATTTGTAACATTCACTGTAGTGCTTCCTGAGGGGCCCCTCCAGAGTTTGCAACTATTCTATGACCCTGCTATGACCCAAACAGCAGGCTCATAGAATAGCTACAAGTAGACCATAAAGGTCCTGTGAAAAAAAATTTAACTGCAACAGAAAGCAAATTACAGATAAGGAAGGAAGCAGGTGCCAGCCAGACTGGAACTTTCTAAATAACTGACACATTAATCAACCCCCAATTAATTCATGGCAGTTGAAGTAGGGGAGGTGTGCTTGCTTTTTTCACCCCCCATAAACTACAGTGATAAACAAACCTAATGGGTGGCAGTGAGGATGTACCAGAGGGTGGCATGGGTGTCCCAGAGGGTGGCAGTGGTGAAACAGAGGGTGCTGTGAACCTGTGATGATAAACCAGACGTAGAAACAACATAGTCGCGGCCGTTGCGTGCCGAAAAGTAAGTTCGCAATTGCGAAATTGTCCCAAAATCGTCGCGAACGCGCGCCAACACAAAAAACGGGAAAATCCGCAAATCCGCGAGAGTTCGCGTATCTTCGCGGATTGCGAATCCGTAAATCCGCAATTTCGCGTACGCGAGATCCGCTAGATCCGCCCATGCTTAATGATGAGATATTCTGGGGTTCATAGCAACTTAGATCCCTGGGCTATATTATGTATTAAGCATTGCTCCAAACTGTGCACGAGAATGCCCCAATGTTGTACACCACTCAGCCAAAGGCAACACGGCCTTTGATAACGGTGCAAAGGCCTCTAAATAATGGGTGTACAGTTGTTGAAGTGCTAGTCTAGACTATCTTTCATGGTGCTCCACAAGCACCTCTTAGATGTCAGAGTGTGTTTCTGATGATTGGCTAGATGCATTGCCAGGGTTCACACATGGACTCCTGTGCATACTGTTGAATGTGATAATGGCCTCCTTCTTGGCACCTGATTTGCTGGGAGCTACCTGGCCGGGATACAGGGGACGTCAATTACAGAAAAAGCAACTAGCACTTAATGAATGTTAAAACTTGTTTATGTGAGGACAGACACTTTGTGTAACCTGCTTTGAAGTTGGTCTTTTCCTAGCCAAAAGGGAGCCATTCCCAAAGGGGGTGGCAGGGCAAGGAAACTGTTGCTTGTCACTAAAGAGGTGACAGAGGCACCTCATTGAAATAAGCTAGCCCACAGTTGGGGTGTTATAGCTCCAGCAGCTGGTAGACTGTCCTACTATCTTCAAAAATTACTCACATTGAGCTTTCTGGGACTGTTTTGGCTGGGCATCAGGAGAACTGCTGCAAATGTTGTGAAGGACCTAATATAGAAATTTAGTAGGAATAGACTAAGTGTTCTCCATCTACCACTGCTAGGTTACTACTTTTTCTTGGGGCTCCCAATACCTGTAGCTCAGAACACTATTTGATGTCTTCTGTTTGCCTGGGAGAATGATGAAGCCTTGTATCCTGCACTCTATTGTACCCAAGACCCTGGAGGCTGTTCTCAAAGGTGCAAGGAAGTTGGGCATCTATGATTTCACATGGAAATCTTCTCCAAAGAGGGCATCCTGTGAGAATGAATCAGCAACCGAGATGGACTGGACTAAGGGCCTAATTATGACTGCAGAGGTCCAATGGACCTCTGTAGCCACGGTGGTGGAGTGGGCACTGCCACACGGGCAGTCTGACCTCTCTATTATAAGTTTGGCGGTCGGACCACCAAAGGACCGCTGCAACCAACAATAATCTGTGGTCCCCCTGCGGTGTTGCAGCGGTGTGAGGCCACAGTATGCTGGTGGTGCCGCTGCGGCACTACCAAGCATATTACAAGCTTTTTCACCATCCACCGTTTCAGGGTGGCAAGCCCACCATGTAAAGGGTGGCAGTGAGGAAACTAAGGGTCCCCTGTTGCCTCTGTGCCAGGGGATGCATACAGAGGGGGTATATGTTTCGCCCTGCCTGTATACCATGCACGAATGTGCTTTGGCGGCCCCACATTAGTGCCTTTCTAAGACTCACATATGAGCCTTAGAACAGCACCACTGTGGCATAGACAAAGCACCACTTGCAAGACCAGAAATTTACTCCTAATCTGGCGGGCAGTTTGTGGATGAGTTTGGCGGTGTCTCACAAAGGGACAGTCATAGTGGCCTGCTAGGAGGCCGCCAAACTCGTAATCAGGCCCTAAGTCTGCGGCCTTGAATGCGTAATCTAGAAAAGTGTAGCACTCTCTTGGTTATGTGGTTTCTATCCTCTAAAAGTTCAATGAAGTTTGGGAGCTGTAGGAGCATCCAGGAAGGACTTGTGCAACGTCTGATAAAATTGTAACTTAGCATTTAGCTGTAGCCTAGCTGGGGAGGGGGGGGGGGGGGTGCACAGATAATTTTTTCTTTGAGTTTGTGAGTGCATTTTCTTGAAAATGTCTCAGTTCCGGAACCCTTGTTAAGTTTTTTTAGTTGTTCTGGTGTAGCTCTAATCATTAGTTCTCTCTCCTTTTTGTAGACTTTAACCCTTTAAATTCACCCATCGGCTAACAGCCGTCGCGAGCATTACCTCGGTAGTGCTGCGCACGTCCGTTGGCCAACGCGTCCCCGACCACTTAATGGAACGCCTCGCACCGCAGCGGAATTGACGCTGCGGTTACGGAGTTAATGTTATTTTAGAGCTTGGGCATTTTCTCTATGTAGGCATGTTGTTCTAGTCGGCAGCTGCTGTTTCACTCTTTGCGATGTCCTGCTTTTGCGCTTCTCATTTGAATTGTCTTTCATGTATTCAAGTATTCATAAGCGTGTTTCATTTAGTACTATTTGCACATGTTTATCATGTTTAACCTTAGCATGAGTTGATAGTGTGTCAATTGTCCATATATTATGTGTCAGTGTTAATTATAATGTATAGCAGAATTTAGTATATGTGCTACAGAATGTGTATGCTAATCGAAGGCAAAATCTTTTCATAATTACAAGAAAAGAATATTCAAGTCTAATGCACAGCCATTTCCATGAAGGGGCTTCATATTTTCCTGGGAGCTGTGAGAAGAGCATGCTTTATCTTGCGAACATCTGAAACGAAGGCCACAGGCTGGCATTGTCAGTATTATTTGTGCTTTCGTGGCCAGAGCGCAAAAATAGAGCCACGTTGTGACCTCGGTTCTCAAAGCCCTCTAACACGTTGAAAACAACTGATCAGGCAATAATGGTATGTCTGAAAGGCAATTTGTGAAGCTGGTGCATGCACTTTGGTGCTGAAGAAGTTTAGCATTTGGCTAGAAACGAAATGGTTTTCCTCACTCAATGTTTTGATCTAATGAAATCCCTCTAAATACCATCTAAAAATGTTCCATTGTTTTTAAATCACCTGTATATCACCTGGTTAAGTCTAACCACTATGCTTATTTTGTTGCAACACTTATTCTTAAAATCTGCATTAGATTAGGGCATTCATTATTAATAAAGCCTTTTCAAATATATAGTGTGGATTTCTTCTACGTGTTCATCCAAGGGGGAAAGGGGCTCTAGAACTAATAACTAATAAATAATTCACTGATCTGAAAGGACTAATCTTTACCCAAGACATCCCCAACTATGTTGTGGGAGGTGTGCGGGTTACAGTCCGCCTAATACCCTGGCTCAAGTTGGTAAATTAGCCTGAGTCTTCGTTTGCCAGAGGATTTGGGAGTGTCTAAAAATGTGCAGTATTTGATGGTGAAATTGCAAAAACGTATCAGGGGTAAGTCCAGGATTCTTTAAAGGACTATGCCTTTTACTTTTTAGGAACGAGGTTACTTAAATTTTTGGAATCTCACCTTTTGCTTTCCCTCTAATTAACAAACTACAATTTCCCGGGTGGGTCGTGAATTGTGGTTCCTAGTGCTTTTCATTCTGGTGTGGACATTTACAAAATGATCTCTAACCTTTGATCCACCTAGTTTTCCCCTATGGCTATTAAGCAGCTCTAAATGAGGGCATGTTGAGATCCAGCACTCATTTCATGTGTTACACTTTAAAAACATTGGACTTAATTTTGAGATTAGGAGATGGGCTACTCCTTCACACGTGTGGCAGATAGTCCTTCCGCCTTGTTACAAGTGTATTATTTCCTATGGCAATGGTAATTAGGCAAGCGGGATATTTGTCACTTACTTTGTGATGGACTAACGCATCCATTAAACTGTAGTCTAAATCAAGCCAATATCATTAGCTTGATACTTACTACCGGCAATCTTCATTACTCTGATTCTAGCCCTGCTTTTCACAGTCCTTATGGACAAGGTGAGTATTGATGCAGGAGGCAGGCAATTGACTTGCCCTGTATAATAAAAATATTTTGGGCCTCATTTATGAGGCCGTGCATCACTTTTACGCAGCCGGTGCGCACCAGCAGCGTAAAAAATGTGCCTTGTTGCACCATATTTACAAAGTGACGCATCTAGGTAGATGCGTCACTTTGTAAAACCCTGCGCTACATTATACCTACGCCAGGTATAATATATGCAGGGGGGGCGTTCTGACACAAGACAGAGTCATAGAAGTGACGCAGTGAAATCTATAAGATTTCACTGCGCCTCTTCTAGGACACAAATGCGTCAATTTCTTACGCCTGCCTCACAGCAGGCGTAAGACTGACGCAGGCCCTTTCACATGGGGCTTGCCCCATGTGAAAGGACACATTCCTGGAGTTGAGTCACTTTTGTGACACACTCCAGCAATGCGTCACTTTTGCGCCATACAGATACGTCAGAAATACTGACGTATCTGTAACTCCTTGCGCCATGATGCGTCATACTGTAAATATGACGCATCATTGATCTCGCAAGGAGGGCGCAGTGAAAAGTGACGCATCGCTGTTTTCACACAACGATGCGTCACTTTTCATAAATGAGGCCCTAAATATTAACAACTGAGCCCATTTATTTGATGATAACTTCCTGCCACGAGTCCCATCTTGTAGTCATAAAGCAAAACAAAAGCAGGGAGGCATCAGCTGAGGCAGAGAGGGATGGAAAGGCTGCGACGAATAACCCTGGAATCAGAGTAATGAAGATTACCTGGTGAATGATGAGGAAATTACTACCTCATCACCTTCTTCTTCATAGTCCTTACCAAGAGGATGTACTAAGAAATGTTTTTGGGTACACCCACCATAAAGTCAGGAGCAATAAAACACCTAGCAATAAACAACATTGAGAACTAATACCCCAAAAAATGGCGCCTAGAGAAAGGGCCCCATCAGCACAGAAAGAAAAAGAAATGAGAGTAGTCCCAGTAGATGAACCATAATACAGCCTAGGATGACTCCAGATGATGGGTGAGCACTCTGTGTATCTGCTGCAGGATCCAATTACCCAGGTGCAGACTATCAGAAGAGAGAATGCAAGAAGCAGGATTCCAGAGCCCAAGAAGATAGCTGACTGCCAATGAAAGACTCTGTGAAACATCAAGTCATTCTGGTTGTTAGTGTTCTTGGTTTTTAGAACATTCTGAGCACTTCACACTTACTAATGTGCTGGTGAAAATAGACAACACACTTTTTATTTAATTCTTTGCTTTCTTGCTCACTTTTTTTCTCCTTTTTAAGCTGTGAATTGTTTTGTGTTCTTTGTGTGACATTTTAAAGTGTGCTTTAAAAAGGGTAGAGGAGGACATTTTACTTGTCGTAGTGGAATTTTGTAATGAGGGGTTGTACCTGTTTTGTAGTGGGTTATCCTATACTGACCGCTTCATATTTCCCGTTCCAGGGCCTTCATAGGTCATTTCTGATCCCGATCTGCCTACACCCACTGGGTGGAGGGAGCTTTAGGTGCCGAGGTATGGGTAGGGATGTTCAGCTCGGCTGGTTGCCAACTTGCTTAAATCGGTGTTCCAGTTTTTAGAACATTCGGAGCATGTGGGGACAGCTTGCACTCAATGTAACTGCAATTGCTGCATGGGTGCTCAAAGGTGTATCAAAGGCAGTCACCTATGCAAGTCCTCACAAATTCTATGTGGTTGGCACAAGATGATTTCTCTTTTGTTTGAATCCCCCTTGGGCTGTGATATCCGGGATGAACTCATGGACATTGCTAACCCAGTCACCTGCATGTGTGGCAACATTAAGCAGGCTATAAGTGAAGCAAGTATCATCAACATCATAGAGGCTGTAGATAATCTGCTTAAACAGTGTTCTTCCCCATTTAACAAACGTAATTTAATGTCTTGTTATCCCGACAAGGTGGGCTTTTAAATCTGGTTCATAAGTCTTCAATATCTGTCAGAGCAATAAGTGGGATATTTGTTTCTAGGTGAACACATGATGGAGCACGTGTTCAGTCCCACTGTAAGTCAGATTAATTTCTTAAGGTTTTAAATTTGAAGGAAGATAAATTAAACAGATCTTAAGGTATAGGTATTGCCATTATCTACTGAGGACATTTTTACTGCATCCTTGTTGACTCTCAACTGATTGGCAAGGTGGAATCAATGTCATGCATATGCACCTTATATGCAAAGCTTTCTCTTCATTTTCTTTTAATGTATTGAATGCCTAATCACATTGGCCGCAATGTTTCCGAGCTGCCACACCTCCAGGGAGCTACATGTTTCTGCTATAAAACATAATATTTAAGGGAAGTTTAACCTTTTTTGATGATGTTATTGACAAACTCTAACAGTTGGGTGAAAGCGTTGAGTTGTTTTGATTGTCTTACATTTTTCCAACCTTTACTGACATCAAGGGACATTTGCTTTATCATGTCTGGACTGGAGACCAGCTGGTTCCGGTCTGTGACATCTTTAGTGTCCCCTTGTCTGTCTAGCATGTCCCCCTTTTATTTTCATGAACGTTGGTTACAAATCAAACGTGCTGATAACGTGACGCTGCACTTCTATTGTTTAACTGTAGTAAGCTGCAACGATTTTCTCCTGTACATTAACTGTTTGGTGACAATTAATAATCGAAATATAACAGTTTTAAAGTTGTGTATTTTGGAGTTGCTTGCGATCAGTGTAGGATTCTGGTAAACTCGAAGATGGGGCAGAAACAATGTCTGTTTTCATTAAATGTTTAAAGTGTATATTTATATTCCAAGTTCATCTCATAAATGCACCGTCTTCCCCCCCAACCCTTGTTTTTATTAGTAAACTAGCTTACCCGTCGCGTGTTGCTGCGATCTCCGAAGAAATGAAATTCAAGGAAACTCGTTATGATAAAATTCAATTTACATTGTGTCATTTTTATTGAAACTTATTCATTTTAATATGGAAAACATTTCAAAGTGTTGTTTTAATACTATTTATTTATTCGAGTGCTTGTGGATACACGATTTTTTGTTTTTCCGTCTGGTGCGTACATCAGTATTCGAAAGATTATAAGGGCCCTGGAGGGCGGATATTTTAAAAAATGTATGCTAGAAACCTTCGCGGGAGTGTACTCAACAACTTCCCAAAGTTTCCTGGCGATCGGATGAATGCTGTTTTAATTGTATTTATTTATTCGAGTGCTTGTGGATACACAAATTTTTGTTTTTCCGTCTTGTGCGTACATCAGTATTCGAAAGATTATGAGGGCCCTGGGGGGCCAATATTTAAAAATAATGTATGCCAGAAACCTTCGCGGGAGTGTACTCAACAACTTCCCAAAGTTTCCTGGCGATCGGATGAATGCTGTTTTAATTCTATTTATTTATTCGAGTGTTTGTGGATACACGATTTTTTGTTTTTCCATTTGGTGCGTACATCAGTATTCGAAAAATTATGAGGGCCCTGGGGGCTGATATTTTAAAAAATGTTACGCCAGAAACCTTTGCGGGAGTGTACTCAACAACTTCCCAAAGTTTCATGGCGATCGGATGAATGGTGTAGTAATGCATAAAGGACAAACAGACAGATAGACATAAATTCGTTTTTATATATATAGATGAGGCCATTTCAAGATGTCCGCAAGAGGATACAATGTAGTCCGTTGTCTATGTTGTAACTAAATAGAACATATGGTGGGCGGTCCTTTTAAGGGAAGAAACTACAAACCGGGACACGGATCGGCTACACTGCTGCATATAAATTAGTATAATAATGCGTCGTGTTAACAGTACAACTTTTGCTTTAGTGGACTCTTGTTTCTTGAAAACATTGTTAATAACTTGTGATTAGTTTTGAGTGTGACCCGGGCAGATGTGGACAGACACCACCGCCTCGACATTCTCACCCTCACATTCATGAGTGAATCGCATGATCTGCAGTTCCTTGCAAGTGAAGAGTGGGTTTTCACGCTTGTGCGTGACATGTGCCGTCCCATCCTTGTTATGACAGGGCACATGACCTCTGTGAGCTAAAACTAGAGGTCCATTGGAACAGTTATATTATAATTGTTAAAGATAGAGTTTAAGAATTCAATAAATTTACTTGGGTGAATAGAAAAAGGTTAACAACTAAGATTAAATGAATATGCGTATGACTTGTTATCACAGAAGGTATGTCATACAGGAGCTGACAATGGCATCAAGTGCATTATTTGTAATATGGATTAGATGCATATTTATGCTCCACTGGAGGTAATGATGTAGGGGCATATAAACTCCAGGTGGTGTTAGAACAATACATTTGCTTGGTACATAATTTTCCTGGTATAACCATAGTCTGGATATCAAAAACCTTCAGTAAGGAGGGTAAAGTACCGTAAAGTATAAGGAAGAAAGAAAGAACCAACAAGCACTCGCATTGCCAATAGGTCTCGCCTTTGGGACCTTATAAGTGTTTAGCTATGCAATATTTGATGTTGTTGCACCAAGGATATTGTGCTGGATAACTAAACACTTATAAGATCCCAAAGGCGAGACCTATTGGCTATGCCAATGTTGTTGCTTTTGTTGCAGGGGGCCGAATTTGCAGCTATGATGCAAAACTGGCCCAGATAACAAAACCGGCACTCCAGGGGTCTGGCAGCCCACTGGGGAAACACCCAGTGCCCACATGGGCCAGTCTGGCCCTGGTGAGATGTCAGAATACAGAAGCGCATTAAGTAAGGTGCTTCAGAACCATTAGGGCAGCAGTTGGAGAGCATGACTTCTGAAACCTAGTACAAAATGTGGCGACGCCAAACAATTGGGAAACTTTAAAATGTCCTGAATGCATGCACATGAATGGAAATCTAGCAAACATGAGGAAACTGACAAAAAGCATATGGGCTCAGTAGAAACCTAGCACCCTGAACTGAGTAATAGCGACTGCAAAAAGCAACACTTTGAGCACACATATGCTGAAAACACACAGAGCTGCCACCAGAGCAAGCACAAGGCTAGATAAGCAATGAAGGTGAAACTGCCCAACCCTAAAAAGAGATGCAGGTGCCCATGGATGTAATGATAACCGGGGCCAGCGCTAGGCATTGGCAGTGTGGGCAGCTGTCCAGGGCCTCACACTCAGCACACCAGCATGGGGCCCGCACTGGTGGTGTGTCCTCTTGTTTCCCTGGCGATCAATTTTAAAGAAAGGTTTTGCTTTGCAATTAGGGTCCATGGGAGGGGCCCCCCTCCCTGGGCCTCTCAGGGATGGTGTCTGGAGGCCTAGGGGAGGGAGACGCTTCCTCTTGTACCAATTGCAAGAAGACCATTCAGAGACACTGCAGGGCGCCCATTGTCCAGCATTTTAGCGCCCCCACAGTTTTAACTTTTAGCCCACAAGCAATTCTCACACCTATCGGACTGAAGGTGTGAGAATTGCTTGTGGGCTAAAAGTTAAAACTGTGAGGGCGCTAAAATGCTGGACAATGGGCGTCCCGCAGTGTCTCTGAATGGCCTCCTTGCAAGGGGTCACTTATCTAAATTAGAGGGGCCTCGCACATTCCCTTTTGGCTCTGGGCCCCACAAATCCTAGAACCGGCCCTGATGATAACCATCTCCAAGGGAGCGAAGCCACGAGGCAGCAGCCCACAAGATACTCCAGTGACTAAACTGTCAGTCAGAATCTGGGAATGCCTATGGCTAGAAGCACCCTTGTGTATCAAGCTTGTATGTTTATATTTGTGGTACAAGCTTTGCCCTTTGCCAAATGGTGGCATCCCGGAGATATGCTTGTGTTACTCTGGTATTCAAACTCCAAACCGCACTTCACCATCATACATTGCGGCAACAATGAGTGCAATGAAACCATCTGTCACCGTTCCTCTGCAAGGCTTTGTTTTGCTTAAAAATATATATTCTTTCTGGTAAATGTGCATGACCGATAAACCCGTTTACAACCCATAAAACAAAGTTCACGAGTATGACTGGCTAGCATAATCACAGTTGTAATGTTATGAGTGAGATAAATTTAAAGATTACACGGATATATGCTTAACTTCTGTGCTGAAAATGGTAAATGAAAGAGCTGTTTCTAATGCGGGGCAAGACACCTGGAATAGATTACCTTAACTCGTAAAAAGAAATTCGACAAGGTGCAGTGTGGTCGTAAAATAGGACTTCTTGCAACACCTTTGAAGATTCTCCTTCCTTGCTCTTTAATGAGCCTGAACATTGTGAGGCAGCGAACACACATGTGGCACAGTGAGTGAGCTCTGCCAAAGCCGGTGGAAAACACATCGACCAGTAATCACGTTACAGCTTGGTGCATATTCCGGATTTGAAACCTCATTACATCAAACACTGGCAAAGCCAACAGGACTGCGTTTTGCCTGCGACTGCAGAGCTAATGGCTTTGCCATTGTTTTTTATGAATACTGCCTAAAAGAGAAAAAAAATCGAATTCTGTGTAGCATCAGCAAAACAACAAAAGTACAACAAAATGTATATGTATCATTCATGTGTGATACTAAGTCAGTTCAGCTTACAAATGGATGAATTTGCACACATGCATTACCAGACTTGGAACTCCTTCAGTTGGCAGGCATCAATCTTGGAGTGGTTATTCAAAAAAGTAATTTATGAATGTGCCCAAAAGATGTCCATTTTGAAAAAGCTGCAGCTTAGCAGCAGATTGGAGCTGCCGGTTTTTGCTTTTTATTAAAAAAATAAAATAATATGACGACCGCTGCAAGAGTGCTTTGGGACCCAGAAGAGAGGGTAGGAAGAGGAGTCAGCGCTGGGGAGGTGCAATGGGGAGTGAGGAGGAGAGTGACAATAGGTTTTTGGTGATATATAGCTAAAGCTCTATATAGGCAAGACCTAAAAATAGTATGAGATTTGGAATATTTGTGGCCTCAATTGAAGGAGCATTCCAATATGCCAACAAAAAGAGAGCATGCATTAGGAGCAAAAAAATGCTAATGCAAAAATCCATCATAGTGCTTCATATTTTAAAAATAGCACTATGGGCATATTCTCAAGAACGTGTGATAACCATTGCAAAAGTAACTTAACGGCAACTTCCAACATCGCAGTCTATCACGGGAAAATTACGTCATGTTAACGAAGCATTCTCACATGGCGGCGCCATGCGATATACTCCAGATAACGCGTCAACTGACCGAGTTAAAATCAATGCCACGCCGCAAAAAATGCAAACCGCGAACGCAAAAAAAGCTGCGATGAGGCCAATCGTGATACAAAAATCCACGAAAACCAGCTACAGGCCTGCAATTTACACGCGTCAGGCGGGATAAATCACCATAAAACTAGAAAAAAAGCTGCATCTTAGCAGCAGATTGGAGCTGCCGGTTTTTGCTTTATATCAAAAAAATAAAATAATGTGACGACCGCTGTGGGTGTACCTTGGGACCCAGAAGAGAGGGTAGGAAGAGAAGTTAGCGCTGGGGAGGTGCAATTTGGAGTGAGGAGGAGAGTGACAATAGGTTTTTGATGATATATAGCTAAAGCGCAATATAGGCAAGACAGAAAAATAGGATGAGGTTTGGAATATTTGTGGCATAAATTGAAGGAGCATTCCAATGTGCCAACAAAAAGAGAGCATGCATTAGGAGCAAAAAAAGGATGATGCAAAAATCTATCATAGTGCTTCGTATTTTAAAAATAACACTATGGGCATATTCTCAAGAATGTGCGATAACCATTGCAAAAGTAACTTAACGCAACTTCTGTCACGGGAAAATTACACCATGTTAACGAAGCATTCTCAACATGGCGGCACCATGCAATATACTCCAGATAACGCAGCCACTGACCGCGTTAAAATCAATCCCACGCCACAAAAAAAGCTGCGATATGGAGGAAATGGTGTCCACAGTCATCAGTGGGGAGACGGTGGCTGGAGTCGGGGGACCAGCCACTGCTCAACATGACCGGACACAACAGCACCAGGGCGAGTAACAACCAGGGACTGGGGGGACAGGAGGAGATTGACACAATGGCACACATGTACAATTGAGCAGAGCACTTCTGCGGACAAACCACGCCCCAGCCCCCAGCCCCCAACTCCCACCAAGAGACCAATGTACCCAAGAATGCAACATCTCAGCACTGTATAAGCATAGAAGTCAAAGACACATCGCAGGAAAGGGATGAGGGGCTGCAAAATCAGAGCAGCAGGGTCCACTCCCCCAAAATGCAGCACACACACATAACATGCAGAGCACATGAACACTGACAACAATGTGTCACAAAGCTCAACACGTCCACAACAGAACACAGGACACAACTGGTGCTGACTGTGTGTAGACACTGGCCAATCACAAGTGGCATTGCAGGGAAAAATGAGTTGATAATGTTCAAGTACAAACACATACACGCCTGTAGTCGAAATGTCCACTGTCCCCATCAAAGAGGCAGCTCCTCCCTAAACATGTACATTGCGACAACATACATGTGAACACATTGTGAACTGCAACGAGGACACCCCACCCCATGCACAGACCACACAGCAGGCAGCACCCACCACCACAGCTCCCTCCCAGGACCCCCACGAAGAACACATGGCCTTCCAACGCCTTGTGTTGGGGTGCCAGGAGCAGCTGACTGAACAGTTGCGGATGGGCTTCGGCCACATGGCAGACAAACTAGATGACATACGTGGGTGTCTATGTCCCATCAGGGACCACTCACAGTAGTCCCTAACGGACACCCACAGTCCACTCCATGCTCTCCAATGTGGCCATGGCTGACATCGATGGAGCCCTGACTCAGGGACTAGAACAACTATTCAGTCAGAGTGGCTCTAGCGATGTCACACGGGAGTTGGTAAACATGCGGAGGTTAATGGAGACCATGGAGTGGGCCAATGCGGAAAGAGAGGCTGCCACTGCTGCACACCAGCGAGTGGTAGCTGGCTTCCTCAATGACCTCAAAACCATCCTCATGGCATTGCTGTCACATGGCCTGGCGCTAATGCATGCTGCTGCTACCACTACATCCACATCTCCGCCCCCTGAAGTGTCAGTACCACACAGTGCAACAGACATTCCACCTCCGGCCCCTGAGGTGTCACTGCCACACAGTGCTGGAGAAAGGCCATCATCACCCACACGTGAGGCACATGGAACAGCAGAGGACAAAGATGCGGATGAAACCTCCTACATGGTAAGAAGGACGCAGTAGCATTCATCTCCGCCAGATGGCCTATTTCTGCTTGGTTCTGCCCTCTGCATCATCACCTTCCACTGTCCCTCGAAGCACCCAGCCATACTCACCTTGGACCGCGACATGGATTCCCGTATTCTGTTTCATCGCAAATGACACAGCAATCAGACTGTGGAGGGAACTCTTCCTCATACTTTGGACCTGTCATTCCCTGAAGGACTCTGGCTGGCCCTCCATGGGCTAACATCATCATGTGGGGTTTGCATGGCCATTTGCTGCTCCAGATGCAATTCTCCACTGAATGTGCATTAAACATTCCGAATCACACAGATGTGTCATGTCTATAGTCTTTCAAGTGTGGTAGTATGGATGAATGTTGGGTCAGTGGCTTCCTCTTACGTCCAAGTGGCTCATGTCGTAGGACTTCGGTCACAGGATGACACATTGCCGAATGTTGTCCGGGTGGTGCCGACGCAATAACCAGGACACACGCATTTGTTACTTCCTTGTCCAGCCCGGTACGGAACCACGCCCAGAGCCCTGGGGTCAGCGCCTCATGTCCCAGGTTTACCCTGTAGTGATCTGCTAATCACAGTTCTAGTTGTCAGCATGCCACAGCCACTCCTTAACAGCTGGTTTACACCCACAACACACCCACACCACACCCATCCAGCACATGTATCACAGGACATGTGACCATGACAAAAAAAGGGCAGAGCGCACGTGCTCGAAGCCATTTCCAACCTCTCTTGAGGTGTATCCGTGTGGTGTGCATGTAGGAATGGGGGCCCAGGGGCCTGCGAGATCATATTCTGCCATCCCGGAGGTGGCATGATGGCATCCGCACCACGATACCCAATCATAGAGGGTCCATAACTTTCAGGGCACAGATTTGGTGGCACAGGATACACTGTGGCCGGCACAGGCACACCGTCATGGGGCGGTGAATTCGGTGCACTGAGGTAGGGGTACCTTAAGTGCTGAGTGGGTGTGCAGCCTACCATGATGCCCCGTCCTGGCGGTCCAGACGTCTCAGGTTTTCTGTGCCCTGCTGGACCGCAGAGCAGTACGCAGTGTAGGCCTGAGACAGCGGGCAGCATGGGACTACCGCCACGTGGCGTCGCCTCCTGGATCACAGAGTTAGTGGCACCTATAAGGCTGAGCAGATGTGCAGTCTGCGATGATGCTGGGTGCACTGGTATGTCCTCTGCCATGGCGAAATCAAGACCTAGCATCATCAAAAGTGAGACCTGGTTGCCTGCGGAGCGGGGCTGCATGATTTGGAGGGTGCCATGTCCGCAGGCCCTCGGCTTGGGGCTTGCAGTGACACGTGGTGGGCCCTCTTTTCCACACGCCGGTGGCGGAAGGTGAACAGTGAGGCCTGGGTGTGCAGGTGTGGGCATACACCGCTGGGTGGCAGGAGGGGCTGGGGTCCAGCTGCCAGGCTGCACAGAGGCTGGCATGCACCGCTGGGTGGCCGGAGGGACTTGGGTGCAGCTGCCTGTGTGCGCAGGGGCAGACAGGCGATGATGTTGTGTGCAATTGTATGTTTTATTCCATTCATCTGGACTCTGTTTCCGATGACAGAACTGTTTTAGATGTGGGACTTGGTGAACTGTACTACATGCCGACACGTGATTGGAGACACACCAGTGGCAGCAGGGGAGCAGTGTGGGTGGGTGCACAGTGTTAGCCCTCTCTCTCCCTGTCCATCTCCTCTATTATCTGTGTCTCCCTCCCCCTCTCTGCCATCTATCACTCTCTCCCCCTCTCTGTCTGTCTATCTCCCTCTCTTTCTCTCTCCTTCGCTCTCTCTCTGTCCCTTGATGTGTATAAGACCCACCTTCTCATCATGATTTTTGTCTTGCAGGCTGTGACCAATGGATTGTCCTGAGGGGAGCCGTAATGTGTCTTCATTTCTGTTCTGTATTTCTTTGAATAACTGTTCATTTGTTGATTCGAAGGTAAATGTGTGATGCTCATTTTTGTGACGACACATGCATGTCACCAGATGTGAATGTGCGACATCAGGCGGATTATTTGGTACATGATTCCATGTAGTTGATGTGGCATGTCTTTGGGGGCCCGGGGAGGGGGGTCCTGGGGTGGTGGCAGTGGGTGTGGGGCCCTCTTGGGTGTCCGGCCTGCATGATCAGTGGCTCCATGGCATCTGTTGCCCTTCAGGTGTGGCTCTGGCCTCAGCTCCCTTTTCTGGTGCAGGCTGTGGTCCAACTTTACACAGGTGAGAGCAGGTGTTAGTTTCCTGCTGCTAACACGCTTATCGCATTTTTTGTAGTTGTATCGCAGATCTGGCTGGTCGTTGAGAATGTTGCAGAGTGGTGTTGTTGTGTCTTTTGGCACGGGAATACCTACTCTGCATCTCATTAGCGATAGTGGCGATGTTTTTTGCGGCTGCTATCGCAGGTAAACTGGTGCTATGGGCTGTTAGCACCAGCTTGTGCATGGGGTGATACGTTTATCGTGACTTTGGCTGCCATAAAGTGCTGTTAACTCGGCGATAGCTCCTTGAGCATATGCCTCTAAATGTTAAAAAATCTCCAACAATACTATTAGAATAAAAATGTTGATCTTCATATTTTTTTGTATGCTGAGTCATTATTTGATGTGTATTTGTTTATGGCTTTTTAAATATTGTTTTGAGCTTCAAATCGACATTGTTTAGACAGAGATCCCCAGTTCTAGTAGTGATTCAGTGGGGTCTGCAGAAATTGAAAGGTTAAGAATTACTGAGGCATGATATGGGTTTCCTCGTGCGATTATATGTCAGAATATTGTAGTTGGAAATTTCATCTGACATAAATATCACCTTCTAAATACTGATCCCAAAAATATAATTTAATTGTGGGTAGACTTTCTACTATTAACTCCAATAATAATAATAATAATAGGCACATTTATAAAGCACAATGGTTACACTAAGACCAGTGTGTCCCCGCGCTGCGGTAGAGTTAGCCAGGATTCATTTACCTCCTACCACCACCCTACTTACCCCGGGGAAAGAGGTACGTTTTTAGTTTTTTCCTGAAACAGCTCCAGTGGGGCAATATTTATGTAACCAATATTTAGGACATGGTACTTATCTCAGACCATATTATAACTATAATATTCTGTTACCACACCCTTCAACCCAGAGTCACAAAGTTTTTGAGCAAAGCTGCTTAAAATGATTTTTTAAATTTACTTTGCAGTGTAAAACTTGTTTTATGCTAGAAATTTGCCTGAAAGTAATATGTTAATTTGCATTACTCTGTGTCATGAAATCATTTCATGGGTGGATCATGGGTATTCCCACGCAACCACCCATGTTTTTTTAAACAGGACCCAATCTATTAAGAATAGTAGACAGATTGCTGCACCAAAAACTACAGCCATTGTGAAGCAGATGTTAATAAGGGGAAATGCGTTTATTTATCCTAACTCTTCTCACTTTGCATGTGTGCTCCTCTGTATAGCACACATCCAAAGTGGGAAATGTTTTAGAGTTTGTCTAGGCATATTATTTTTTACTGGAAGATAACCCTTCCAGTACAAAACCTTTGTTAGACTTAGGAGCAGCCTATAGAGGTAAGAACGGTCTGGGGGGGAGTCGACAGACGAAGACGAGGTAAAGTTACCTTTAAAAAAAAAAAAAAACACTTACCTTGCCCTTGCCGCATCGCTCTTACCTGCATGGGCTGCTCCTGGTTAGAATGTCCCAGACACTTTGCACACTTTATGAATAGTGTATAGTAGTGTGATTCTGATGTTAGTGAAGAATGTGCATTTTGTTTTGCTTTTAAGAGTGCAATGTTTGCTTGGATGACTGTAAAGCAAATGTATTTGTTGTTGCAATATCAGTCACCTCCTCTTTGGGTCGGCAAAAACGGTGTCCATCTTAATGGCTGTCCTATGTGCCTGATGTGGTATCGTTTCCCTCCCATGGAAGTAGTATACCAAAGTTTCTGACATTTCTAACCAGGGCAGTCCTTAATACAATGTTGGTGCAATGTATGTATTGCTTGTTCCATCTACATGTTTGCAGAAGAAGGTGGAATAAAGAAAAATAAAACACTGGAAAGACAGTCATTGTTTGCCATTGGGAAACAGGATAAAGGCAATCTGCTGTGTTAAACGTATTCGTTTTTTGCTTAATGAACAAATGTTACATTGTTCAATAATTATTTTTCGATTAGGTCCGCAAAGGTTTGAGGAGCAAGTGTTAGGTGTGAGGTGCTGGGCCCACCCAATCTTTGCCTATCAAAGCTTTGAATTCTATGACATGCTTTTGATAGAAGGGAAGATGTGTGGCATGGCATAGCTTCTCCAATGCAATTCCAGTTGTGAATGGTATTAAAAGGAAAGTCTCACAAAATAGGGGATCTACTAAGTACATTGATAATCACTTATTTTTTATCTGAGATGCTTTCTTTAGCTAAAAGGAAAACAGGTCATCATTTGCATGTAATCTCGTCTGAAAACAATACATTTGTGTCGGTGTAGGTAGTATTAAGTTAAACAAATATGAGAATAAGAGAACATTTCCTGTCAGACTTTAATATTTGTTAATGAGAGCTAGCTGAACGTTTGCTCATGTGATATCATTTAGCAAAGAAACATATTACATATTAGGTGGGTTATGCTAACAAAACGTCGAACAGCTATTTAATACTGTTTATAGCTTGTAAGTATTCACCTACAGAAGAAGGGAAATAAATGGACAAAGACACTCAGAGTGGTGCGTCTGTTATATGTAAGAGGATAGTTCAAGGAATAGAAATTAGATTTTGCAAAAGTTAAATCCTATATTGGTGTAAAAATATGAATGCTATTTTGGGAGGCTTCTCTGTGCTTTGTTATTCCACTAGGCTTCCCCATACCCAAACCACAGTAGAAGTATTGTACAAGGACATAAACCCGGGCGAAGTCGGCTCTACAAAATATGCATACCATTCAATATGCGAAATATTATTTCAGCTGGCTGAGGTAGACATTGCAGTTCAATTATTATTTCAACCGGTAGGATTTATGGTGCTCTGCATCTTGTCTGGTTATGTATCTAGAAATAGTTTACGACTCGGGATTTTACTGAGCAAGATGGATAACCTTCAACTCCTCAATGGAAACGATTGGACAGAATGGAAATGAAAACTGGTCACACAATACCTCGAAATCATTATTTCTAGCACCAAAAATGTGCCCATCCTAGAAAAGGGCAATTGGACAAGTAATGAACATTAGTTGTAGATAACTATACCTTCCCAAAATTAACAAATCTTCTTGCTTACTTAAAACAAAAACATGAGAATCTTGAAATTTGATATGACATTAAATTACACATACATGAAGATACGCTTACACATATGTAAACAGATGATGCACAGGTAAGTGATCATGCCGCTTCAATATACATTATCTTGTGATCAGGCTCAGGAGCTAGTATTTACATCGTTACTGTTGGAATCTCGGGACATATGATTAGTTAAGATAATTTCTTATTATGTTGAGCTTAATTTTATTTATTTATTTTTGTATTTTATTGACCACGAACGTGACCTGTTAGGGTAAAAGAGCGCTTTACAGGAGACATAGCAATGTACAACAGGCTTAGAATAAAAGAGTACACAACAAATAGGAGGAGGGGGGGTGAATATACATGGGATAGAAGGAATGTACAGTTTGCTTTTACAATTGCTCCATGCCGGCTCCAGGTTTCTTGGCACTTCATGCCGGTAATCCGGGGGAGGCAATAGTCTGGAGTTGTTCAGGGTCTCTATCGAGGTTGGAGGCGAATTTTAAGCGAGAAATGTACCCATGAGGAAGGTTTTGCATCCTTTTTGAAGCATGCCAGGGTAGGGATTCTTCTGATAGCGGGTGGGAGAGGGTTCCAAATTCTTGGTGCGACCCAAGAGAAAGCCTGATTGTACGTTTTTTTTTCAAAAACGTGCAGGTTGGAGCAAGAGGTCTCTGGAAGACCCGGAGTTTCTGATTCCTCTTGACACCACAAGTTTCTGCGCAAGATATGCAGGGGAGTTAGAGTATAAGGCCTTTTGTGTGATGCATACCAGTTTAAGCTGTATTCTGGCCTCAAGAGGAAGCCAGTTCAGCGCTTTTAGGGGTGGAGAAATGTGTTCCAATTTCCTAGTGCCGGTAGGTAGTCTGGCGGCCGCGTTGAGGTAGGCTTTTAAAGGTGCCAAGGAGATCTTGGGTAGGCCTGAGAGGGTAGAACAGCCGTATTCCAATCTTGAGATGACCACTGCTTGGACTGCTAGTTTTAGGTCGGAAGTGTCAAGGAAGGTTTTCAGTTTCCTTAGGTAACTCAGGTGTAATCTGGCTGATTTGGCCATCGCGTTGATGTTGCCCCGCATGTTCAGGTTGGAGTCAAGGATTATTCCCGGAGAGTTGGCCGATGGGCAATTTAAGGCTGTGATAGCCTTAATCCATGCCTGCATCTCAGGATTGGTTTTTGTGGGGGAAATAAGGAGAAATTCTGTTTTCTGTGTGTTAAGTTTTAGTTGATTAGAGGAGAGCCATTGGACAGTCGATTTCAGGGCCTCATTCAGGGAGAGAATCTCCTTGAGAGAGGAGGTTTTGATGTAGGTCTGAGTGTCGTCTGCGTACATATGGTAGGAAATATTAGCGGTGTGTAGTACTTCAGTAAGCGGTTCTAGGTAAAAATTGAAAAGGGTGGGGGACAGGGTTGATCCTTGAGGGACTGCAACCGGAGAGGGAGAAGAAAAAATGCTGTTAATTAGGAATCTCTGTGATCGGTTTTGGAGGAAGGATCTAAACCATTCGGGAACTGAGCCATTCAAACCCATCCTGAGTTTGAGGCGTTCGAGTAGTTTATCATGGTTGAACATGTCGAAGGCCGAGGATAGGTCTAGGAGGATGAGGAGACAGGATTTGCCTTGGTCAAGGGCTTGGAGGGCATCATCCACGATGTGAAGCATGGTGGTTTCGGTGCTGTGCCCAGGTCTGAATCGGTATTGGAAGTCATCAAGTAGGTGGAAGTTATTGACGTGTTGGCTTAGCTGCTTTGCACACACTTCTCCAGCACTTTAGCTAAGAGAGGGATGTTGGAGATAGGTCTGAGATTGTCAGGGGAAGCAGGATCCAGTGACAGCTTTTTCAAAATGGGGAGGACTTGACCGGCTTGCAGAGAATTTAGAATCAATCCCTGCTGGAGAGAGACGTTAATTATTGCAGTCCAACTAGGAATGATGCAATGGACAGCAGCAGCTAGACAGTTGGAGGAGAGCGGGTTGTTAAAATGGTTATTAGGGTTTAACGCAGATAGGATTTTAGAGACAGAGTCTTCATCATAGAGTATGAAGTCGGTCCAGTGTGTTTGATTCTTAGGTGAAGCCAGTGGAGACAGCGTGGAAGAAGGAGGCAGGTCAGGAAGGGGTTGAGGGTATGTGGCAGAACTGAGTTAGTTTCCTAAGGCTATGATTTTGTCAGAGAAAAAAGAGGAGAATTACTCGGATGATATTAGAGAGTTGGGGTTTTCTTTCGATGTTTTGGATAGTATATTGGATTGGTGTTTGACCAGTTAGAAGAGATTGCGGGGTCTGTTCTAGGCATTCGCCAGTTCAGATCTGAAGAATTCTTTTTTTGACTTGCCGATGTTCTTGTTGTAGGCATTTCTGGCCTGGCGGAGAAGTTTTAGATGTGTGGCAGAGGGTTGCTGTCTCCAAAGTCTTTTTGATTGCCGGAGGGATCTTCTCTCATTGTTGAGTGATCCAGTGAACCAGGGGTTTCTGTCTTTGATTTGGGTTCTTTTTAGTTTTCGTGGGGCTAGGTCATCCAGAATGTTCAATATAGTCGCAGAGTAGTGATCATTGAGGTCATTGACAGTAGTGATATGCAAGGAGGGGTCAGAATTGCAGTGAGCCTCCGGTTCCCTGTGGTCCAGGTTCTTGGTGTCTCAGATACTGCGTTTGGGAATCACAGGTTGCGGTGCTCTTGTCTTGTGGGTACCAGGTAATAGGAAGGCAATGGCGTGGTGGTCAGACCAGTCACATGGGTCATTAGAAATAATGTTGACTGTTGACTCCTCAGAGATGATCCAGTCAAGGGTGGCCCCTTTCGAATGAGTTGGGAGTAAACAGGCTTGCGTCAGGGCTTGATCGGCCAAACGATCTTTAATGGCGTTGACATGCGGGTCCTTGGGGTCACTCCAGTGCAGATTGAAGTCACCTGGGAAAATATCTGTAGCGATGGGGGAAGTCTTAGCAGTGATGATTTCCATGAGGTGGTCGGTGAAGGAGTCGTTCCTGCCTGGGGGTGATAGAAGATGTGCAGATTGCACAGTTGGGTGTAGTTGCTGCAAATGGAGAGGGAGAGGTATTCACAGTAGTCAGTAGTATCCACCATGAGTTCAGTGACAAGGAGGTTAGAGAGGTAGATGCAGGCGATGCCTCCTCCTTTTTTGCTAGATTGTCTGTCCAGCCTTGCAATGTTATAATTGAGAGGGACTAAAAGATCCAGGCATGGAGATGAGCATTAATTGAGCCAAGATTCTGTTAGTATAGCTAAGTCGGACTTGTTGTTTAGGATGAGATCAGCAATATCAGCAGTGTGCTTAGCTGCCGATCAGCAGTTGGTTAAGAGACCAGACATCGGAGGGTCAGAAGGAGTGTCGGGAATAGGGGCGGACAGGCGTTCAGGCACTTTGTTGTTTTTAATCACACTTCTATTGCGGAGGGTAGCTGGTCTGTTGGGGTTGCTAGTAACAGTGCAGATGGCCTGTTCGGCAATCACATCTAGTAGACAAAGGGTAACTGGGGCAGAGTTGTCGTCCCTGGGGATGTCAAGGATTTCCTTTTCAGAGAGGTCTAGCGGATTTGGGGTGGCAAGGGTAGAGTTGTAAGAGAGGACAAGAGATAGGGCTTCCTCCTCTGAGAGGTGGCAGGATTGCTTGTGAGGGAAAGGTGTCTCAGGGATAGTGGTAGTGGGTGCTTTGGGAGCTCTGTGATATGATGGGTTGGGGTTCAGCGGGGGCTTGAGGTTAGCAAGTGAGAGTTCGGCAAGGTGAAGGAGGTTCATGAGTTCCAGAATGGAGATATGGATGCTCTGAGTTAATTTGGCAGCTCTGGAGTGCAGAGTTTTGATATCCATGAAGGAGGGAGGCGCTGGAGGGCGGGGGGCACTGGTTCAAGAGCAGTACTATCGCAATGTTTAGTGCGAAGGGTAGAAGGGCTGGCCAAGGGTCTACGGACGGTTCTGTTGGCATAGCCGGGAGGTGTGCCAGAGAGGTTGGGATGATCTGTGTTAGGGACCCTGAGAGGGGTGGTTTGTGGGCTAGCTCGACCAGTAACGTAGGTATTTGGAGGCGTACCAGTCTTACAGTTAGAGTGGGGAGGAAGCGGGGAGGAGACAAATAGTCTAGGGTCGTTTCTGTAAGCAAGGCCAGGGGACGAGCTAGATGGGTTAGGAAGATCTGTGTTGGAAACCCTTTAGGGAGTGGCTAGTGGGTGGCTAGGCACGCTAGACAGGCTGGGCAGAGGGTCGATGGGGCAGGTGCTAGTAACCCTGCCAGTGTCGTGCAAATGGTTTCGGAAGCGGGTAAACTGGCCCGCAAGTTTATTAAGGTTTTTAGTGGAGGCTTGGATCAAAACTATGCCGTTTTTGTAGAGGGTGATAGTGAGGTCAGCTCGCAGGGTTGAGGAGGGTGCTATTGTAAGCTTAGTGCTGTATGGAATGTTCCTGGTTGCGTGTACATTGAGGAGGTGCGCAAAGGTTTTGCGCCAGGAGGAGTTTTTTTCTGGAGTAGAAAATGAGGTCATTAATGACTATGCCGTTGTCTGTGCTGTCAACAAAATCCTTGTCATAAATTGCAGATGTGCCTGAGGAATTAAAGGTCACAAAGCTATTATGGAAAAATAGAAACCAACATGAGTTAATCATCACCAACAATAGTAAGCATTGCCAAAGCCAATATATTTGGCTTTGATGTGTGTGCCAATGCATGTTTACATGTGTTGCACTCACAAATGTTGTTTAACATGTTAAAGTCTGCACTGTTGTATTTTTTCCTGTGCTGGAAAAAAACAGTCAAACTGATTGCTTTATATATAAAAGCATATTGTAGGAATGTTATTGAATGTGACAAACAGCCTGATAACTGAGGGTACTGTTTATAGATGAGATACCCTATCATGCATTCTAAGGTATGCACTTTCTAGATTAGCCAATAAATTGAGGTGAGAGAGTAATACTTCTAGTATACTGTAGTGTAGTTCCTATTATCCCAATAGGCTCTGCGCATTGGAATAATACCTTCAATAGTATAGGCCTAGACCAGACGTTAACTAGGTCTACTACTGTCGATATTAGACTTAAAGTTTTGGGTTTGCCAGCTAGCTCAGAGTTCACTAGAAACTTTCTCGAATAGGCAAGGAGGAGTTGAACCTCCCTGGATAGACAAGAAGGGATTTAGTTTCTGACAACCATAGAACATGACAACTTTGCTCTCCCCTAATCAAGAGTGTATCTCTAGAGTCGTGTGAACAAAAGGCAATTTATTTTACTCAGTCAGTACGTGCATTCTTAGTCTCATCAGATTGTAGAGAAAAGGAAGAGACGGGCGTGTTCAATAAAAGATGTTATTTATTGATCAGTCTCTTTTCTCATACAAGAGAAATGGATCGATATTATTGCAATACTTATGGTTAAGTAAAGTGCATACATTAAAAGCAGAAGTATAAAATAATACTGTAAAAACATTGATATGGTTTCTAAGCCATATGAAGGTTTAAAATGAATAAAATGAATTACATACACATATACATTTGACTAATCGTACTCAACTGCTGTTTCTAACTACGCCTACCCCGTGTACCTGACCTAAGCCTAATACGTGGGCGGGAATAGAAAGTTACAGTTTAAGTTAAGTTTGTTTTTGCCAAGTGACTGACTAAAGAATTCTCTGCGGGGTTTATTCAGTTCTGTACCTGGAATCTAGGATGGATGAGGGATGGTATCTCTTGTCTCTGGTCTTGATATTCCAGGCTGCCTGCGAGGGCTACCCGGAAGCGCCGGTGCTGGATTTCTCGGCAGGAGAAAAACGGCTTCTCGTTCTCAGCGCGTCAGGAAGGCGGGGCTGCGCCAGCGGGGTCTGCTCTGCTCTGGGCTTCGGCAAGTCTGGCTGCTCCGATCTCGTCACCACCGCGTGTGTTTGCATAGGGCAATATCGGTAATATTTATACCTTTAAGGTGCCGAGATTGACGTAAGGATGGACATAGATACGTCAATAAAGATGTCATACGACCAGGTCGTTAGCACATTCTTTTGCTGAAGTTCTCGGTGAAATCAAAACAATGGCCGCAGGGTTTTTCCCAGGTCTGTCATAGGTTTGATTTGTTTTGAGAACTCCGTATGCCTTATCAGGGGCTGGAGGAATATCGCTTGTCTAATTAGATGGCAAGCGTTATGACCTAATCAGATAACACGTTCCTGTGCCGTAGTGTGGCTTTATCAGATAACGGTTCCTGCATCATGGGGGTTTTCTGCCTCATGGGATGGCTGCTAGTTAACTTGTTAGTTTGTTAACCAGAATAGGGTCAGGAATAGGGGGATCGATACAGAACCTATAGGAATACATCACACCCACTCCACGCTAACTATGGACATATTTACTAATCTATGCATAGTAAAACATACTGTAGAGTATCGCGTATACCTTACCACCCCAAAATACATAAATGCATTTTGAAATTATCAAATATACGTAAAAAACAGTCATATGTAATATATGCACTCAAGCTGTAGAATAATGCTAAAGTAATCACGCATATCTATACATTATCACTAATTTGTATATGAGAATTTACACATGAAATGGCTCTTAATACAGAAAAAAGGTTCGAGACCATTCCATCACAGAATAAAATAATTATGAACATACCAGCGGGCAGCTAATGTCTATAAGCTATCTAAAATTAGAAATTTTAGTTCTCTAAGAATAGTTCTTACTTTAAGCAGAAGATAGTGTCCCGAAAAATGCGAAAAATATTTTGGGGCTGCTGAAAAAATCGCTGTCCGTTAACTGGAGGGAAAATTGTTCATGGTATTTTGCTTTTCTAGTTGAAGGTCAAATTCAGGGAACGCCGTGTACGAGCTTGCTCAAAAGTCTCTATTTCTGCTCTGGTGAGAACATCATATCATTTAGACTCTCGAAAAAGTTGTCAACAGCTTCCTGGGAGAGTTCCACTAACTCGGAAATAGGTGTAACCATGCATTCGTGCGCATGATTGTCTCCATTGACATTTTGATTTGGATTGCTGACAGAAGGTCGTACCTGATCGATGCTGCTTTCATCTTGAACTTCACTACCCCTTAATCGTAGTGGTGAAGCTTCCACGAATGCCGTCATCAGGATTGGTAGCCGTTGAGGGCAGCACAAAGCATGAACCTTTGTTGGACTCAACAATGTTTCTGCATCCATTGGCGCATCCGATTGTAGCGTCAGACAGGTGTCTAACACGCATTCTTCTCCGCATAGCAGGCACCTTAATACAGGTAAAACACATCGTTGCCACATTGGTCGAAATGATAGAAACCAAGTCATGTTCAGGTCTCTAAGCCGGGATAGTCCCAGGATGTTTGATATCCGGTCCCAGTATCCAATGGCTAGGATTGTTTCTTCCCTTGTCGCAGGTGTTTTGTCTGTGACATGGTTTGCCATAACGAAATATAAGGACTAAGAATAGGATTCCTGCAATTAGTCCCAAAATGAGGGGAAGTCCGCCAAAAATCGAATGGACGAAATCTGGAAAAATACCCAGTATGGCTTTGAATGGTGTTAATGCCATCGAAAATACTGTCTTACATACTCTTGAGACTCCACTGGTATCAGAAATATTTAAGATTTCATTCAGGATTTCTGCGAAATGTATGGGGGAATTAGTTGATAACAATGAATGTATCTCTGCAGTCGTCCTTGCGACTTGGAGATCATACGTTTCTTTTGATCACGTGAGCCTTGTCGGCGTCTGAAGAAGCACTGTTTTCATTCTACTTAAAGTATCTATTCGAATAGAAGTAATTTTCAAGTTGGGCCATGCCCTTGCCTCCCTGTCTGGAAAGGAGCTGGTGAACAATAAGTGTCCACAGCACTTGACCTTCGCTGTCGTAGTTACGAGATAAGGAGTCCCGGGCATAAGACTACAACATCTGCGATCTACAATTAGAATGTAACTCCCATTATAGAGTCTTTGAAAGAATGGTTCTATCTCTGTAGCAGATGTGCCTAGCTGGTGACATGAAAGGTTATTTGAGTTCCCTTCACAGGCTCCATGCAAACTAATTCCATTACACAGAAGTGTACCGCTTAGTGACATCGCACAATTATTGCCACTAAGAAACACTTTCTGTCCTTTATTACTGACACATGCATGTGAATAGGGCAGGTTCCATGTTGTTTTAATGTACCCTTTTCCCAATTTTTCGTACATGCCAGCCTGTATATATTTTTGGCAGTATTTAAACCTGAAGGTTGATATTGGAATATTAATTATCCCATGTATTATCCATTCACTGACAAGTCGTTCTGACATTGTCACTGGTAATCTTTCGAGTTTCTCAATGCTCAGGATTGTATAATCAGCACCCTTTTGTGCCATACTGATTTGTCTATCAGTAAGGTTAAAGATATGGAATAGTGACGTTGTGTTGATTAAACGCCAAGGCACATAGCCTTAACGCAGATTTTGTAACGTCCAGCCTAGCTGTACTATAGAGCGCAATTGGGACTGACCGTGTTGTAATAACAGTAAGTCTTGCGATAATATGTCGATTGCTGAAGACACAATGCTGTCCAAAGAAAAAATTCTGGAGGACAGAGTCATTAACCCATTGTCCACTACAGAAAGTGATTTGTCCAAATTAATACGGTCAATTTCCCGTATCCTTTCTGCTGTCTCAATTTGAGTAACCTTCCAGGCCTCGTTGTATGCTGCATATACAGAGGCTGCTATGAAACGCTTTTGACGCCGTTTGCGTGGTCCCATAGTGAAATCACGCAAGTCAGCACCATCAGTAAGTAAAGTTAGGTGTTGCTTAATTTCTGCCAGTGTGGAAGTTTGTAGCCATTGAAGGCATAATTTGCCCACACTGTAGGTGGTTATTATCCCTGGGTGATGTCTTTGGGGATATCTAGGGTCTGGCCTGGTCATTTTGAACCCCTGTGTTTTGTTCAGGAATCTGTCTTGACAGTTATTAGTATCTGTGGGCCAGATCAACCACTGTTTCCAATCTGGATGTGTTCTGTTTTGGTTTAATACATAATTTACGTCTATCTCTTCATCTGTAGAGCTATTGCTGTGCATTGTTGGTTTTGGAATAGACGGTTTATTTAAGTCTTTGATTTTGGCTAAGCCAAGACAGGTAGTTTGTTGAACAGTGTCATTTAAAAATATAATTTGTTCTGGGATCATGCAGGCTCTAAACAAAGATTCTATACCCTGTACTTGCCATTCTTTTGTACCCCAAACACTCTTTACTTCAACATTTTTGTCCCAATAATCAAAACCAAAAGTATTCATTTGTTCAAAGAATGAGTATGAATATATCAATTTCGTGTTTGTTATCATGGTCTTTGTCCCTGTCTTATTTGACAATTTGAAATAAAATGTTTCAGCATTACTTATGTTAAAACCTGAAAAGTATGAATATTTGTCGTAAACGGTTCTTGAGCTTCCTTTTGGAGGGGTTGCACAATGTTCCCATTGATTATAATTTAAAACATTTCTAGGTTGTGCAGATCTATGTAAAAAATGGTTACCATAGTGGTTGTAGCAATGCATACTATCATAATTTGTAGAACCCTGCAAATAATCATGTTTGGTAAATTTAGCAGACATCACTAAGTCAGACATCATATTATTTATACTTTCGAAGTCCCAATCATCAGCAAATGAGCTTGGTTTTACAAAGTCACTCAATGAGATCTTAATTTGGTGTGGATATTTCAGGATTTCAACCGGACCATAGATTTCATAGTCAGTGTTGTCCCATGCTACCCCACCCGGTATAGGATTGGCTGTGAAGTTGACTGAAGAAAGTTCTCTTTTCTCGACGTGTGAAGATGTGTGTGGTTTGAGGATCAAGTTGATTTTCTGACTTGCTGTGTCCATTTTAGCATATTTTCCCTCAATGAAGCGTCCCAAAGTAAGTACCATGATGAGCCAAAGTATGAGGATAAATGCACCAAAACCCACCCAAAATTCGATCCATGGAGAAATTAGATATGTTTCTTTCAGTTGTTTCAAAAGTTCTTTAGCTTTATCTTTAAAGGTTTTTGATGATGGCTGTGTCTTTGATTCACTGAAGCCTTCAGAGGAATCATCGAAGTTTATGAAGTAGCCGGATGCAGTTCTGTCAATTGTTCCAATTGCTTCAGGATTAATGTTCCTTGCATTATCATTTGGTACTTCATTATAGATTGGTGGGTCTCTGCTAAATGTTTTTATTTGGGTTTTCAGAGGTCTAAGTTCCATTGCATTGTTGCATAGTCCTTGTTGTTCTTCTGTAGGCGTTTCGAATGTGATTAGCCTCTTTGTTAGGACCTCTGTACTGGTAGCAAACCTTGGTGTTCTGCTACTTATGGGGAGTCCACTTGGCCTACTATTTGTTATCGGCCACATGATTGTGGTTTTACCAGGTCGATGGATACAACTCGGTTCTCCTTTTTACCAGCAAGTGGCGGTAGTACAACTGATCTTGTCCCGTTGATAGACAAGACAGGAACTGCTTTTCTGTAAGAAGGCCCAAATTCCTTCTTTACCGTGATCTTTTCTCTGACTAGATCCCGACTTTTGGAATCCAGACAGGTCTTGCTGGGACAGGTGGTGGTTCTTCAGTGGTTGTTGGCTGCTGTTTCAACTTTATGTTGCTCAGGTCTTTTCTTGTTTCGTTTAAGTCCTGTAAAATAGCCAAACGGTCTTTGATATCAAAGCTTTTTTCCTTTACCACTGAAGTCTGACTGTCAAGGTCAGAGATTAACATCCTAGTTCCAAATAATAATTCGTACGGACTGAATCCCTTCAGAGAATTTCTTGGCAGGTTATTTAGACTACGTTGGACACTTATTAGATGTTTGACCCACCCAGCTCCCGAACCTAATACCTTTTCTGTTATAGATAGCTTTATGCCTTGGTTTTTTCTTTACACCATCCCGTATCCCTCAGGAAGGAAGTGAGAAGATTCCCGCTGTGCTATGCTCATTTGGCCATGTTTCCCCTCAGGCTGGAGGGCTAGAGTGAAAACAATGGTCAAACGTAGCATGCTCTTAGCGTATATGCCATTTAGACTCACAAATCTTTGTATAACAGTCCAGACGTCAGCCGAGTGCTGGTGATCTACATTATAAGTGGAAACTAGCCTGTATATGTTAATCGCAAGCCTTGCTTTTTACTGTTGATTTTTTCTGGAGTGAAACGACACGGTATTACACCGTTTCTCTCACCACTGCGATTCTTGTTGCAGTTTGGGCAGTTTTTTACAAACATGGTGTGATGCAGGCTCATGCTTGGCCACCAGTACCTTGATTGTAATTCTTCCAGAGAATCTTTTAGTTTGAGGTGTCTGAGACCCTCGCCCATATGTGCGTCTGCGATTAACAAGTTTCTCCTGTCCATGTTTGGAATCACTCTATCCCCCACTCCAGGGATTCGAGCAAAAGGGACGGAGTTTGCATCGATTATGTATGTATAATTGAGTGGATAGTTGATCGGTAGCGCTGAGCAGTCGCCTTTTAATGACGTTTTCACCGCCTGCACTGTTTCACCGTCAATATACTTCACTGTACGCTTTTTTCGAACTACGGAAGCCGATTTAGTTGCTACCGCTGTGGCTGTCTCAGCCAATGAATTCCCTGCAACGTGAACGCCATCACGCTGATGACTCAGTGAGTGTGTCACGTGAGTCTTTGGTAGTTCTTTTTTGTAAAAGAGCTATTTGTTCCCAGAGCAGTTTCTGCTTTATTGTTGCATCTGTGTCATCTTTGTAACCGTTTTGAATCCATGTCTGCAAATCGTTGTTATATGATTTGACGCAGTAATATGAATCGGACACTATAAGTGTCGGGAATTCGCGATCCGCATTATCTAGCGCCATTTTCAATGCTATTATTTCAGTCTGTTGTTCTGAATTAGTTTCTACTGAGTGTGTTTTTGTTATTAGAGGTTTTAGTTTACCTCCGCGCCACACTTCTTTTGTAATCTCACATGTGGGGTTGTATGCTTGTTCTCCCCAAACGGAGGGTTGAGCATGTCCGTCTGTATAGTTTACACAAGCGTATTGTCGTAAGGGCAGAATGTCGATTGGCAGAGGGAATGTTCTTTCATATTCTAAATTTTTTAATTCCTTTAGTTCTGGATCAAAGTAGTAGTATACTTTTTCCGTTGTAATGGAATTCACCCATTGTATCCATTCCGGATTCAATGTTGTTGTTGGTAAATTACACGGTGTTGTTAATTCCTCAAAGGCTGATTCTGCTGTTCTGACTGTGATACGTCTACCGTCAGCTTGATCTTTTTCTCTAGCTATTGCGGTTTGAACTGCATGAACAATTTTTTCTTTAATGCTGAATTTCTGTTCAGCTTCTGTGTACAAGTGTGATTTGAATGCAATTGGTACCTTTTCTCCCTCATTAGAGGTCAGGTATGTGAATCCGCATCTTCCTGGGATGACTCGAATCACAAGATTGCGTGTGTTATCACGTGTTTCTAATTTTGTTTTAATTAGCATGTCTGTTTGTAAGGATCTCAGAATTTCTGTGTGTATTTGAGTCCAATTGGTTCTTTTAAAATCTGGTTTTGACTGTACGTTTTTTAGTGTTTTAGGTGCTTGGAGTACGGCACATTTCTCTAGAAAATTGTCAGCCAGGCTACACTTGATAATTCATATCCTAAGAACAGGACTGTCAGATGGGCAATTCTGGATTTTTTAAAGTTGAATTTGTAACCCTCTGCTGCGAACCCAAGTATTATGGTGTTCACTCTCTTCAAGTGAGTCTCCAAGTCATCATCTGTTAAGTATATGTCGTCGACATACGATAATGCTTCGTCGTCATATGTTTGTAGTAATTCTGTTACTCTCGCTGAGAATACCCCTGGGCTATTCTTGTACCCCTGGGCTAACCGACAGAATTGTTTTTGAGTGCCATTTATTGAGAATGCAGACAAATATCTGCTCTCTGGTGCTATGTTTTGACAAAAGAATCCATTAGAGATGTCTAATGTTGTTTTGTATTTTTTGCGCACTATGTTATTCATTAGTGCAGCACTATGCGAGTTTTGCACTGCAAAAGTTTTGCAACATGAGTTAAGGTGTCGGTAATCCAAAACTAGACGATATGAATTGTCTGGTTTGGAGACCGGAAACAAAGGATTGTTCATTTGTGAGGTGCAAGTTTCAATCACCCCCTGGTATTCTAGCTGATCTAGGATTTCTTTTACCTGTTTTTTAGCTTCTTGCTTAATTGGTTACTGCCTTTGTGCAGTAGGTTGTGATTTTAACTGGATTTTGTGAGGAGGAGAGTCCTCATCCCATCCTACGTGATTTTTATATAAAGCAGGAGCTAGAGCTACTGCCCACTTTCTAGCAAGTGTGTATTTTTTATGAATTGGGATGTGATTTGAGAAGGCAGGCATAATTATTTCTTCGCCATGAGGGCAATCCCTGACAAACTCTGGTGGCCAGTCTTTTTCAGCTAGAAGGATGTCATAGCCCTTGGAGAGATTGTCCCAAAATAGTCCCCTTATTTTTCTAGTCTTATCCCCCTCTATATGTAAAGTTATTTCGTATATTTTGTGAGGTTTGCTAACTCTGGTGTCTGCAGTTTCCACTTGAAGATATTCATTCGTGTCCACTGTCTCCAGATGATTCATAAGGACTTTGCGAGCTATGCTCACTTCTGATGCGCTGTCTAGCATTGTCTGAGCCCATTCTCCGTTTTTCAGTTGTGTCCTCAGTATTCTCGGCATTGTTAACTACCTTGATACTGGCTACCTTCTTTTTTGGAAATTGTAGTTTCTTTTTTAGATGAGCAGGTTCCTTGTCTTTGGACTTGGCGTGCTCTTCTCTTTGTTCTGATCGTCCTCTTCTTTCCGATTTCTGCGAGGAAGTCTGAAAAGATTGAGAGGGACGTGTATCAATGTCTTGATATCTATCAGGCTTCTTTATATTATCCCTATTTCTAAGGTTATATCTTTTCCCAGAGGGGTCACTCTGGGGTGACCTGTGTCTTTGGTTCGGAGATTTTTCTCTTCGCCTAGGAGACTTTCCTCTGGACTGGAATTTCTTTTCTTTAGGATTGGATTGTTTGTTTCCATCCCAGCTCTTTTTTTGTGATGTTGAATTATTATTGAAAAATATTTTTTCAGGACTTTCAATCAGTTGTAGTTTTACTGGTATTCCACCTAAACTATCTCTACCTAGTTCCTCATAGGATTTTTCTATGATTCTGGCAATTTCAGCTGGTTGGTCTGCTATATCTGTCTCCTTTAACCTCTGGCGGATCGCCACGTTTGCTGCTTCTCCTTTTATGTTGGCTAATAATATAGCCGAGACCTGCTTGAAGTCTTTTAGTAGTTTCATACCAAGAGTTAAAGCGGGTTCTGGACCATATTCATCTTGAATTTGTTTTAGCACATCTGGTATTACCAAAATGGATGGAACACCGTGCGTTTTTGTGTAAATGGAAGCAAAGACTGTACCCCAAGTGTCACAGTCCTCAATGTGTGGTGCGATTCCCATTGGAAGACAGATAGTCAGAATCCTGTGTTTTTCTTACGGGGTGGTGTCTGGAAACACAGCCTCTATTTGGGTGATTTTTTGTGCTAACCAGAATGGTATTTGTTCCCGTTTAGCTGGTACTTTACCTAGGCAGGATTGAATGTTCTGTGGTGTAATTTTATTTGTGTTCCCCTGGTGAGGGGTCAGCTGTGGAATTTTAATTGCTGGCTGAATTGTTGAAGTCCGCATCACATATTGGACTAATTGTCTATGTATTTTTATTAATTATTTTAGTTGTACTAAAAGATCTGCTGCAGGCATTCTTTCGAACTCTGGATGTGGTGTGTATCCGGCTAGGACCGGCCACGTTGCTCCTGGTCTACCTAAAGGACCGAGCCTGGTGATGTGATTATTATGTTTTAGGGCGCCATTAAATAAGAGCAAATGCTCTTGAAATTTAAGTGGTACTTCCACCTCCTCGAAAGGAGTGTACATTTCAGGAGGTTCCTCTATTTTGTAATAGTGGAAGTACTTTGTTACAGCATTTGCTGCTGGAAAATGTATCCATGAATAGTATACCTCTGTCTGCCGATATTCGTGTGCCTCAATTACGAATATGACTGTACCACCTCTAGGTGTCAGTCCATTTTCTATAAGTTTTAAGGTTATAGATTTCCTTTTGATGACCGGGATGAGTATTATATCCTGGTCTGCTTCTTGCAGTGCAGTATCAGCTGCTGCGAGTTCAGTTGCTAATCTAACTGCCTCACTTTCATCATCACTGTCTACCATTTTACCGACAGGATGGTTACTTTGTTTGTTTGCAGATCAGGTTTCTTATGGAAACAAAGATTAGATGCACAATATTTTGGAACGGTTTATCCTTCAACGTTGACTAAACCAAGTACCATACATAGGAGTTTCCTCCTGCGAGGTTTGGCGGATATTACCTTTCACCCACTCCAGACGTCTTTGGAGTATTATGGGAAAAAGGGGTCTGAGTGAGAAAGCACGACTGAGTTACTCTAAATGTCTTACGTTAGTTTTATCGCCCTTCCAAACGCGTTGGGCGCCATGTAGTGTAGTTCCTATTATCCCAATAGGCTCTGCGCATTGGAATAATACCTTCAATAGTATAGGCCTAGACCAGACGTTAACTAGGTCTACTACTGTCGATATTAGACTTAAAGTTTTGGGTTTGCCAGCTAGCTCAGAGTTCACTAGAAACTTTCTCGAATAGGCAAGGAGGAGTTGAACCTCCCTGGATAGACAAGAAGGGATTTAGTTTCTGACAACCATAGAACATGACAACTTTGCTCTCCCCTAATCAAGAGTGTATCTCTAGAGTCGTGTGAACAAAAGGCAATTTATTTTACTCAGTCAGTACGTGCATTCTTAGTCTCATCAGATTGTAGAGAAAAGGAAGAGACGGGCGTGTTCAATAAAAGATGTTATTTATTGATCAGTCTCTTTTCTCATACAAGAGAAATGGATCGATATTATTGCAATACTTATGGTTAAGTAAAGTGCATACATTAAAAGCAGAAGTATAAAATAATACTGTAACAACATTGATATGGTTTCTAAGCCATATGAAGGTTTAAAATGAATAAAATGAATTACATACACATATACATTTGACTAATCGTACTCAACTGGTGTTTCTAACTACGCCTACCCCGTGTACCTGACCTAAGCCTAATACGTGGGCGGGAATAGAAAGTTACAGTTTAAGTTAAGTTTGTTTTTGCCAAGTGACTGACTAAAGAATTCTCTGCGAGGGGTTATTCAGTTCTGTACCTGGAATCTAGGATGGATGAGGGATGGTATCTCTCGTCTCTGGTCTCGATATTCCAGGCTGCCTGCGAGGGCTACCCGGAAGCGCCGGTGCTGGATTTCTCGGCAGGAGAAAAACGGCTTCTCGTTCTCAGCGCGTCAGGAAGGCGGGGCTGCACCAGCGGGGTCTGCTCTGCTCTGGGCTTCGGCAAGTCTGGCTGCTCCGATCTCGTCACCACCGCGTGTGTTTGCATGGGGCAATATCGGTAATATTTATACCTTTAAGGTGCCGAGATTGACGTAAGGATGGACATAGATACGTCAATAAAGATGTCATACGACCAGGTCGTTAGCACATTCTTTTGCTGAAGTTCTCGGTGAAATCAAAACAATGGCCGCAGGGTTTTTCCCAGGTCTGTCATAGGTTTGATTTGTTTTGAGAACTCCGTATGCCTTATCAGGGGCTGGAGGAATATCGCTTGTCTAATTAGATGGCAAGCGTTATGACCTAATCAGATAACACGTTCCTGTGCTGTAGTGTGGCTTTATCAGATAACGGTTCCTGCATCATGGGGGTTTTCTGCCTCATGGGATGGCTGCTAGTTAACTTGTTAGTTTGTTAACCAGAATAGGGTCAGGAATAGGGGGATCAATACAGAACCTATAGGAATACATCACAATACTTTACTATACTGTACTGTACAGACTATACCATACTATAATATGCTAGACTGTACTATACAACGCTATACTCTACTATACTATACTATACTTAAACCTAAAAAGTAAATGGGACAAATGCAAAAAGGCACCGTCACCAACTGAGTCTTATGACCATCTGGAAAACCAAGAGATCTTAAAAGTACTTACATGTATGAGTATAGACAGAAAAAAGAGACACAGACTAAATGCAATTGCAGAAAAACAGTATTCTGCTCCCTGCAACACTGAGAAGGACACATTTTATTGATCAAGTGAATGTAAGAATGAATGCATTTGCACTGCTACCAGACATGCATTCTGGTGCTGAGGATCGCTGAACATCTGACTGAAATAATGATGAATGAGGAAGGTCGAATCAGGAGTTTATGAAACATTGCATGGCCAGAGGTAGGTCTGAAAGTAATTGGGAGTATGTTGTACGGCTTAGAGGCTAATTAAGAGAAACTATTTTTTAACCCCTTCGGTGCTCATGACGGAGCGGTTCCGTCATGAGCGTCGGTTGAGCTGTGCTCATGACGGAACCGTTCCGTCATGACCACGCCCGTTTCTATTATGGCCCAGCACCGGAGGGGGAAACGCGGTCGCACGGAAAAGGTTAAAAGATTCAAATTCAAAAAACAAATTCGAACGTTAAAGTAATTTTTTTTTTACTATCCATTAATAATTATTAAAAGTGGTGTATTGCATTCATTACAATTAATTTAATTATGTTTGAATAAAATAATGTTACATGATAATGCTTAAAATACAGCTATTAAAATAGCTTATAATTAAATAATAAATGTTTTATTTTTATATACTTTTCAGCATTAGGTTATATTTATTTATATTTTCAACTATTTTAAATAATGTAATTATTTTTTATCAAATTTACCATTATTCACTGTGGAGTTTTATTTTAAGTCACTACCTTTTTCATTTTCTATGGGAAGGGTTTGCAGTTTACGTGTTTGGATATTTGTTTCCTGGACTCAGGAATTTATTACGAGTCCTGGGTCAAGGATCCCACGGTGCTCACGCAGCGGTCAGGAGCACTAATATGCTGGTAGTGACACTGCAGCGCCTCAAAGCATGTTAGGAGTTGCCTGTCCACGCCCTTTTCATGATGGTGAGCCCCCATGAATAGGCTGGCAGAGAGGCAACAAAGGGGGCCCTAACAGGGCCCCCTGCCACTATTGGACCTGGGGATGCATGTGTGGAGGGGCACCTGTAGTGCCCCCTGGTTTGCACCTCCATTTCCTGCACAGCTTGACATGTATGCCACACTATGCAGAAAGTTGCAGTTGGGGTTCTGTGAGCAGCGGTCTGCATGTTAAGCTCTTCTATGACCCTAACAGACGGCTGCTGTCAGACCACCGCAGGACAGCCCGCCAGACCAAGATTTAACTCTTAATGTGACGGGCGGTAGCACCACAGTTATGGTGGTCCTACAGCAGACATCGCATTGCACAGTCCGCTGTAGAACCACCAAAGTCACAAAAAGCCCAAAATACTGTTCCTTTTTGCCAGTAGTAAGTTACACTCATAAATGTGGCACCACCACATTTTTCAGGGGGTCTAGACGTGTAAGTCTACACTTCTGAGTAACTTTACATTTGGATTTTGTGTATAGTCAAAAGTAGTAAAGTTTCTTCAAAAGTGTAAGAGTAAATTTACATTTACAAATTACTCAAAAGTGTAAATTACCTTTAGGAATAGCCCTGTATACATTTGGTTTAATGCTTTTCAGTATACCCTGTTTTGGAGATGTGTAAAAGCTGGAAAACATGACCTCAGTCAGTTGTGTGCGCTTTTAGGTTAGCAACCTTCACAGTAATTTAAAACCATGCAGCTGTTTTAAAGAACAGCCTGGTGGAAAATATTTTGACCAAATGATGAAGGTGCATTTTTTGCACTTATCACTCTTTGCACAGGTGGTTAAACCCAAATTAACATTAGTGGTAGAGGTGTGGGCAAACAAAGGAAGAATGCATTTTAAGCAATAACCTATTTGAGTCCACGCTAAATTAGGTTGGTCAATAGCATTTGTGCCAAACGAGGCTTGCGAACTGCCTCCACAAGTTACTAGTGACTTCTATTTTGAAGGCACTTTTAAAGGCAGCCCACACTAAGTTGCATTGATGTTCAATTAATTGTAAATTATTTCAATTAATATGTGGGATAAAGTACCCCCTGCCATAGAGTATAACGATGTGGCAAGTCATCAAGGAGTTCCGTGACCATAAAGCAAAACAAGGCTGAAGTCTGAGTTCATTTGTAATATATTGGAACTCCAAGGTGACTTACTGTGTTCCTTTTAATACATGGTCACACCATCACCTATCCCACAAACCTCTTTAACCCTTGATGCAGGTGTGCTTCTTGTATATCAACTGCAGAGTATAGATGGCTGTTAGAAATTGTGTTTCTGGTTGACAGAGGTATGCACCCTGTTCAAACAACAACCTCATTCCTAGTCAGGGTAATTCAGATACACACCCTAAATTAACCTGTGCTCACCCCCTGGTAGCTAGGCACAGAGCAGGCAGTCTTAACTTAAGAGGCAGTATGCATGTATGCAACACTTAAAACAGTAAACCAATAAAATCACCATACAAAAAGATTCCACACCTGGTTAGAATAATAGAGCTTAATTTAATGAAAGAAACAAGACCAAAACAACAAAAATCCAATGAGCAGAACTGGAGTTATGACATTTTACAGAATAGCTAGAAATATAGGGCCCGATGTAGGTAGGCAAATACCGGTCGGAAACAGACGAAAATACCGATTTTTCGGCTGTTTCCGACCGGTATTTGGATATTGAGATGTAGGGGCATGTTAAATTACAGAATCTGTAATTTTACCGAATCTGTAATTTTTCCGATTTGGTAAAATACCGAATCGGTAAAATTACCGATTCTGTAATTTAACATGTAGGTAGCACTGTAATCAGTGCTACAAGGGTTTAAGAATTCGTTATGTACCACAAACTTGAAGTTGGTGGTAAATAATGAAAACCCTTCAAAAAGCATTTTTTTTGCTTTACAAAATGTGCCATGTTGCAGACATACATGCCCTAAGGGCATGTATGTCAGCAACATGTGCACCATGCACAATTGAGGCGTGCAACAGGGTGTCAAAGTGACACTCTGTCCCCCTTGCAAATTCGGTAATTTTACCAAATCGGTATTTAGCGATTCGGTAATTGGCATTGATTCCTATGGGCCTCAAGGTCCATAGGAATCAATGGCAATTACCGAATCGGTAAATACCGATTCGGTAATTACCGAATCATTCCGATTCGGTAATTTCAAAAGTGAAATTACCTACATCCCATTTATCTACTCTTAAATACCGAATCGGTATGATTCGGTATTTAAGAGTAGGTAAATCGAGATTACCTACATCTGGCCCATAGTGCTTAAAAGCATAAGGTGCCAAACAGAGATATTTGGTCACGCTAGACTGGGTCAAATCAAAAATGTTCAGGCATACCATGATAGACCAAGCTTGTCCCACTGCAAAGTACCTTGGTTGCGTCGTCGATGAAGACCCAATGCATAGAGCAGGGGATGAGATGCGTTGTAGAGAATTAATGGAATGGTGCACTAGTGACAGTATTTCGTTCACTACTGTCAAGATAATCAATCTGGGAAAGTATCCAATTTTGTCATCAGTTTTATTTACTTGGTACAAAATAGTATAATCCAACCAACGCGTTTCATTCAGATTGGTTGCTTGAACCTCATCAGGGCTGTGGATAATACATACATAAAAACATAAATATACACATAATAGACACATCTGCAAATTATTCTTTATTGTTTTTTTTTTACACAATTTCGGAATGTCCAATCACAAAAATACATTAAAAAAAGACAACCCTCACAACATAGGTAGATTTGTAACAAAATATACTTTCTGGAAGAAATGGCACACATACATAAACATTACTAGCGCATGGAAGTGATTATTCTCTGGGATTAATCCGTTAAAAATGTGCATGCCAAAGAAAACAGCAAGAAAGACAATAACAAAACATTAAAACATTTAAAAAATGTGATAGGACTATCATCAGGGTACTACAATTAAAAAATGAACCTGTAGAGCACCGTACAGAAACCAGAAAAAGGGAGCACAGGTGAGAGAAACAAAAGATTATACAAGACTACAAAAAGAGGTGTGAAAAGAAAACACGTAAGAAAGTGTAGAGGGAGCCGCCATGGGTTCCCGGTTTGCAACCTCTTATGCCAGACTATTTATGAACTGGTATGAGAGGGAGCATGCCTGGGGCAGAGGTGCCTCCCCCTGAAATAAGTACATCATTTTCTGGGGGAGGTACATATATGACATTAACTGTATCTGAGCGGAACCGAAGGACTCTCTACTCACCTACCTGGTATACCTGAATGATAACCTATATAACGTGAAACTTACTATACACCATCACAAGAAACACATAGATTTCTGGACATACATTTTTATGTCAAGGATGGGGTTGTGCAGAGCACTATGTACTGGAAAAAGATTGCATGTAATAATGTTTTCATGCTTCTAGTGCTCATTTGAAATCTGTGGTCAATAACATCCCTTATGGGGAGATGGTATGCACTAGGTGCATCTGCAGTGAGGAATGCAAATTCCGTGAGAATATTGAAGATATTGAACAATGCTTCTTTCACAGGGGGTACAATCACAAGAAACAAGAATGGGGTGAACAGAGAGCAATTTGCTTACCCAGCTCAGACACACTGAAAGAGTGCAGACAGGAGGCTAGGTTCAAAAGAACTGATTCTATGCAATCTGGGAGAAAACTAGCCTTCTACACGAAGTACACTGTTCTCAATAACAAACTATTTAAGGCGCTCAGGAAACACTGGCATTTGTTATGGGACATTCCCAGGCTATGCCCACACATCAACATCAACACCACAATAGTGTACAGGAGGGGCTGCACCGTACGTAAATCCCTTTGTCCTAGTCATGTCACATCTACTCCCCCCATAAAAACGTGGCTACCCGTGGGACCGTTCGGCTTTTTCACATGCAACAACTGCAACATGTGTCAATTTGGGCACAATAAACAGAAGGAATTTCTCTTTAACACTAAGCAGATACATAAGATCAATCATTTTATAAACTGCAATACATCACACATGGTATACATATTGGCTGTTTGTGTGAACTCAACTACCCAGGCATACACATTAGTTACTGGCGTATTTAGTTAAAGAACATAATGTCTACAATAACGATATACAACTGCTTTCAAGTATAAAGTGGATTTTAATATCTTGAAGTTTTTCCTTCATAAAAAATCATTTGATAAAATCATTTGTTCAATACTGAGGATTGATAGAACCTTCACTGTAATGTTGCATATCAATACATGATTTGAAAATTAAAAAATTTGTCACAGAACAATATAAAAATGGATGGTTTCCTGTCGACGCGTTTCGACACGTGGACTGTGTCTTCATCAGGACTGTACCATCAGAATGCTGTTAAAATATGGAGAGGATTGTTGCCAAAGTGACGATATTCTTTTTGGTGGAAAACGCACGGTTTGCAGTTTTATGGGAAAATATTGGTTACCTTCGGTTATATGTTGTGAGTCACTCGTTATATAACACTTAGTCTCTAATAATGGCTGATGGGTGCACGGGACTAGCACATCATCGTTAATCGATAGGTTTTTTCCGAGATGTGTGGTTTAATGGACCATCCGGTAGCACAAATATAAGGACGTTCCGTTTACCAATAAAGTATGGCGGCGTTGTCCTTTATATGGGTTGTATACGGCATATACATTTTCAGGGTTGCGGCCAGATTTCCCGTGTATCGGTATTGGAGCTGTCTCTCGCGTGGGCAGCGTGCGGCGTCTTGGATTGTTTGGTACATATTGGCTGTCCATGCAATTTGATCTAGGTGGGCAGTACAAAACGCAGTCTTGCGACCAGAATCCAGGATTATTGCGAGCTCTTACATTTTCGGATCTGAGATACCCCATAACAGAGCACTATAGGGTAGCTCACATAGAGAATCCCACTTTTTGATTCTATTAAATTGACCACATCAAGGCTAGCCCAAGGGGTGGGGACAGAGAATTGGCAGTGAGGCAATGTGAAACCTAGTGGATTTGCAGATTACAATCTGTGATCAAGGGGCACAACACGGACAATGAATTTCACTATTTTCTGAGATAAGGTGAATGGCTGTCCTATCAATCTAACAGGCCAATGAGCATGGGTTCCTAGTGCAGCTTACGTACATCTTTGGACCTCTGTCTTTACTATGATCTATTCCTTTATTAAGTGACACAAGGGTACAACAACAGTAATCTGTCTGGTGTTTGAATTTGGCTGAACTATGTGCATTTATACGCTGTGTATCTATATTCCACACTCTATGCTATGCCAGTTGTTACTCATGGCTCCTGGGTTTGTGACGATCGCATGGAATGCCAGTTTCGAGAACGGTATGCCTTGACTTTACAGACCCTTTTCCTTCAACACAACCTACATGTCTGATGGCTGGATGTATGACGTTACAACGCATACTTTTACAATGCCTACCTTTACATCGCAAGTTTTACAACGCATACCATTACAACGCATAATGCTTTTGGGCACTGGATAGTGAATAGTTTTATTTACTATTCCAACTCCAGTCCCCGTGGATAGTAGGGAAGGTGTTGGATAGTACATTAAACCTATTCCCTATCCTAGAGCGCCCCCCAGTGCTATGCGTTGTAATGGTTTGCGTTGTAAAAGTTACGTTGTAATGGTAGTTCGTTGTAAAAGTTTCGTTGTAAAGGCTGTATACCCTGATGGCTTGTTGACATATTGGGGATGGTTTGCCCCTGGCTTACCTGGCTCTCTCTCTATTTGTTTGATCATTTATACATTGTCAATACAAACATTATGTGTGAGGCACCACCTCACTTCAAGTGTGTCTTTGGACTTCTGTGTCCTTCTTGAGCTGGCATATCCAGATTACCTATCTGGACCCAGTGCAACTTCCTCTTCATTTTCGAGAGGACAGATTTAAAGTCCATTACCTTTTCCCGCTGTCGATTGCTTCAGCTCCAGTTACAAGAATATTCCTGGTCCTGAGGAGAACCGGACAAAGGGTCTGGTTCGAAACGCGTCGACCCTGTTGTTGTCCCCGTCAAAAGACTTATGTTATTTTGATCAATTTGGCAATTATACGATTTAATACGTTTATGTTAGGAAAACTGCTGATTTAGGAAGATTCCTACATGTACCTTGAAAAATGTTGGAACTATTGATTTGACATGGGGATTTATTATTGTTTTCACCAGTTACATGAGCACTGGGTTATATGTTTGTTTGTTGTTGGAAGTGAGATTGTATTGGTGTTGAGGAAGATTGCTGGATTGATTACGTGAGTGAAAGGTTCGGAGTGATTGGGGGTGTCACAGTTAGTCAAGTTGTTTGTACATGTTATTTGATTCATTGTCTTTTTACACACTTATATAAAAAAACGTTTGATAAAAAATAAGGTTTGATTGATCCTGAAAATAAAACAGTGATGAATTAATTTTCCAGTGTGTTTATATGTTTGAGTCATATACACAGTTGAATAAATCTTCACGTAAAAGTCCTGCTCAGTATTGGCAATTGTTCAGTTTTCACATCTTCCTGAAAGTGACATTTAAAAAAATTATAATGACAAATTCCCATTTACTCTTAAAGAGCATTTATCATTACCATTCCATAGGTACTAAACATGCCAGATCTACCTCCTTCCATTTGCGAATTACAGCTTATTGTATGTAATAATCAATCCCCAATGGTAACTTATGTGACGGGTAGGCCTCACAGTAGTGAATAATGAATTTGGGTGTGTTTCACTTCCAGGACATACACAACATAAAACTACATGTCCTACCTATTAATTACACAGCAACCTGCCCTATGGGCTGCCTAGTGTCTACCTTAGGGGTGACTTATATGTAATAAAAGGACAGGGTAAGGCTTGGCAAGGAGTTTTAAATGCCAAGTCAACATGGCAGTGTAAACTGCACACCCAGGTCCTGCAGTGGGAGGCCTGGCACATGTTTAAAGGGATACTTAAGTAGGTGGCACAATCAGTGCTGCAGACCCACTAAGAGCATTTAATTTATTGGCCTTGGGCACATGTAGTGCACTTTACAAGGGACTTACAAGTAAATTAAATATGCCTATTGGGTGCAAGCCAATTGTGTCATGTTTTAAGCAGACAGCACATGCGCTTTAGCACAGACTAGCAGTGGTATAGTGCCCAGAGTCCTAAAGCCAACAAAAACAAATTCAGTGAAAAGGGGTGGAGAAAGGTGAAATGTTTGGGGGTGACCCTGCAGGAAGGGCCATTTCCAAAAATAGGACACAATTTAGAGGACATTATATAAAAAAAATATTAACAGGTAAGTAAGTCAGTAAATCTAGATGTTCTATACCTAACTCCACATTTGTACCTATGCAATACATATAATCTCATTATACGTAGTTGTGGAGTTAGATATAGTAAATCTATACTTCTCCATATTAATCTTTTGTACACTCGATATTCTGTCATCAAAATTCTTGTAGCACAATCTTCTGGGGATCACCATTCAATGATAGAATCTTCCAGCATTGAATACAATTGGAATGTCTAGTACAAAATCAAGAATACCAAAAACACAGTTAGATATCTGTTGCACAAAGGAGTTAGAATCAGTTTAATACAAGAGAGATTAAAAAATGCTGTAGCTTCGAATGAGAAAAAAGCAGACATATTCTAGCTTTTTTTCTAATTACCTAAGGAGTGCAAAAAAATAAACATACTGCAAAAAATATCTCCTTTCTGCTTATCACTGTTCATCTAGGAAAGCAGAGCAGTATGGAAGGGCACATTTCATTTTGTTTTTCTAACTGCACATTTAACTATGTTATGTGTCCTGCTCTTTCACTTTGGCTGCTGGGTCTGGCAGCAGTCATTTTAAGTCAGAACTCATCTGCAACAATCTATTACAGCTCAGCAGCTATATAATTGTTTTATTATGGGCAACTAGGTGTGTCACATGTCACCTACAATAAGGAAATTAGAAATTGTTTTTTTACACTGGAATATCAGTATTCCATGTATTCTAATGACACATATTCTGCACATAAGACAATTCTGACCTATCAACTGACAACAGGACAGCCTTACCACCCAACATCCTAGTAACTTGACAAAACGGGAAATGAAGTATTTAGGAATCCAAGTAGTGCATGACCTAGAGAAATTAGCCCAGCTTAATTTTAATAAGGTAGCTTCTGGAGTTAAACAAACTGCTTAATGTATTGGGAGGCCTTCCTCTCTCATTTATAGGAAGATCTAACCTGTTAAAAATGTCTATCCTCCCCAAATTCACCTTCATTTTCAACGCAATTCCCCTCGAATTCAAACAAGTAGGGTTTAAGAAGGTGCAAGGAGATTTAAATAGTTTTATATGGAGGGCCAAAGGGGTGAGAATTCGAAGGAGAAATCTCTGTAGGAAGAAGGAACAGGATGGCATTGCAAGCCTCAATATTACCACACCATCCATTTAAAGGACATAAGGATGGTACTCATGGATAGCTTTACCTTTTCCCCTTTATTCAGAGCCTTGACTACAGACCCCTATGAGAGGGGACTTTTTCCTTTTTAACTTCACCCACCCAAAGTACTTCAAGAAAGTGAGACACAAGATTATTGTTGCTGCCTGTAAGGTGGGGCACCAAATAATACGGAATTCCCTATTTTAGCAGCTCTGCTTCGATGTAGAGCTCCCAAGTACACCGGCGTGCCTTTTAGACAAACTTGCAACCCCCCTGATTGCCTGGGGCACACACAAATGGGGTCTAATTATAGAAGACAACCAATTAGTACCCTGGGAGCATCTGATTGAAATCACTAAGGGTAACTTATTCACATTTAAATATCACCAACTAGCAAGTATGGGAAAGGGGTTTGGTGAAGATAGCAAAGGCAACCAATATTGGGAGGACAGGATACAGAAAAGACCACTCCAGCTAAAAGAATTTTCAGAGTGGTGCTGGATGCTAGTCCAGGCTGGAGAGGACGAGTTTACCCTGCCCACTGAGATCTGGAAGTGGGACCTGCCAAACCAAGACGTCAAGACCCTGTGGCAAGAACCTATGTCTATTGTGTGGCTATCTACAAAATCTGCGCCTCTCAGGAAAAATCATCTGTTTACTGTCCACAAGGCTTACTGTATGCCAAGGAAGCTGTCGAAGTTGGGAACCCGGGAGGTAAGGAAGTGCCCCAAGTGTGGTGAGGAAAAAGCCGACAATTTCCATACTTTCCGGCATTGCCCCTCTATTGAGATATTCTGGCTAGAAGTGGGTAAGGACCTCTCAGAAATAATAGGCCAAGAGATTAAGATAAGCCTGTCATTGGTTATTTTCGGGGTGGTCAGCGGGGGGACCCACTGAAACTTCTTAAGACACAAAATTCAAGAATCTTTGCACTGCTCTTGTTTGCACGAAGAGCAATATATCTAAATTGGATTCTCCCTACCCCCCCCCCCCCCCTTGTGGGAATGGCTGAGCACAGCACAAAGGGTATGCAACTGAGATCAGAGTGGTCCCCCTTCTAAAAGAAGAAAATTCTGGGATATCTGGGAAGACTAGCATAAATCTAGCTCTTCTGGCAGGAAACTCTAACGATCATCTTGTCTGTAAAATGTACCCGTCCAATGATTAAACATCAATGTAACATTGGTTGAAAGGGAATCGGGTTGGCCTTCATGGCAGGCGCTCCCCTCTATCGACTTTATTTGCTTTTGAGACTTAGGGGTATATTATCAAGGGGTTTATCTCCGCTTTTTTGGCTTTAAAAGCCAAGAAAGCGGAGGTAAAATTATCTCCCTATTACCAAGCTGTCGCTAACACCAGTTAGTGACAGCTAATAGGAGATAGCGACCATCTTGGGCCCCGCTTTGCATGTCAGTGATATTTATCACTAATGACATGCAAAGTGGGCGTGCCAAGATGTTAGCGACTGGAAACAGTCGCTAACATCGCTATCTCCTATTACCAACTTTTGGAGATATTCGCGCTAAGCGCGAATATCTCCAAAAGCTAACACCTGCCCTGAGCAGTTCTTCACCATGTTATCCAATGGGAGGTGGATAACATGGCTAAGAGCATTTGCTCGATAATGCATGAATATCGCGGACTTTTCAGCGATATTCATGCATTGCGGCCGTTTTTTATCGCATTTGCGATAAACCTTGCTAATAGCAAGGTTTATCTGCGATAAAAATCGCCGATGTGCGGCGATAATTTTTGTCTATAAACAAGTTAGAGACAAAAATTATCGCTAGTTGTTGGTAATATACCCCTTAGGCTCTTGACTTGGTTGGATGCGTATGACCCGTGGACTCTTCCGACCCCGAACCCTCCCCCCCCCCCCCCCCCTCCCCGAGGGGAGACTGGGGCCTTAGACTTCCCTGGCACCGTATGATGAAAAATTAGGATAAATAAAAAATATAGAAAATATAGAAAAGAAAACAGGACAGCCTTAGATAAATACACAGAAAATTAAAATAGTTTAGCGCAGCCAACGAAGGAGATATTTAAAATTGCGCATAGGATCAATACAACAAACATAACTGCGAACAATACAAGTTGGAAGCTATTATCTACTAGTGAATTCCACAACAATAGAAAAAAAAATGCTACTTACCTCTTGAAACTTATATGTGGGGTTTCTGGCCTAGGTATAGAAGCTGGGGGCATATTATCAAGGGGGTTTATCTCCGCTTTTTTGGCTTTAAAAGCCAAGAAAGCGGAGATAAAATTATCTCCCTATTACCAAGCTGTCGCTAACACCAGTTAGTGACAGCTAATAGGAGATAGCGACCATCTTGGGCCCCCCTTTGCATGTCAGTGATATTTATCACTAATGACATGCAAAGTGGGCGTGCCAAGATGTTAGCGACTGGAAACAGTCGCTAACATCGCTATCTCCTATTACCAACTGTTGGAGATATTCGCGCTAAGCGCGAATATCTCCAAAAGCTAACACCTGCCCTGAGCAGTTCTTCACCATGTTATCCAATGGGAGGTGGATAACATGGCTAAGAGCATTTGCTCGATAATGCATGAATATCGCTGACTTTTCAGCAATATTCATGCATTGCGGCCGTTTTTTATCGCATTTGCGATAAGCCTTGCTAATAGCAAGGTTTTTCTGCGATAAAAATCGCCGATGTGCGGCGATAATTTTTGTCTCTAAACAAGTTAGAGACAAAAATTATCGCTAGTTGTTGGTAATATGCCCCTTGGTCTTTTTGGAAATGTGGAATTGGCCTTGAATCCAGGCTGTTTCTCTACATCCTGTCGTGCTGGGCAAATCAAAAAGAAAAGTAGAAAAATGTGCAATTTAGGGGCTGATTTTGAAGAGGTCGGAGCCATTCCGACCGCATCGAAATGTCCAGTTTGAAATCCTTTTCGACTGACCGATTATGATGTGGTTGGTCGGAAAGGAATCCAAAACGGGCTTCCTGATTAGCTGCTGACAAGCTCAGAGAGCCTGTTGGCAGCTCTTCCTGCCCTAGGGATTACGATGGCTAATTCTCACAGCCTTTCTGTGCCGGCCTTTCTGACACACAAAGACTGTGGGAATCCCACTTTGGTGGCCCCCAGCAGGGCCCCCATGGGTGTAAGGCCTCCGGATGGCGGCCTAGGGGACACATATGGTGCTCCCCTGTTGATCCCGGCATCCGGGGGCAGGCTCCTTGAGGTGCCTGCCACAGGGTGCAGGGACAAACTGCCCCTCTGCTCTTTGCAATGAGTCCATGCATTCCATTCCGAATGCATTCTCCCATTGTAAAGACTAGGATTGCGACCGAACAGTGTTCAGTCGCATACTAATTGCTGGTTTGGGACCGCCAACAGGAGGTCGGTCGGTCCCACTTACAGAACCATGTCAGACGGACTCTGGTCCATCCAACATTGTAATCAGGTCCTTAATCTGGTTCTTATGCAAAACGCTCTGATGCCCTTGGGCCAGGGTTGTGGTACATAAAATGTAAATAAATAAACAAAACCATTCATTTGGGTCCAGAAAATATAATGAGGACACAAAAAAAGACGGAATATTACAGATAGCTTTAAACTTCAAACTTCAGCTCACATATGGACCTCTCGGTGTGTACAGGAATGTATACAACTAATGTTTGTCAAGAAAGAATTGTTCATGTAAGTACATATTAACAAAATATACACAAAAGTAAGAAAAGTAAATATTCAAATGAACATACCGAAGGAGTTCATGAAATACTGATAAAAATTGAAATACGATGTTTTTGATAAAAAATCTGAATGGTACAAATATAAAGACACAGAGCCCGTAAATCTGACTAGTGTATGGTAAAGATAAGAATATTCAAAAATAATCAAGAACAAGCACCTGTTTTGCGCACCAAGGGGTACCATGGTATTACAGAAGGGGCCACAGACACTTGTGTGACCCCTTCTGTGACCCCTTCTATATTACCAACAGTGCAGGCGCACATGAAGTGCCAGCGCTATCTTGAAAGGGTTGTTCCCTCATGTGCATGGGGGCATGCCCCATGCAAATGTGGGAATCCCATTGCTTCTGCACCCATGCCGTATTACCGACGTGGGAGGAGAGGCAAAGAAGCCCCGAGGGAGTGCACTAACAGTGTGCACATAAAAGGTGGCACCCGCCTGCAAGGGGATCTCTAATCCACTTCAAAAGTGCAGGCTGATTTCCGCCTGCACTGTGAAAACATTGATTGCAGCTGCTCAGTTTTTCACCTGAATACGCTGCCCTGAGGGCAGCCCAAGTTTGCACCTGCCCTGGGGGCAGCGCATTCATCGCAATAGGGCGCATTTTCACTGTGTGCACCTGCTGTACCTATTTAAAGGTGCGCCGGGCGGGAACAATAAAAATGCGCTTTATGTGTAATGTGGTCCCATATGTGCATGATATTAAATGATAACAAACTAAAACTAAGATTATAAATTCAATATCTTAATGAAACCTTGTGTAGATAGCATACAATAGTGATTACAGACTTTGTCACTAGTTTTTTAAAACAATACCCATATAGAATTGGAGCTGCATTACACATGTGGCACACTTTCCTTCATTGCACCGGGTGCACCTTTAAAAACGTGTGCTTGGCGCAATGAATAAAAGGGTGCCGCATTATGGTGATCACTTGTTTACCTGTCATCTTTTTTCTCCTAAGGGTGTTCTAATGGCACTGGGAAGCAACTGCCCATCTTCGTTCTAACTTCTCAGGATAAGGGTTGGCCACTTACCTAGCTGCCTCACATCTCTCTTACTACCCACCTCAGATCATAACCACCTTCCACTCCACCATTCCTTGCCCAATTTTTTACCCCATCATTTAGCTGGTTTGGTGACTGTATTAGAATGTGCATGTACAGGTGTTACTATTTTTTTCTAAACTGTTCCTCTCTATCTACAGAGGTCTCGGCAACACTGTCTGATTTGGGATAAACGCATTATTATGCAATGCACTTGTTGATGCCTTATGTATCTGTATGACCCCCCTTGACACTAACGTCAACACTGACGGGAGCGCAAATTGTGCACTGCATGTACCATGATGCAAAGAACAAAACTTTTCTTGGATATAATGTAGTGTCCAGCCACACCCTTTTCCCTCCCCAAACTGCTTTTCATGACCTCCTCTAGCATGTTCCTAACGTTCCCTTGTGTAAAAATTGCATTCTGGCTCATTTATTATACTTTAACCACCTGAGGCGACAGTACAGCTGAAGCTGGTGAGTACGGCCAGAGCCAGAGAGTATGGCCCGGGTGCGGAGAGTATGGCCTGACTGACTGCAGATGTAAAGATATGACTTGTAATTGACCTCTGTGAATACCAAAAAACATAAAGTTCGACATTTGTCTCAGATTGCCTTTGTGAATCGAGCCCACTGCTGGTGTAGGAGGCTTCATAATAAATCATACCGTTTAGTAGCTATGATAAGCAGTGCAATTAATGCATGCTGCATTGCATAGTCTTGTCACCATTTTCAGAAAGCAAGGTGAGAGATGGACCAAAAATGATGCCAAAAAATTAGGCAGCTTTTGGTGCAACATTATTTGTAAGCATCGGGGCTTATTTACAAGCCCCTTGTGCTGCCAGTACAACCCTTTTTCCCATATTAAAATAATTCTTACGTAATCTTGTGGTGGTGTGCTGAATATATGAATAACCACATCCATAAATTTACAGTTTGTCTTTAAAGGAGACTTATGGTATACTTATAAAGTTTTAATGATTATTGAGAAACACTGTGGTTGACCACTGGGATCTGGTGGTTTGGTGCTATTAAGTGTGTTTCTTTATTCGGCATTAACTTGATTTTGTTTTCAATGTGGGTTTGTGCTGATTAACACCGAGGTGTCTACGTAAGAGAGCCATCCCGCATCATTGCATCAAGGTAACCCTTTCATAAATAAATGCTTTTAAAATGAGTCTAATTAGAACTGATGTGCTACGAAAGTAATGTTCAGGAGATCTCTGACACCATTTGCCTGATATCAGGAAAAGATGTAAATAGCTGCAAGTAGTTTGAGACTGTCATAATGTGCAGATTGACACAACTCTTTCTTGTCAATCCCCTATGAATTATCCAATAATTCATTTTTACTGAGTCAAAAAATGTTTTCTCCAAGGGATCATGTATGCTCAGAATACTTTTTTGCCTCATTTGAAGTCTTGCTAAATACAGATTTAGGTGTTTGTACAGATCTATTGTATTCAATACTTCAAAATATATTTTAGTAAGCTTTGGGTCAGCTTCTTGCTCATGATTGGATGGCTTGGATCCCTGCACTTAATCAGTGACTTTTGTTACTATATTTTTTTCCCCCACGGATAGTCTCACAGTGCTTTGATTGGTTAAGTTGTATCCCTCATCTGTTGACACCATGGAACTACTTGCTCACCAATGGTCATTAGATTTTACTTGATTATTGCCTAACCAGTGGTGTAACATTAGCCCACGCAGCCCGCACGGTGCCTGGGTTGGGCGCTTAAGGAACCCCCTCCATGCAGTTCTCAGAGGGGGCCCTCATGTTTCGTTACGCCAGTGTGCCAAAATGCACTTTACATGTCACAAACAATTGACTCAAAACCACCCTACTCAATAAAACAAAAGAGCATCTTCCTTTTGTAGATACAAAAGGTTGCTTCTTTCTACATGTAAGTGCTTATCAGTAGCTGAGAATGTTAGGGTGACTTTGACTAAAACAAATAGAAAATGCATTTACAGCCATGATAATAACTATATTGACCACAGTCCAGCATTGGCGGCTTGTTTAGGACATCTAAATCGAGCATTTTCATTTCATGAGAAATATCCTTCCACTGCTGATATTAGAGTTTTCCTTTTTTCTTTTCACACAATATCATTTTTCTAATTATCACTCCTCAAACCCTTATTCTATGTAATTTGCTCTTTCATAGTATTCCTGACTTGCTTAGTCCTAGTGTGAGGAAATGGGCAATTAGTTGTGTGTCCTGCACAAGTAATTCACCCTCCACTGGGATCCAAAAACCCCATTGTACAGCTTACCTGGCTCAGGGTAGAAGAGCAGAGCAGTCCAAGGCCTACTCAAGGGAAGTGGTGTGTAATAATAATCACCATTTGCTTACATGCAATAATAACACTAAATAAATAATTGTTCAGTCTGTGCTTTTTCTTTAGAAAAGTACAAATTCATTTATTACACACACTCACACTACTCAATACTATGCAGTAATTTACAAATATACTTAAGGCTGATGGAATTACCTTTGGCAACATTACATTTGACCTCCTAAAGGGAGTCACTACCCCCAAATTCACGGGACACTTCGTTCATGTACAGTATGGTATTTACCCAAATAGGGGGGTGTAAGTTTGCATTTGGTCAATATTGTACGCTTTCAAGATTGAAATCAAATGTTATGTTAATATTTCATTCCATTGCCAACTTCAATAACCATAATCCCTCTGCACTTATTAAGAATAGCCAAGCATTGCAATCATGTGCTCATATTACCATTATTAAAGCATTACATCCATACATTATCAACAATAAAGCATGACATTCCCTTCTGCACTAATAAGTACCCAGGCATTGCAATAGGTTGCTTGCATAATCTGTAATAAACATTGCAGCCTAACAGGAATAAGTATTACTATCAGCATTAACACCCCTTTAAATGTAGGTGTGTCATTTAATTAATTGAAATAGAGCATTGGTTAGTACCATACAAGGATTTCCATAAGACTTCACATGAAAGCACTGCCAAACTGCTATGAAGAACACTTTTCAATAAAGCACTTGAAGTCCCCTGACAACCATTCCTTAAATACAGCTTTTTCAACATTTGCCAATGGTCCGTGTCTTTTTGAATATCTTTTAGGCCCACAGAACCTGCAGACATAAACTTAGCACCTGGACGGCACTGCACTTCCAGCTGTAGAGCACACACTCCAGATTGGAGAATGCATGAACTGATCAGATAATCCTTTGGAGAACCTACAAATTCAAGGTCAGTACTTACTGAAAACACTCCTTGGGGTGAGCTGTGGCACTTTTGCAGCTCCTGTGCATACTTTTTTCCTTGTCATGCTGCCACTGCAAGCAGCAGAAATGGCTTTGTCAACATCAAGCCCTTCAGGGCATCATGGTGCACACCCTTGGAAACATAAATATTTCATGAGCAGCTTTGCAGCTGCTTTAGCCCAGTTGTGCAGTCTTGTGCTGCCTTTCCTTTTGTTTTCATTTTTTGTATCCTGGGGTGCACAGTCTGACCTAGGCACCCTGCAGGCTGTTGCTTGTTGGGGGAAACCCAGGGAGTCCACCCTGGCTGGCTCAGCTGGCTCCCTGCATGGGCAGCATTTCCTTAACTACCCACGGGAGCCAGCAACTTCTCTCCTCCTGCATGCTTGTGTGGGCAGGGTGCTGGACTTTTAGGGGCTGCCTGCTCCCCCAGACACAAGAATGAGGAGCAGGGCAGCTCACCACTACTCGAGGGAGTGATCCAGCGCTCCACCGGAGTTGGGTATCCCAGGCCCCTGGCTTCGCTCATGGGGGATGCAACTGTTCTCCCCATCTTCTTGTGATAGTTGAGGCCCAGATTTGGAGTTTGAGCACCCCATAATGAAAATCAAGCCCGGGGGTTTGGGATCCAACCCCGGGTCTTTAGATCTCTGGGTAGGGGGCCCAATGTACGCATCTGCCAGGGCCAATTCCGCAAATATTCCTCATGGCAACCCCCCCGGCACTGGCCCACCCCAGTGTGTGAAATCCTCCAGGGGCAAAGTTACATTTGCTCCATGACGGCACTGAAGGGGTCAAAGGTCAAATCATTTGTCTACTCGTATCTCGGTTCCCTTTGGGTCATTTTGCATGTTTTGGGCTCACTGTGCTCCTGGTGGCAAGCCCTAGTGACCTAGAGCACTTTGCTTAAGCATCCTAGCCTCTCAGGTGGCAAACTGTGTAGGGCACATTTTCCACTGGGTCCCTGTGCCAGCCTTACTGCTTATTCTCCTCTCCAGCTGCTCTCCTCTTTGATGCAGAAGTCCAGTTCTTCCCCAACTAATCTTTAGGGGGTGTAATGGGACCAGCTTCCCTGGGAATAGCCACACTGCTCGTGGGGTCAACTGTAGTCAGAGTCCTTATTAAGTGGGCATCAGGGGGTTACTCCTCCCAGTTATCCATGACTGCAGCCTCCAGTTCCAATGCTAAGTATAAACCCACAATCAATAAAAGTTCTTCTCCTTGCACAAAACCTTTTAAGGGGGGCATAATGTTCCAGAAGTGAGGTTCCTTTAGTCTATCTTGAGGTGCCACATCACCTCTCCGCCCCTGTCCCGACCCTCCTGCACAGCATGCTGGGACAATTCAAAATAGCATCACCCAGGAGTCAATAGGCACATCTCCTCTGGGGACCTAGCTCCGCGGGTCGCTGACATCACTGTCAGGGCCTTTCCTACTAAAACCTCAAACTGGGTTGACTCCAGCTGTCTGGGGTTCCTCCTATATTCAGTGGGCTTGGGTTGGCACATCCCTGGTACAGTGTGACAGCTAATTGATAGATGCAGCTCCTTCACCCCACCCCTTTCCTACTAAGGAGCTGAGTGAAGCACTGTTATTTACTCACTTTGTGTGGGGCTGCTGGAGAGAAATATAATTAACAATACACAGCAGGGTGACAAAAGGCCTAGGTTCTGATCCTGAGCTGAGCCAGATAAATATGATAAACCTGGATGATCCAGAAGCTGTACTGATATCTTCTTGGCACTCTCATATTTGGGGTTTGGCATATAGATTCCATCCCAGTTTGATATGTCACTGGTCTCTGTAGGAGAAAGGAAAGCAAAACTGCACCCAACGACAATCTCCCCTATATTTGTGTAATGGAGTGTAACAAAAGACTGTAAAGCACACTGACTTTTCTCATGACTGTACACTAACATTATTAGGCCTACCACAGGTCAATATCTAATCAATATCCAATCCTGCAGCGTCCACTCTGTGCCAGGCTACCTGTACACAGTTACCGGGCTGCGCACACCAGGAGTCTCACATACACAGCCCTCACACATTTACAAACGAGTTCACGTGTAGCCAGCCAGGTGTCCCTTGCCCTTGCTGTGTCACAGTGGCCATGTATTAAAAGGTGGACACTGGCAGAAAAAAATTGTAGTCCATTTACGGTGTATTTACTGTGGGTTACTCACCAGCCATACACCTTTATATAAAAAAGTCTGCAATTAGCTATAATTATTAGGGCGATGTTTTCCAGAACATAAAAATGCCTTTAGAAGCATGATGATGACAATTATCATAACAACCCTGCATTAGAATATATACTTAGGACATACAAAATTATAAAAAATTGATAGACTTATAAAAGGTAATATCAAATGTATGTTGAAACCCACGATCCTTATATGAACTGCCTTGTTGAAAAGAAAAACACAGTTAACCTTTTACAATTATTTCTTTAGAATTTCAATAAATGTATTAAAGAGAGCATCTACTCTATTCAAACTACTCTGTTATGCTGAGAATTAAGTGGCAGTTGTGGACACCTGTGTGTCACCTGTGATATCTTGAGTAATTGCCTACATTTGTGCAGCCTGATTACAGGGAAGGCATGTGTCTAAAACTAGGAGGTCGAGTAACGACCAGAGGAACTGCAACTTACTTCAAAAATATTTGTTGATTACCCTGGGGACCTAAAGCAACTCTCAAAGATTATAGAAACTAATTTGTGCCTGACTCAGAGAACAGTGGTCAATATCTATACTTTGTGCCTTTTTAAAGCGCTAGTTCAATCAGCTAAGTAATCAGGATTTATAAGGCACAGTTAATCACCAGAGGGCCATTTGGAACTCCAGAAGTGAGCTGATGGTCCAGAGTTGCATGGGGAGGCTGTTCCAACTCTTTGCTGTGATGTTGGAGAAGGAGTGTCTTCCACTTCTGCATCGGGAGATGCAGGGAGTATAGGCATGTGAGAGGGAGAAGAAACATAGTCTTCTAGACAGTTGGTGGGATTTCAGGCAGTGGTGAATGTAGGCTTGTTATAACCTTCATGTATACCATGGGAAACCATAGCTTTCATAACAACACTTATGACATCTCAACTCAGATGATTTTTCAGACCAGAGTGCATGGTAGATTTGTGAATTATCGTTAATGTAGTGGGGAAAGTGAGGTGAGAACACTGTGTATGGATGTGTGGAGCTTGTAGTAATGTGAAGGTGGTGTATACATTCTAAATGTAAGTTATAATTGAAAATTTAGAATTTTTAATGTTTGAGTAGTTTAAGTATGGTTTGTATGCAAAGAATGAATATAATGTTCCTAACTATAAATTATCTGCTTAGAAATGTTTTTTATGTTTTTAATAAAACTCTGCTTCAAATTGTAGTATTGAGTGTATTTAGTAAGGTCTCATTAATTGGAGTGTCGTACAGTAAAATGAAGGAGGGTGTCGTACAGCTTAGTGTTGTAGAGTGGAGCACTGTATAATAGAGATTGAGTGCAATGTAGTCGAATGTAGTGGGGTAGAGTGGGAGACAGTGTAGTAGAGAGTTGTAGAGAGGAATTGCACAGAGTACAGTAGTGGGTTGTACAGGGGAGTTGCGTAGAGTGGATGATTGGACAGTGCCATAGAGTGAGGCAATGTCGCATACAGTGAAGTAACTTTCAGTGGAGTTACATAACGTAGTGTGGAGTAAAGTATAATACAGTTTATTAGCATGTTGTAGAGTGGAATAGAGTGGATTATAGTGTAGTTGCATAGCATATAGTTGAGTAAACTGGAGTGGCATTTCGTACAGAAAAGTGGAGGGCCTATCGTAGAGTAGTGTAAAGTGTTGTTTAGTTTAAGAGAGTGTTGTACAATGGAGTGTTTTGGCATAGATTGGTCTGTACAGTTAGACAGTGGAGTGTACATGGATAGAGTGCAGTTTTAGAGAGTGGAGCACAGTGTCATACAGTGGAGCTGCATAGAGTGCAGTGGAATACACTGTAGTGGTGTGAAGTGGAGTACCGTACAATGGAGTAGCATATAGTTAAAAAGTGTACAGTGGAATACTGTATATGTATGAGTAAAATGTTTTTATTTTATTATGTATATAGGCAACTGAAAATCACCTTTTTATAGAAACTTCCTCCTGACTATAACTACCTACTGGCAACAACTATATATATGTACAAGGCAGCTGTGACTGCTGAAACGCTTTATGCCGTTTTGATGAATGAAAAATAAAGACCTACTGATGTAATAGACCCCCATTGTTGTCGGTACCTTTGTTCATGTTGTAGCAGGAGTGGACGCCATATAATAAATATATATATATATATATCCTGAGCAAATGTCCCAGGCGGGGGGAGCAACTTGATAGCTGGTGCTGGCGGCAAGGTTAGGACAGCCTTGCAAATTATTTTGAAGCAAGCAGGTTTCAGGGATGTTATAGTGAGCTGGACATTTCACTCACACAAAACCAATGAAATTCCTCTGTTATAGTTAGTTGTACTAACTGTAACTCTCACGCCCGCAATCCACTGGTGATGATGTCACATATTACATCATTCATAACATGGTCAGTGACATCACTGATGACATCACTGATGACATCTCAAATGACATCACTGATGACATCATCCAGTGAATGTGGTTTAGTTCCATATTTAAACATGTATTATATATATAGCAATCTGCATTGACGAATGAGTGAATATATAAAAATCTGGATAGTGGATTTAGTAGCAGTGCAATTGATGAATGATTGTTTACTTGAGTAATTTATAGTGTCTCACTAAATATATTGGATAGTGACTAAACTGTGTGAATATCTGTATTACTTGGTCAGTTGTTGTGTAAACTGCTGCAACAGTTGGTTACTAGCTGCGTGAAACTCTATATTAGTTATTGATTAGTTAACTAATTATTTACAATGAAGAGTGAATGTGTGTGTGCTTCGGTGGGGGTCTGTGACTGCCTAAAGATATGTGAATAGTTAATTCGGCACGTATATGAGGTTAAAACTACGTATTATAATACTTGTTTGGGTGAGTGAATATCTTTATGGGTGTGGTGATGAGCAAAAACATTTCTCAATGGTACATGTCCAACAAAGTAGAAAAAATAAAAGACAGTGTATGTGATAGTTGTTGTATATAAATAAGTGTACATAAAACTCATTGATTCCATGAGTGACTGTATAGATAATTCTATACTTGTAATAGTGATTTCATAACACACTAAGTACGAATAACTATTTATATGAATAAATGAAGTGATATTTGTATAAGTGTGTAGCTGAGTAAATGTAAATAAGGTACATTGTTTGCAAAAGTGAGTAGGATGAATCAATCAGTCAGCGAATTTGTATCGCGCGCTACTCACCCGCTAGGGTCTCAAGGCGCTGGGGGGAGGGGGAGTTGCTACTGCTCGAACAGCCAGGTCTTGAGTTGTTTCCTGAAGGAGAGATGGTCCTGGGTCCGCCGTAGGTGGGTGGGGAGGGAGTTCCATGTCTTGGCTGCCAGGTAGGAGAAGGATCTTCCTCCGGTGGTTGTTCTTCGAATTCGTGGGACGGTGTCGAGGGCGAGGCTGGTGGAATGGAGCTGGCGGGTGGGCGTGTAGAATGTCAGGCGGCTGTTGAGGTATTTGGGGCCCATGTCGTGGAGAGCTTTGTGTGCGTGGGTGAGGAGTCTGAACGTGATCCTCTTGCTGACAGGGAGCCAGTGCAGGTCTCTCAGATGGGCAGAGATGTGGCTGTGACGGGGGATGTCCAGGATGAGTCGTGCTGAATTGGTCTGTATTCGTTGGAGTCTTTTCTGGAGTTTGGCTGTGGTGCCAGCGTAGAGGGTGCTCCCGTAGTCCAGTCGGCTGGTGACGAGGGCCTGGGTGACCGTCTTCCTGGTTTCGGTGGGGATCCATCGGAAGATCTTACGGGATCCATCTGAATGGATAACTACATAACTGAATAGTATGTGTGCTGGCGTGTAATGGTAATATAAGTGTATAAGTATATTTGATAGTGTTCTATTGATCATTAACAACATGTATGCGTGAATCTATAGGTAAGTGATTAGATGTGTGTGTAGATCTAGGAATTACTGAGTGGGTATTTAGATACTTGTATTGCTGTGTCAATTGATTCAAATATGATAATATGTGACATCATCACCAGTGGATTGCGGGAACGAGAGTTACAGTTGGTACAACTCACTATAACGAAGGAATTTCAATGTTTTTGTATGATTGAAATGTCCAGCTAACTATAGCACCCCTGAAACCTATAGTTTTTTCAATTAATTTCTAAGGTTTTTTAAATGATAATTTCTAACTATAACATGTCTGAAACTTATGGTTTTTTCAGTGAATTTCAAAGGTTTTTGAAATAACAATTCCTAATTATAATGTTGACCACTTCCCGATATTTTGAACAAGAAACCAAATCTGCAATGCTACCTAAAACATCAGGCAATAGTTCCACTTACCACTAACAAATTAATATCAACATTTAACTAATGTAAGAACGTCGACTATGTACTGTGTGAATTACATCCAACTCACACCCATATTTAAAGATCAATATGTGATCGAGGTTCTAATTATACACTATCGACACCAAAGAAAATCACAATACCCAACGCCACCACCACCACAACCACCCCCCTCTCCACTCCCCCCTACTAACTCAGAGGCAGTGCAAAACAGGACAACGGGACTTTCCAAAACGATATATCCCCTCAACAGTACACTAGCTCAATGTTTAGAGATGTTGCAACCAATTATGTAGGAGGGAAAGAACTCGAACATCAACAAAAATGTACATAACACTAAGATTACCGGTGAAATACTATACACTATCATTATACAAACCAAAAACTTTTCAGTGTGTAAATATACAATTGATACTTGTAGTGTACTGAATAGTGAACGCAACCATATTATCTCAGACACTGGGAAATATTTCGGACATGTAGCTGCGTTCACCACCCCCTTTTGAAACAGAAGCGGAGTGGGCTAGTCCAACGTAAACAACGTCAACGTAAGACTATCAATAATTAGGCTACTCCTTGTGCGTGGTTCACTTCTACAAAGAGAAGAGACTGGGCCGCAGCGAAGGTCCGCACCCGGCCACGTGGCTGCCGCCATGACCGCGTACCTCCTCGAAACAGGCCCATTGCGAACTCAGCACCACAGCACCGCAGACTTAGGTCTGTATCGACTACTGTCTTCGATCTACACTGCGGACAGCAGGGTTTACAACTTGAATTTAACTTTGGATCTAAACTTGTTGTTAGTATCTGTGCTGAGTACTGCCTTCAATCTACTCTGCGGTCAGTAGAATTGACAACTTGATACCCGTTGCACATCAGCACTACAGAAAACATTGAATTCAGTCTCGATTTATTTAAAGCAGAGACAATTGTACTATGTCCTTAGATTTTGTTAAAGTTTGAACAGTTGGAAATTCAGCCTTCATTTGTTTAATGCAGAGACAATTACGGACAGCATTCAAGTTAGCCTTGATTTATGTAGGCAGAGACAATTTTGTCAATGGATGCCACAAAAACATTCCTCAGTGTTTGTACTAAGTACTGCCTTCAAATGTACACTCTGATCAACAGAGTTCACTACTTGATACCAGAAGCGCATCAGCACTACAGACAACATTGAATTCATTCTCGATTTATTTAAGGTATAGCCAATTCTACTGTGTCATCAGATTTTGTTAACGTAAGTGACAAAAAAGCATTTGTCGATGTTTCTATGGACTACTGCCATAAATGTACTCTGCGGACAGCAGGGTCCGCAACTTGAATTCAGCTTTCCATCTACACTACGGACAGTAGGGAATTCAGCCTTGATTTATGTAATGCAGAGACAATTCTACTGTATGTGTTCAGATTTTTTTACATAAGTCACAAAAATCATTCGTCTATGTCTGTGCTGACAGCTGCCTTCAATCTACATTGTGAAGGCTCACGATTCGGGTGGAATGGCGATTGCACATGACGCATTGCAATAGCCAAGAGACATTGTACCAGTGTGACCCGCCCGAACCACGAATCAACGCAGGTTACGCACAGGCTGAGTTCTTCATGTACCACTAACTCACTGCACCACAAGTCATCTCCACGTGGCCTTGTTAAAGCAGAATTCACTAGGCAAAAACATTTCTCCCAGTGCGGCCTGTCCAGACCATGCATCATCGCAGGTTACGTACACGCTCAGTGCCAAAGGTACCAGTAACTCACTGCACCATAATTCTTCGCCACGTGGCCGTATTCAGGCAGAATTCAATAGAGAAAATACATTGGTCCAAATACGCCCCCCCCTTTACCACTCATTATCGCAGGGTAAGTACAAGCTCAGCGCCATAGATACTACTAACTCAGTGCACCATAAATCATCACAAAGAAGAGTGTACAGTTTTATGACAGCAATGAGGCATACTATCACTTTTAAATGGAATTCATGCAGAATTCAATCAACAAAAGGCATTACTTCAATTACTGTGCCTCCCCCCTACCACGCATCATCGCATGGTACATACACGCTAAATGCCAAAGGTACTCCTAACTCAGTGTACCAAAATTCATCGCCACGTGACCGTATTGAGTCAGATGTCTTATTTGGAAGAAAATATATCATAGTTTTTGGAGATCTACTGCAACTTACTCCCGTGAAAGGACAACCAATATTTATAAGAAAACTTGATTTTAAGAACTTTGCTACCAGTGCATCCTGCTCGGAACAAGCATCATCGCAGGCTCCACAGAACTTTGTTGCTTCAGGTGCCACTAACTCTGTGCACCACTTATCATCGCTGGCTGCACACACCCTAAATTATTATTACTGTGCAGCTCTAATCAATGCCAAGTAGTCGTGGGCTCTTGCTAACCACTGCCTCCTGCCTACACCGCGGTCATCAGAGCTCACAATTAATTACACTGTTGATTTATTATTTGAAGAGTACAATACCAAACTAAGTATAACATTTGTGAAACCCTATACATTATCCCTTTATTATGCTTCCTTTAGCAACTTCTTTTATTTCACGCTGCAAGTGCAAAGGTACACTTAATGATAGTCTACTCTGTGGATAGCATAGGTCACAATTTGAACCTCACTTTTTCTTCATTGGAAACCTGAATTTCTTTTTTGGGGACAAAAATGGCTACATCACTGGAAGAATCATCTGATTCTGATCATTTTGTTGCTGAAGAATTCATAACCATCAATTGTACTTTTTTTCCCCCAAAGTACATACAGTCCAGTATGCAACAGTCAATCCTTTGAGTGCAGCCCGTTCAGACCACGCATCATCGCAGGATGAGCACACGCTAAACACCTGACATACCACTAACTGAGCACACCATAAATAATCACCACAAGGCTTTATTAAGGCAAAATTCTGTAGTCAAAAAACATTATCCCCAGTGCGGCCTATCCGGACCACGCATCATCGCAGGTTACGTATACGCTCAGTCCCAAATGTACTACTAACTCAGTGCACCATAATTCCTCTCCACATGGCCGTATTCAGGCAGAATTTAACTGATTCTTCATTCATTATTTATAAAGTGCAGTACCAAACAAAGTAACGTCCCTCAAACCTACACAAAATCACCACATGGCCTTACCAAGCCAAAATTCCCCAGACAAAAAACATTACTATCAGTATGGCCTGCACAGACCACACTTCATTGCAGGGTCCACAGAACCTTGTTGTTCCAGGTACCACTAACTCAGTGGAAACCAAACTATGGGGCTATTAGGATGGCGGACGGACCTGCGTCTGTCCGCCACCCCCGAGGTGGGAGGGACCATCCGCAGGGGCAGCGGCGGTCCCTCCGGTGCAATTAGGATGTGACTGCCACCCTGGCGGTCGCATCCCGTATCATTAACCTTGCGGCGGGTGCTGCTTGAAGCAGCAGCCGCCGCAAGGTTAAAAATGCATGCTTTATGTTTACATGCACAAAGCGGCAGGCACCGTGCGGTGCCTGCCGCTTTGTGAGTGTAAATGCTGGGGGGTTACCTATATAGGTACCCCCCATGTGTACCCCCCACCCCCCGACACCCTGGGGGCCCGCAACGGGCCCTCAAACACAAAATACCACATGCTTTTCCACGGTGGAAAAGCCACATACGTATATATATTAGCTGCCCTTCATGTGCCAAAAACTGCAACTGAAACCTTTCACAGCTCTGTATTACTACAGCTACAACACTCCACTGAATGTACAACAAACATTCATAATCGCAGAAAAGCGTCCTGTCCACCATCTTTTATGTGTGCAACTATGAACGAATATAGAGTCAGTGATACTCATACCTTCCATGTTGGCCAAGTTGTGGAACTTTACAGATATGATGACACATTTGCTTTTAAGACCCGGGTGACGTCAGCACTACAAAACAGACACCCGAATCACTTGATTTCTCATAAAGCTCACGATGGGACCATGCCCATAGCTCCGGAATCATGGTTCAGAGCCTCGCGCAGCACTGGCATATGTCAGGCTAGCCCCCTCCACTTACGCTACCGGGAAAAAACAAAAACGAAACATTGCCCAGATTTCCATTGTAGTGATTTCTTAGTTCCAGGTCTAATTGTCAGAACGGAACACACACACTCCCTCATGGCTGGTATACACCATCTTTATTTTTTTCTACAAATTTCCTGGCTACACAGTGTGAGCACCCTATAAAGATGTCTTATGAAGAAATCGCAAGTATTACGGTGAATCGCGCCAACACTTTTGGGTTTAATTCTGAGGAAACTAAAAGGATCAATTCACTTGTTAAGGAGGGGGACCCAACCGCTACCAGCACTTTTTCAAACCCTAGCATGTTAAGGCAACTTCTATACACGTCCAAAAGGATCATCAATCAACGTTTACACGCTGGAACATTGATCAGATACCACAAAGACCAACCCATCCCTAGAGGACTACGTATCGCCCTAAAGCCTACTCTCTGTAGGAACAACCCGAAGTTCACGGAACGCTGGTATGCCATCTTAAATCGTTGTTCCCTGGATCTAATCTTGCTAATCGTTGAAGAACTTTCGAAAGTGATCAATGATCTTGAGAAAGAAATGTTGCCAGATTCATCAGAATTTGGACAAAAACATGAATAAGGATGAACTCGACAAAGCCCTTGAGGACATTAACACCCAGTTGGATAAGTACACCATTGAGATTAATGACAGAAAGATAAGAAAATATAAAAGAGACACAATGGACTACAAATTGGGTGAGGTTTACAGTTGGGTGGAGGTTTACGCCCAACGCAGACAACAAAGACCCTTCCACAATCTTTCATCCGATGAGGGCAGTTCTTCAGATGGATCTACAGTTCAAAGAAGCGGCCCACCGTTGGGGAGACCAACAAGAATGGCCCCCCATGGCAGAGGGGGAGAAAGCATCATCCAGACAATCCCCACAACCACCGGTGTTCCTTTTTTAGAGAAAGGTTCAACCGTTGCCGTAGAACCCGGAGGTGCAGAAGCCGCAGCCGCTGCAGTAACATCATCCATAGCTCAAGCAACCAGGAGCAAAAAAACGTAGTAATTAATATTTCGAAAGTTTCTTTGACCAAAAATCAATTGAGTGTTCTACAAAAAGGGATATCCTTTGTCCCTACCTACCACGCCAATGAACTTGAGATTGAAATATGTCTATTTAAATGTATGCGTAACCTACAATTACGTCATTTTTTCACCAATGTGAACCCCCGACTGGTTCTTCCATTCAACACACTTGCAAGGACCTAAGAAGCAAAAGCTCCTTCATGGCTCGGGTAAGTCATAAGATTTTTGACTCGTATGAGACCATAACTCTGAATGCATTGAAAGAGAATTTCAAAAAACCTACCCCAAAGATCAACAACTTCAATGTAAGAGAATCCAGAGCACTCAGGGAAATCACTAACAATAAGAAAATCACCTGTTGCAAGGCCGATAAAGGGGGAGCCCTGGTCATTTTGGACCAGGAGTTCTACCACAAAAGCGTGACCGCCCATGTGAATGACAAGGACCTGTACATGAAAATGATTTCTGACCCGACAGACACTTTTTTGAAGATTTTGAAGACCATCCTGGAAAATGCCATGGAAATGGGGACTATCACTCAAAAAGACCTGAAATACCTGATACACCCCCATCCTAAATGTCCCAGCATCCATATGCTGCCCAAAATTCACAAAAATGTACACCAACTGCCGTTCAGACCCATTGTGTCCACGAGGAATTCCATCCACGAACCTACTGGGAAGTTTGTTGACATGTACCTTCAGCCCATTGTGAGGGGCATGTCCACATACATACGTGACACCACTGATTTCCTCAATCAATTACGAAAAGTGACTTTAAACCCAGACATTCCGCACACTTTGGTTACCATCGACGTGTGTGCCCTGTACACTTCAATACCACATAACAGGGGCATTGAAGCCATGGAATCCTTTCTACTTTCGCACCCTATGAAAGATGATTTGAAAGTGTTACTACTGGAGCTTATGCAATTCACCCTATACCACAGCTATTTCACCTGGAATGACGAGTTTTTTATGCAGCTAGTGGGTACTTCAATGGGCAACTGTGCAGCTCCTAGCTACGCGAATCTGTTCATGCACCGTCTTGAACTAGACCATATCTTGAACAACGATCATTGGTCTAAAAAAATTGAGACATACTGGCGATACATTGACGATATCTTTTTAATTTGGGCAGGATTACCTGAAGAGATACCTGAATTCATTCCCCACATCAACGGTGTGGATGATCACATACGATTCACCTACAATGCGGATACCAAAAGCTTACCTTTCCTGGACATCTTAGTCATTCTCGACAATGCCAACATAAAAACTTCACTGTTTGTGAAAGCCACTGATCGGAATAATGCTCTCATGTATACCAGTTGTCACCCTACTCCTTTGAAGAAACACCTACCCTTTTCTCAGCTAATGAGGGCTAAAAGGATTTGTTCAGAACCCGAAGAATACTGTCAAACTGAAGAGAACATCCTGCAAAAATATAGGGAGAGAAAATACCCTGAATTTACCTTGCAAGCTGCTCGAGACCGCATTATGCTAAAGAATAGAAATGATCTCTTGACCCCCCCGCACTAACACCGCCAACAGTGAAAGATCAGTATTCGTGTCCAGATACTCTTCTAGAAGTTTGTCAATCAAGAACATAATTTTAAGCAATTGGCAGATGATCCAATTCGAACCAGACTTTCGTGGAATATTCAATTGTACTCGTTGTTCGCTTACCAAAGAGCGAACAATTTGAAAAACCTGTTGCAACGCAAACCCAAATTACCAGACACAGTTTTTTCAGGGACTAAACCATGTCACAATTGCAGTCACTGCAACAATATTATCAGAGGCAATTTTATCAACCATCCTCTGTCTGGCAAACAGATCAGACTAAGAACTAACGCCACTTGTGATTCCATGAACTTGGTTTACTTACTAAAGTGCCCTTGCGGCTTTTCTTATGTCGGTAAAACCGAAAGAAAAATCTAAATTCGCCTTACTGAGCACAAAAGTACAATAAGAAACAAGACCTTGAAATCCCCCCTAGCTGCTCACTTTACCTCATCTCTACACAACATCAGCCAGTTAAGGTTCCTTGTACTGGAGGTTGTCCCGATGAGACCTGGCATTGACAATCGCAAAAAGCTACTTCAACGTGAACTTTGATGGACTCGTGCCAACCAAAAGGACTCAATGAACGGATTGAATATAGTTGTTTTCTTTAAACATGCTCTTACCATCCTGTTTGGTTCATCTTCTGTTATTTGAACTTATTCCTTTTTCATTTTTCATTGTCCATTTTCATTTTCTACCATTCTTTCATTCTTTTTTCAGTATCCTTTTTCACTTTTTCTTATCTTATACTTGTTTCATATCTTGTGATGAGAGTTTTCATGCAATCCATAGTGATGTAATATTGTTTAATATCTCTCTATAGTCTACACTTTTTAGTTTATGTGTTTTTCTTTGCATCTTACCTCATTTTATCCTTCCCTTTCCCCTTTCTATATTTTGTCTTTACCCTCTTCCCCGCTTCTCACCATCTATCTAATCGTATGTTCCCTACCTAAGATGGCCGACACTTCAGTGTCCTATTGACTGACACTAAATAATCTACATGCATTTAATGTCCAGTTTTCATTTTCATCCTATTTAATTTTTCCTGAGCGTCCAAACTTGTTTTGTCATATATTTGCCACTTTCCCTGATTTTCTGGGGTGTTTCACCGTTTTCACCATCATACACGTTCTGTACCGTATATCTTATAGTCCTTTTCCTATGTTCACCTGACATCTTCCAGACGCACTCTCCCACTTTCGTGTATTGATTCTCCCGACACCCGCTACAGAACGCGGTTACTTCACTAGCCTGGTGAGAACCTATTTGATATCAGTTTGACCTTAGTTTTCGTGTATCACCGGTAATTTAACCTGCACACACTCGGGTGTTTTCTTGGGTGGTTTTGATTAGGAATCTGTATATTCTATATCGTTTGATTCTCGCATGCAATCATGTGCGAATCCCGTAAAGTTTTTACCTCTGCTCTATGTTTCCATCCTATTCATCACTTCGTTTTTACCCACTTAGCACCGTGTTTTGGTTGAATTACATTTGGTTTTCCCTTCGTTTTTCTTTCGTTTTTTCCTATGGTCTTTTGGCCTCACATTCCATTCTATTCTTTTATTTTCAAACTCTGGGTCACGTCCATTTCCTGAAACAGTGTTTGTTTCCTTCTAGATTACCTTGAGTCCACTGATGAAGGGACTTTTGTCCCAAAATGCATTTAGATTTTTGCATTTTGAAGTGTTTTCACCGATTAAACCTTGGATAACACCATTTGAGTCATTATGATCGCATTATATGACTTCCATGAATAAATATACGATGAACTGATTTGATTCTTGAACTTGATTACTAAAGAAAAAACTAGAGGCTACTTCGCCCCTATAGGAGCTCCCACAGGAACCAGTGTGGGAATTTCCCACACTCACTCGATATTGGTATACACCTACCCCACACCCATCCAGCGCATGCATCACTACACATGTGACCCTACCAACAGAAAAGATGTGCTGTACGCCATTTTAGAGTTGCTCCCATCGCAAGCGCTGTGATGGACACTATCTGCGTGGCCTCTTTGGTCACTGAGTTAGTGGTACCGGAAGGACTGAGTGGGTGAGGAACCTGCAATGATGGGAGCACGAGTCTGTCGCTAGCCATACCGATATCAAGACTCAGCACCATATGTCAGACTTCTTGGTGGCAGAGCGGGACTGCATGATGTAGAAGGTGTCCTGTACACGAAAAGGTGAGCTGTGAGGACTGGGATACAAAAAAACGACGCAGCGATTTAGATGAATGCAGTCCTATATACCGAATCCTATTCCATTAATATATTTTTTTCCAATAGCAAGATCGTTTTTATAATCGGTCAAATGTCCGGAATATAAACTATACAAATAGTTGTTTTTAAATGCGAGAGGGAATGTGTGTGAAAGGGCCATGTTATTCAACTCCACATTAAGATAGTAACAAACACCAATCATAACATCTTTCTTTTACTATCTTTTATATGTAGAGCTTCAGGGTGCATTACGTCCCGGCACATGGTGAAAAACACACCGGTGACAGAAAAGTGAGCTCCGAATATTCTTTTAAGTCACTCTCTCACTTCCTCTCTCCTTTGATAAACAAATGATACACAATGTTAACTTCCTTTTTATCTTACAGGTTGTGTTTCACAAATTGGCATCATCCCCCCCAAAACACCTAAAAAGATCTACGTTCTTGGATTCGGAGATGATGCGTGGCCATCGTAACGTCTGAGAAGCCTGCTTCGACACGTAGTGCACCCTCCTTTAATCACGCCAATGGCACAAGGTGAGCAAAAGAAGCTTGTTTCCGAAACAACAACAAGTCATCTGTGAAAGGAGAGAGTGCGTAGTGTGCAGCAGCTTCACTGCGTAGGAATTGTCAATTACCTCCGGGCAGTGAGACTAGATAGGTTACAACAGTCTGAGGGGCAGATCTACAAGCCCCTTGTGCCACTTTTGTGTCACTTTTAACATGGGAAAAGTGGCGCAAGGAGCTTGTAAATCCGCCTCTGACTTCCCAAGAAAAACATTCACCCCCAGACTCTGCGACTCAATGGGGTGCCACAGTCTAGGTACGCAATATTGAGAACTCACCGCTATGCAGTGGGAGTGCATAGGATATACAACTTTGGAATCAAAACAGCGCAAAGACACCTCCTTACAGTGGAACTTGATGAAATACATTATCCTGAGTGTACAAATAAATAAAGCAAAAATAGACGTGTGAAGTTGTATGTACTATGCTATTACTAACTCTATATACTATCTTTCACATCACTAAACTGGAGGATGCACAAGGAACCAGCATGTGCTGGGACACACAACGGATGCAAAAGGTGAGCTACGAGTATTTTCTCCAGTATTAACTGCTCCAGCTACAACTTTCGCTCACAGTTTTTCATTTTTTCTCTCTTTCTCTCTCTCAATCTCTCACATCGTTTATCTTTCTTTTTTGAAGTTATGGACACTGCTGTCCACTCTGCCATGTACAACCAAAGCTGAGTTCAAGTTGTGAACTGTGTTGGTCACAGTGTTTAAATGAGGGAAGCAGAGCGGCCTAGATATACAATGCCTCAGATTGAATGCATTATAAATAAAAGAGCTTATTTATAAGCCCCTTTCTCTACTTTTGCATCACTTTCAACATGAGAAAAGTAACACAAAAGTGGCGCAAGAGTCTTGTAAATAAGCCCTAAAGAATATTGTCCTGCATAATGACTTGATCTCTCACCTACTTCTGTCTAATCTCTGGATCATATTAAAGACCTGTTGGTCCATAGTGTAAATCAGATGCAGTAGGCACTTCCATACCGACACCTCTTGAACGTGGGCCTATAAGACAGGTGAAAGGTATCAGGCACACTGCAGACATGCAAATAACCAAATATCGCCAAGTGTTACCTTAACTTGTAATGTTTGACCTCATTTAGTCACCACAATCTAATTTTGAACACTTATTTTCATTTTTGTTTTGCAGATTACCTACCCTACTTCTATTGGAGTCCATATCACATTTTGTTTAATTGTTTTTTTAAAGTTATGTTTCTAGTTATATATTAGATTGTTATCTTTAAGTTACTTTTCCAGTTATTTATTATTGTTTCAATAAAAGTTAATTTAAAAAAGTATATACGTCTTCTTTTTCTGACAACATTTCACTATTATTTAGTGTGATAATGATATAGTTAGAAAACATTTAAAAATAGAAATGATATTTATAATTTGAAGTATAATACTGATGCTAACTCTTTACCAGATCTTTACCACAGTCTATAGCTACGACTAACGGTTCCTATGGAAAAGTTTTAAAACTCCAGCACAGTAACTGTTTCGATTAGCAGCATAGTGTGGTAAGCTTCTAACCTCTGTGCTCATTTAAGTGTTCCATGAACTGTTACTATGGTAACAGGCAGAAAGCCATTTGGGGGTATGGTTGAAAGGTACTGGCTGTACAGAACCCATTACATTTACCCAGGATCATCTACATTACAGAAAGGAACGTAAAGTAAAACAGAACACTGTGTACCAGATTTAAAACCTCCTTGCGCCACTTTCTTGTCACTTTTCCCATCTTAAAAGTGATGCAATAGTAACCCAATGAACTTGTAAATCTGCCCCTATGCACATTACGAGCAAAACAAGTACACAACTCATTCAATTCTTTATCGATCACAATTAGACAGTTTTGCTTCACGATTCACAATGGACTTCAATAAATACTTCGTGCCTATTTAAATGGAAGACGAGATTGTTGACACTGCAAAACTTAGTGGCATATTTACAAAGACAGAGTTAAAAATGTTGTCGCTTTACCGCCTGCAAACTACAACAAAAACGCTGAACCTATACAAGACTGAGAGCCACCCCCCGGGGCTATAAACTAAATGGTTGTGGGGGGCTCCAAGGCCCCCCCTGCAGAAATAGAAGTGTGGGGACCGGTTTCTGACATTCCAGCCGCCTTCAGCCCGGCTTGCTTGAATCCAGTGGCAAAGTGAGCAAGGGACGGCATGGCTTGGCAGTTCGGGCTGGACTGTTCCCATGAGGCACCGGGTCAGACTGATTTGAATATAGCCATGTCTGAACTGGGGTGGCAGAGTGGGCTAAAGAACGGTGATGGATTAAACCCAGATCTTTTGACTGGGTGTGAGTGTTTGATTGATTCAGATGCTCCGTCCATCACCACCCCCTTTTGTACTGCTTTTGGCCGCCATAAGTGTGGCAGGGTATGCTCAGACGTGAGTCCCTTGCTCACATTGCCACTAGATTCAAGCAAGCGGGGCTGAAGACGGCTGGAATGCCAGAAACCGGTCCTCGGAAGCTTGCTTCCGGTCCAGGGAAGACATGGCTTGGCAGTTCAGGCTGGGTGTGAGTGTTTGATTGATTCAGATGCTCCGTCCATCACCACCCCTTTTGTACTGTTTGTTATGAGAAGGCGGGAGTTTTGCAGCTCCCACCCTCCCATAGCAAACTTAATTTGGATTTTGAAAGACACAGCAGTGAAATCTATTCTCACTTTCAAAATCCAAACCAGATTGCTTTCCCACATGCAAGTTAGCATCTCCCCGTGTGGAAAAACTATGCAGGCTCCCAAAGGACATGGGGAGCCGGTGGGACCGTTGGGGCATTGTAGCTCCCCCCAAGGTCCCCAACATTTTTTATCAGACCCGGGGGATAGGGTCCCCGGGGATATTAGAAATTACTGACAGGGGCTATTTTTTATGGTAAAATGAAAAGTCGCGCACCCAGCGCAGCGCTCAGTGCGGCCCCCTGGTGTGCATGCGCTGGATGCACGACTCATAATCTGTAGGGTGTGCGACTCTAGCACCTTTGGTGCACAACTTCTACGCGTTTGGGAGCCAGCATTGCTTTACCACATGGGGAGCTACTAACATGCAGCTCCCCATGTGGAAAAGCAATCTGATTTAGATTTTGAAAGAGAGAACACATTTTCTTGCTATGGGAGGGTGGGATGGACGCCCCGGGACACTGTGGGAGCCGGCCCTCCCACAATACTTAAAGCCCCTGGGAGTGGTGGTCCCCGGGGCTTTGGAGACCTTGTAGTCCCCCCAACCATTTTTTTTGTAGCGCCGGGGGGTAATGGGCCCTCGAGTGCTCCAAGAGGGGGGCCACACAGTCCCCCTCCCACAATACATAAAGCACCGGGGGTTTGTGGTCCCCGCGGCTTTGAGACCTTGGACCACTCCCCCCATCATTTCTTTTTTTTTTAGCCCCGGAGGTGACGATCTCCGGGGCTGGTGGGCCTTACAGTCCAGGAACCCATTGCCTCTGAAGAAGTGGTTGCACACGAAAGACATTAGGCAGTTTGGACATTGTTGCTGTGCTGGCGAGTTGTCATCCTTGTTGTTCCCTCCAAGTAAAGAATTTTGGCAAAAAAACGTACCGGGTGTGGGCTTTCTCTACACCAGGCATCGTTGGTTTTATGTAGAGAAAGCCCACGACAGGTATGTTTTTTTGCCAAAATTCTTGCACACTCATTTTAAGTACAGTGTCTATATGTAAACAGAAATTGCTCAGCACATACCAATATATTGCACATGTCAAAAAATAATACAATACAGTTTTTAGGAATAAAAAATGATAACAGTCACAAAAACATATACTCCCAAAGCCCAATGAGTTTGCTGAAGACTTTGTTTTTTCAAAAGACTTTTCTTTTTCCTTTATTTTGATAGATGATATTTTCATTTATTCATTAAAAACATGATACATAATCAAAGCCGACGCAGCGTGTTTCGTCTCCACGAGACTTCTTCAAGGCTATAAAGATATACAATAATAAATCTAATGTTATACAAAATATATACAATGAGGCTTTTACATTTACAATTTAAACATCAAAATAATCTCAACAATTTAAAAACAACAGGAGTTTGTTTATTTCATCTATGGAAATGTATACCTATCAGCAAGATATAGAGGCTATGGGATATTGGGAACATACTAGGTAGATCTATAAGCAATGAGCATTATTATCTTTACAGATAATCATTTGTTTGGTTTATAATGGGCCAGTCTGAACACATAAACGGGGATTTACTCTAAAATGACATTCCATGACAGTTAAATTAATGATTTTCCTCAAAAGATTTCATTGGAAAGTGCAATAATCTGAAAAGTCACCACCTGATATGACACTTCAGAATGACCTTTTTTATTGAAAGGCTATACATCTACAGCAATAAAGTTTCATATTGATTTTCCATAGTGCGAAATGTGTGATATTAAGGGCACCCAGTAGTTATGTAAAATCTACTACAAAGAAAAATGTATATATGGGATAAATTGGGACAAATCCAGTCCAAGCTATAAGTTAACAGATCTTAAATATCTTAATTAGTGATCCTTCTTGCGTATTTTTTTCAATATGTCTTTGCACAAAGAAGCGCCCACTAGTAAGCATGGGCGGATTTTGCGGATCCACGATTCACGAATTTGCGGATTCACGGATCGTGGATCCGCAAAATCCGCGGATTATGCGGATCGGCGGATTTGGGGGCGGGGCTTCCTCGAGTGTGTGGGCGGGGCCAAACGGACGGGGCTTCCATGCGAGCGCACATGCCTCTTGTGTTTATAAAAGGTCAGAGACCGATCAGAGCAGCAGATTAAGAGACAGAAGCTCCTGGTCACAGGAACAGCACGGGGATTGCGCTCGTGAAAGTCAAAGATGCAAATGCCTCTGGCCAGCATCACAGCGGATTTTCGATGGTATATTTGGGAAGAAGGCACACCTGCCCAGCCCCCACAACGCTCACGATTGTTTTTGGGCTGATGAATGAGTCACTGAATTTAAGCTTCAACTAAGGCACATGCTTTATTGATATCTGCAAGTGTTTCCTGTTGAGGTTTATTTTTTGTGCCAGGACCGTCGTGCCCGAATGAACCCTGCCCTTCATATTTATTCAAGAAGACACCACCGTTTAAATAATTTACGATGGCGCCGGCAAGCTGCCAGCGCCATCCTGCAAAAGTTACTTAATTAGCTTCAACAGGAAGCTCCAACTGATAAAATAAAGCAGGCGCTCGAGCCCCTGCTGTATCTTATCTATTACAGCTTCCTGTTGAAGCTAATTAAGTAACTATTTGAGGATGGCGCTGGCAGCTTGCCGGCGCCATCGTAAATTAGGCTCGCTTGAACTTTTGACCACAAAATCCGCTCCGATCGCGGATTGCGGATTTTCTGTAAATTTGCGAGAGTTCGCGGACCGCGAATTTACCGAAAATGCGCAAAATCCGCGATCGGAGCGGATTTTGCGCTCATGCTTACCCACTAGTTTAGTTTGCGTGTTCTTGTCCCACGTTAGATCAAAAAATAGATAGAAAATTATATGTATCGTTCCTCTCGGTTGTTATGGAGGCTACCATCTCTCTAGCCTCTGACACTTAACTAAACTTATGATATTGCCGTGCTGCATACCGTGCCTGCCAAGGAGCAGATGTAAATATTCTTCAAGATGAAGCAAAGTTAGCTTCAACGTGATCCTCAGTGGTATCTTTCTATCTCAGTCTGCTGTGAAACAGAAAATAATAGGATAACATAGGTACTGGTATCTATTGATATTAACATATTACGGCTATTGTTCAGGCCTAGCTTTTTTTATCAAAATCAATCACTATGATAAAGAACATACAGTACTAGAACGTCTGTATTTCAATATTAGACATATGATTGTACAAAGACAAGCTGTATTTCTGATGGCGCGAGACTTAGTATAGACACACTCGCATTGGCATACATTCCTTGCAATCAAGTTAAAATTTGATATACATTCAAGAAAAGAGATTCACCATATTAAGATGATAATCACGTGACAACATCTAAGACGATGTATGTTATGTTTGCTAAGCACAAGACAATGTACATTTAAAAAACGGTCGCCATGTTAGAACAAAGTAAACTTATGGCAAATTCAAGTGGTACGCTGCATACACGTGGCAATATCTAAGACGATGTATGTTGTGTTAGCTAAGCACAAGACAATGTGCATTTAGAAAGCGGTCGCCATGTTGGAACAGAATAAACTTGTGGCAAACTCAAGTGGTACGCTGCATACACAGACCTCAAATTAGAATGTCAATAACATTCTAAACACAGGGTGTTTTACAACGCCAAAGAGGATATATTGCAAGTATGTCAAATGCAGTACAGGACATATTGCAACCACAATCGCCGTACTGAACCATAAATCACGTGACCGAAGTCAATACGTCTTATGTTTGCGAAACAAGACGCAATGCATACTATGAGTACTATGAGCTTTATATTAGCCGAAAGCAAACATTACAAGGTGCAGGAACAATTACCGTATTCAAATATCGATCGTATGGTGAACCTAAGATCGTGTAGTTGTTTATCAAACATTCCGCAGTGTGCGCCACAAATATGTGCGCTATATTGAGATGGTGATCTTTCAATGAACATAACTAGTAAAAGACAACAAGGAACCATATTCATTTAAACCTTTTAAACTTTACTGCCAATACAGCATGTTTAGAAGTTAAAAACATGACTGAAAATGTTTAACAAGTATTACGACGGCTGGTGAGGCATAAGCGCCTATTTACTTACTTTGTATCAGAATAAGCAAAGAATTCGGTCAGATGTCCGAATTCCCAAAGTGACAGGGAAGGACTGACGGCTGGTGAGGCATAAGCGCCTATTTACTTACTTCGTATCAGAATAAGCAAAGAATTCGGCCCGATGTCCGATTTTGCAAAGTGACAGGCAAGGACTGACGAACGATCTAAGCATGCTTTATATGTGGATGTAATGCTTATTGACTACACCTGGTCGGGCTGCAGGTGTTCTAGAAACTAACGAGGGCAATAACCGAATACCTTTGGTAAAAGGGTGTCAGGCTTCTTGTGGTGTGTTCTTCTATCGAGGTTGCACAATAACCTTCACTGAATTTTGCGACGTGTTGTTGGATACTGTTATTTGTTAACTAATAATGTTATAAAAAAGAATATTAGCCTATACAATCATTTTAAACAACAAACTTGTGATGCCAACAATCGGCACCCGATCGAATCACAAAAGCAGTATCCAGAAGACTTTGGGAAAAGGGTGTCAGCCATATTATAGTGTGGTTTTCTTTTAAGACTGCACCCAAAACTTTTGCTATAATTTGCGACGTGTAGTTAGATTTATTATTACATGACTAGTACAATATTATAAATAGTAATATCGGTCTCTACGGAAATTTTGAATAAAAGGCGTATAATGCACCCAGTCAAACCTGATCTTATAGAAAATAACAACGGCATGGCACCCGCATCTCGATTAATAGCCCATCGGCCATTTTGTAATGTGTTTAGATAAACTTAATTTATGTTCTTTTATTACCCAGATCATTGGCATATCAAAGTTGCTTATTTATGTAGCAACTTCAGATAAAGTACATTTATTACTTTCAAGCAGTATTTGACCAGGCCTCAAAATTTCACAAAAATATGTCTGACACCCTTTTCCCGAAGTCTTCTGTATACTGCTTTTGTGATTCGATCGGGTGCCGATTGTTGGCATCACAAGTCTGTTGTTTAAAATGATTGCATCAGCAAATATTCTTTTTTATAACATTATTAGTTAACAAATAACAGTATCCAACAACACGTAGCAAAATGCAGTGAAGGTTATGGTGATACCTTGATAGAAGAACACACTGCAAGATGGCTGACACCCTTTTACCAAAGGTATTCGGTTATTGCCCTCGTTAGTTTCTAGAACACCTGCAGCCCGACCAGGTGTAGTCAATACTATTGTTATCACACAAAATGCCAATACTGCCAAATAATTTCAACATGCTATTTTGTTTCCTGCATCTGAATTTAAACTGAATGCAAGGGAGACTTTTTTCATTGAGTTAATCCATATAGATTTGCTTTTTATTTGCAAATTTTTACTTTCTCATATTTTTCAAACGTTTTTTTGTTTACAAAACATTTTCTTGAAGCACATTACAAAAGAAACGAAACATAAACATAAATTGTGACAAAACTTAACTTTCATGCTTCATTCATACTGGGGGACATGATCCATCATACTTAACAAACACTCAGCCAATTGTCAGTCTAAAAAATCATACACTTTTTACAATTTATATACACTTTGTTTTAAGAAGCCATAGATTCTCATTCGTAAATTAGCTCTCTACTTTCAGGGAAAGTGCTTTCAAATATCTTGTGGCTTCCACGTATAAAACGTGATCTGTAAGGGTCTACGCGTTTCGAACTCCTTAGTTCTGGAGTTCTCGTCAGGACCATGGGCTGTGGATGACAAGGGACCTGTATTAGTGAGAATTCTGTGAAAACTGCTTTTAGTTCAACACCCACTTCTTTGTCTCTTACCTCTCTAAGTGGAAGCTAGTTGTGCCTCAGCGTTTTCCTCAAAAAATCCGCGAAGCGGGACCACCTGTGTAACATGTACATGAACTTTGTTTAATCCAATAATGTAAAGCACCTCTCAGTGTCAAGAAAACATGCGTGAATTCATACTCACTGGTTCAAGTATGTGTTGCTTTTCTGATTCTGTAAAAGATTATTGGTCAGCTGTTAGTGTTATTTTTAAGGGGTTATGGCTTGCGCTACTCTGAATGGGTTGTTGACTAGTTGTGGGAGCTATGAGCATTCTTACCGATTGTTTTCATTCGGGCTCGCCGTCAAAATCAATTTCATGTGGCGATCGGCGGGCGGTTCACAGCGCGTCTGTGAAATCAAATAGAGACAGTCTCAATGTGGTTGCGCTCCGCATTAGTGGCATTTCATGGGATCCCTGAGGTATCTGTTGGCACATACCTGATTTGCGATGTGTTCTACTAAGGTCCCGTCTCTCAGTGTGGAAGCCGGCTTGGGGAATACATTTACTTCCTGATTGGAGGTCACATGGAGCTCCCATGTTTCACGGCGGCCATCTTAGCCTAGTCAGTTCGATGCAGATTAGTTCTATAACTTGATGTATGTGTCATTTTAGGTTTACTAATCCTTGGAAATGGTCATGTGTTTGTCATGTTATTTGAGGGATGTGGTCCCACGGTTGTGGTCATTTCGCGAAAGGTGCACTATATGTGGCTTCATTATCTGAAGGGGGTGTTATGCCTATGGGGCTTATTGGTGAGAAACTCCATTATCACAATGGTTGATGATTTAAAGTTTGAACATTTCTGAAAGTTCATTTAATCCACTGATCGCTGTATTAAATCTGACGATCATTGAAGCCTCTGTTTTGGACAGCTTTGCATCTATGTCGCCCCCTCTGGGGTCTTGTTCCACTTTTGTTATAATTGTCCATCGCAAGTCTCTTTCCTCATGGTTATTTGATTGCCAATGATTGACTGAGAATTGAAAACCACCCTCCACAAAAAAGATACTGATCGGAACAGACTGTTGCATTTTAATAGCAACCACCCCCGCAGTCTCAAGGAGAATTTGCCATACGGGCAGTACTTGAGGATTAGGAGAAACTGCCAAGACAGACAAGAATATGAAAAACATGCAGACAAACTCACCAGCAACCTAATCGAACGCGGATACCCCAAGAAATTGTTACGTCGCTCCAAAAAAGGAGCATGGTGGACACCTCGAGAACATCTATTGGCCAAAAAGACTATCAAAGGACATCATAAATGTGGAGGATGCAATTGCTGCGATTCGACAGAAGAAGGTCCTATTTTCACACACAGTGGAATATCATGGAAACACGAATCATTTACAAATTGTAAGACTAAATGTGTGATTTATGGCATAAGGTGTCCATGCAACCTCCTATACATCGGCAAAACAAATCAAGAGGTCCGCGCTAGAATCCAACAACATAAATCAAGGATAAAGCGGAAAGTACCAAATGCCCCTTTAGTCAATCATTGGCAATCAAATAACCATGAGGAAAGAGACTTGCGATGGACAATTATAACAAAAGTGGAACAAGACCCCAGAGGGGGCGACATAGATGCAAAGCTGTCCAAAACAGAGGCTTCAATGATCGTCAGATTTAATACAGCGATCAGTGGATTAAATGAACTTTCAGAAATGTTCAAACTTTAAATCATCAACCATTGTGATAATGGAGTTTCTCACCAATAAGCCCCATAGGCATAACACCCCCTTCAGATAATGAAGCCACATATAGTGCACCTTTCGCGAAATGACCACAACCGTGGGACCACATCCCTCAAATAACATGACAAACACATGACCATTTCCAAGGATTAGTAAACCTAAAATGACACATACATCAAGTTATAGAACTAATCTGCATCGAACTGACTAGGCTAAGATGGCCGCCGTGAAACATGGGAGCTCCATGTGACCTCCAATCAGGAAGTAAATGTATTCCCCAAGCCGGCTTCCACACTGAGAGACGGGACCTTAGTAGAACACATCGCAAATCAGGTATGTGCCAACAGATACCTCAGGGATCCCATGAAATGCCACTAATGCGGAGCGCAACCACATTGAGACTGTCTCTATTTGATTTCACAGACGCGCTGTGAACCGCCCGCCGATCGCCACATGAAATTGATTTTGACGGCGAGCCCGAATGAAAACAATCGGTAAGAATGCTCATAGCTCCCACAACTAGTCAACAACCCATTCAGAGTAGCGCAAGCCATAACCCCTTAAAAATAACACTAACAGCTGACCAATAATCTTTTACAGAATCAGAAAAGCAACACATACTTGAACCAGTGAGTATGAATTCACGCATGTTTTCTTGACACTGAGAGGTGCTCTACATTATTGGATTAAACAAAGTTCATGTACATGTTACACAGGTGGTCCCGCTTCGCGGATTTTTTGAGGAAAACGCTGAGGCACAACTAGCTTCCACTTAGAGAGGTAAGAGACAAAGAAGTGGGTGTTGAACTAAAAGCAGTTTTCACAGAATTCTCACTAATACAGGTCCCTTGTCATCCACAGCCCATGGTCCTGACGAGAACTCCAGAACTAAGGAGTTCGAAACGCGTAGACCCTTACAGATCACGTTTTATACGTGGAAGCCACAAGATATTTGAAAGCACTTTCCCTGAAAGTAGAGAGCTAATTTACGAATGAGAATCTATGGCTTCTTAAAACAAAGTGTATATAAATTGTAAAAAGTGTATGATTTTTTAGACTGACAATTGGCTGAGTGTTTGTTAAGTATGATGGATCATGTCCCCCAGTATGAATGAAGCATGAAAGTTAAGTTTTGTCACAATTTATGTTTATGTTTCGTTTCTTTTGTAATGTGCTTCAAGAAAATGTTTTGTAAACAAAAAAACGTTTGAAAAATATGAGAAAGTGAAAAATTTGCAAATAAAAAGCAAATCTATATGGATTAACTCAATGAAAAAAGTCTCCCTTGCATTCAGTTTAAATTCAGATGCAGGAAACAAAATAGCATGTTGAAATTATTTGGCAGTATTGGCATTTTGTGTGATAACAATAGTTAAGGCAGGGTTTGGCCTTACTGCGTGGGAACCCATACCCAGTGGTGATTATAGGTGTAGTCAATAAGCATTGCATGCACATGTAAAGCATGCTTAGATCGTTCGTCAGTCCTTGCCTGTCACTTTGCGAAATCAGACATCGGACCGGACTTTTTGCTTATTCTGATACGAAGTAAGTAAATAGGCGCTTATGCCTCACCAGCCGTCGTAATACTTGTTAAAACTTTTCGTCATGTTTTTAACTTATAAACATGCTGTATTGGCAGTAAAAGTTTAAAAGGTTTAAAAGAATATGGTCCCTTGTTGTTTTTTACTAGTTATGTTCGTTGAAAGATCACCATCTCAATATGGCGCCCATATTTGGCACACACTGCGGAATGTTTGATAAACAACTACACGATCTAAGGTTCACCATACGATTGATATTTGAATACGGCAATTGTTCCTGCACCTTGTAATGTTTGGTTTTGGCTAATATAAAGCTCATAGTACTCATAGTACTCATAGTATGCATTGTGTCTTGTTTCGCAAACATAAGACGTATTGACTTGGGACAGTCACGTGATTTATGGTTCAGTACGGCAATTGTGGTTGCAATATGTCCTGTACTGCATTTGGCATACTTGCAATATATCCTCTTTGGCTTTGTAAAACACTCTGGGTTTAGAATGTTATTAACATTCTAATTTGAGGTCCGTGTATGCAGCGTACAACTTGAGTTTGCCACAAGTTTATTCTGTTCCAACATGGCGACCGCTTTCTGAATGCACATTGTCTTGTGCTTAGCTAACTCAACATACATCGTCTTAGATATTGCCATGTGTATGCAGCATACCACTTGAATTTGCCATAAGTTTACTTTGTTCCAACATGGCGACCGTTTTTTTCAAATGTACATTGTCTTGTGCTTAGCAAACATAACATACATGGTCTTAGATATCGCATGTGAATATCATCTTAATATGGCGAATCTCTTGTCTTGAATGTATATCAAATTTTAACTTGATTGCAAGGAATGTATGCCAATGTGAGGGTGTCTATACTAAGTCACGCGCCATCTGAAATATAGCTTGTCTTTGTACAATCATATGTCTAATATTGAAATATAGACCTTCTAGTACTGTATGTTCTTTATCATAGTGATTGATTTTAATAAAAAAAGCCAGACCTGACCAAAAGCCGTAATATGTTAATATCACTTGATACCTGTACCTAAGTTATCGTATTATTTTCTGTTTCACAACAGACTGAGACAGAAAGATACCACTGAGGATCACGTTGAAGCTAACTTTGCTTCATCTTGAAGAATATTTACATCTGATCCTTGGTAGGCACGGTATGTAGCACGGCAATATCATAAGTTTAGTTAAGAGTCAGAGGCAAGGGAGATGGTAGCCTCCATAACAACCGACAGGAACGATACATATTATTTTCTATCTATTTTTAGATCTAACGTGGGACAAGATCACTCACTAAACTAGTGGGCGCTTCTTTGTGCAAAGACATATTGAAAAAAAAACAAAAGAAGGATCACTAATTAAGGTATTTAAGATCTGTTAACTTATAGCTTGGACTGGATTTGACCCAATTTATCCCATATATACATTTTTCTTTGTAGTAGATTTTACATAACTACTGGGTGCCCTTAATATCACACATTTCGCACCGTGGAAAATCAATGTGAAACTTTATTGCTGTAGATGTATAGCCTTTCAATGAAAAAGGTCATTCTGAAGTGTCATATCAGGTGGTGACTTTTCAGATTATTGCACTTTCCAATGAAATCTTTTGAGGTAAATCATTCATTTAACTGTCATGGAATGTCATTTTAGAGTAAATTCCCGTTTACCTGTTCAGACTGGGCCATGATAAACCAAACAAATGATTATTTGTAAAGATAATAATGCTCATTACTTATAGAGCTACCTAGTATGTTCCCAATGTACTATAGCCTCTATATTTTGCTGATAGGTATACATTTCAATAGATGAAATAAACAAACTCCTGTTGTTTTTAAATTGTTGAGATTATTTTGCTGTTTACATTGTAAATATAAAAGCCTCATTGTATATATTTTGTATAACAATAGATTTATTATTGTATATCTTTAGAGCCTTGAAGAAGTCTTGTGGAGACGAAACGCGCCTCGTCGGCTATGATTATGTATCATGTTTTTAATGAATAAATGAAAATATTATCTATCAAAAAAAGGAAAAAGAAAAGTCTTTTGAAAAAATGAAGTCTTCAGCAAACTCATTGGGCTTTGTGAGTATATGTTTTTGTGACTGTTATCATATTTCATTCTTAAAAACTGTAGTATATTATTTTTCGACATTTGCAATATATTTGTATGTGCTGAGCAATTTCAGTTTACAGTATTAATTTTGGTCTTCCAAAATACTAGGCGAGCTAGGGAGGTCAGGTTCCCAGTTTGTGCACGACCACTTCCTATCATATACAACCTAGAACATTAATAAGACCAGTGCAGGTCTAGGGTGCCTTGACCTTTCTTTTTGTGTGACTGTCTATATGTGACTGAAAGTTCAATGGAAGAGGTTTTATAATGTGGTTGGCACTGATCAACAACAGGATAGCTCTGATTTGCGTAATTTGCACAAGTGGATAAAATGATTCATTGTCAACAGCGGAATTATTGCACATGTTCATGGTTTACAATATGCGATATTTTGCACATGTAAATAGGGGTTAAGACTAATATTTGATTAAGGATTCATCCTGTGAATTATGTTCAGCCTTACATTTGATGGGCACTATGGTCTATGTAGCTTTTAGCGGATGGCTTTTAACTAAAATAGTGCATTACCTCTATTTGTTTATTCATTTATACATTTATATGTTTATATATATTTTAATATATTTCTATGTGCAATATATTTTACAGTTAAACTACATATTTTACGATGAAATCCTGGAATGCATTGAGCGCATAATTTACATTGCATTGATGCCAAAAATGCCATGCTATCTGTGTATAAGAAAACAGACTACAATGAGTTGCAACTAAAATGTACTGTAAAAGTGTTTTCTTCATGTCCATACATCACGTGGTGTTCTTTCAAAAAAATGTATTTAAAAACCATGGCAAAATGCATTTCTTCGCATGCGAGCAAGGACTAGAGCAGTCCGAAATGCGTCATATCGTGGGAAATTAAAGGAATTATTAGCCTTATCTGTGGTTTGTGTCCCTCTCTTTGACGCGAGGAAATTGGAGTGGATTGTGTTGCATATATATATGTATTTATATATATGTGTGTGTAAAGATAGATAGATAGATAGATAGATAGATAGATAGACAGACAGACAGACAGACAGACAGACAGACAGACAGACAGACAGACAGACAGATAGATAGATAGACAGACAGACAGACAGACAGACAGACAGACAGACAGACAGACAGACAGACAGACAGACAGACAGACAGACAGACAGACAGACAGATAGATAGATAGATAGATAGATAGATAGATAGATAGAGAGAGAGAGAGAGAGATAAATGATAGATAGCGTTGGAAAGTGGGTTACTGGTGGGGCAAATGTAAGTATGCCGCTGGCAATAAGGCCACTAACACATGATAGGATCCACCATAGGTCTTAGAATATGATTCCTATGCTCAACCCTTGGTAACGTGGCTGCGAGCAGACAGTCTTAACTTCAAAGACAGGTATGTAAAGCATTTAAAAACAACATTTCAGTGAATAATTAAGACACAACACATAATAAAAATCCTACACTAATTCAGAAAAATAGGAAATAATTTTATCTTTTACATGACACCAAAATGACAAAAATCCAATGTAGGGAACCGGAGATATGAATTTTCAAAGATGTAATCAAATATAGCACTTAGAAGATTATAGCACCATATTGTGATATCTGCTCACGATAGACCGGGACAAAGTCAAAGTTTCAGGCCAGGCGCGATGGAGCCCTGAGCGGCTATAGCCCCTGGCAGGTCCCGGTCCAAGTTTCTACATTCACATTAGAAACTTTTCTGGAGCTTTTTCACTCGAGGCCCCTTAAAGCTCCCAGGCAATCCTGATTCGGTGAGGGTGTGCCGGCTTGACTTGTGACGAGGTCCCGGTGAACTTCCCTGGAGCGGACATAGAAAATATTTAAAATTTGCTTCAGTGGACTAAATCAGCAATCCAGGCGCACACGTGATGGAAGCTAGGCGGCTTGGCTCTCGTGGTTGCTCCCGGTCGACTTTTCTATGAGCGGACTTACATTTCTGGAGCTTTTTCTCGCGGGGTCTCTCGATGCTCCTCATGTAGCCAGATCCGGTGAGGGTTCACCGGCTTCAGATTTTCTCCAGTCCTGGTCAATCTCTGGAAGTGGGTGCTATGGAGCTTTTGGCAGGGCAAACCTGGTTGGCATGGCTGGCTCGCTGTTGAAGGTAGGCGGCCTCGCTGGCCAGGATGAGTTGGTCCCTCTATGGAGCTTTTTTTCAAAGTTGGTCCAAAGTTCTCCAAACTTCTTGAACTTCTTCCTGAAGTTCCTCAAGGGGTCTCAAAGTGTCTCAAACTCACTCCAAGGGTCTGGAAGCTCCAAGATGGTCCTTGAAAGTTGAGGACCACAATCCACTGGTACAAAACACTTACAAATCCACTGATGGGTCTCCAAGCTGTAGATTTGTTGGTGATGTTCCAGTTGAGCTTCTTTCAACCTGTAGCTTTCAGGGAGTCCCCTCTTTAGTTCTTTTCCAGCAAGATAATCCTTAGGGCTACAGTTTCAGATGGTGCAGTCTTCATAGGTCAGGCCTTAGAGTTCCTGGCACAGTAACATCTTCTCAGCAGGGCACTTCTTGCTTCATTCAGTTTCAAGCAGCGGATCTGGAGGGCTCTGCCCCTCTCAGATACTTATTCAAAATTCCCTGGGTCAAGCAACAGGTTACTTCTGACCAATGAGAGCAGGGTAACTCCTCAGAGTTATGACCACATCCTGTAGAGTGTGGCATTATTTTGTCCCAGAGTGCATCAAATCTTCCAAATCCATAATGGCTGATTTTCCAGCACGGAGGTGAGAGCTGGCTAAACACACCCCCTGGGATGGCTTATTTCCATGGACGCTCCTCCTACCATCTGCACATACCTTTCATAAGCCTAGCCCTGACTCTGGGTCGAGAGTGTAAAAGTGTAACTGACACCCAGGCCTCCCCTCTGCCTTTGAAGAGCATGGTTTATGACTCCACCCCCTGGCCCGGCATTCCTAGGGACCAGCACACTGCCCTCCCAGCAGAGTTGGTAACCCCAGGGGCTCTTTATCACCCCTTCATAGCAACATGGCTAATCCACTTAACTCTGACCAATCAGGGCAGACCACTGGAAGGCTGAATTTTGACTTACAAACAAGAAGTCTTATAACTTCTTGTACATACACTTTAGGAGAAATTCAACAATATGATATTGTGGGATTTACTATTACCATTCTGGGAAGTCTTTGAATGGTCCGGCTAGTCCTCTCCTATCAACAGTTATTAATTAATAACTTTCTACCATGTTAACCTATGGGCCATGGGATTTGCAATGGGGAAAATTACTTGGGCCACATTCCTAGCACCAGGGCTTATAAAAACACATTTTATACGTATTTCCCTCTTTTCTACAGGACCCCACCCCCTGTGCAACTAGGGGTGACGTAAGGGGTTCTGAATCTGCAAAAATATTGCAGATCCTCCTTACCCAGTGCTCCTAGTATCAAAGTTGAATTTGAGCAGCACTTTAACACAATGTGGGGAGTGAAATTTCACTTTACTCAGACATATAAAAACCCATTTTATAAGGGTGTATCTTATAGATAACTGACCCCTCACCCCTGGGATACCTAGGGGAGACCCTGGGGGTCCCTAATATGCCAAAACAGTGTAGGTTTTCCATTTCTAAGTGCCCCTACCATCAAAGTCGAGATGAGGCAAAATGTACTGTTTAAAAGCAGTCCTGGCACCCAGTGCTGCTTTTAAACTGACTTCAGGCTTCAGCAGTGCACACATGCTAGTGAAGAAAAAGCTGCTGGCCTCTAAACTGCCATACCCCAGGGTACAGGGGACTTCTAGGTAGTCTCAATCCCCTGCCCTATTATATACCGGCCTATGGGGTAGGTCCTGCCAATTACAGGGGTACCCCACCATACCATAGTGTACCCTAGTGTATGTTAGGTGTTTTAACTGTATTCTAATGTGTTCCTTTCAGCTTAGCACTGGCCTTGGGCCTGGTTAGGCAGAGCCCAGGGTCAGTCAAAATCAGTTACCACTTGCAGCAGTCAGCAAAAAGTTGGAGTGTGCCCAGGGCACAGGATGACTTTGCAACATAGCCCCCCAAACTAAAGGTGATGGGTTGCTAACCTACACCCTAGTAGTCCTCATCAACTAAGTGGAAAAACCTGGAAAGTCCATCTGCATTTGCATAGGCAACCCCAGGTCTGTGTTCCACTGTAAAGTCCATTCCCTTTAGGGGAATGGACCGCCTTAAAAGCTTGGGATTCTCCCCTCTCATCTGCATGAGCCATCTGAGAGGTCGGTGGTCAGTTTGAACATGAAAGTGAGTCCTTCCTATCATATACAACCTAGAACATTAATAAGACCAGTGCAGGTCTAGGGTGCCTTGACCTTTCTTTTTGTGTGACTGTCTATATGTGACTGAAAGTTCAATGGAAGAGGTTTTATAATGTGGTTGGCACTGATCAACAACAGGATAGCTCTGATTTGCGTAATTTGCACAAGTGGATAAAATGATTCATTGTCAACAGCGGAATTATTGCACATGTTTATGGTTTACAATATGCGATATTTTGCACATGTAAATAGGGGTTAGGACTGATATTTGATTAAGGATTCATCCTGTGAATTATGTTCAGCCTTACATTTGATGGGCACTATGGTCTATGTAGCTTTTAGCGGATGGCTTTTAACTAGAGTAGTGCCTTACTTCTATTTATGCATTCATTTATACATTTATATGTTTATATATATTTTAATATATTTCTATGTGCAATATATTTTACAGTTAAACTACATATTTTACGTTGAAATCCTAGAATGCATTGAGCGTATAATTTACATTGCATTGATGCCAAAAATGCCATGCTATCTGTGTATAAGAAAACAGACTACAATGAGTTGCAACTAAAATGTACTGTGAAAGTGTTTTCTTCATGTCCATACATCACGTGGTGTTCTTTCAAAAAATGTATTTAAAAACCATGGCAAAATGCATGTGAGCAAGGACTAGAGCAGTCCGAAACGCGTCATATCGTGGGAAATTAAAGGAATTATTAGCCTTATCTGTGGTTTGTGTCCCTCTCTTTGCCGCGAGGAAATTGGAGTGGATTGTGTTGCATATATATATGTATTTATATATATATGTGTGTGTAAAGATAGATAGATAGATAGATAGATAGATAGATAGATAGATAGATAGATAGATAGATAGATAGATAGATAGATAGATAGACAGAGAGACCCCTCCCTTCCTCTGTGTTGGATTCTCTGTGTTTACTTAAGTATCCTTGTGGAGCAAGAATCCAACCCTTCGCTCTACCTCCCTCTTGTGTTTTTTGACATAGTCCAGGCAGCGTACAGCTGCGGGAGTTATACTCTCATCACAACACATAATCACTTACACTAGGCAGTTACAGACATCAGCGGTCTCTCAAAAAAGATGGAGGACGAACATGGCCTTACGTTTGGTGAGGATGAAATTGATAAAATTCTAACGGCAATCAACCCATTTGAGGGCCTAAGCAACCCAGAGACTGGTCCAAACATTAATGATTGGAACGAAATAGTTAACCTAAGACGCAACCAAATTAAAGCAGCACTACATGGTTTGCTAATGACGGAATACCTCAGGAATAAAATGGGACCACCAGGTTTGATCGTCAAGAACGAACCATTTATATTCCAGTCAGACACCCAGTTCAAAAAGGAGTGGTCGTTGATCTCCTGGCACTGTACCAGGGACTGGCTAGTCCTTATTGTAAAAACAGCAGCCAGAATTACGCAAGAACTAAAGATTGAAATCCAAAAAATTGAGATACAACTGAGCACCTACATTTCACCAGCCGACCTCAAGATTAGACTAGATGAGCTCAACCAACAGATGACCGAGTTTGAATACACCCTAAAACAAAGCAAGTTCAATAAATTGAGAAAGGATAAAGATAAATTTACACCGGAAGGAGCATATCCATACACCAAAGCTGACTATGTGCCCAAGAATCAAAATAGCGATATGGACAGTGATGGGTCAGATAACAGTTCATCTAGTTCAAACTCTAGCAATGGCCAAAGGTACCGTCCGAATAGAGGCGGATGGAGACAAAAAAGACAAAAGTTCCCGAGACAACGTGGGTGGAGAGGGTACCCTCAATTTCCACAATACATGGGACCTACACCATTCCCACCATTCCAGTTTGGCCACCCTACGAATGCTCAGGGATATCCACAATGGAACCAGGACTTTGATGGTGGATTCTACGGTCGACAACCTTTTTTAGGCACCCGCCCTGGGACACGGGGAAGGAACCGGAAGGGCAACAATGTCACATGGGAGGACAAAGACCAAGGGAACCCCCGACAAACCAGGAGCATGACAGGCTCCCTGCCCAACCAACCATCAACCAGCAACCAGAGAGGGACCTAGTGGTGAATCTCACTCTGCAACCGTTGACGACAATACAAAAACAAGTGCTAAATAAGGGCCTGGGCTTTGTTCCTACACAGAGACCAGACATCTTCAAGGTGAACATTGAGATGCAAGAATTTATACGTAAATTGAAACTACAGGCCTACTTCATGGACAAACCATCTCCGACACCTACAACGGATACCGGCCTTGGACCAAAATCTACCTTTACCCCACCAGATTCCTTGCTCCCAATAGAGCTACTAGCTTTTGAAAAAGCCCTCATGACAGAAGTTAACAAACTGGATGTGTCCTCCACACGAATTTTCCACAACACGACGAGGGAGGAACAACAAGCCTTAAAAGCTTTATCAGAAGACACGAGTATCATTATAAAACCAGCGGATAAGGGCGGAGCCATCGTCCTACAAACTACGGATACCTACGACAATGAATGCTTGAGACTGCTGTCGGATAGACGCAACTACATGATCCTACAACAGGACCCTACAGAGAGCCTCAGGATAAAAATCGGGGGTATGATTGAAGAAGGCCTAGCACATGATTGGCTAAGCAAGAAGGAAGGGGAATTTTTGGAGCAGAAAAAACCACGCATCCCCTACTTCTACTGCATCCCGAAAATCCATAAGAACCTCACCAATCCACCAGGGAGACCGATAGTATCGGGTATCGGTTCTTTTCTGGAACCCCTGTCAAAATTCGCTGACGCCTTCTTGCGACCATTGGTACAATCAACAAACACCTACCTTAAAGACACAAAAGCTGTCTTACAACTCCTGCAGGACACAACATTTGACCCTAAAACCCAACTCCTAATCAGTCTAGACGTAGAAAGTCTTTATACCAGCCTTCCTCACGACGAAACACTCGTGATCATCGAGGAAGTCCTATTCTCCACACAATGGAAGTATCAGACCCCACGAGGGCTAGTTCTAGAATGCATCTCATTGGCATTGCAAAAAAACTTTTTTCAATACAAAACCACGATTTATCAGCAGTGCCATGGGACCAGCATGGGCAGTACTTTTGCTCCGAGCCTGGCCGGACTCTATGTACACCACCTCGAGACCACCAAGATTCTTCATGACCTGAATCCATACAGATCAAATATAAAATGCTGGAGGAGGTACATAGACGACGTCCTAGTCATCTGGGAAGGTGACCGACAATCCGCGGAAAATTTCCAAGCATGGTTGAATAACCAAAACGCCTTTCTTAAATTCACGAGCACAATCTCGGACCACCTATTGGTTTTCTTGGATTTAAATATCTACGCAGAAGAAGGAGGTTTAAAAACCACCACCCATTTCAAGCTGACATTCAGAAATTGCCTGTTAAGATACAACAGTTTTCACCCCAGGCACCTTCGAGAAAACCTGCTGTATGGACAATTTTTACGCCTCAGGCGTAACTGCACACATGTGTCCAACTTCAAACTACAGGCCAAAGACCTGAGAGAAAAACTGAAACTACGAGAGTACCCCACCAGAATCATTGATAAAGCAATGAAGAGGGCTAAGAACAACAACAGAGAGGCATTATTGGAGGAACGAACAAAAGAACCAAATGAAAACAAACGACCAATATGTGTGACGACATTTAACACCATGTCCAACGAAGTATCCAAGATTGTCAACAAACATTGGAGGATACTAACTTGTGGCAACCTGAACCTGGAAAAACCATTGTTTGCTCACCGCAGGGGACGCAATCTCAGAGACATGCTGGTACACCCCAGACCTAAACCAACAACAATTGCCACGCAACCATCCATAGGCATCCAAGGTCATTTCCCCTGCGGGAACTGCAGCAGCTGCCACTTAACCCAAAAAAGCACAAAACTTACCTTCCGCAATGGAACTACTTGGGAGCAATGGAGATTTTCTAACTGTAACTCCAAAAACGTGGTCTACCTGATAAAATGCCCCTGCAATCTTGAGTATGTGGGTATGACCACGAGGGCCATGAAGACAAGAATGAATGAGCACAAGAGCAATGTGCGCTGTAAAAAAAGCACAACTAAAATGACCACACACTACCTGACCGCACAACACTGTGTGAATGACCTTAATTGGACAATCATAGAACAACTACCTTCTGATGCCGTCCTTTTCCAAAAGGAACAAAGATGGGTTTTCAGACTTGGCACCCACATAATTGGGCTTAATGATGATGTGCCCTGGAGCCAACTATCCAACTAAGGCGACACACTGATGTAAGCCCTGGTGCCCATCACCCAGCTATGAATTTATCATTGCAATTTGTGATAAACATCTGTATTTTTTCATGTTTTTTCTTGCTTTCAGTGGATGAGCCAAGTAATGTATTTTGCCATGACTACCTCAGCAATACTCTGCCGCTGTGCCCTCTCAGAAATAAGCATTTTAATCCTCGAGTTCTCTAATGAGACACTATTGTTCAATAGCAATGCAGACAAAAGAAACACGCATGCGCTGAACATCAATGTCCCGAAAGAAGCGCTAATACTTAACGCGCATGCGCGATAGACGGACAGTCATCTATGCGCGTGCGCATCAAAGGAACACTCGCATTCACAGACGCTGGTCCCATGTAAGTCCGTGTCGGACATACGAGCACGATGTATGGCTGAGGAGCGTATGCTCCATACATGGGCACACAATTAACAACATAGAGCGGAACACCCTTGTAAGGACATGCACACGCTTCCGCCCAATTACAATACAGGGTATAAATAGCATGAACCCAATTACCGCCTCATAACAGCGGAGCAGCGCGAGGGGTAAGACGGTGATCACAGCGACCTGTCTGTGTGAGTATTTTGCAGAACAACTAAGAAAACGACCATCTGAACTTTTTCCTCCTAAGTAAGTGAGAATGATTTATTAAAACTTGCATCATTCCTCACTACAGATTGCAAATCAAGCAACACCCCTGACGTTCCATTATGCTCATGAAGCCAACAAGCAAGCTTCACAAGTATGACTACAACTAATAGTAACTCCTAGTACCTTTTGTGTTATATGTTGTATGTGTTGTGAGTACTTTTCCTTCCACAGGCTTATTACAAGCAAATGGTGAGGTTCCAGGTGACTGCACCTGCTTGAACTACCCGCTACATGGGTAACCATTGTTGTTTTTCTTTTTGTCTTTCTACAGGTCATTGTACTTGTAGCAGACCGCTGTAGGCACACTTAGCCTAAATACTTCACTTTTCTGTAAATACACATTTTTTATTAAAAATACGTGAGTAAGGTGGGGAGGTCGTGCCCCCGTCCTGAAGAAGGAGCTTGTCTCCGAAACATGTCGACAACGCACACCAGAGGTCCTGTTCTTTAATATAACAGATTCGACCTCATACCGCACTTCTTTTAACAGTACCAGCCAGAGCTCAGAATAAAACTTTTTTCCTTTATACTCATGTGCCAGGTACTTTTTAATTTTTTCACCACATCCCACCACTCACTTATAACAAATACACCACACACCACACATAGTCATTACTACTAGTGCTCCCGCGTAGTCGTAGGTCGCAGCACGCCGCATCCCGATAGAGGGGTGCGAAGACCCCGATGATGAAGCATGACACCAAGGGGCCTTTTGGTGTGTGAGGGGTATTTTACAAAACACTGAGTGCTTCAACATTTGTCGATCACTCTTTTCCCCTCCCTTCCTCTGTGTTGGATTCTCTGTGTGTACTTAAGTATCCTTGTGGAGCAAGAATCCAACCCTTCGCTCTACCTCCCTCTTGTGTTTTTTGACATAGTCCAGGCAGTGTACAGCTGCGGGAGTTATACTCTCATCACAACACATAATCACTTACACTAGGCAGTTACAGACATCAGCGGTCTCTCAAAAAAGATGGAGGACGAACATGGCCTTACGTTTGGTGAGGATGAAATTGATAACATCCTAACGGCAATCAACCCATTTGAGGGCCTTAGCAACCCAGAGACTGGTCCAAACATTAATGATTGGAACGAAATAGTTAACCTAAGACGCAACCAAATTAAAGCAGCACTACATGGTTTGCTAATGACGGAATACCTCAGGAATAAAATGGGACCACCAGGTTTGATCGTCAAGAACGAACCATTTATATTCCAGTCAGACACCCAGTTCAAAAAGGAGTGGTCGTTGATCTCCTGGCACTGTACCAGGGACTGGCTAGTCCTTATTGTAAAAACAGCAGCCAGAATTACGCAAGAACTAAAGATTGAAATCCAAAAAATACAACTGAGCACCTACATTTCACCAGCCGACCTCAAGATTAGACTAGATGAGCTCAACCAACAGATGACCGAGTTTGAATACACCCTAAAACAAAGCAAGTTCAATAAATTGAGAAAGGATAAAGATAAATTTACACCGGAAGGAGCATATCCATACACCAAAGCTGACTATGTGCCCAAGAATCAAAATAGCGATATGGACAGTGATGGGTCAGATAACAGTTCATCTAGTTCAAACTCTAGCAATGGCCAAAGGTACCGTCCGAATAGAGGCGGATGGAGACAAAAAAGACAACAGTTCCCGAGACAACGTGGGTGGAGAGGGTACCCTCAATTTCCACAATACATGGGACCTACACCATTCCCACCATTCCAGTTTGGCCACCCTACGAATGCTCAGGGATATCCACAATGGAACCAGGACTTTGATGGTGGATTCTACGGTCCACAACCTTTTTTAGGCACCCGCCCTGGGACACGGGGAAGGAACCGGAAGGGCAACAATGTCACATGGGAGGACAAAGACCAAGGGAACCCCCGACAAACCAGGAGCATGACAGGCTCCCTGCCCAACCAACCATCAACCTGCAACCAGAGAGGGACCTAGTGGTGAATCTCACTCTGCAACCGTTGACGACAATACAAAAACAAGTGCTAAATAAGGGCCTGGGCTTTGTGCCTACACAGAGACCAGACATCTTCAAGGTGAACATTGAGATGCAAGAATTTATACGTAAATTGAAACTACAGGCCTACTTCATGGACAAACCATCTCCGACACCTACAACGGATACCGGCCTTGGACCAAAATCTACCTTTACCCCACCAGATTCCTTGCTCCCAATAGAGCTACTAGCTTTTGAAAAAGCCCTCATGACAGAAGTTAACAAACTGGATGTGTCCTCCACACGAATTTTCCACAACACGACGAGGGAGGAACAACAAGCCTTAAAAGCTTTATCAGAAGACACGAGTATCATTATAAAACCAGCGGATAAGGGCGGAGCCATCGTCCTACAAACTACGGATACCTACGACAATGAATGCCTGAGACTGCTGTCGGATAGACGCAACTACATGATCCTACAACAGGACCCTACAGAGAGCCTCAGGATAAAAATCGGGGGTATGATTGAAGAAGGCCTAGCACATGATTGGCTAAGCAAGAAGGAAGGGGAATTTTTTTGGAGCAGAAAAAACCACGCATCCCCTACTTCTACTGCATCCCAAAAATCCATAAGAACCTCACCAATCCACCAGGGAGACCGATAGTATCGGGTATCGGTTCTATTCTGGAACCCCTGTCAAAATTCGCTGACGCCTTCTTGCGACCATTGGTACAATCAACAAACACCTACCTTAAAGACACAAAAGCTGTCTTACAACTCCTGCAGGACACAACATTTGACCCTAAAATCCAACTCCTAATCAGTCTAGAAGTAGAAAGTCTTTATACCAGCCTTCCTCACGACGAAACATTCGTGATCATCGAGGAAGTCCTATTCTCCACACAATGGAAGTATCAGACACCACGAGGGCTAGTTCTAGAATGCATCTCATTGGCATTGCAAAAAAACTTTTTTCAATACAAAACCACGATTTATCAGCAGTGCCATGGGACCAGCATGGGCAGTACTTTTGCTCCGAGCCTGGCCGGACTCTATGTACACCACCTCGAGACCACCAAGATTCTTCATGACCTGAATCCATACAGATCAAATATAAAATGCTGGAGGAGGTACATAGACGACGTCCTAGTCATCTGGGAAGGTGACCGACAATCCGCGGAAAATTTCCAAGCATGGTTGAATAACCAAAACGCCTTTCTTAAATTCACGAGTACAATCTCGGACCACCTATTGGTTTTCTTGGATTTAAATATCTACGCAGAAGAAGGAGGTTTAAAAACCACCACCCATTTCAAGCTGACATTCAGAAATTGCCTGTTAAGATACGACAGTTTTCACCCCAGGCACCTTCGAGAAAACCTGCCGTATGGACAATTTTTACGCCTCAGGCGTAACTGCACAGATGTGTCCAACTTCAAACTACAGGCCAAAGACCTGAGAGAAAAACTGAAACTACGAGAGTACCCCACCAGAATCATTGATAAAGCAATGAAGAGGGCTAAGAACAACAACAGAGAGGCATTATTGGAGGAACGAACAAAAGAACCAAATGAAAACAAACGACCAATATGTGTGACGACATTTAACACCATGTCCAACGAAGTATCCAAGATTGTCAACAAACATTGGAGGATACTAACATGTGGCAACCTGAACCTGGAAAAACCATTGTTTGCTCACCGCAGGGGACGCAATCTCAGAGACATGCTGGTACACCCCAGACCTAAACCAACAACAATTGCCACGCAACCATCCATAGGCATCCAAGGTCATTTCCCCTGCGGGAACTGCAGCAGCTGCCACTTAACCCAAAAAAGCACAAAACTTACCTTCCGCAATGGAAGTACTTGGGAGCAATGGAGATTTTCTAACTGTAACTCCAAAAACGTGGTCTACCTGATAAAATGCCCCTGCAATCTTGAGTATGTGGGTATGACCACGAGGGCCATGAAGACAAGAATGAATGAGCACAAGAGCAATGTGCGCTGTAAAAAAAGCACAACTAAAATGGCCACACACTACCTGACCGCACAACACTGTGTGAATGACCTTAATTGGACAATCATAGAACAACTACCTTCTGATGCCGGCCTTTTCCAAAAGGAACAAAGATGGGTTTTCAGACTTGGCACCCACATAATTGGGCTTAATGATGATGTGCCCTGGAGCCAACTATCCAACTAAGGCGACACACTGATGTAAGCCCTGGTGCCCATCACCCAGCTATGAATTTATCATTGCAATTTGTGATAAACATCTGTATTTTTTCATGTTTTTTCTTGCTTTCAGTGGATGAGCCAAGTAATGTATTTTGCCATGACTACCTCAGCAATACTCTGCCGCTGTGCCCTCTCAGAAATAAGCATTTTAATCCTCGAGTTCTCTAATGAGACACTATTGTTCAATAGCAATGCAGACAAAAGAAACACGCATGCGCTGAACATCAATGTCCCGAAAGAAGCGCTAATACTTAACGCGCATGCGCGATAGACGGACAGTCATCTATGCGCGTGCGCATCAAAGGAACACTCGCATTCACAGACGCTGGTCCCATGTAAGTCCGTGTCGGACATACGAGCACGATGTATGGCTGAGGAGCGTATGCTCCATACATGGGCACACAATTAACAACATAGAGCGGAACACCCTTGTAAGGACATGCACACGCTTCCGCCCAATTACAATACAGGGTATAAATAGCATGAACCCAATTACCGCCTCATAACAGCGGAGCAGCGCGAGGGGTAAGACGGTGATCACAGCGACCTGTCTGTGTGAGTATTTTGCAGAACAACTAAGAAAACGACCATCTGAACTTTTTCCTCCTAAGTAAGTGAGAATGATTTATTAAAACTTGCATCATTCCTCACTACAGATTGCAAATCAAGCAACACCCCTGACGTTCCATTATGCTCATGAAGCCAACAAGCAAGCTTCACAAGTATGACTACAACTAATAGTAACTCCTAGTACCTTTTGTGTTATATGTTGTATGTGTTGTGAGTACTTTTCCTTCCACAGGCTTATTACAAGCAAATGGTGAGGTTCCAGGTGACTGCACCTGCTTGAACTACCCGCTACATGGGTAACCATTGTTGTTTTTCTTTTTGTCTTTCTACAGGTCATTGTACTTGTAGCAGACCGCTGTAGGCACACTTAGCCTAAATACTTCACTTTTCTGTAAATACACATTTTTTATTAAAAATACGTGAGTAAGGTGGGGAGGTCGTGCCCCCGTCCTGAAGAAGGAGCTTGTCTCCGAAACATGGCGACAACGCACACCAGAGGTCCTGTTCTTTAATATAACAGATTCGACCTCATACCGCACTTCTTTTAACAGTACCAGCCAGAGCTCAGAATAAAACTTTTTTCCTTTATACTCATGTGCCAGGTACTTTTTAATTTTTTCACCACATCCCACCACTCACTTATAACAAATACACCACACACCACACATAGTCATTACTACTAGTGCTCCCGCGTAGTCGTAGGTCGCAGCACGCCGCATCCCGATAGAGGGGTGCGAAGACCCCGATGATGAAGCATGACACCAAGGGGCCTTTTGGTGTGTGAGGGGTATTTTACAAAACACTGAGTGCTTCAACATTTGTCGATCACTCTTTTCCCCTCCCTTCCTCTGTGTTGGATTCTCTGTGTGTACTTAAGTATCCTTGTGGAGCAAGAATCCAACCCTTCGCTCTACCTCCCTCTTGTGTTTTTTGACATAGTCCAGGCAGCGTACAGCTGCGGGAGTTATACTCTCATCACAACACATAATCACTTACACTAGGCAGTTACAGACATCAGCGGTCTCTCAAAAAAGATGGAGGACGAACATGGCCTTACGTTTGGTGAGGATGAAATTGATAACATCCTAACGGCAATCAACCCATTTGAGGGCCTTAGCAACCCAGAGACTGGTCCAAACATTAATGATTGGAACGAAATAGTTAACCTAAGACGCAACCAAATTAAAGCAGCACTACATGGTTTGCTAATGACGGAATACCTCAGGAATAAAATGGGACCACCAGGTTTGATCGTCAAGAACGAACCATTTATATTCCAGTCAGACACCCAGTTCAAAAAGGAGTGGTCGTTGATCTCCTGGCACTGTACCAGGGACTGGCTAGTCCTTATTGTAAAAACAGCAGCCAGAATTACGCAAGAACTAAAGATTGAAATCCAAAAAATACAACTGAGCACCTACATTTCACCAGCCGACCTCAAGATTAGACTAGATGAGCTCAACCAACAGATGACCGAGTTTGAATACACCCTAAAACAAAGCAAGTTCAATAAATTGAGAAAGGATAAAGATAAATTTACACCGGAAGGAGCATATCCATACACCAAAGCTGACTATGTGCCCAAGAATCAAAATAGCGATATGGACAGTGATGGGTCAGATAACAGTTCATCTAGTTCAAACTCTAGCAATGGCCAAAGGTACCGTCCGAATAGAGGCGGATGGAGACAAAAAAGACAACAGTTCCCGAGACAACGTGGGTGGAGAGGGTACCCTCAATTTCCACAATACATGGGACCTACACCATTCCCACCATTCCAGTTTGGCCACCCTACGAATGCTCAGGGATATCCACAATGGAACCAGGACTTTGATGGTGGATTCTACGGTCCACAACCTTTTTTAGGCACCCGCCCTGGGACACGGGGAAGGAACCGGAAGGGCAACAATGTCACATGGGAGGACAAAGACCAAGGGAACCCCCGACAAACCAGGAGCATGACAGGCTCCCTGCCCAACCAACCATCAACCTGCAACCAGAGAGGGACCTAGTGGTGAATCTCACTCTGCAACCGTTGACGACAATACAAAAACAAGTGCTAAATAAGGGCCTGGGCTTTGTGCCTACACAGAGACCAGACATCTTCAAGGTGAACATTGAGATGCAAGAATTTATACGTAAATTGAAACTACAGGCCTACTTCATGGACAAACCATCTCCGACACCTACAACGGATACCGGCCTTGGACCAAAATCTACCTTTACCCCACCAGATTCCTTGCTCCCAATAGAGCTACTAGCTTTTGAAAAAGCCCTCATGACAGAAGTTAACAAACTGGATGTGTCCTCCACACGAATTTTCCACAACACGACGAGGGAGGAACAACAAGCCTTAAAAGCTTTATCAGAAGACACGAGTATCATTATAAAACCAGCGGATAAGGGCGGAGCCATCGTCCTACAAACTACGGATACCTACGACAATGAATGCCTGAGACTGCTGTCGGATAGACGCAACTACATGATCCTACAACAGGACCCTACAGAGAGCCTCAGGATAAAAATCGGGGGTATGATTGAAGAAGGCCTAGCACATGATTGGCTAAGCAAGAAGGAAGGGGAATTTTTTTGGAGCAGAAAAAACCACGCATCCCCTACTTCTACTGCATCCCAAAAATCCATAAGAACCTCACCAATCCACCAGGGAGACCGATAGTATCGGGTATCGGTTCTATTCTGGAACCCCTGTCAAAATTCGCTGACGCCTTCTTGCGACCATTGGTACAATCAACAAACACCTACCTTAAAGACACAAAAGCTGTCTTACAACTCCTGCAGGACACAACATTTGACCCTAAAACCCAACTCCTAATCAGTCTAGAAGTAGAAAGTCTTTATACCAGCCTTCCTCACGACGAAACACTCGTGATCATCGAGGAAGTCCTATTCTCCACACAATGGAAGTATCAGACACCACGAGGGCTAGTTCTAGAATGCATCTCATTGGCATTGCAAAAAAACTTTTTTCAATACAAAACCACGATTTATCAGCAGTGCCATGGGACCAGCATGGGCAGTACTTTTGCTCCGAGCCTGGCCGGACTCTATGTACACCACCTCGAGACCACCAAGATTCTTCATGACCTGAATCCATACAGATCAAATATAAAATGCTGGAGGAGGTACATAGACAACGTCCTAGTCATCTGGGAAGGTGACCGACAATCCGCGGAAAATTTCCAAGCATGGTTGAATAACCAAAACGCCTTTCTTAAATTCACGAGCACAATCTCGGACCACCTATTGGTTTTCTTGGATTTAAATATCTACGCAGAAGAAGGAGGTTTAAAAACCACCACCCATTTCAAGCTGAAATTCAGAAATTGCCTGTTAAGATACAACAGTTTTCACCCCAGGCACCTTCGAGAAAACCTGCTGTATGGACAATTTTTACGCCTCAGGCGTAACTGCACACATGTGTCCAACTTCAAACTACAGGCCAAAGACCTGAGAGAAAAACTGAAACTACGAGAGTACCCCACCAGAATCATTGATAAAGCAATGAAGAGGGCTAAGAACAACAACAGAGAGGCATTATTGGAGGAACGAACAAAAGAACCAAATGAAAACAAACGACCAATATGTGTGACGACATTTAACACCATGTCCAACGAAGTATCCAAGATTGTCAACAAACATTGGAGGATACTAACATGTGGCAACCTGAACCTGGAAAAACCATTGTTTGCTCACCGCAGGGGACGCAATCTCAGAGACATGCTGGTACACACCAGACCTAAACCAACAACAACTGCCACGCAACCATCCATAGGCATCCAAGGTCATTTCCCCTGCGGGAACTGCAGCAGCTGCCACTTAACCCAAAAAAGCACAAAACTTACCTTCCGCAATGGAACTACTTTGGAGCAAAGGAGATTTTCTAACTGTAACTCCAAAAACGTGGTCTACCTGATAAAATGCCCCTGCAATCTTGAGTATGTGGGTATGACCACGAGGGCCATGAAGACAAGAATGAATGAGCACAAGAGCAATGTGCGCTGTAAAAAAAGCACAACTAAAATGGCCACACACTACCTGACCGCGCAACACTGTGTGAATGACCTTAATTGGACAATCATAGAACAACTACCTTCTGATGCCGGCCTTTTCCAAAAGGAACAAAGATGGGTTTTCAGACTTGGCACCCACATAATTGGGCTTAATGATGATGTGCCCTGGAGCCAACTATCCAACTAAGGCGACACACTGATGTAAGCCCTGGTGCCCATCACCCAGCTATGAATTTATCATGGCAATTTGTGATAAACATCTGTATTTTTTCATGTTTTTTCTTGCTTTCAGTGGATGAGCCAAGTAATGTATTTTGCCATGATAACCTCAGCAATACTCTGCCGCTGTGCCCTCTCAGAAATAAGCATTTTAATCCTCGAGTTCTCTAATGAGACACTATTGTTCAATAGCTATGCAGACAAAAGAAACTCGCATGCGCTGAACATCAATGTCCCGAAAGAAGCGCTAATACTTAACACGCATGCACGATAGACGGACAGTCATCTATGCGCGTGCGCATCAAAGGAACACTCGCATTCACAGACGCTGGTCCCATGTAAGTCTGTGTCGGACATACGAGCACGATGTATGGCTGAGGAGCGGATGCTCCATACATGGGCACACAATTAACAACATAGAGCGGAACACCCTTGTAAGGACATGCACACGCTTCCGCCCAATTACAATACAGGGTATAAATAGCATAAACCCAATTACCGCCTCATAACAGCGGAGCAGCGCGAGGGGTAAGACGGTGATCACAGCGTCCTGTCTGTGTGAGTATTTTGCAGAACAACTAAGAAAACAACCATCTGAACTTTTTCCTCCTAAGTAAGTGAGAATGATTTATTAAAACTTGCATCATTCCTCACTACAGATTGCAAATCAAGCAACACCCCTGACGTTCCATTATGCTCATGAAGCCAACAAGCAAGCTTCACAAGTATGACTACAACTAATAGTAACTCCTAGTACCTTTTGTGTTATATGTTGTATGTGTTGTGAGTACTTTTCCTTCCACAGGCTTATTACAAGCAAATGGTGAGGCTCCAGGTGACTGCACCTGCTTGAACTACCCGCTACATGGGTAACCATTGTTGTTTTTCTTTTTGTCTTTCTACAGGTCATTGTGCTTGTAGCAGACCGCTGTAGGCACACTTAGCCTAAATATTTCACTTTTCTGTAAATACACATTTTTTATTAAAAATACGTGAGTAAGGTGGGGAGGTTGTGCCCCCGTCCTGAAGAAGGAGCTTGTCTCCGAAACATGTCGACAATGCACACCAGAGGTCCTGTTCTTTAATATAACAGATTCTACCTCATACCGCACTTCTTTTAACAGTACCAGCCAGAGCTCAGAATAAAACTTTTTTCCTTTATACTCATGTGCCAGGTACTTTTTAATTTTTTCACCACATCTCACCACTCACTTATAACAAATACACCTCACACCACACATAGTCATTACTACTAGTGCTCCCGCGTAGTCGTAGGTCGCAGCACGCCGCATCCCGATAAAGGGGTGCGAAGACCCCGATGATGAAGCATGACACCAAGGGGCCTTTTGGTGTGTGAGGGGTATTTTACAAAACACTGAGTGCTTCAACATTTGTCGATCACTCTTTTCCCCTCCCTTCCTCTGTGTTGGATTCTCTGTGTTTACTTATGGCTCACTGTTGAAGGCAGGCGGCCTCGCTGGCCAGGTTGAGTTGGTCCCTCTATTGAGCTTTTTTTCAAAGTTGGTCCAAAGTTCTCCAAACTTCTTGAACTTCTTCCTGAAGTTCCTCAAGGGGTCTCAAAGTGTCTCAAACTCACTCCAAGGGTCTGGAAGCTCCAATATTGTCCTTGAAAGTTGAGGACTTCAGTTCCCACAATCTACTGGTACAAAACACTTACAAATCCACTGATGGGTCTCCAAGGTGTAGATTTAGTTGGTGATGTTCCAGTTGAGCTTCTTTCAATCTGTAGCTTTCAGGGAGTCCCCTCTTTAGTTCTTTTCCAGCAAGATAATCCTCAGGGCTACAGTCTTAGATGGTGCAGTCTTCATAGGTCAGGCCTTAGAGTTCTTGGCACAGTAACATCTTCTCAGTAGGGCACTTCTTGCTTCATTCAGTTTCAAGCAGCGGATCTGGAGGGCTCTGCCCCTCCCAGATACTTATTCAAAATACCCTGGGTCAAGCAACAGATTACTTCTGACCAATGAGAGCAGGGTAACTCCTCAGAGTTATGACCACATCCTGTAGAGTGTGGCATTATTTTGTCCCAGAGTGCATCACATCTTCCAAATCCATAATGGCTGATTTTCCAGCACGGAGGTGAGAGCTGGCTAAACACACCCCCTGGGATGGCTTATTTCCATGGACTCTCCTCCTACCATCTGCACATACCTTTCATAAGCCTAGCCCTGACTCTGGGTCAAGAGTGTAAAAGTGTAACTGACACCCAGGCCTCTCCTCTGCCTTTGAAGAGCATGGTTTACGACTCCACCCCCTGGCCTGGCATTCCTAGGGACCAGCACACTGCTCTCCCAGCAGAGTTGGTAACCCCAGGGGCTCTTTATCACCCCTTCATAGCAACATGGCTAATCCACTTAACTCTGACCAATCAGGGCAGACCACTGGAAGGCTGAATTTTGACTTACAAACAAGAAGTCTTATAACTTCTTGTACGTACACTTTAGGGGAAATTCAACAATATGATATTGTGGGATTTACTATTACCATTCTGGGAAGTCTTTGAATGGTCCGGCTATCAACAGTTATTAATTAATAACTTTCTACCATGTTAACCTATGGGCCATGGGATTTGCATTGGGGAAAATGACTTGGGCCAGTTTCCTAGCACCAGGGCTTATAAAAACACATTTTATAAGTATTTCCCTCATTTCTACAGGACCCCACCCCCTGTGCAACTAGGGGTGACGTAAGGGGTTCTGAATCTGCAAAAATATTGCAGATCCTCATTACCCAGTGCTCCTAGTATCAACGTTGAATTTGAGCAGCACTTTAACACAATCTGGGGAGTGAAATTTCACTTTACCCAGACATATAAAAACCCATTTTATAAGGGTGTATCTTATAGATAACTGACCCCCCACCCCTGGGATACCTAGGGGAGACCCTGGGGGTCCCTAATATGCCAAAACAGTGTAGGTGTTCCATTTCTAAGTGCCCCTACCATCAAAGTCGAGATGAGGCAAAATGTACTGTTTAAAAGCAGTCCTGGCAGCCAGTGCTGCTTTTAAACTGACTTCAGGCTTCATCAGTGCACACATGCTAGTGAAGAAAAGCTGCTGGCCTCTAACCTGCCATACCCCAGGGTACAGGGGACTTCTAGGTAGTCTCAATCCCCTGCCCTATTATATACTGGCCTATGGGGTAGGTCCTGCCAATTACAGGGGTACCCCACCATACCATAGTGTACCCTAGTGTACGTTAGGTGTTTTAACTGTATTCGAATGTGTTCCTTTCAGCTTAGCACTGGCCTTGGGCCTGGTTAATCAGAGCCCAGGGTCAGTCAAAATCAGTTACCACTTGCAGCAGTCAGCAAAAAGTTGGAGTGTGCCCAGGGCACAGGATGACTTTGCAACATAGCCCCCCAAACTAAAGGTGATGGGTTGCTAACCTACACCCTAGTAGTCCTCATCAACTAAGTGGAAAAACCTGGAAAGTCCATCTGCATTTGCATAGGCAACCCCAGGTCTGTGTTCCACTGTAAAGTCAATTCCCTTTAGGGGAATGGACCGCCTTAAAAGCTTGGGATTCTCCCCTCTCATCTGCATGAGCCATCTGAAAGGTCGGTGGTCAGTTTGAACATGAAAGTGACTCCCAAACAAATATGGCCTCAATTTCTTCAGGGACTACACCACAGCAAAAGCCTCTCTCTCGATGGCACTCTACCTCTGCTCTCTGGGAAGAAGCCTCCTGCTAATAAAGGCAACTGGCTGTGACAACACTGTCCCAATCCCTTGCTCGGAAGCATCTGTCTGAACTACAAATTATTTTGTATAGTCAGGGCCTGTAACACTGGTGTTTAACACATAGCAGCTTTCAGAGTGTCAAAAGCCTTCTGACACTCTGGGGTCCAAATCACCTTCTTGGGTCTCTTTTTAGAAGGGAGTTCTGTTAGGGGCCCCACAGTGGTCCCATAATTTTGAACAAACCTTCTATAGTACCCTGTCAGTCCCAGGAATTCCCTGACCTGAGTCTGGGTAACAGGAGCTGTCCAATCTAAAATAATTTGAATTTTAGCTTGGAGAGGATTTACATGGCCTCCACCTACCAGGGGCCCAGGTACACCACATAACTCTGCCCTATTTGGCACTTGCTTGCCTTAATAGTCAGGCCTGCCTGCTGCATGGCCTGAAGCACTTCCCTTAGGTGGTTTAAGTGATCCCCCCAGGTAAAAATGTATAAAGCTATATCATCCAGGTAAGCTGCACTGAACTGTTCCAACCCAGACAAGACCCTGTTCACCAACCTTTGGAATGTGGCAGGTGCATTCTTTAATCCAAAGGGCATTACCTTCAACTGATAATGTCCCTCTGGGATGGAGAATGCTGACCTCTCCTTTGCACCATCAGTGAGGGCAATCTGTCAGTAACCTGCAGTCAAATCAAAAGTACTCAGGTACGTAGCAGCACCTAACCTCTTAATGAGCTCATCAGCTCTAGGTATAGGGTGAGCATCAGTCTTGGTGACTGTATTCAATCCTCTGTAGTCCATACAGAACCTTAACTCCTTGGGTCCCCCCAGAGTATTAGGTTTAGGTACCAGCACCACTGAACTGACCCATGGACTCTCAGACGGTTCAATTATCCCCAGCTCCAGCATCTTAGCAACCTCAGCTTTAATGCTGGCTCTGACATGGGCAGACAACCTGTACAGTTTATTTTTGACAGGTAGGCTGTCACCCGTGTCAATGTGGAGCACACACCACTAAGTGATGCCTGGGGTCAAAGAGAACAGGAATTCGTGAAGAAATGGTCGCACTCCAATTTCATAATATTAATGCAATTTTAGTCTGTGGTAGTACTTTTGGGTGCTATAGAGTAACACCCCCTGATCAAGGGGTGTGTGGCTTTAATGCGCGGAAAAGTCCTCAGTCTCTTGAAGGACGCACTCATCTAAGCACTCCTGAGTGTTTAGATGAGTGTGTCCTTCAAGAGAGTAAGGACGTTACCTTGTGTCAAAGAGAACAGGCCAGCAAACTGCTCCAGCACCTGCTTACAGTCTCTGTGCTCCTGGTCTGTCAATTAGGGAGAGAGTACAACTCCCTCCACTGACCCATCTTGCACATTAGTGGAGAGGAAGTTGGTCACAGGCTCAGTTTACTCCTCCACACCCTCATCAGTGACCAGTAACATGGTCATGTCTGACCTGTCATGGTGGGGTTTCAATCTATTCACATGCAGGCACCCTTCTTTTCTAAGATTGGCTAGGGCCCACTCCACTTGTCATGGAGGGCCCATGGAGCCACAGGCTCCAACACCCACACCAACTGTCCTGGACTATACTCAGGCATAGTAGCCTTTTGATCATACCAGAGCTTCATGAGCTCCTGGCTAGACTCCATTTTCCTGTTTGCCTTGTACATGTATTCTGTCATTCTACATCTCAGGCCTAGCACATAATCAAGCACATTGTCCTTAGCTTCTTTCAGAGGCTTCTTTAAAGACTCTCTTAGCATGCTCAATGGCCCCCTCACAGGGTTTCCAAACAACAATTCAATGGGACTGAAACCAACCTCTTTCTGTGGCAACTCCCTGTAGGCAAACAGTAAGCATGGGAGGAGAACATCCTATATCCTCCTGAGTTTCTCTGACAACACATTTATCATGCCCTTCAGGGTTTGTTGAATCTCTCAACAAGACCATTTGCTTGTGAGTGATAGGGGGTGATGAACTTGTAGTTAACACCACACTCATCCCACATAGCATTCAGATAGCTGGACAGGAAGTTTGTGCTCCTATCTGACGCCACCTCTTTTGGAAAACCCACTCTGGTGAACACACCAAGCAGTGCTCTAGCCACAGCAGGAGCATCAATGATTCTATGAGGTATGACTTTAGGGTATCTAGTAGCATGGTCAACCACCACTAAGATATACCTATTCCCTGATGCAGTAGGTGAGTCCAGGGGACCAACAATGTCCATCCCCACCCTTTCAAAAGGAACCCCAACCACTGGCAGTGGTATTAGGGAAGCCTTTGTCTTGCCTCCTGCCTTGCCACTGGCCTGACAGGTGACATAGGAGCTGCAAAACTCCTTTACCTTTTCAGACATAAGGAGCCTGTAGAAATGGTTCACCAACCGGTTCCATGTCTTTGTCTGTCCCAAATGTCCTGCCAAGGGGATATCACGACCCAAAGTCAGGATGAACTCTCTGTACTTCTGGGGCACCACCAACCTTCTGGTGGCCCCCTCCTTGAGGTTTCTGGCCTCAGTATAAAGTAGTCAATTTTCCCAGTAGAGTTTGTGAAACCCACTGTCATCCTCCTCCTCTTGCTTAGAAGCTATCCGCCTCAAGCTCTCAAGGGTGGGACAGTCACGCTGTCCCTGACTGAACTCCTCTCTGGAGGGTCCACCTGCTCCTGTCAGTTCTGCCAAATCTGACAGCTCTGGCAGGGACAGAGTCCCTTCCTGATAGGCCAGATCTTCCCCATCAGCGTTAGAATATTCCTGCACCTCTGGAGTTCCCTGGGCTGGATCACCAGGCCCAGTGCCCTTATCCTTGGATGCTTGGCCCTTTGTTCCAGGGTCCAAGTGTCCAGCCCCTCCCTGCTGGCTAGTCTGTGACCTAGTCACAGCACATACCCACTCAGGAAGCTCAACTATTTTCATATGGAGTCCTCTTTCTACCTCTGACCACACCGAGGCCTCAAGAGCATTGCCCAGTAAACACTGGACTGGGAGCACCTTTGACACAGCTATCTTCATAGGCCTGTCACACCTCCACATTCCAAATCCACCACAGTCATAGGATGGAGTTTGGTAGTCTTGTCTGCATATGTCACCTGGTGAAACTCAATATGCCAAAACATTGTAGGTTTCCATTTTTAAGTGCCCCTACCACCAAAGTCGAGTTTGGGCACAATTTACTGTTTAAAAGCAGTCCTGGCACCTAGTGCTACTTTTTAACTGACCATGGGCTTCAGCAGTGCACACATGCTAGTGCAGAAAAAGCTGCTGGCCCCTAAACTGCCATACCCCAGGGTACTGGGGACTTCTAGGTAGTCTCAATACCCTGCCCTATTATATACTAGGGGCATATGGGGTAGGCCATGTCAATTACAGGGGTACCCCACCATACCATAGTATACCCTAGTGTATGTTAGGTGTTTTAACTGTATTCTAATGTGTTCCTTTCAGCTTAGCACTGGCCCTGGGCCTGGTGAGGCAGAGCCCAGGTTCAGTCAAAATCAGTTACCACCAGCATCAGTCAGCAAAATGTTGGGGGGTGCACAGAGCGCAGGATGACTTTGCAGCAGATAGATAGATAGATAGATAGATAGATAGACAGACAGACAGACAGACAGACAGACAGACAGACAGACAGACAGACAGACAGACAGACAGACAGATAGATAGATAGATAGACAGACAGACAGACAGACAGACAGACAGACAGACAGACAGACAGACAGACAGACAGACAGACAGACAGACAGATAGATAGATAGATAGATAGATAGATAGATATATCGATAGATAAATAGATAGATAGATAGATAGATAGATAGATAGATAGATAGATAGATAGATAGATAGATAGATAGATAGATAGATAGATAGATAGATAGATAGATAGGTAGGTAGGTAGGTAGGTAGGTAGGTAGGTAGGTAGGTAGGTAGGTAGGTAGATAGATAGATAGATAGATAGATAGATAGATAGATAGATAGATAGATAGATAGATAGATAGATAGATAGATAGATAGATAGATAGATAGATAGATAGATAGATAGATAGATAAATAGGTAGAGGTTTAATTCAGTGATTGCGTGTTCATGAAACTTGTTTGGTACTGTGTAATGAAGATGGTTCTTTTTTGGATAGTTGGACAACATTTCATTTTTTGTTCCACTATGTATGCAAAAATGATTGATTTTGAGCCAAATTTAGGTTTAGAATATGTGGACGTAACATAGGTTGTTCATAGAGGTTTGATGTCAAATAATGTCCTCCCTCTGCTTTCATACAGTTTATGTTCATTTATTGTTGAGGGAATGATATAGGTCACCACACAGGTGACCAAATAGAAATAGAGATGAAAGATACTTTTCAGTCTTTAATGAGTATATTTCCTAATACACATTTTGTTTTTTGAAATATTTATTATCGTGGTATTTTTATATACTGGAAAGTATTACTCACCTGGAGAGAGATTTCAAGGGACATGCATTTGTCTTCACATATCTGGCTAATAAAATGAGTGGAGGGGTCTATTTTACTGTCCGCAAATCTCATTTCTTGCTGACATTCTACTGAAGGGCTAGAGAGTTGGTAAGAAGGTGCACCTCAATATCAGGCATGTTTTCATCCAGAAAAAACACTGATTATACATCTGCATTGCCTTCAGCCTGGATCAACTAGCTTTGTAATGCTACATTAAGATTTGGAGCAGGTAGACCCATGTAACAGGACAGCACGTACAAGAAGGTTGATCCCAAGTACATTTTGGTCTATTTTGGTTCTTCTAAGGACAATAGGTTACAGCATTGGTAAACGCTCTTGCCCTTTCCTTTTTTCCTTTATATGTCAATTTTATTCAGAATGAAAATATTTAAGTATACATGGACAGCATCAACAATGGGAATGTTTTCCACTGAGGGATTCCAAGTGACATCTGATGAACAACAGGAGTGAAGCAAGAGAGTTCTATGATGCCACAAGGAACCAAGAGGCGGAAAACTCATCATTATTGATTTAGATTTGTATGATGTGTCTGGCCATGACGCAAAACACAAACCCCCACCACTCAGTCCTCTTTCCCTGCTTAGATGAGAATGTTAGGGGTATAGGAACCAGGAGAAACCATACAGAACTAGGCCTGACCTTCCTTATCCCCACATCCCAGATTGTACTTAAAAAATTAAACACATTTGCTATCGTAACACCCATTCCCGCAGCCCTCCGGTAAATGCCCCAGCATACACTTTTAAAATCATACCCGTTCCAAATGTGTCCTCTCCCCACCTGAATAATTTAAATACCTATTTTCCTACCATACTACCCTCATCCCCCCTTCAACACTACCCTCTTCTCTTACGCCAATGTCTAAAAAAAAGTGTGGCGTCTTGCTACCCTGCCCGTACAACCAACATTTCCCACCCCAACCCCAAAGAGACAAATACAACCTGACATCCTCCCACCCTCCAACATATTCCGAGGCATTGGATAGCAAATACATCAACCTCCATCACCTCAGATTTGGAGCTACCCAGTCTCAGGGATGAACTAGGAAATACAAATCTGCCCTTGCAAAAATGCTCATACCAGCCCGCTCCCCTCTTTTCTCAATGTATCTTTGTCTTTCCATCCATTCTCTCTCACTTTCCTTCTTTACTCTCTCTTTTGCCCCTCTCTGATCTGATCTTCTCACCACCTCCCTCCTTCCCTCTCCTTTTCTCTCTCTCTTGAAGGACCTGGAGGCAGTGACACAACTCTGACCAGATAACACCAGATCAAAACCAGTGTTTCACTGCTTTGGTGTCATAGCAGTGCAATGTATGGTTTTGAAGTCATACAAAACAAAACATTTCCAGTGAGGGAGAAGACTAATTCTGTTACAATTGAAAACGTTATAATCTATTTATAAAGTAATGAATACAAGTGGTATGTTGCATTACACAAATCTGAATATAACTGATAATACTGTAACTTCTCTTAATTAGTACAATTCTGTAGGAATTCATACAGATTTCTCATGTTACCTTACATTTACTTGGATTACCAGAGTGAAATTCAAACATAGAAATCTTGGAATCCCATAATATTAAGGACATTCCTTCTACTAATAAAATAATGCAAACAAAGAAAAATTCTATTAAATAAAAGCACAAATAACAAAAACAATATATTAATTTGTTTAGGAGCATGAGTCTGAGATATGTTCTAAGTACTTGACACGAGTACTTTATGTCTGCTTTTAATGCTGAGGATCCCAAATTAATTCAATCAGCTCAATATAAATAAACCATATGGTAGCTTCCAGGCTCACAGTGGGAGGTGATATGAATGCTGCTGGCATTTCACTGCCATGCGCCCTTCCCCAAGGAGACCTTCATGCTAAGCCTTGATTACTTCAAGAAATATGTTCGATAAAAGAGGGTTTGAATTCTCAAAATAGCTAGAGCAAGGCGCAATTTTTACATTATTTACATTTCAAAAATGCAGATTCTATTCAATTGCTATCAAATGCTATTGAAATGTATGTGAGATGATGGGTACTAGAAGCAAGGATAACCGGGGGCGGGAGGTTAGAAAGACTTCACTCACACAAAGAAACGTTCTGATTTTTTTCATCCATCCATTCATCCCTCCATCCCAAAATGACACAGTTATTGTTGCTATTAGTACATACTTCAGTTTTTCCTTGATCGAAAAGCTTCTTTTGCGAAGAATTTCTCAAATTAAATATTGTGCTGCAAAATGTTTCCTTCCAATTACAAACATAGGACCTCATTTATAAAAACGATTGCATTGCTGCGATAAAACAGTGATGCAAAAGTTTTCACTGCACCCTCCTTGCGATAAGAGGGATACACTGTATTTAATGTATTGTGTTCCATGAAGCAAGGAATGACAAATAAATAAGGAATCTTAATGTATGTATTGCGCAAAAGTCATGCGTTGCTGGAGTTGTGTTGCAAGCATGACACAACTCCAGCAATTCATGGGGTAGGCCTCTGCCGTTTTCACTGCGTCACCCTTACACCTGCCATGAGGCAGGCGTAAGGTTTTGACGCAGTTGCATCCTAGAAGTGTTGCAGTGAAATCTCATAGATTTCACTGCAACACTTCGACAACCCTTTTTTATGTGGGAGCACCCACCCTGCATACATTATACCTGACGTAGGGCTCTACAAGGTGACACATCTGCCTGGATGTGTCACCTTGTAAACATTTCGCAATATGGTGCATTGTTAACGCTGTTTAGATGCAACGGTGGTGCAAAAGTGTCACAAGACCTAATAGATAAGGCCCTTAGGGCCTCATTAATGAAACGTTTTGCATTACTGCGTGAAAGCAGCGATGTGACACTTTTCAGCGCGCCCTCCTTGCGACACAATGGGTGCACCGTAATTATTGTATGGCACACCATGTCACAAGAAATGACATATACGTCAGGAATCCTGACGTATCTATAGGCGTGAAAGAGAGTTCCTTTCCCGGTAGTGCAGTGACAGAGTTGTATTCCATATGTCTATCTAATGCCTCCAATGTGGTAATGTCACATATGTCCTACTGCGGTGCACTGACCCTTAAACATTGGACATATATAGGTGGAAGGGAGGGGCAAGAGCCCTTATTCAAGCACCAAGCCAGAACAATATCTCCTGTAATGTTCTGGACGGGGACTCGGAAAGTGGGGCATGCAGACCATTGAGGAAGTTTCCACTGTTCCCTGCTCCACAACAGAATTGCATACTAAGAGCACTGGGTTGTTTGGGGCACTCTATGACTAGTTCCGTGATGGCCCTATATCAAGGTGGACACTGGCTCCTTTGCTGTGCAAATATGTCTGATACTCTGGTTACAGAAGAGCTAGCTTGGTGCTTTGCTGATACGTAAGTCTCAGAAGTGCACCTCTTCTCAGGAGCGGCTCGTGCAGGTAAGAGTGGTGGGCTGTGGGGTGGGGTTGGGGGATTCAACAGATTACAATGAGGGGAAATTAATTATTTATTTAATTTTCCCTCATCGTCACCTGTTGAATCCCCACCACCTCACCTCACTGTTCTTACGTGCATGAGCCACTCCTGTCCCTTCTTATGAGGTAAGTGTCAGCATCTATAAGGGGAACCTTGCCACTTGCTTGGCCTCTGAATTGAGATGCCACTGCCAAGGGTGGCATTAAGTGCCTGTCCATGGGAAAGACACTTGCATGTATACATGATTCCAAGGAAGCTTGAGGTTAAACGGAATGCTACATCAGTTAGAATGTATTGCACTGCTGCTGTGATGACCTGATATGTGACTAGGTTTAAGGAAGCCTTTGATGCATCCACCAACTTTAAGAATTTAACTTTCACCTACATTATACGACTGGAAGACAGACACAACAGAGTGGAGAATGACAAGAGGGGACTCATTTTAAGATGGTAGGCATCCTGTGCATGCCTTTTTGAAGGCAGACACAAACTTGGAGGAGAACCACTGTTTAGTGCAATGTTTGAAGGTGAGGAGGTTATTCACAATAGGCAAATGGCATGGCGAGAAGGGGCAGACATGGTTCTTGAGTACTGACCATGAAATGCTGCTGCAGTGACCTTGTAGGACGTGAGGTACGGTATTTACCATATCATGCGGATTTTGGTGTGTTAAACACGTAAAACTACATGGGGCATATTAGCAAGAACCTCGGTTAAAATTATCGCCGTTTTAGCTGCAGTTTTCTGCCTCTAAAACGGTGATAATGGGCTTGCTAATATGCGTTATAGAATTCCAATATAAGCCCAGGTTAGATGTGCAGGACATCTAACCTGGGCTTTTATAGGAAATTCTATTAGCAAGCCCATTATCGCCGTTTTAGCTGCAGTTTTCTGCCTCTAAAACAGCGATAATTTTAACAAGGTTCTTGCTAATATGCCCCCATGGTATTTCCCAATAGCACAGAATATTTGTTATTTATCACACCCGATAAATAATGTACCACGTGGCATTGTTATTAGTCAGGGGAGATATAAAACGCCTAAACTCTTAATCGGGCCCTTAGTTTGAGAGGAAGGGCTGGTGAGTGGAATCTGACAGAGACTCGTTGGTCGAGAAAAAGAAAATCCCTGATAGAAACTACTGTTGGAAATTTAGTCCCAGCAAGATGGTAACTCAGGAAAAACGAACAAGCTCATGTTGTGGCAATTAAGAACTGGCACTTTTGTGTAAAACATTCAGTGAATTTTCCAGGATCAAATTTTCTGTGTCCTGCTGAATCTTGGTTGACAATAAAGCCTTTACTACTTTTACAAGCTGGTAGGCTGACTTGGTGAGTTAAAGGCTTACTTCTAGCATCTGCTATGACCTGCATGTCACAAGTTTGAACGCCAGCAAGACTACATTTGCCACTTGCCCTTCTGTAATTGTTAAATTGGATAATAGCAACACCTGTTCCATACATCAAAAAGTGGTGACATTGTCGATGTTTTGGTAACCCCAGAACTGTAATTTCGTACCTGGAATTACCAGCACCAAAGGATTCTTAGTAAGCCCCTATGGAATGGGACATAATATTATGAATATATGTATTTCTGTACAGATTTCCAAGTGTTATTCCTAAACTCATTGACATATCTGTGGATTAATTTTCCTCTGATTTGACTGTCAAATTCCTCTACAGAACCTCCAGCAGTAATTGTGCATGCAATCACACCACACACACAATTAGGACATTAGCTGCAACATCAATTTGGGCAGAAGCTTCTGTTTTATTTAATAGTTGTTTTATGCTTTCAGGCAACAAAGAAGTGTGATTATTCTTTAATAGCGTTCAAGTTTGCTGTTCTTATAGTTCTCTTGCAGTCAGTTCGATTTCACAATAATTATGTTTTCATCTTATTTCGTATGTCCCTCCTGCTCCAATCCTGATACTTTTACCAAGAAAGTTTGACTCTAGCCCTCTGATTTCCAATATATTTGTGTCATAGTCTGATGTGTGAATGGGTTAATAGGAATGGGCACCGTGCTACCGCTTGAGGAATATAGTACATGACAGTTTGGAAAGTCGTCATAATTTCCTTCCCTACACAGTGAAAACAATAAAAGAATAATCCTGGCTCTACAAACTCCAAAAAGAATGGCATAGGCATCAAGAGGAGAGAGCAAATTGAGCTTAATCATAGTGTAAATTGAAAAAATCCAGATGCTCTTCTTACTTTGGAAGATACATATCTTGTGGTGGCCAACTACGTTTTCTAATGCCCAGTGTGATGTAATTCTAAGTAGCTGTTTACATATTCTGTCTGGGTAGGATGAATGCAGCTTCCTGTTCTACTCATTTTATGCAGTATAATAGGTTCCAACTGTATGTCTGGACCACAGAACTTACTCGAGTCATTTGACAGAAGAGTAATTCCCTAATATATAGCTAACAAGCTTTTAGATCTAAATAATCTTTCATTTTGCATTTAAAACGCCACGTTTCATAATATGCTTGGTCAAAAAAGGAACAATCTTCAATCTTCAAGCATACAGAATTAACCTAAAGACACTTGCATCACATAAAAGCAAAATTAACTGTTAGTGTAGAGTCCATTTACATGATGCGTAATACCAATGTATATACTTAAAGAGGAAGAAAACTAACATTTTGGCACAGGCTTCTGTAAGGATTTGGGTGTAATATATGATATGGCTGTGGGGCCTTATTGTGGAATACATTTGTGAATACCATCCTGGGTCCAGGCAGTATCCTTTACTTAAACTTAGCTCAACCGGGGTAGCTGTAGCTGTGAGCAGTAAGGCTTGGCAAATGAACTCAGTGTAAAGCATTCAACAGCACCAAATAACAGAATAAGAAAGTCAAAAACCTATAAAGAGACAGGACATCAATTTATAAAAATAGAGTGTATTTGTATGACATTTAGAGATCTGTCCATCCAAATCCACAGGAGGGTTCTAGGGGGTACACAATTTAAAAGCTTTTATCACTTTAACTGCACTAGCAAACAAACATTGGTCAACCAAAAGTTTTTCAAGTTTTAACATTTTGAAAGAGTTAGCGTGGGTACTCTGGCCTAGGTTGGGCAATCAAATCCATCAGGGAAAATGTCTAGGGGGCCAGAGCATTTTTGAAGCATTCTGGGCTGGCTTTGCTCTTCTGTGGGGATGGTGTCTGTGGGCTGTACCGCTTGGGTTCTTTTTGCTGTGTGCTCTGTGTGCTATATCTTGACTGTGATGTATGTGATCCGTGGTCACCATCATCAGACGTGGCCACTACCTGGGGGGTGGACAAAGACCCTAGAGCAGGAATGGGAGTAAGTGCCTGTTGAAGGGCAGACGTCAATGTGGTGGACAAGGCCTGAACAGTTTGGTGCAGCCCACCCACGTCGGAACGTATGCCCTCCATGTAAGCAACCACCTGGCCTAATTTTTTGTCATGGTCACTGAAGGCATTGAGGAAAGCTGTCTGTTCCACACAAAGCTGACGCTAAAGCTCAACTGACTCTGCACTGAGGGCAGCAGGGGGGACAGGTGCAGGGGCAGCGGTGCCAGGTGTGAATGTAACTCGTCTCCTCTTACTGACACGGACACGGGCAGCACCAGAGGAAGTGGATGGGAGGGTGGGCACTGGCCGCTGTGTGGTAGAAGATGATGCTAAGTCTCCATTCCCTGTGCCCGCAAACATGGATGCATCCCCTCTGGCCTCAGATGATTTGGTACTTTGCGTCTCAGGCTGAGATTCCTCCTGCAGACTCCGGTCACCCTCTGAGGCGCTGGTGACATCTATGTCACTGAGCTCCTGTGCAGCTGTAGTGCTAGTCTCACCACCACTGGTGTCCGGCTCCTGTCCCTCCGTGAACACTGGTGAATCTGCATGAGAGAGAGATGCAGGGTCAGGTCGGTGGCAGCAACAGAACAAACCTATGCAATCAATGCAGTGCAAAAGAGGACCAAATCGACATGTTGCACACCATACTCTGCAATCGACTTGCAAACACTCACTACATAGACCCCAAAAGTGGATGCAACCCTGATTCTCTGTCATGACTGAGCCATGTCATGGCCACACAACACAACACCCTGCCTGTGGCCGAAGTCTACTAGACACACAACTACCTCTGCGCACACCTAGGGACATGATGTGGGCACACCACTTGTTGCCACAGACAGACCTGGAGGGAACAGGAGGGGGCAACACAGACACCTATTACGACATGACAGTAGTTCACAGTGGCAAATAACCCATTCCAACCAACATGTTGTACTCTGGGGCCCAAAGACTAGTGCACCCAGTTGTCAGATGTGTAGGCCTCAACACTCATGGTGCATGCAATGTACACATAGATGAAGTCACACTCAGATTGGGAACACAGCTGTTCACTCCCAATTCGAATCCCCAGACTAACCCAATGCTGAATGACTATGAAGAGCATAGCACAGGCGGCAATGGGAATGCACAGCAGGGAGGATCACCTTAGTAAGAACAGTTTGTGCAAATGCATGACACTGGCACCCATCCCAGCAGCCACTTACATGACACTGCAGTGCACCACTACTCAAAGATCACATCGGCCACTGCTGGCACAGGCCCTGTACACATCCATCCGTTCCCAGCCAAAGTCACCCTCCCCAAATACTCACCCCTGCCTTGCTGCTGATGCACCTTCAGATGTGCATCCAGCTCAGGATGTCACTGCCAAGATGCGGCCCATCAGTGGAGTCATGCTAAGCCGTGCCAACCGCCCTGTGTGAGGGAGCAGCCCCAAGGTCATCTCTGCCACGTTCTTTGCCAGCCAGCTGATGTCGTCCCACCTCTTGTGGCAGTGGGTGCGCCATCGATTAGATACCCCCAGAGCTCACACCTTTTCTGCAATGGTCCTCCACACGGCCGTACGCTGGTGTTCCTTGAGCTGCAGGCATGGGGGACAAGTGGGGGAAATGATCAGTGACACAGTGTCATGTACCAACATCGATCAGTACAGTACCAAGACACAGACTCATTAGCAAATCTAATCTCTATCCATCCCACCCTGGGGTACATCTCACATGGTCACTCTGCATGGGCTAAGGTCATGTGATTGCATGCATTTCTGACTGCGTACAGAGTCCATGCACACACAGGCAGGATGACAGCACTGAACCCCCTATTTGGCTTGCACACATCTCCAGTCCTATGCATGTCTGGGCACAACATACATCACATATGGACCTGTGTCTGTGGGTAGACTCACTGTGTGCAAGACTGCAGCACTCAATGTCCATGCCCTGTGAATATATCAGTATGTCATGTGTGTGGTATTGAGGGACATGGACTCACAAACAAAATATGGATCTGAACAAGTGTGGTTGTGTGCAATTATGCAGGGCTGAGATGGTGCATAGTTTGTTTTGACTGTGAAAAGCCAATAGTAAGGACACAGTAAGTGCAGTGAAGTGTTCACGTCTTGGTGGGCGGGCACTGTGTAGGGCGTCTGGCCTCACACTGAGATGGGTAATAAGGGCCCACATAGCCATTCAGCCAAGCACTCACTGTCCTGGCAGCTGCATGGCCAACATATTGTGTCACTCTGTGGCTGACTATGCAACACACTTTACTGAGACCTATAACTGCAGGCAGGGAAACCTCTGACATTGGGACACACACTCCTTCCCCCTGGAGACAGTATGACACAACCCCACAACCTCAGGCATATACTGCACCAGTCCAACTACTTGTGTGCCCGCCCTGCCCTACACCTCCGCTTTCGATGACTTACCACGACATTTGGGGCACCATACACCCTTGGGTACTGTGTGAGTACCTCGTCCACCAGGACATCCAGTTCCACGCTCGTGAATGGACTGGCACGGATCTTCTCTGTCCTTGCCATCCCTGTGGACATGGAACACCTGTGGTGGAATTGGGTGGTGAGGGGTTTCAGGCAGTAGTCCCTGGAGGCAGCAGCAGGGGAGGGGTCTCAGGCACCAGTCCCTGGAGGCAGCAGCAGATGAGGGGTCTCTGGCAGCAGTCCCTGGAGGCAGCAGCAGTAGGTCAGAGGTCTCTGGCAGCAGGCTCACTGAGCAGTGGAAATATAAGGCTCCCTCTCATACATAAATAGCCCCTAGGGTCGTTTCAAAGGTCCAAGCTGGAACAATTGGTTGTCCAGGTCTGCCTCATTCAAAAGCATCATATGACCGCCGCCGCGGTGGCGGTGCACGCCTACAGCGATTTTCAAAATTGCATCATGCCATCGCAATCATCGTTCTCATTGGCTCCTGGGCATGCTCCATGGCGGTGATGCACCGCAGGGGCTCTGTGTGCGCTACCACGATGGTGCATCTTTAAAAAGCATCCAATGACCGCCTCCGCAGTGGCGGAGCACGCCTACCGTGATTTTCAAAATTGCATCATGCCACCGCAATCATCATTCCCATTGGCTCTAGGGCATGCTCCATGGCAGTAATGCACGTAGGGGCACAGTGTGCGCTACCGCAATAGTGCATCTTTTAAAAGCATCCAATGACTGCCTCCGCAGTGTCGGAGCACACCTAACACAATTTTCAAAATTACATCATGCCACTGCAACCGACGTTCCCATTGGCTCTAGGGCATGCTCCATGGCGGTGAGACACCGCCGGGGCCAGGCAGTAGCTACCGTGATTTAGATGGCGGAGCATGCTAACCGCCATCTTCCCATGTCTCTTTGGCTATCACTAGCACACTTGTGTGAATAGTGGGGTGCTGGTGAGACACCACCGGGGCCAGGCGGTAGCTACCGCAATTTGGGGCTCATACAATGACATGAGGCACCGCGATTTGGGTGGCGGGCATGCCAACCGCCATTTGTGCATGTCTCCATGCCAATGACTACGGCACCTGGGTGAATGGGGGGAGCTGGTGAGACCCACAGGGGCCAGGCGGTTGCTACCGCGATTTGGGTGGCAGAGCATGCCAACCACCATCTTCCCATGTCTTTATGGCTATCACTACTGCACTTGTGTGAATGGGGGGGTGCTGGTGAGACACCGCAGGGGTCAGTCAGTAGCTACCGCGATTTGGGTGGCGGATTATGCCAACCGCCATCTTCCCATGTCTCTACGGCTATCACTACCGCACTTGTGTGAATGGGGGGTGCTGGTGAGACACCGCCGGGGCCAGGCGGCAGCTACCACGATTTGGGTGATAGAGCATGCCAACCGCTATCTTCCCATGTCTCTATGGCTATCACTACCACACTTGTGTGAACCGAGGGGTGCTGGTGAGACACCGCCGGGGCCAGGTGGTAGCTACCGCGGTTTGGGTGGCGGAGCATGCCAACCGCCATCTTCCCATGTCTCTATGGCTATCACTACCGCACTTGTGTGAATGGGAGGTACTGGTGAGACACCGCCAGGGCCAGGCGGTAGCTACCGCGATTTGGGTGGTAGAGCATGCCAACCGCCATCTTCCCATGTCTCTATGGCTATCACTACCGCACTTGTGTGAATGGGGGGTGCTGGTGAGACACCGCCGGGGCCGGCGGTAGCTACCGCCATTAGGGGCCCATACAATTACATGAGGCACCGCGATTTGGGTGGCGGGGCATGCCAACCGCCATTTGTGCATGTCTCCATGCCAATGACTACTGCACCTGGGTGAATGGGGGGTGTTGGTGAGACACCTCCGGGGCCAGGTGGTAGCTACCACGATTTGGGGCCCATACAATGGCAATATCCATCGGGAACACTTCAACAGTGCACGGTGGCCTCATGGTGAAGGGTACATCATCTCTACAGTTGCCTACATGTGCCATGGTTGTGCATGTGTGACGTACATTGGTCTGTAGTCCCTAACATGTCACAAATGCATTAGATGGTTGATGAGGCAGGACAGTATTGTAGTGGACTCTACAATGTGTACACATATCAATGTGTTGTGGGGCAGTGATGACCTTGGCAGGGCTTGTCTCATTTTATGATGTAGTTACTTACTTGTGCTATTCTGTCTGCTCATACACGCAATTGTCAGTTCACCGCCAACTGTGGTCATTGTGTTGTGGAGGTGTGCAAGTGTGAATGATGCATTGAGGTGTGACAGGTACAGCAGATGAGTATGAGACAGTGGTGCTGATTTGTTGCACATTGGCAGGATGCCACACTCCCAGGCGTGAACATGTGAAATGTGGCCATAAAACTATGTGCATTCACATTGACCTATGTGGTGTTTGAGGCACTTGTGTGTTGTAAATAGAGAGGTGTGCCCTCTGTGTGGCTCAAACGTCCACCCATATAACCTGGTGTGTCACTCATTTTTCAAGTCAGTCATTGTTTTTTATGTGTCATCCTGAACGGGATATGCTGTGGCCATCTCATGATGTATGTCATTGACATGTGTCAACTTTCATCTCAACTAGGTGGAGGCCTAATCTTATACGTCACTTGACACTGCTGGAGGACATGGAGGATGTGGCGATCATTCGCAAATTGCATCTAGATAGAGCCACCCTGAAGACCTTTTGTGATCTGTTGGAGCCCCACCTGAAACCTCACTGCACATACCCAACAGCTTCCACCTCAACTCACAAAGTGATGGTAGCCCTCCATTTTTTTGGCACTGGATCGTTCCAGGAAACCGTGGCCAGCGCTGCAGGGATGTCTCAACCCATGTTCAGCATTGTGCTGTGGGATGTTCTGTCCGCTATGATGATCTACAAGGACAGATATATACATTTCCCCAGGGGTGCTGAATTGGCAGGTGTGAAGTGAGAATTCTATCCCCTTGGGCACATCCCCCATGTTGTTGGGGCCAAAGATTGCACACATGTCGGTCTTGTGCCACCACAGGCAAGTGAGCACATTTTTCGTAATCGAAAACATTACCACTCAATCAATCAATGTGCAGGTGGTGTGCCTGGCAGATATGACCATCTCGCATGTGTGTGCCAGATTCCCCGGCTTTGCCCATGACTCCTACGTCCTAAGAAACAGCATTGTGCCTCGGATGATGGCTAATCTGCTTCCCCAGCGTGCTTGGATTGTGGGTGAGTATGCCTGGTCGTATGGTGTGCTGGGTGTGTGACCTGCTGCCCTCTGACTTTGCAACATTGTAATGTGTGTTTGTCATTCCTAGGTGACTCTGCATATCCCAGCCATCCATGGCTGCTGAGCCCACTGCGTAATCCCTGGACCGCGGCTGATGTCCGATACAATGAGGCCAATGGCAGGACACGTCGTGTGGTCGAGCGTACTTTTGGGCTGCTCAAGTCACGGTTCCGCTGCCTTGACAAAACCAGAGGTGCACTGGCATACTCACCTGGGAAGGTGTGTAAGATCGTAGTGGCATGCTGCATGCGTCACAACCTGGCCATTCACAAGCAGATTCCCCTGCTCCTGGATGATGATGAGGACCCAAGGCCCCCGCCTGCACAAGAACCTGAGTCCAGTGATGAGGACAGTGGAGAGGAGGAAGGTGGTGACATGCATCAACAGCTCTTCACCCGCTACCTCACTTGAAGGTAGGTGACGTGGTACAACTTGTACATTGTGTGGTGAGATTGCTGTTGTTGTGAAGGGCTATGTGCGAATGGCACAGACAACCAGATGTAAAGTCACCTGTGTGTGGACATGTGACGGTGACATGTCATCTGTGAACGTATATGGGACGTGTTTGTGGACACTTGTTGGCCATTGTGTTGTCTGCATTTTGGCTTATGTAGATGGTTGATGTAGTCAATATAACAAAGGGTCCCCCTGGAAAATTGATATAGGGCAGGCAAGCAGGGGAAACAACAAATTTTTTAAGCACAAGAAGGAGTCTGCCCCACCTGTTTAATACATTGGCTCAATTAGAGTCCCTAATCTAAGCCATGCAGAGGAGAGCTCAATGACACCAGAGACTGGACCACAATTTTATAAAAGTAAAAAAAAAATATTTTATTTACCTTTGATTCATTATTTTTTTGCCTTTCTTTTTTCTCTATAAATTTCAGTGAATCATTTCATAACAATAAAAATTCAATCAAAGTCAGAAAAAGCATCACAATACATTTTTTTGATACATATCCCACAACCACTCCAACAGGTCTCAACATCAAACATACGACAAACATACACATTTCATATCGTCATACACACTCAATAGTCAAGCATACTCCAAACGTTCCTCATTCATCCAGGTCCATCGTTTTTCCAAGATCAGATGTAACCCAATTCTTCTGTCCAGAAGACTCTCCCGGTGACAGAATGGGAGATCAGTTGGCAAAAATATATCCGGACAGGTTACACCACGCATTAAACAGGTGGGGCAGTTTCCTTCTTGTGCTTTGAAAAGATGGTTGGTGTAGTGTAATGTCTGTGATGCCACACTCACACCAGTGAATGTTGTTCTGTTGTGTATCCCTAGGTGCCTTAAAATTGAACATGCCTACATGCAGTACATTTTTCAGATACATTATGGACATTTGGAAGACTGTACATCTTGCACTAAAGACAAAGCTGACACAATAAAAGTGTGTAAGGTATTTAATTTACAAAGTTGACATGTGAGGAGAGCGGGCAGATTTACATAAAGGAGGTGATGGAGCAGTGAGTTGACAGTCATGGTAAATGAGATGAAAGAGTAGACACCACATTGACAGACAGGTGCCATTCACAAGGCAGTGTGGGGAAGGACAGTCCAAACAGTCAATGCAGTGGGGAAGAGGGTTGCCATCAGGGCTGGCTCCGTGACTGGCTTTTGGCTGGTGCTATTCCTCCAGAGACTCCCAGGCTCTTCTTCGGACGACCCCTTGATCGCTTGGCTGGGGTGGGCCCTGCTATGGTACCAGCGGCGTCTGAGGACTCACCCCTCTCTGTGGCAGCAGGGGAGGATGGTGAACTGTCATCCTGCAGCACAACAGAGGGTGGGTGGAGGTGTTGTTTGGGACGCAGGCTTGTCCCTCAGTAACGCCACTTGCTGGCCCATGAGGTCCACCATTTGTCCAATGCAGGTGTCAATGGACATCATCAGCAGGATGAGTTTGCATGATAGTTCATCAGACCGGTCCCTTTGTCCCTGGACCTGTTCGTAGGCCCCAATGACTCTGGTGGTAGCAGAAAAACTAAGAGGTTATAGAGGGGAAAATTTAAAACTTCATATAACCTTTTTCACGAAATGCCTTGGCTTTAAGGGCAACCCATACAACCAATAAACATTTAATTAAAAAGGATTTTATTTTTGATTGACTAAAAGAAATATATAGCACATATATCACATATTTGACACATTTTGGCAACTAGCATATTGAACGGCAATTACCATAACTGAAGTGATTATGATCCACCATATTTACATGAATTTAGTCACCCTTATTGTTCAAATCACTCAAGCAACAGAATAAAAACACCTGACTAATTGGCAAATTCAGGGTGAAATTAACAAAGCTGAAGTTATGTCCATATTGGTTTACTGCCTAGTAGGCCTAAGCAGTTAAACAATTGATAAAAAACAATACCCTAAAAAAAGTAAAAGAGACTGTTTCACATTTTAAAGTAAACCAATGCACCAACATTATTATATCAGCACACATGAACATGAGCTGCAGCAAATGATTTCACACACAGGAATTGTGCCTTCAAATCAAATGACTCGAATGTCAAAGATTTTTCTGTGACTTACTCTTGTTGTACTCCTGAATTACAGGATGTAAACTAAGAGTAACTCTTTTCAAACAAACAAGGGGACCCAATGGGTAAACTAGGACCATGGGTAGTCACGTACTATATGAACAGGGGTCCTAGTAGTGAGAGAACTGTTTCAGAACAAGATGAATTTATAGATTTGAGTCAGTACTATAATTTGAATCCGTGGACCCAGCCGGGTCAAGGATGTTTATTATAAAGTTGATATGGTGTTCAGAACCACAATATATACAAACAAGTGATAGGGCACAGTCCTGTACCTATCATTCAAGGAGAAGACACAAATTGGAAGCGATAGTGAAAAAATAAAAAGGAAGGAAATAAAAAGGGAAAGTAACAGGCAAAAGTGGAGGAGCCAATGTTGTGGCTTGCAACAGTTACATATTATGGCAGGCTCACAATCACAGTAACTACAATCAATTTAAATTCACAGTTTTACAAAAGTGACCATTGTGTTATATATCAACTTTATAATAAACATCCTTGACCCGGCTGGGTCCACGGATTCAAATTATAGTACTGACTCTAGTCTATAAATTAATCTTGTTCTGAAACAGTTCTCTCACTACTAGGACCCCTGTTCATATAGCACGTAAACTAAGAGTAAGCCAGGAGTAAGCTCTATAAAATAACTAACTAAATAAAAAGACATACGCCAGGAGAAAGCTCTATAAAATGGCTAACTAAATAAAAAGACATTTGTCCTCAAGCAGGCAAATCATTGACTTGGTTGCTCATTGGCTTCTGTAAGGATCCACTTCTTTTCATCCATCATCCTATAAAGGATGACACAATGTTTTGAGTGGGGTCCATATTTGTAGTCAAACAGCACACATACCTGTAAAAAGCAAGAAGATTCTGAAGCACCTAACAGTGAATTCCTTCAGGGAAGACTTAGTATTCCTGCAGACTGATTCTCACATGAAATGGAGAGTCCTATGGTGAATTCCTAAACACAGAACACTCCAGCAACTGTATTTCTAAACTATGGCACCTTAAAGAAGTGTGGGATTTAGTAAGACAGGCAACTATCTGAGGAGGATCAAAAATCCCCAAACTGAACTTAATGAAGCTGCAGAACAGAAGTGTAGGAGTGGCATTCCATGCACCAGGACACAGGTCATCTCTAACATAACTTTTCGGTTGGTTCATGAGAAACTGGTGGCTGAAAGAGGATACATGCTACACAATATATGCCTTAGAGTACATGAGCCATACCTTTTCAATTTTGTGTGTAAAGTCATCTGTACATTAAATCTATTTTGTATACAAATAGTTCGACCTTCATGGATCGGTACCCAGTGTGATGGGTACTTTTGCATTACACTACATACTAAGTTTTGCAACATTTGACCTTCAACTACAAGACTCCTGTACATATATAACAGATAAATATATCTGTAACATACTTTAAGTGATAACATCGAAATTCACCCCTAATAAATGTGAAGTTAAAATAATCAGACACATCTTAAATTTTGAAGAATCAAATGTTTTAGCATCTGAGTTAGGGTTTGGCGAATGGTACTCCTTTCATCAAGGTAATGGCGGACATTACCTTGAGTTCTTAAAGAGGCACCATGTTTGTCCATAGTTAATATTGATATCATGTATTTTTGCATTCTTTCCTTTTCACCGTTCAGGCTTTGATGGACAGGGTTAAATATTAGGGTACATTGGTTTTTTTTTCTTTGCTCTTTGGTATTAGGCTCCTTGGACTCATTGGTATGGTCTAGGTTGTCTATTCTTAACAATTTATATGCATTTGCACTTTTTCTTTTGGGTTTAATTCCTGGCATCCCTTTGGGTGGGACTTGGATACAGGGTTCTTTTATTCGTTGTCTTATATCTTGTTAATTTTTGTTCTTATATATCTGATTATGTGTTTTTACGGCCGTGAAGAAGGCAATTTGACGTTGACCCAATCTCTCATATATATACTGTGTGCTTGTATCTGCTATAGAAAAACAAACAAAAAAAACCTGGTCAGAATCGCTGTGAGTATGCCATGTTGAGTCTGAGACCATGAGTCCATTAATGACACTGTAGTGATATCACTGGGCTAGAAAAATTCCCATCAGCCCACCCATCTGGTGGTGTATCGTCACGTGGGAGATGTATCATAAATCCAAATCTTCAAGCAACTGAGATTGATGCAAAGAAGGATTTTGAAGATATTTAAGACCACAGTGATTCACTCGTGATGCCTAATGGGGTGCAGTGCGTGTGAGAAAGTGAGAGTGTGTGATAAAATTGACTCAAAAGGACCAAAAATTCAGTTTATTCAGTATGGTACTATGGTCAAAACTAAAAACAATGCCTCAATAGTTTTAAAAAATAACTAGCCCGAGGCATAGTGCATATTGGTCGACATGTTTCAGCTAGATGGACAAATGGTCCTAGCTTTCTTCAGGACCCGGTGAAATACTGCGACTGCAAATTTACACAATTAATAATGTACTTATAGTGTTGAGTTTGTACAACAATAATGGATAAATCCTACCAGTTGTTCTGAGCCCAGATGTATACTGGTGGCAATCCAATCATAACGTCTATCCTAAAGCAAGATAGAAAAATGTACAACTCAATTAGTGTGAAGAATGGTCTCAAGGATAAACAGACACACAACAGACACACTCACAGTACGGTAGAGAAATTCTCGCCGCAACACAGTAGTTGTTTAAAATACCACTGGAAAGGTGTATGAAAATCACCGCAAATTGACAAAATAACTAAACTCACCCAGCATTATGTGGAATAATGCCTCACCTCACCCGGTCACCCACTCGGGAAAAGGGAGGCCCCGCTCTGTCAGAGAGGAAAAAATCATTTGTCATGCAGTCAGACATGACGTTGCACAAATGCAAGACACGGATCAACGTATATTTCATAACTTTTCTAAAATGGAACAACAGGCCCTTAAGAGTCTATCTCAGGATCCGTCTATCATTATAAAACCTGCGGATAAAGGGGGAGCCACTGTGATTATGGACTTGACCCAATATCGACAGGAATGTCTGAGACAACTAGACAATGACAGATTCTACCAACGTCTTACTGAAGACCCTACCCCACGTTTACTTGCTGAAATTAGAACTTTAGTGGACGAGGGTAATACCGAAGGATGGATTACACCACAAGAAGCCAGATTTTTGGTGACAGAGAAGCCAATCACCCCTGGCTTTTACTGTTTACCCAAAATTCATAAAGCCACCAGACCACCACCAGGGCGTCCCATAATTTCAGGGATTGGCTCCCTTTTGGAGCCTCTCTCCACTTTTGTTGATTTCTTTCTTAGACCTTTGGTTAAGAAAATGCCTACATACCTCGAGGACACGGCTGATGTCCTTAGACTTTTACCAACTATAGAATTCAATGTGGAGACTGACCTGCTTGTGAGTTTTGATGTAGAATCACTCTACACTTGCATACCACAGCAGGACACACTCGATGGGCAGTGTTTTCGCCCCGAGCCTCGCCAACCTATACATGCATCAATTTGAGCAACATCATGTCCTCGACCATAGCAACCCATATTTTGACCATCTGGTGCTATGGAAGAGGTATATTGATGATGTTTTGGTGGTTTGTCGAGGCTCTGTCACTGAGATCCAGGCTTTCCATCTATGGCTCAATGAACAAAATGAACATCTGAATTTCACGTTAGAGTATAGTCACGATAGACTCTCTTTTCTAGATCTTTACATCTTTCCAGAATCTGGTGGACTCCAGAGTGAGCTCTTCACAAAACCAATGGCGAGGAACTCGCTATTGCTCTTTGAGAGTCACCATCCTCGTTCCCTAGTGGACAATCTCCCAGTGGGGCAGTTTCTCCGACTTAGGAGGAACTGCTCCTCTAGAGAGTTGTTCAATAAACATGCCAATGTGCTAGCCAACCAATTACAAGATCGACGATATCCTCGCAACCTTGTTAAGAGAGCATGGAAACGTGCATCAAACAACAATCGTGAGGCACTTATTGAGAAAAGGCCACCTAAACCACCTATGGAACGACTCACGTTTGTTAGCACTTGCAATGCATTGTCTAACACTATGCAACGTACAGTCCGTAGACATTGGGGTATCCTTAACACTACCAGTGCCAACATCCCCAAACCCCTCTTTTCATTCAAAAGAGCACCTAGTCTGAGGGACACCCTTGTCCACACCAGGCCCAGGACGTCAATCTGTGAAAAATCGGTTAACTTGTGGGATCTTCCACCGGTTACCGGTCACTATCCGTGTGGGTCTTGCAGTGCTTGTCCACAGACGATCAAAACCAAAACAGTCGACATTGGTACAGGCAAAGTATGGACTCTTAGGAAGCATACGAATTGTAACACTGACAATGTCATCTACATGATCATCTGCCCATGTTCCCTTAAATACATTGGCTATACCACCCGTAAGATTAAATTAAGAATTGGGGAACATAAGAGCACCATCAGGTGTCGAAAACAGGCTACTAAACTGACGAACCATTTCTTAGATGCAAGACACTCAGCCGATGAGATGAAATGGCTAATCCTTGAGCAGCCGTTCATCCCTCCTCACATCAATGATACATCCAAGTTCCTATTTAGGAAAGAACAAAAATGGATTTTCCTTCTTAAGAGCCACATCCAGGGACTTAATGACGACATACCGTGGACATCATTGTAACTATCTACGTCCAGGTATTGGTCCATGTAATTTTGAGAACTTTATCATTCAATTGTGAGTGAGAACCTGCGTATAACAGTTTATAGAGCATATGACTGGTTTGATTGAGCCTCACAAGTGATATACTCTGTGTGGGACTTTTATTTAAGTATCATTATATTATTGTGTTGTCCAAAACATTGGGTGAACAATTTAATGTACCCTTTTGCTATCTATACACTTTTTCATTGTCTGGTAGCTAGATCCATTCCCTTCATTGGGTAAACAACCATGTGTATTTTATTATACAGATAACTTTTGGCCATTGACACACACCCTATTGTCTGGTGGTTAATTCTATCCACTTTACCGGCAATATTTTTTCAATGATGATTTGCCAACACAGCTTGGATGCACTTTAGTTGGTTCCTCGCTTTTTTGACGTCCGTGTTGACGCCCGTCATCTTCTGCGCACATCCGCACAATACTCGCCACCAACTGCGCATGCGTTTAGCTTGTATACTGTCTGGCGCGAACTCGCACTAGTAGCCGGTTTGCGCTTGTGTGATGAAATAGTGTTTTCGCATTGCGCATGCGCACAGCATTGATTATAGCTGACGCTAACATCGTAGAGATTGTTCTCAGCGCGCATGGGCATAGTGTATAGTACACTATTTTACTCTCCTTCAGCGCGCATGTACATGGGGTATAGCGCACTTCTACAACGCGAGATTTAGCGCGTCTTTCCACACAGCTGCATTTCATTACCACTTAACCATGCTATATATAGACGAGTGCGCCTGTCCGTCATTTACCTCCACTCCCTCTCTGATGCCAACACTGAGGTACCGACGGACAGGTAAGACGCTTGAGGTGGGACTCTGGCTAGCCACTCCATATTATGGCATTGTACCTGGATTTTGTCTAAATACCCTTTCAAGCATAAATACCTATCTGCTTGGGGTATTTTTGACTTACACTTCAAAAATATCTTCTTTAAGCATAAATACCTATTTGTTTGGGGTGTTCTTGACTTATACTACAAGATCACTTTTTCCCCCAGTTCATCATAGCCACCTTGCATAGTTACTGCCAGGTTTCCTTGAGGTTGAATCTCCTTTTTAATGACTAGGTTTTGTCAGTAGAATATATATGAATAGTGACTAATTGCACTCAAGTACCCCTGATATTTTTCTGAGGTCTCTTGATTTTTTCCTCTCTGACAGAGCGGGGCCTCCCTTTTCCCGAGTGGGTGACCGGGTGAGGTGAGGCATTATTCCACATAATGCTGGGTGAGTTTAGTTATTTTGTCAATTTGCGGTGATTTTCATACACCTTTCCAGTGGTATTTTAAACAACTACTGTGTTGCGGCGAGAATTTCTCTACCGTACTGTGAGTGGGTCTGTTGTGTGTCTGTTTATCCTTGAGACCATTCTTCACACTAATTGAGTTGTACATTTTTCTATCTTGCTTTAGGATAGACGTTATGATTGGATTGCCACCAGTATATATCTGGGCTCGGAACAACTGGTAGGATTTATCCATTATTGTTGTACAAACTCAACACTATAAGTACATTATTAATTGTGTAAATTTGCAGTCGCAGTATTTCACCGGGTCCTGAAGAAAGCTAGGACCATTTGTCCATCTAGCTGAAACATGTCGACCAATATGCACTATGCCTCGGGCTAGTTATTTTTTAAAACTATTGAGGCATTGTTTTTAGTTTTGACCATAGTACCATACTGAATAAACTGAATTTTTGGTCCTTTTGAGTCAATTTTATCACACACTCTCACTTTCTCACACGCACTGCACCCCATTAGGCATCTCGAGTGAATCACTGTGGTCTTAAATATCTTCAAAATCCTTCTTTGCATCAATCTCAGTTGCTTGAAGATTTGGATTTATGATACATCTCCCACGTGACGATACACCACCAGATGGGTGGGCTGATGGGAATTTTTCTAGCCCAGTGATATCACTACAGTGTCATTAATGGACTCATGGTCTCAGACTCAACATGGCATACTCACAGCGATTCTGACCAGGTTTCTTTTGTTTGTTTTGCTATTGTAAGGGCCTAAGTAGCCTTGGCCGTTAAATCATTGCCCTCTTTGACCCTCCCCCACCTCGTGTTTTTCAGTACTTGTATCTGCTATGCCTATGATTCTGAACCTTTATTACTACTGTTCCTCTGCTGTTAAATTAATTTTTCTGTATTTTTGGCTTTATCTTAGTACATCAAATGTGTACACATATGTATGTGGTCTCCTGTATGCCTTTAGTTTTATATTTGAAAACATTTTACAATTATTGAGTTATTTGTGAAATGCTGTCCATTAACTACTGTTGTGGGCCCCAGACAAATCTAGATTTTTATATTTAGAAAGTGACACATCTAGGCATATGCGTCACTTTGTAAACCCCTATGCACCCATGGTGTTGCAGGGATGGCGCTATGAAAAGTGTTGTATCGCTGGTTTCCCCATGTGAAAACCCAAGCAGTAGTCAGACGTGCTGAGTGGAGACATAACAACATTTATTTTATTTACACTACAGTATTTCATATGGATTTACAGAGAGTTTCAGAACAAAATATGTAAAGCAGGTAATGGAGAATTAAATTGGTTGTGATACAGTGTTTGAAATTTACAGAGTATTCCAGTAAATATGCATAAAAAGTAAGTAGAGGTGCATTAAATGGAGGACATGACAAAGAAAAGAATTATTTGACAGTGTTATGAATGTCTAGTATTAGCTGGTAATAACAATAAAAGACATTAACAACATGAAGGAGGTTGAACTTGAGCAAGGAAAGATAAAGGGAGATAACATAGATTGTCAATAATTAGAAAAAAAGTATAAAAAATACCAAGCATATATATGTACATAAATAAATCAGAGAGCCCAGCTTGGTTGGATCAATCTGAGAACCCTTTCATCAACCTTTTGCTTTAAAGTACTCTCCCCGACCAGGGGTAACCCGTGGTGGAATGCTTCACCATAGAGTTCCTTCCTGTTCCGTTGCAAAATGCGGGGGGCTGAAACCTATGAGATACACAGGACCACTTCGTTGGAAAAGGAAAAGCATAGTGAGTTGGATTAGGGTTACCAGGAGACTATTTTTTAAAAAAAATGAGATTCGTCCAGTTTAAGTCCTAGATGTGCCCACGTTTGCATTTGTATATTCCCACAGGGACAAACTTTTTTTTTTTACATAATCTCATGGTTTTAAATGAGAAACATTATGATGCAACTACGTGATACCGCTAACGGTACAACCAACGAGTTAAGAGTGCAGTTATTCAACATCTGTGCATAATTCTTGAGCAATGCTGTTTGTTTCCTCTCAGTTCAGTTACCCATTTACGGACATCATGTAGGTGGTTTAGGTGTGCATGATGTATATATGGTAAATTCAACAGTTAATTCAGTATTATAGAATAGGTGTAGATTGTGGTAGCATATTCAGTCCTGACAAAAGTCAAGAGCACCTGGGAATATAAGTGGCAGAAATAGGTTGACCCTTAGATGAAGAAGGGGTAACTAGATCACCAGCACTTCCAAACTTTTCCCATTTCTAATCATACCAACTGGCACCCAGATTAAAATAATAGGGCTACCAGGCAGGTAATTTTAAAGAGAATTTTAGGCTAATGGTATGTGACTGGTAATGGCAGATTGTTCAATAAAGAGTTGGTCTTGAGAGTACTGTAAGGACACTGCACATCACCAGAAATTACTTATAAAGATAGAAGATAAGATAAACAGACATATAGTAGGAAAGTGTGATTTAGATGGGGGAAGTTAAGTGTTTCTCGAACAGCAGGGTTTGAATGGGAGATATGGCACTTTGGAATGGAGATGGAGGGTGTCCCATAAATTTGGGGTGGTGTTGGAACAGGTTCTGCATAACATGCATTTGTTCCTGAAGTAAGGATTGGAGCAAGATCTTGTGTCTCTGCAGCAAAGGGACTGAAATCCTCCTGAAAGGGAAGCTTGTGAGTGTGACGATTTTACGTTTATTGGTTAAGGGTTTTGAAGTTAGATCAGACTTTTCTCATGAAGTAGCATGCCATGATTTAGAGCCATTTCAGAGGAACACGTGTAGGGGTGCTGTGTTCCCAATTTTTGCATTAGTGAGGAAACTAGTCAAAGTACGTAGCAGTGCATGAGAAAGAATAGTCAGTTTTTGGTAGGCCAATGGCAAGAGAGGAACTATAGTCTAGATGAGAGATAATAAAGTGCCTTCACTACTAGCTTTAGTTCCTAGAAGAAAAGAATAATAGTGAGCTTCATAAATGTGTGCCGGTGGAAGCTTGCATATTTAGACATGGCTTGGATGTGGTCTTTAAAACTGAGGTTTGAGTGAAACGGAAATTTCGTAGATTTTTCAGAGGTAGCCCGGAGTGTGGTTATTTCTGCCAAGTTTTGGTGTGAGGATTGGAGAATTGCAGTATTCAGAGCTTTACATTTGTGATACCTTGGCTTCATCCGTTTATAGACCTGCTGAAATGAATATTTTAACTTGACAATAGACTCAGGGGAATCCAGCTTGTGGTAGGTTTGAGTTTTGTCAGCATATTGGCACTAAGATCTTTCAGGAGTTGACCCAAGCATTCTACATAAATATTAAAGAGAATTACCAAGAGGAGGGACATGAGGTACGTCACATGAAATGTGGAGGGAACAGAATAATTATTGCCAACGCTCATTGTTTGTGAGAGTTTAAAGATACAGGCATCGAACCACTATAGGACAGTTACTCTGAGGTCCATCCTGTTTTTAAAGTGTCCGGCTGGATCTGGTGATCAACAGCATCAACATTTGTCAAAAGATGTAGTAAGATCAGGAGGCAGGAGTAGCCTTTATCAAAGGTGTGAAGGATGTCATCAAGAACAGTGAGAGTTGCAGATTTCATACTGTGTTCTGCCCTAAAGCCAGACTGCAATATTCCGAGTAGTTCATTCTCTCGGATGTGTTTTATTAGTTGTAGGGATAAATATTTGCCAATATCCTAGCCAAAAAAGACAGATTTGGGATATGATGATTGGTTTCCAAATTAAAGGAGTCAAGGTCAGATGTTTTAAGATTACTTTTAAATTTGCAGGTTTTTAGTCAATCTGGTACCATGCTATCTTGCAAAGATGAATCGAAGAGGACAGGCCGATGAGGAAGAAAGGTCTGTACATGGTCTTTAGCAATGGTAGAATGGATTGGATCCCCAGGGTGAGAGACATGTTTGCTGTTGGACACAGCTGAGAGAAAAGTTAGTCCAAAATGTGGTAGAGGAAATTACAAGGGGAGAAGGGGGTAATGTTTATAGCAGCCTATTTGCACACATAACACTTTTTGGGTCTCGCTGGCAATGCATCCGCAAGGATGCATTTGTCCAGCTGGAGACCAATAGCGATCAGTCTGGGGGGAAGGAGGACAAGAGGGTGCACGAGCTTTTTGGATTCGTGTGCGCGAACGCGCACGTCGCGTCCAGCGCCGTACACATGCGCGCGCAGACAGACACTCGCTCACACACACCCCCCTCCCCCACAGTCACACACACGCACTCCAAGACACATACACACACACATGCACGCACGCACACACACATACACAGCCCGCCCCCCCCGCACGCGCGCGCACACCCATGCTCTCCCCCCCCCAGCTCAGCAACCCACTCACCGGCTTCCTTCGTGCGGCGGCTCTCCTCAGCTGCAGGGCCCGGCAGCAGGACTCTTCTTCCCTCCTTCGGCACCGGGGCGCAGGGTAGGCTCCTGCCTGCTCCGGTGCTCCAAACAATCGCGGCTCTTCCGTGGGAGGCGGGATAGGCTCCCGCCCTCCTTCTTCCTGTTTCCGGTTGTCGCGCCGGCCTGCCTGACTTCCTGGTCGCAGGCCGGCAGAGTGACGAGGATGTTTGATTTGCGGTATTTATTTATTTATTTATTTATGCATTTTTATATAGCGCGGACTTTACCCGAAGGCGGTATTTATTTATTTATGTAATTATGCATTTTTATATAGCGCGGACTTTACCCGAAGGCGGTATTTATTTATTTATGTAATTATGCATTTTTATATAGCGCGGACTTTACCCGAAGGCGGTAATTATTTATTTATGTAATTATGCATTTTTATATAGCGCGGACTTTACCCGAATGCGGTATTTATTTATTTATGTATTTATGCATTTTTATATAGCGCGGACTTTACCCGAAGGCGTCAGAGCGCTTCACATTAGGAACAGAAATGAAACATAATGAGAAACATTACAAAAGAACAGGTTGCAAAAACATACGTTACTTACATAAGGTAATAGTGACAATTGTGAGCAAACAAAATACATGAGGTAGTAAAAACTATGAGCAACCAAAAATACATGAGGTAGTAAAGGTAATAGTGACAATCGTGAGCAAACAAAATACTTGAGTAAAAATTGTAAGCAACCAAAATACATGAGGTAGTAAAGGTAATAGTGACAATCGTGAGCAAACAAAATACTTGAGTAAAAATTGTGAGCAACCAAAATACATGAGGTAGTCAAAAGTGCACAAGAGGAAATTAAAGTGACAAGTGTGCAGTTATAAGAGAAAACAGAGTATAATTAGAGCTATAGTCCTGCAATAAGTGCTAGACACTCAGGCTCAGGAACAAGCGTTACATGGGCAAGGTGGCACTTGTGCAAGTATCAAAGGCAAAGACATGTGAGAGGTAGCAGCCGTGTGTTGCAAGGGCAGAGTGGTGTGTGCATGTTACAAAAGGGCACCGAACACCAGTACATGGAAAATGCTGCAAAAAGGCAGACCCTCCAATCACAGGCATACACTGGGAAGTCACTTCCATGGTCATGGAAAGTAGAAATTATCAGTAGTGGGAAGTCTTCCTCACAAATAGCAAGAGGATGTGAATTACTTTTGGAGGTGTCTCTGGAGGAGGAGAACTTTGAGGTCCCTTTTGAAGGCCTGAGAGGAGGCGGTGGTCCGGAGCTTTTTTTTGTCCTCTCGCGGTTTGTAAATACAAAACATATTGCATTACAAATGCTATAGGTATCACATTTGCGAAAGTTATAACTATTGGCATTGTAAATGACGAAGCTATTAATTTAGCTATTTAAAAAAAAAGAAACATAAATAAAAACTTTGCCATTTACAATACAAATAGCTCAAACTTTCCTAATGCGAGACCTATTGCATTGCAAATGCTTGTTAAACTTGCTTTTTAAACACAAAGTATACCTTTTTACAGCAAACGATGCAAAAAAGAGTTATTATGTTTTTAAATTGTGATTTGTATGCAGAAATACTACAATTTTAAAGATGAAACAAAGAAAACTTCAAAAGAGTTTCAGGATAAAATAAGCTACAACAGATTAGACCATTGAACAGACTTTATACAACTCTACATATCAGCTTAGGTTCACATGAACTCAAAGTATTTAGTTCAGCTCTAAGTCATTTTCAGAATGGATGTTTCTTGAAAGCTTTTCCTGGTTTTCATTCACATCGAGCAGACACGCAGCAACGTCAGGGATGTTTGCCTTTATCTGTGCATTTAGGGCAGACAACGTATCTGTCTCTGTAACCCTGCTGAAGAGCAAAGAAGGGAAAACACTTGGGGCGAGACATACCACTGATGTGATGGCCTTCTTTTTGTGTGCTCAGCCTGGTAACCTCGTCATTCTTCATTGTATGCCCTTGGTCTTCAATAGTCAACAAATTCTGAGGAGGTCAGAGCAAAAAGAAATAGTGGCATTAATGGCTGAAAATGCATCACCCACTTACACACACACACACACACACACAAACACATACGATGCCACACCACGCCCTCACCACAGTCGAGCGAGGTGGTCCGCAGGAGGGCCTTCTCACCTCAAGATTATCAGATAATTGCACGTCATCACATATATAACATGCCAGTTCACCTTTTCAGTTTACAAACAAATGTAATCAACAACATTAACTCAATTGAATATGCAAAGTTACATCGCATGCGCTACAACGCATGCATTTACAACGCGGTTGTTACAACGACCGTGTTGTTACAACGCAAACCATTGCATCGCAAGTCGTTTCTACGACTTGCTGCAGGGGCTTCGCTGGATTTAGGAATAGTATAATTTACTATTCCAACTCCAGCGTGGGCAACAGTAGGGAAGGTGTTGAAATAGTAAATTATACTATTCCTTTGTTTAGCGCGCCCCCTACAGCAAGTCGTAGAAACGACTTGCGATGTGATGGCTTGCATTGTAACAATGCGGCCGTTGTAATGACCGCGTTGTAATCGTATGCGTTGTAGTGCATGCAATGTAAACGCTGTTTCCTGTTCAACTGGCTCAAGCAAGGTGGACCAGGGCTACCATTTCCAAAATTAAAAGTTGAGACAGGAAGATGAGCTCTCCGATGACATGGGGTGTACCGATGGCCTCCACTTCCATCCATGTGTCAACATTTTGTTGACTGGAGAAATTCACCAAAAACAGAACGGTAGAATAAAGTAGTTGGGGAATCGTGTTCTTTAACAGGTGGTAATAGTCTTACCAGGATGTGACTTATTTCTCTGGTGTAAGGCGCAGTCCTATCTTTCCTGGTTCTTGCCTTCCTGTTCAAGTGTTTCCCCAAAGTGCATACCAAAAGAGTTGTAGATAAGTGTGGGTAATGGTGTACAAATGGGATGACACAACAATGGCCACAGTCTCCTTCACATCTTTACATACAGCAGGGATATTGTCAGCATAAAAGACATGGCCTGTATTTTGGAAAATATTTTGAGCTGCTTTCTCCTAATAATGATGGTTGCAAATTCGAAGCACTTCTAACAAAGGAAATTCCAGACAACGTTAAACATATCTGAAAACATAAGGAAATATTTTTCACATGTAGCAGCGATTGATAAGATTCTTCAGCCTTCATTTGCAGAGGATAAACATGCTGGGGCTTATTTACAAGCCCCTTGTGCTGCCGGTGCATCACTTTAAACATGGGAAAACGTTACATACCGGTGGCGCAAGGGGCTTGTCAATTGGGCCGTTGAGCCTTACTAGATCAAATAGGTTATAGAGCAGATCTGATATCACCCTGGAAACTAAAGGGGCTTATTTACAAGTCCATTGAGCCAATGGTGCATCACATTTTTTGTCGCACCAGCGACGCAGTGTACATTCCCATATTTACAAACCCACATAAGGTCACCCTGCATGACTTTTCATGGCCTTGTAAATATGGGCCTATTTCACGGATTACTCTGTGTGAAAGGAGCGCTCCATGGGTGTTGCTGTGGGTGTTCCCACGCAACAACCATGGAACCTGACGCATTCCCAGATTTGCAACATTTTGTAATTCTGAGACTGCGTAACCTGGGGAGGTATACGAATGGCGCAACAAGGAGAAATACTTTTATTTCTCCTCGTTTTTTCTTCTTTCTATGCGTGCTGTATTCTTCCCTTCCTGCACAAAAACAATCATTCCCGCAGCGCAGGCACCCCTGCAAAGTGACGCAAGTGTGCCTGCGCTAGCACATGGCGGCCAATTGTGCACCAGCAGAGGCATGCGTCATATTGGTGTTAATACAACGCATCCCAGTGCTTTCAAAATTTTGTATCACGGTGCAGCTAAATGGCTTGCAGCACTGTGCTGCGTCATTTCCTTGTAGATGAGGCCCTATTAGTCTGTCACCCAGATCCTGTGGAGTTCTCATTTAAAATCATGATTCAGGAGGTCCCAGCATTCACTGACTTATACCGGAACCCTGTCTCCTTTCCTACCATCCTCCAAACTATATCATGACATAAGGCTCTTTTCCGAGCGTCAGAACATGCCGTCTAGGCTTTCAGAAATGAGCCAATTTGGATTGTATTTGCAAGGCTTTTACTATATTAATAATCCAGTGAAGCTTGTTAAGCAGCTGAAAAATCAATTGTTTCCTGAGCTACTATCTGCTGGCAGATGGCAGCCCCGGTGGATTACTAATAAACTGTTTTCAGTAGCAGAAGGATTATTTTTCCACGTGTAATAGTTTGTGGGAACTAACAAGCAGGCTTTCCACATCAGTTTTATTTCCTGGCGATCATAATTGGTTTAGGTACTCTCTATGGGAAGTGGGGGCACTAATTCATTTCGGACAAAGGATGCATAAAATAAGAACATCTGTGACCAATGGAGAGAAAAATCCTTATTTTCTGAACCGAGCCCACGAAGGTACTGAACAAATACACATGAAAGTCAAAGCTTCAATAACATTTGATGCATCCTTTTGGCTGAATGTCTTTTTCATCAGTACACACATTGATTTTCCTGCTGGCTTTTGTTCATAATTCCCAAACATATTTGTTTCAGAGATACAAAAGCACTCTCAAGGGACCGTGGTTGAGCCAATATTTGCCCAAACTCTGACATTTCTGCTCTGAGTTATTAGTGAAGGAGAATCTACAAATAGGAAGAAATCCCCACAGACCCAGAGTGGCAAAAGCATACAGGCACGCGCTGGAATTGAAAATGCTTAGTAAAATAGACCTTGAATAGAAATAAAATACCTTCTGTGCATCATCTAATACATTTCTAATTGTAAGTCTGACTATCGACAGCTTCAACTGATAAACAGCCTCATGTTTGTAACAGAGATCTAAAAATCGTGGAATGCCCTGCGGCACAATTATTCCTCCTCCTGAACCCTGAGGAATGCTAGGAAGCCATAAACGTGTGCGGTAAACTCTGCCAGGTCCGGCCAATGTAAGGACCTAATGGTAATTGCATTGGTGTGTAATGAGGCCATGCCCCTTTTTACACCTCTCTGCAACGCAGCTCCCTGGCGCATACTGGAGGTTCCTGGTGGGCTAGTCGCCCCCCAGGAACCCCCCAGTATTCAAGGGGATTTAGTTCCCCCTCTGGAAACGCGCCAGGGGGCTGCGTTGCAGAGAGGTGTAATGAGGCCACGCCCCTTTTTACACCTCTCTGCAACGCAGCCCCCTGGCGCATACTGGAGGTTCCTGGTGGGCTAGTTGGCCCCCAGGCACCCCCAGTATTCAAGGGGATTTAGTTCCCCCTCTGGAAACTCACCAGGGGGCTGCGTTGCAGAGAGGTGTAATGAGGACACGGCCCTTTTTACACCTCTCTGCAACGCAGCCTCCTGGCACAAACGGAGGTTCCTGGTGGGCTAGTTAGCCCCCAGGGACCCCCAGTATTCAAGGGGATTTAGTTCCCCCTCTGGAAACGCACCTGATTTTCTTAACAATGTTTTTAGTCGTGAAGGTTTACATTCGGAAATCATTTCTGACAATGGTACACAGTTTATTAGTAAAGAAATTGAATTGTTTTTTAAAGAACATGGTATTGCGCATAAGAGAGTTTCTAACTATAACCCACAGGCCAATGGTCAAGTTGAGCCCTTTAATAGGGTTATTAAAGAGGCTATTCAGGTAGCTGTCAAGAGTGGTCATGATTGGAAAAGAGCATTACTGGCAACCTTATTAACTTATCGCACTTCTCCCAATTCTGTTACTGGTTGCTCTCCTTTTGAACTGTTAAGGGGTAGGAAGGCTGGTTCAAAATTGTTACCATGGTGGTTGAAATCTAATGAATCTGAGGTTTAATGTAGACTTTAACAAGGTTAAAGAACGTGTTACGGAGTATCAGGATAAAATGTATAACAAACCTCATAAACAGAGGACTGTTGGCCATACGGTTCGTGTTGGGGATTTGGTACGTGTGAAATTGGGGCCTTCAACTTTTAATAAATGGGCTAAATGGTCTGATCCATTGAAGGTAATAGAAGTTTTCAGTAAGGCTGTTAGAATTGAAGGAGGCGAGATATGGAATTTTAGGCGCATTTCTATTTTTAGGTCTGACAAATCTACTTACAATGACAAGAAATCTGCACAACCTATTTTTGATGGAGAAGTTGTTCAAAATTTCTTAGATAATTTTGAAACTTTACAGAATAACCAACATTCCAATGTTAATTCTGGGTCTGATAATATTGAAAATGATACAATTGTTGTCAATGATCCTTGTGTTGTTACAGAAAATGTTAGCAATGATGATCCTCCTGTATTTAATGAATGTTTGACAGGTTCTGTACAGAGTTCCTTGGAACCTGTTGATCATTTGGAAGAACAAGGAAACGATTCAAGAAGAAGTTCACGTATTGTTCATGCTCCTGTGAGGATGAAAGATTATGTTAGATTTTAGTTCTTCTTTTTTTTTTTTTTTTTTCAAATGGGGTGGTGTGTGGTATCCTCATTTTGTTGTATATAGGCCATGTGGAATGTGGAATGTCATTGTTGTTCTATGACTCCGTGTTCCTGGGGGAATCAGTAGGAGCCTGACTGAGCTTACTGCCAGTCTCTTATGTGGTTGTTAAGCTGTCTTAATTTCTCTGGAATAAATCTACAACTTGAACCTACTTATGAGGGCCTGGAGTCTTTATAACATTCCTCTTCAATCTAGAGGTCTCCTAGGGGCCAACTAGCCCAACACGTACCTCCAGTAAGCGCCACGGAGCTGCATTGCAGAGTGTTGTAAAAAGGGGGCATGGCCTCGGAACACCTCTCTGCAACACAGCTCCCTGGCGCATAATGGAGGTACCTGGTGGGCTACTTGGCCCCATAGGGGACCTCAGGATTGAAGAGGAATTAATTCCCAAACTTAAAATGAGCCACAGGGCGTGTTTGCACACATATCACCTCAGGCCCGGCCCCATTCCTTCACTATTGAGCAAAATATTCCTCTAAAGTCAGCCAAACTATGAATTTCGATTTACTCACCCGTTATCACGAGAGACGTCAGTGCAGCATCTTTGAGCCCAGTACGGACCCTGAAAAGTAAATCTAAGCGTGCTTACCAGTAACTTGTATTTCCTTCCATAGGAATCTATTGTGTGGTTTTCACCAGAAAAGTTTCTAAGTGTCTATTTTTGAAACATACAAATATTCCTCTAAAATCAGCCAAACTACGAATTCCGATTTACTCACCTGTTATCAGGAGAGACCTCAGTGCTGCATCTTTCAGCCCACTACTGATCGTGAAAAGTAATTCTAACCATACTTACAGTAACTTGAATTTCCTTCCGTAGGCTAACATTGACTGGTTTCACTTGGAAAGTCTTCTAAGTGTGGAGTTTTGTAACTTTAAAAAATTCCTCTAAAATCAGCCGAACTACGAATTCCGATTTACTCATCTGTTATCAGGAGAGATCTCAGTGCTGCATCTTTCAGCCCACTACTGATCCTAAAAAGTCATTCTAACCATACTTACAGTAACTTGAATTTCCTTCCATGCTATATAATATATATATATATATATATAAATTAAAAAATATATAAAATAAAAAAACATATATTACCATTTCCATATTTTTAAAAACATTATTTTTTCAATTAATATTAAAAATATGTAATGTAATTTAATAAAATAAAATATCTAAAAATAAACAGTTAAAAACAATGTAGTAAATCAGTATAAAAAAATATAACAATTGATACATTTAAAAATTATCATTTACAAAAGCCCCCCTTCTTTTTCTTATTTTTTGGCCCTGGGCACCCCATCCCCAGGGACTGCTCCTAAATTTAACATTTTTTAAAAACAATTTGGGAAGGGGGCCGTGGGCCCCCCACCAGAGGCCTTTTCCGGCCCGGGGACCCAATCCCCGGGGCATGGCCTTTTTTTGTGGAGGGGCCGTATGACGGCCTCCCAGGCCACTACTAGCACCGGGGACCCCATCCGCCGGGGGTGGCCCTCCTCGGTGGGGGCCATGGGGGGTCCCCAATTCCCCCACGGTCTCAGCCAGCTCCCCGCATCCTGCAGGAGCCGGCATTGCTTTTCTACATGGGGAGCAGCTAACATGCTGCTCCCCATGTAGAAAAGCAATCAACTTTGCTTTTTGGAAGAGAGAGCAGGTTTCCTGCTCTCTGTTCCAAAAAACCATAGCAAACTGCAGTGTCCCGGGGGTAGGCACCACGGGACACTGCAGGAGCCGTCCCTGAGGGGTAGCGGTCCCCAGGGCCACCACAAGGCTCCCCTCCCAACATTTAAAAGCCCCGGGTGCCGGTCGTCCCCAGGGCTGGGGGTCCATCAGGGACCCGCCTATTTTGAATAATTTTTTAAAAAACTACAAACATAGTGCATTGGTGTAAAGACTCGTAGTTTGTGTTATCGGTAATACATTGAAGTTGACATTACAAACGGGGCTGAATTTTGTATGTTACTATCAGGTGATAAAATGTGTAAATATCGTGCAAAACATGAGGAGTTTTGTATACACTTTGTATTAATTGTGAGGACATGTGAGATCAAATTAGTGTGTCACATAAGTCAAAAGCGTTCGTAATGTCAACTTCAATGTATAACACAAACTACGAGTCTTTTTACCAATGCACTATGTTTGTAGTTTTTTTTTAAATCACGTGTGAATTGTGTTAAAATGGCTGCAAATTTTAAATCTCCTTGTCAGTGAACAAGAGTGCAACCCACCTGAAACGCGTTTGACGAGTGGCTATGGATAAATTTTTTGAAACTGCACACAGCTTCGTTTTCCTTCTATAAATGCAAATAGGAGGTTTGGAGTGGAATTTAAGGCGACCCGCTTCCGTGGGGTCGAAAGCTGACGAAGCAACTCTCGTTCTGGTGGTGGTAATGAATGTACGGAAGGCGATGCTAAATATATATATATATATATATATATATACAGGTATTTATTGCTTAAAACGGATGTAATTGACCATCTATACAATTTACAATTTTCAAAGAATTTAAATTCAAGTGTTGTATTATGCAGCCGCCAGTGCCTAGAGTAGATCGAGTGTGGTGTTTAATAGTCTTTTTACCATACTATCTACTTATCATGTGACACCTGAGCACAGGATTGGCCTTTGGGTGTTTAAATTTGTTGGCTTGTAACACACTGACGTTGGGTGATCAAGGCGAAACGCATCTTTGTCTTTTATGCACATGCAGTTCACTTAAAAAGTCAATAAATAAATATTTGCAACTTGGAAGTCAAGGAAGTGTCCGTTTCTCCGTTCGCGCTGGAATGCTGCTGGGAGCTTAACGTGATGTTAATCAGAGAGGCTCGGCTCGGCTTCTCTCTAACGGACCCCTCCCCGTGCTGAGGCTGAACGCTGCTATCAAGCCAGATTTAATTGGATTTTCAGCTCATGCGGAGCTTTCTCTTGTTCAGCCCCCTGCTTGGTTGTGACGCTACAAATCCCGCTGACAACGAGGTGCTGTCCCGGAAAGTCGGAGGACTGGAAAGGGCATCGTTTGCTGTTGATAGTAAGTCGGGTGGTGATAAGAACGATCGGGAGCAGGTGGGGAGGTACTTCCTAGTTGCTGTTGGCGTGTTTGACCGCTTATATTGGTTAAACGTGCAACGACATTTCGAGTGAGAAAACTGCTGTGCATTGCAATGGACGAAACATTCAGAAATAGAGAAAAAGCGGCGGAGGAGCTTTTCCTTAATCTGCCTGTAGTCGACAAAAGGCTGTCCAAAATACAGAGACTACTGAACAGAATCCAGACCTTAGAAGTCTTTCAAAATTGCTGGAAAAACATAAAAGAAGTGAACTCACGAAATGGTGGGAGGTCAATCTCTGGAAAAGTATCATGAAGCAGGGCGAGTGCCTAGAGGATTAAGAATTATGTTGGCCTCCAACTTTGAAAAGCCTAATCCGCTACTCTTGAAAGAGTGGGCGGAAAGCAACCTTGAGGCTTCAATGAGGCTTGTATGTTTACTTATTAAATACGCTGGAATTGACCGAGATCATGACCTCAATGAAATAATGCGCATCCAAAGTGGAATAGATGCGCTCACCAATGCGAACGATAAAGATTTTGTTGACAAAACTGTGAAGGAAATGCATGTAGGATTAAACAAACAGGAAGAAACCATCAAAATGAGAAAAGTATGGAAATTTGCAAGGGACAAAAACGATTACGAGCAAGGGCAAGTTTTTACCTTTGCTCGCAAATATGATGTTGTGAAAAAACAAAAAGCACTTAACAGATCCGGTGTGCAACCAGGATTCTTTCACAATAGTGAACAGCTACCTGCCTCAAGTGGTGTAACCTCAGGTTCTGAATCTAGCGCCGTACGTAGGGCGATATGTAAGAAAGTACAGAATTGCGATTCTGAATCTGCTAAATTTACCGATTTTTAGAATCGCAATTCGGTATGTATGAAAGAAATCGCTAATAAATAGCGATTTCTTAAAAATCTCTATTTATTAGCGATTTCCCCAAATGCGAATCCTTAACATGTAGGAATCGCATAATATGCGAAATCGCTATGGAAAATCGCAGTTAGTGCGAAAATTCGCTAAATTGTGCGAGAAATCGCAAAATTGCGATTTTCTAGAATGATCCAATCAGGAACTCTGGTGCAGCATGATGACATCACAACCAGGAAGTGATCGACTACCCATGCTGCATCTGACTTCCTGATTAAGAGCCAGAGTGAAGGTGTGTTTGGAACAGTGCAGTGTGCACCTGGAGAAACATGGCTGAGAGTGGAGCCACGTCCAGGCAGGAATCCCAGCAGCAGGAGAGTGAAAGCTCAAGGAAAAGGAAACAGAAGTTTACTGAGGCTGAATTGGAGGCTCTGATCCATGAAATGGTGTCAAACCATGAATTACTTTTCGGAAGGAAATCCAGGGAGGTGCCAGAGTCGCACAAGGAGGATCTGGGAAGAAATACAGCACAAGGTGAATGCTGTGGGTGTGACACCCCGGAGTGTGGAGGACCTCAGAAAGCGCTGGTACGACCTGCGCCTGCGCTCCAAGGAAAAACTAGCTGCCAGGTTGGAGCAGTCCAGGTTAACAGGTGGTGGGACCTCATCTGTTTCTGATTCCACACCCCTGGAGAAACTGGTGGAGGGGACCCTGCAACCAGAGAGTGTGGAAGGAGTGGCTGATTTGGACAGCTCTGACCAGCCAGCATCTGGAAAAGGTAAGAACCATGCCCTCACACCCTTAACACCCCCCAACACCCGCCAGCAGTGAGCCAGGGTCAAGATACAAGATAGGTAGTCCAGGGCAGGCACACAAGCAGACCCAGCAATGCATCATGGGAGATGTAGTCACATGTAAATCAAAGTTTTAAATTTGCAGCTAAAATAGTCAAACATATATTCTGCCTGGCTTGACAGTGAAACAAGACACCAATGTACATGTGATATGTGTGAAAATGTTATTTATACAGTGCAAGTCAGTGAAGTCAATTAATGTGTGCTTTTCTGTCCACAGCACCATCTTCGCCACAGCCCTCAGGCAGTGTGACAGCTACTGAGTCAGGAGAAGCAGGCCAAGATGTCAACACAGATGGGGAGGACAGCCCTGTGACCACTCACAGACAAAGAAGGAGACACATTGTCAGACCTCTAGCGCCAATTCAGGATGATGCAGATGAAAGTGGCGAAAATGTAACACATGTGGACACACAGCCAGAGCAACAGGGACCCGCAACAGAACAGCATGTCCCACGAAGTGCAGCCAGGCGCAGACGACGAACGGCCAACATTTTTGAAGGGCGAGGCGAGGAATCAGTTTATGCAGGACTGGAACTCAACATGTTGCAGGTGCAGCGCCTGCAGGCAAAAACATGAAGCTTTTACAAAGGGAGGTGAGGGAGGGCTTCCGTGCACTCAGGAATGACATGAAGGATGGCCTACAGGCCGTATGCGATGAATTGCGTACTGAGGGTAGTGCTAGGCGCAGAGGTTGGCAACGCCAAGACAGGTACACCCGGGCCATCAACCGCCTGGCGGCTACATGTAGCATCCAGGCCAGGCGCAGCATTGAGATGCAGCGGCAATTCACCCATGCTGCACAAGACATAGCAAATGCGCTCACGCAAGTGACCAATGCTGTGGATGAGTTGCGCCAAGTACGCACAACAGCGTCGGGAGTACTGACTCCAAGCAAAGAAGATAATCAGTCAGTTAGGAGCAGCACCACCCCACCGCCATCCTTAGAGAGACGCCGTAGTGGCAGGACCAAATAGGGCTACACCTTAAAATGAACATTAGTCTGTGCATTATCTAACTTGTGAGTCACACCTTTACTGTTCTGAGCACTGTGAATGAAACATGTGCTAATTATATCTTGTATGACTACTGTACATTTTCAGTTGATACATATCCTGCTATTAAGGATTAAAATCAACATTCACACTTACATGACTTGTCATTGTGTAGTTTTTCCTTATCTCATCACGCCTCTGGCGCCCAGCTGCTGCAACAGCTCTACCAGCTACCATACGTCCAGGTCCAGGCCCCTCTACATCAGAGGATCCTGAGTCACTCAGTTCCACTGGTGTCCCTTTTCTCGTTGCAATATTATGGAGCATGGCACAAGCCACCACTATTTTACAACACGTATTAGGCCTGTATTGGAGTGCACCTCCACTTTTATGGAGGCACCGGAATCTGCTTTTCAGGATCCCAACTGTCCGTTCGAGGGTGCCACTGGTAGCAATGTGTGCCCTGTTGTACCTGCGTTCACTTGCATTGTTGGGATTGAGGTAGGGAGTCAAGATGAAATCCCATACTGCATAAGCACTGTCACCTGTGGGTTAGATAAAAATATGTTAGCCTGTGACATGCACATGGTAGTTGGTAGTAATGACCCCTATGTCTGAAGGTATTTACCGAGTAGGTATCCCTCGCCAAACTCCCCTCTTGAGAGTCTACGATATATCCCACTGTGTCGGAAGATGAATGCATCATGTGTGCTGCCAGGGTACTTTGCTACGATGTCAGTAATGATGTGTTTTGCATCACACACCACCTGAATGTTCAGTGAGTGGTAGCATTTCCGTTTTCTGAAGATGTATTCATTGCATGAGGGGGGGGATATAGCAACATGTGTGCCATCTATGCATCCTATCACGTGTGGGAAATGTGAAATTTGATTAAAGTCCTGCTTTGTCTGTGCTATTGCCTGTGATGTGCTGGGGAAGTAAATGTGATGTGGCATCCACTGAACCATGGCATCTAGGAAGGCATGGAAGAATCGCGAAAGGGCACTTTGTGACACCCCTCCTGCTGAGGCAATCACCCCCTGAAAACTTCCAGAGACCAACAAGTGTAATGAACACAGGACCTGTATTTCAGTGGAAATGGCATTTGTCCTGCGTGTGGGGTGTTCAAGGTAGGGTCTGAGTTCTGCAATTAAATCATTTATGCTGTCTTCCTCAAGCCTGTAATGGGTGTAGAGCTCCTCCTCAAGGCGCTGGGAGATGGTGACGCGCAAACGGAATATCCTCTCCTGCCACAGCCTCCTCTGTGCAGCAGCTCTCAAACGCATCCTCCTAGCTATGATGTAAAGGCCCGCCATTGTGGTAAACAGTTTTTTGAATTCTGGTGCTGCTTAAATAGTTTGCACCTGGTTACCACCTGCTCCTACTTTGTGGTAATTGCGATTCTGTATTTTGCGAATTTTCAAAAATCGGTAAATGCGAATTTTTCATACATCTCATTGCGAATTTTTTTTGCTCATTTTGCTGATCTGCGATTTTCAGCGATTTCCTACATTTGCGATTTTACATTTGCGATTTTCGCAAAATATCAAATTGCAAATGTACAATATCGCTAAATATTTTTTGCGATTCCTTAAATTCAATGGCTTTTGCATTCATACATGCCGATGAGCATTTTCGCATTCGCAAAGACCGAAAATGCGAATTTCGGCCTTTGCGAATGCGAAAATGCTTGATACATATCGCCCGTAGTGACACTGACTAACCATCAGCAGCGGTGCTGACGGTTCTTTTGCTTCAATATTGGGCCCCCTCTCTTATGCTGAGGAGATGGATTTTATCCGGGAGCAAAGAAAACAGTTGTTACAACCGAGGAACCAACAGGCACCACAAACAAAGAAAGGAACCGCAGAAGGAGGGAGAGAAGAAAGTGTTTAAAACGCACGAGGCAGAGGGCCACCCAAGAAAAAGAACTGGCACAAGTAATTCAAGCGGATTCCCAAACCATAATCAACCTGACCAACATTGAATTAAATTACGCTGAAAAACAGTTGTTGGCCCTAGGTTTGAGTTTTTGCCCTGAGAGCAATTTTAATTTCGTACAAACTTGTGTGGATGTTTATAAATTCATTCGGAAATTAAAGTTAAAGAAATACTTTACCATCAAAATTCATGGTCAATGCAAGACAACGGGTCCAGTGCATACAGTTGAGGGGACCCTCACTGCTGGGGAGATTCCACTTTTAAATACCCTGTTTGCGCTGCGAGAGAATCAACCAGAACCTGGGCATGAGAATATGAATACACAAAGGGCAGCGCAAGAGGAAGGGATCAATATTTCATTACCAGGATTTAGTCCAATCAAAGCTCCCTCTACGTTTGTCCCCATTATGCCCAGGGATGCAGTTGACATTTTCCATGAATGTATAACCGAGGAATTGAAAGCCCTACATAAGAACACATGCAAATCCAAAACTAAATTTGGAGGCAGCAATAAAGAGTAATTCCAATTGATGAACAAACTCAAGAACAACGACTTTGTGATTATCAACAATGCAGATAAAGGAGGTAATATTGTTCTGTGGGACAAGGCATCCTACAGAACTGAGGATTTTAAACATTTGAATGACACACAATGCTATGAAGTTAGCATTGGGGTTACTGTTAAGAAAATCAATGGGGACTACACGAATGATTTGGCAAGGTGGCAACGAGATGGTTTAATTTCTAAAGATGAATTTAAGTTTTTACACAAAGAACATCCCACACTGCCGACCTTTTATTTAATCCCAAAAGTACATAAAGGTTTGTAACCATTGCAAGGCAGACCCATTATATCAGCGATAAATAGCACATTCAAATGTACCTCCAGATATGTGGATTTTTATCTTCAAGAATTTGTGACTAAGTTGCCTACATTTCTGTAAGACTCTAGGGACTTTTTATTCAAATTAAGTACTGTGGCAGTGGGCCGTAGACTATTTGTTTTTAACTCTTGACATTGCTTCGCTATATACTAGCATCAAACATGAAGACGGTCTCCAGGCCATAGGACATTACCTTAAGAGCAGGAGTATTAACATGTACCAACACAATCAAATGTTATTAAGGATGATGCAGTGGTGCCTTTTTAAGAATGTTTTTATGTTTGACGGCAAGATTTTTGTACAAAAACAAGGTGTAACAATGGGGGCATGTTTCTCCCCCAGCTATGCATGTTTACATGTAGGCTGGTGGGAGGAGCATGTCCTAAGAATAGAGCACAAGACACTTTATGAACAACATGTGCTGGAGATGTGCAGATACATAGACGATGTTTTTATTATTTGGAAAGGGACTCAAGAAGAAGCAATTAGATTTGGAGATTTGATCAATGTGAATGAATTGAATTTAAAATATACATCACACATTGATCCCCTTTCCATGAATTTCCTCGATTTTAAGGTTACAGCCCATCAGGAGGGAATTGAAACTTGTCTGTATAGGAAGCCCACAGCAGGCAATACGCTTTTGCATGCATCTAGTTTCTACCCGCATCATACTATCGCTAGTTTGCCCTATGGCGAGTTTCTGAGAATCCGCAGAGCTTGCCGCTCAGAGTCGCTACTTAAGGAGGAACAACAAGCAGCCAAACTTAGACTTATGGCAAGAGGTTATGATGCAGGCAAATTAGATTTGGCAATAATAAAAGTCAATCAAAAAGAGAGGGTAGAACTGATTAGAACAGTAACCAAAGCCATCAGAAACAATCCCTCCGTTGATACTGTCACTACTATAAATTCTGAAAACCATGTGCACGACACACAAACTAATCAACGGATCTGGCCCTGCGATCCTCAGCAGCTTGGTCACCCCCTACAAAGCATCCAGATCCCTCCGTTCGGAGAATGAGCACTTAGCCAACATCCCCAAATTCAAAAGGACACGCACAGGAGGACGACGATTCTCGGTTCAAGCGGCCATGGGATGGAACTCCCTCCCACGCACCCTCAGACTGGAATCCAGTTACCTGGTTTTTCGCAAAAAACTGAAAACGCACCTATTCCCGAAATAAATGTCCCTCCTCCTTTCCCTTCCCTCAATGGATATCAACCTTTTTACAGCGCGGGGATGCCCTTGGGTCACCAGGCGCTATACAAATCGCTAAATAAATAAATAATAATAAATAAAGACCGTCTGTGAATTTTTGCAGATTCATATCTACATATAGTAGACAGTCGCAAACTATCAAAAAAATCATCAATACTCAGTGGCCGATTGTTCTAACGAATGTTGTTCTTCAAGGTATTTTACCAAATGTACCAAATTTTACGTATCGTAAGCCGCATTCTATGCGAAGTGATCTAGTGAAAACAAGCCCTGAACTTTTTGACAAAAGCAATTGGCTTTCCCCCAAGAAAGGCTTTTTTAAGGGCAGTACATGCCGGGCCTGCAAGTTTGGGGTGAACACTAATACATATGTCAATGCTGTTTTCTGATGTCCCCATTAAAATTGATGGGCATTTTACGTGCCGGACTGACCACGCTGTACATGTCCTTAAATGTATCTGTGGACTACAGTATGTGGGGAGCACGAAGCTCCAGGTTCATGCTCAAATTTTACAACATCTGAGGCCACAGTTAACTTGGACCCATCTTATCCTGTTGCCAGGCATGTCAAAACAGAGCATAACAACAACCTACATTTTCTACAGTATTACGTAATTTACAGTGTCCCACCAAGAGGGGGGAACAGGGAAAGATCTGTGTGGCAACTGGAAACCAAATATATAATCAAGCTTGATACCAAGAATCCGAGAGGGCTGAAAATTTGCGAAGATTTGCACCATTTTCTATAAAGAACACTTGATTTGCACTGTTTACAGCTAACAGGATTCGTTTACAGCACTTAAGCACTTTGGTTTTCTAACATTTTGTATACATCAGTTGGACACATTCTTAGTCCTTTTATGAATTATAATTTTAGATCCTTGTAATGTGACCGGTTGATGTGTGTTTTACTATTTATTTATAGTTTTTATGAATGAGTGGTTTTATACTATTTATTGGCTCATTTGCACAGATTTCTAATTATATGAATCATTTGATATCTTAATATATCGCTAAATGTGAAGATTATGGTTCCGGATTAGGTTTCACTTTGAGAGTATCTGTTCATCCAGCTTTTTGGACCGACTTTGGATTTTGATACATTGCATTATTATGTTTATGCATGTAAGTTATGTATTATGCAGACGACTACAAAGAGGGAAAAACATTTCCTTGACAAGATCCGTAATTGGATACAATTCAGATAATGGATTTTTCTCCTAGCCCTTTTTCTCTACCCAACTTCTAGAATCACATATAGAGTTCCCGGATGGGATCTCTTATAATTGGTTTAGCATTGTTCAATGTTTCAACAATTCATATGTGATATTATGTTTAAAGCACTTTAGCACTTGCACTTTTTGGGGGTCGTTTAATTGGTAGGGCGAGCAGCTTATGATATTTTACCACAGAATGATGGTAGTCAATTCACGTAGTAGTGCTTGTCTACTAGCAATGTGGATGAAATAACCAATCATGAATTCAATTGTAAAGATGAGAAGCAGTTATGTATTTTTCTTTTAACAAATCTGTTTTTTAAGGACAAGGTGTTCGCATTAGTAATAGTTGTGATCAAACAGAAATGTTATCATTGTATTTGTTCAGTTATTTATTGCTTAAAATGGATGTAATTGACCATCTTTTCAATTTACAATTTTCAAAGAATTTAAATTCAAGTGTTGTATTAAGCAGCGGCCAGTGCCTAGAGTAGATCGAGTGTGGTGTTTAATAATCTTTTTACCATACTCTCCACTTATCATGTGACACCTGAGCACAGGATTGGCCTACGGGTGTTTAAATTTGTTGGGTTGTAACACACTGACGTTGAGGCAGCACAATACTGCGAGGAAGGAAACATCCTTATACATGACAAACCGGCAGCTTCCGATTCCGTAATACATCCTGTGGTCTGACGCGTTTCGATGGACTTTCACCATCTCTTCAGAGACCTTGTTAGCAGGAAAAACAGCTGTGCATGACTCGCAGCCCCTTGCATTCTTAAGTACACAGTACCTTAACTGGCCGCCGGTGTGCTGATGTTGTTGCATTCTGGGCAGCGTAGTCCATTTAAGCACCGTTTATCCACTCCTGCTCACGAAGCCTCTGAAGAGATGGTGAAAGTCCATCGAAACATGTTTTGAGATCACATTCTCTTCCTGGGTCCTGAGATACTACTGGAACATGAGGTGTAGTACCAGTGTTTAATTGACTATCAAATAGGAAGTTGATGCCTGGCAATGTGTCGTTAGTTGTTGTAGTTGTTCACTTTGAGCTAGTTTGTACCTATTTATCCAGCCCTCATGTTTGTTGTTTCCTTCCCTTTCGGTTTACTGTAAGAATTCCCAATCTTTTCACTGTTGCTCTGTGTGTCGTTGTTTGTCATACCTCCAGGTATTTGCTCCCTGAACTGCTGCTGCTCAATCTGTGTTACAGTGAAGCCCTTGGGCCTTCTCCTGTTATACCGGTCTGTAGGTGGATCATCACAGCAGCATCTGCTGCCAAAATAAGTAAGCCTTAGTCTCTGTGGACTAGTTCATATCTAACTTGTTTGCACCCATGCTCACCTGTGGTCTCCCCCTTCCTCACAGCCAGTGCTGTTACTCACTATGCTCCATCCAGCAAATCCTACTCTCCTATTAAATGACTACACAGAGTCCAGCTTGAGAGAAAAATCCAGCCCAGTGTATCTCTTGCTCATTACTCCACCGTTCCACGGATTTCTCTTACATATCACTAGTGATAATTTGTTGTTGATATAGGAGTAGAGGGTTGGTGTGGGCCTTCAGCAGGAATTTGGCTGTTCAAACTCTAAGAAATGCTTCAGCCACAGCCTAGCGGACGTCTTGGGATAAAGCACCAGCTTTTACGTTTTTGTGCTTTTAAATATTAAATATTTACAGAGCTAACATCAAATCTTATTATGATCCACATTGAAGACAAAAGTTGCACAAAGTCAAAATTGCGATACACTTATGGCAAAACGTGATACATTTGTTAGCCATGCCCAAAACTGAATAGTTGAAAACCACTCAAAAATATGGTACATTTTCGGAGGCACATTAATACAAATGTATCCATCTGAAACTCACATTAAAAAAAACACTCTTTGATTCCTGCCATAGGTGCCTCACCTTAATTTGCACTCAAGAATACTGTTGGTGAATAACATTGAGGGAAAAAAGTCGTCATGGCAATATATTGTGGGACTTCTTATTGAAATTAAGGATATTGTTTGTTGTTTTTACTTTGAGGACATGTCAATGCAATTATTGATTTCTTCAACATTGGGAACTTATCATAATTTTTTGTGGGACTAATTTTTCATTAATATGTAGTTTTTTAAAAGTTTATGTTTCTATTTTTTGCAAAATATTTTTACTGTTAAAAAGTGTTAATTTTAGAACTCTATTTGTGATAGTTAGAGTGTTTTAATCTGCATATATTTTATAATTTCAAAAACGTTTCCATCAGCAATCCGAAGGAAGAAAAGGGCAGCAGTTTGAAAGTAAGTTCACATATTTACTTTTGTGATCATAGCATTTCAGCTCACCCGGGACCTTTTTTTCTCTTTTGCAATTTGTTATTGTTTTAATTTCTAATTGGATATTTAGTTAATTATTTATATAAATTATGTAACTAACATCTCATTTAGAAGTTGTTTCTTTAATTGTTTTTCCATTTTGTTTTTTATTTTATATTAGGGAGTATTTGTAGGTGTTTTGTGTATTTGTTTTGGGTATTTCATAATAATCTGGGGTTTACTTGGGTGGGTCTAGAGGAGTAGGATAGAAAGGTTGTACGACTGAACCACGCATGCAATTACCGCACATGCCTTTACAATTCTGTCAATATAACGCACGCATCATTGCCACACAGTCATTTACTGCCAGTATTTTTACAATGCATATTCCTTATACCAGGTAGTGAGACAAAATATCGAAATTAAAATATCGATATACAATAATATCGATGTTTTAATTTCAATGGTATAGAATATCGATGTCCAAAATATCGACAGACAGAATATCGTTTTTTTAAGGTATGTATGTTACTAATATCGAAATTTACTACTATCGAAATTTTGTTTAGTGTTATGTATTTTATTATGTTGTTCATATGTTTGTTAAATATGTTTTGTAATGTATGTTTGAAAATTAGTAATTTTGTGTACATTTTGCGTTTTAGTATCAGAGCGGGTTGTGGGTTTATAGGGGAATAGGGTGGGAAGTAATTTAATAATAATTAATTAATTAATATATTTTTGTAAATATTTTTAATTAATAATTAATTGGTAAATAATTAATATTAATTAGTTAATTCATTAATATATTTTTGTAAATATTTGTATTTAATAATTAATTGGTAATTAATTGATGTTAATTAGTTAATTACATTAATTAGAGTTAATGTTTTAATATATATAATTTTTTGTTATTGTTAATTAATTAATTGGTAATTAAATAATATTAATTAGTAAATTCAATTAATTAGAGTTAATGTGCTAATATATTTAATTTTTTGTTATTGTTAATTAATAATTAATTGGTAATTAAATAATATTAATTATTAAATTAAATTAATTAGAGTTAATGTGCTAATATATTTAATTTTTTGTTATTGTTAATTAATAATTAATTGGTAATTAATAATTATTAAGTGATTAAATGATGTGATTTATTTATGTGTAGTGGGTTGTGTGTTTATAGGGGGATAGGGTGTGATATAATTACATGTAATTCATTAAAGAGATTGTATTTATCTATTGGTATTTATTGTTAATTAATTAGTAATTAATATGTGTTAATTAGTTCATTTATAATTACATCAATTTAGTAATATTAATTGCTATTAATTGACTAATTGAAATTTATATTATTTGTGTTTTTTTGTATGTGTATTGTGTTGTGTGTTAAAGGGGGAGTAGTGTGGGAAGTAATTTTTACCCCTATGCTATCCAACGCTTTCCCTACTGTTGCACCCTCTGGAGTGGGAATAGTAATTTTTACCCCTACGCTATCCAACGCTTTCCCTACTGTTGCACCCTTTGGAGTGGGAATAGTAATTTTTACCCCTACGCTACCCAACGCTTTCCCTAATGTTGCACCCTTTGGAGTGAGAATAGTCATTTTCACCCCTACACTATCCAAAGCTTTCCCTACTGTTGTACTCTCTGGAGTGGGAATAGTAATTTTTACCCCTACGCTATCCAACGCTTTCCCTACTGTTGCACTCTCTGGAGTGGGAATATTATTTTTTACCGCTACGCTATCCAACGCTTTCCCTACTGTTGCACTCTCTGGAGTGGGAATAGTAATTTTTACCCCTACGCTATCCAACGCTTTCCCTACTGTTGCACTCTCTGGAGTGGGAATAGTAATTTTTACCCCTACGCTATCCAACACTTTCCCTACTTTTGCACCCTCTGGAGTGGGAATAGTAATTTTTACCCCATTGCTATCCAACGCTTTCCCTACTGTTGCACTCTCTGGAGTGGGAATAGTAATTTTTACCCCTACGCTATCCAACACTTTTTCTACTGTTGCAATATGTAGAGTAAGAATATATATTAATTTATATGCTGTTTTTTAATTTATTTTACATGTGTATGTATTAGTTATTAATTTTTTAATATGTTTTAATGTTTATATTTTTAATTTGCTAAGTTATATGTATTTTTAAATAATTTTTACATTATTATTAATACATTTAAAAAAACGATATTTTTAACTTCGATATTTTTGTACTACTATATTTTTTTCCGATATTTTTGTACTTACCTTTATGTACATAGAACTCCGATATTTTTGATTTCGATATTTTTGTGTCGATATTTTTGTATGTCTATATTCTGTCTGTCGATATTATGTCATAGATTCCTTTTACCACACATGCCTTTGCCACAAAGTTTCATTGTAAGGCCATGGTTATAAAGGTATATAATGCTCCAAATTCGGCATGCGTGGTAATGGCCGGGTTGGGAAGTCAGAGTGAATTTGGGATTGTTTTTCTACGCTGCGCAGGTCATCTTAGGAAGTCGGGTGGAGGGTTGTTTATTAGTAATTAGTAGTAATGTGCACCACCAGCAGGGCCCCGCAGGCTGAGTGTACAGTGGCCCCTTTTTAGCTTCAGGGTGGTGCTCATCCGGGGGCCTCCATGAACACTCCAAAGCTCTACATTGCAAGTCTAGGCCAGTGAGCAGATGATGCAGGTGGGGGAAAAGCATCATCGGCTTGTCGTGGGACCTCACAGTCATGCTAAAACAAGCAAACACACAGTCCGGGGCCAGGAAATGCTACACCAGACGCCAGGATGGGATTTAATGCTGCACAGTAGATCCGCGTATCCTAAGAGCCTCATCAGGCAGTTATCACAACAACTAAAATTCCAGGCGCAGGGCCCCCCTTGGCTCTTCTGCTGGCACAATACCCAGAGCCCTAAAACAGTCGTCCCCCGGCTCTAAACCCTAATATGCACCCCCGTGACAACCCCTTGAGTCTGTAGCCCTCGAAACCATCCCATCTGAGCCCTAAGCCATATAACCGACCCCTGGGACAATCCCAGAGGTCTACAAACTAGAGTGCAACGGACCGTGACTGGAGTGAACCACGTAAGTGGGGGAAGGGGGGCTCTAGTTATAACTGCTACCTGCATTACATTCCTAAGCATATGACTAAACCTTTACTTTGCATATGCCTTTATCATTCATGCCTTTAAAACAAACTTCGTTGATAAGGCATGTGTGGTAAAGGCATATTCATGGTAAAGGCATGCATGGTGAAGATACATGCGTGGAAATAGCTTCATAGTAACGACCTTGTGTGGCTATAACCAAATTGTACGGGAAGTTTCCTGGATCGGAAGTCTTTTATTATATATCATAATTATGCTTATGTTTTCTAATATCTTAACATTTTCATGTTAGTTGGTTAATTGCTTCCTTAATCATGTAAATGTTGCATTATTTTCTTTATTTAATTATTATGTTGTTATTTAAAAAAACAAATCTTATGTGTAATTCAGTTTTAAATATGTTGAGTAGAGTTTTTTGTGATAAGTGTATTTGTGGGTTCTACAATTCATAACATCCTCCTCTCAAAGGTATTGCCCCTTTCCATTGGTCCCTACAAGTGACATTAGCGCGTGCATGTGTTGTCCGAATATGTTGCCTATTCTACGGCAAGCAGCCATACGCCCCTAGCCTCCTTCTGGTAGGCCCCCTCTGTTTCCCAGGTTTCTTCACTCCAGATGAAGTGTCAGCTTGGACATTGCGCTCTGTGCACACAATCAGTGACATCTACCCTGAAGGCAAGCTCCTCACCTTTGACTAGCTAACTGCGGACCATGCTGTCCCCACAGGCCAGTTCCTTACATATAGGCAACTCCGACACACCTGATGCACCTTATGTGGCACTCCGGAATCAGAACCTACTACTCATCCAGTACTGCAAAACATTTACACAATGGGCACCTGCTGCCGACTTATCACCTGGCTCTATAAGGCCATCCGTGACATCTCGAATCATTATTATCGGGAGGTGCACGCTATTTGATCCTGTTGGCACACCCCAGATGCGGACCTCAAACACGTACTCTAGTTATGTTTAACACTGCGAGAATTTGGGCATTCAATACACACCAACTTACAAGAGGTTACAGACATTATGGGCCTACATACCTGGGAAGCGTGTACCTGAGGAACCTTCAGGTGCAGGAAAAAGGCACTGTGCTCCTACTTGCCAAGCATGCACTCACACTACACTGATGCTCCCTAACACCTTCCACCAGTGGAGGCATGGCAGGGGGCACTACGCAAGCAGGGTGCTGTTGAGGAAGTGGTGATATGCTGTGAGGTAGCACGCAGCCTCCACAGATGTCCCATCTACCCCAACTGGGCTACCCTACTCATGTTTTTTTTTAGCAGAAAGTGGACAATGACAATATGCCTCCATGAGATCAAGACATCTGCAATGTTACCCCAGCAACCCTACAGCTAATGCTCTTGCTGATATCCCCTACATATTGCTTGTGCCTAGGTCCTCCCTTCTCTCCCACATAATCCTGAATACCGCCATTGTCCACCACAATATGAGCCCCCGCACCCCAAACCACTTGTGACACAGAGATTTGCCTACAACCAATGCCCCAGCACCCTAACCGCCTCCCCCGGTTATGTTGCTTTCCCCAAGTTGTTTTCATTAAGACACAGAGAGGACACATTTCTTCTGCTCAATAAGTATCACACTGTACCCCAACATATAGGTGCATGGTATTTGATATTCGGCTTCAACACTGTTTAATGTTTCAGTTCTGTAGTAGGGGATCTCTGTGTATAGTCATAATCTAGTGAATAGTCCCGCCCATGTGCGTTGACACCGGAGCAATAAAAAATAATCCCTTAAACTGTCTTCATTGCAGTCCTGCATAGACACTTAAGAGACAATTAAATACAATAATGCAGCCTGTACCTACAAGGCTACACTGTCCAGTACTTCAGCTATAAATGCCAAGGATATAACATCAATAACATATTTAACACAATCTGTCAAGTTTCACCCATAGAGAAAGTTTCCTCCCCTCACCAAATCCTTGGAATGATAGAGAGGAAGGTAGGGAAAGATAAGCCTCCATAGGCTGTCTGGAAAAGGGATACCGTGCCTTTAAGGAACTCTCTGGAGACCCTCGGTATCCCAGCATGCTCAGCCTGTTCCTTTTACTTTCAGTTCTTTTTTCCGGCTCCTGCTAGCAGGACCCTGGAGCATTGAACTCTCCCTTTTTTGTTTTTTTCTATAATTTGTGCAAAGGCCAGAAAACGCCATCGGTCTCCGTCGACGTCGATGGCCTCCTCACAGGGTGTGCATCCTGTGCCTGCCTTCTTCTCATGTTCCTGAGGAGTGTGATATCTGTCTACAGTTCCCTAAAAGGACCCTGAAGGACAGGGAGAAGACCAGGCTCCAAGGCTTGGAGCAGAGAAGGCAGCAAGGACAAGGTGGGTCTGGGCATGAATATTATTATTATTATTATTATTATCGAGTTTTATAACGCGCCTGGTTACCCTTGGGCATCCATGCGCTCATATAGAGAGAAACACCAAAGCAAGAAACACAAACATTTAGGCAGGAAACAAATGAGTTTTTAAGGTTCCTGCTTCTGCCAGTGCGCCGGCCTCTGGGGGGCTGCACAGTAAGGAACGTGTTTTTGCCTCTTCTCAACTTTGCTGGAGTTTCTCTGGTGTTTTTACTGCTCTTTTATCAAATATGCCTGCCTTAGTTGATAAATGCCGGGAGTGCTCTAGGAAAAAGGCAAAATCGGACGTCGGCGTCGAAAGGAATGACCACAGTCTGTTCCCCGTCTCCCCAGGGCTCTGGGTCGAAGTGCCGTCGACGTTCGACGTCGAGGGGACTGACGTCGAGACCTCCGACGAGGTCGACGTCTAGGACTGATTCGTCTTCCAGCCATCATCGACGTCGAGAGGGGTCAAGACGCCGGCGAGCCGGTCACCGTCGACGTCGACACGTAAGTCAGCGACGTCGAGACAAAGATCAGCATTGAGACGGAGGTCGTCGACGCCGAAGAGATCGCCGTCGTCGAGGAGACGATCAACGTCGAGGCACCAACCCGCGACGTGAAAGCGGCGGCCATCGACGCCGAGCAGATGCTCGTCCACGTCGAGGCGACGTTCGTCAACGTCAAGGAGACCCTCGTCGACGTTGAAAGGACGCTCAGCATCGAGGAGGAAGCATAGACATTCTAGGACTAGGACGGAGTCCTCGGCGTCAGCGAGCACACTGTCACGGCGGCGTCGTCGCTCGTCTACGAGGGGTAGGGCCTCAAGCTCGCCCCACTCTGGTCAGAAAAAGAAGAAAAGGAGAGTGGGACAGTCTCCAGGCTCTGAGTACTCTCAAGTTTACTCACCCTCCAAACCGAGGTTGCCTACACCTCCTCCTTTGCCCGTGGAACTTCCTCCGCATAGCCCGACTCCTCCTCCACTGCCTCAACCTCCTACTCCTCCACCGCCTCTGGTTCCTCCTCACTGTCCTCCTCTAGCGGCTCCGTCATGGTCGGCCTCGCAACCTAATTTTCCGCCGCCGTCTACGGGGCCTCCGCAACCTAGGCTCCCGGTTCGGCCTCCACAGCGCCCTCCTTTCCGGCCCGCGGAACGTCTGAGGCCGCGGAGGTCGAGGTCTCGCTCAAGATGGAGAGATAAGTCCAGGAGTCACCGTCGCTCGTCTCCGAGGTCCAGAAGGCGCCGTAAGAGGGACAGGTCTAGATCCCGCCACACGGATTCGTCGAGTGCCAGGGACAACTTGCGACCCTGTCGGACTCCCCTTGGACGAGGGTGTCCCCGATCGACGACATTGTCTCCTTCCAGGAGGTGTTGCTGCGAAGAGCGGCTAAGCTGGGCATCACACTCACGGTGCCCACCCCTTGACTTCCGTCATCTTCGAGACCCTGCACAAGAAACAGTTGTCTCGCCCCTTGTTGCCGTTGGTGCCAGGGCTGGTGGAACCCACCATGGAGCTCTTCCTCACCCCTGCAGTTACGAAATCAGCACCTTCCAGGCTGCAAAAGAAGTATCGGGCCCCTGACTCGGATCCTGCGTTTCTTCGCTTGGACCCTGCGCCGGACTTAGTGATTGTGACGGCGGCGAGGAAGCAACACGCCACCACCCGTCATCGACAGTGCCTCCTAACAAGGAGGTCTGTGGGACGTCCTACACATCTATGAAGGCAGTGAGTTGTTGGGACGTTCTGATCGGTCCCTCTGGGAGTCCCTAACACGGTTCGTGGAACTCCTTCCCCGGGATAACAGGGAGGATTTCCAAGAAATCCTTAATGAAGGACTGATGGTCTCCAACCAGGTGATCAGTTCGGCTGCGGATTCCTCCCTGATGGCAGCACATGGATACTGCCATGGGGTCAACCTGATGCGCCACGCCTGGCTGCGTCTGACGTCCTTGAAGCCCGTGGCGCAGAAGAGGGTTGCTAATCTACCCTTCTTGGGTGAGACCCTCTTTGGAAAACATGCAGACGAGGAGATGGCCCGCATGAAGGCGGAGGCGGAGACCTTTACGGCTGTCGGATTGTAGAAGCCGAAGGAACAGAAGAAAACCTTCCGCTCGTTCCAGAGATGGTACGGGGCGCAAGGTAGAGGGCAAGGTCGACAGGCTGGGCAGCAACAACAGCAGCAGCCGTTCCAGCGATGCCCGTTCCAAAAGCGCCAGAGGACCTGTGGTTGTCAGCAGGCTTCATCCGCGACCAAGGGCCCGGCTGGGTCTAGGCCCTGAGGTGCTTCTTCCCCCTCATCCATTACCTGCTCCGGTGGGGGGAAGCATCCAACATTACCGGACAGAGTGGAGAAACATTACTCAAGACAAGTGGGTGCTGAATATTGTTTGCAATGGAGACAGTCTTCAGTTCACCAGTCCGCCTCCAGCGATTCCACCGGTCGGCTTGCAGTTCCGGCTGTTCGAGCTCCATGCGGAGGCCGATACCCTGTTAAGAAAAAGGGCGATAGAAGACATCCCTCTGTCTCAAAGGGGAAAGGGTCTTTACTCACGCTTCTTCCGAGTCCAGAAGAAGGACAAGAACGAGTTCAGACCCATTCTGGATTTGCGACAAGCAAACAAGTGGATTCGCAGGGAAAAGTTTTGAATGCTGTCTTTGCACCAGATTTATCCTCAGCTGCAGAGAGGAGACTGGCTGTATGCGATAGATCTGCAAGATGCGTACTTCCATGTGCCCATTGCACGGAAACATCGTAAGTTCCTCGTCGGCGCCAATCACTACCAGTACACCGTACCACCATTTGGACTGAATTCTGCACCCAGGACTTTTTCTAAATGCATGTCTGTGGTAGCAGTGCACCTGAGAAATAACAAGGTGTTTGTCTACCCATACCTGGACGACTGGTTGATCAAAGCCTCCACCTTCCAGGAAGCACAGCTGCACTTCAACAGGACCGCCGCTCTGTTGAACAGTCTGGTGTTGCACATAAATCTGTCCAGGTCTGTCCCAATTCCTGTGCAGTGCCTGCAGTACTTGGGAGCCTCCATCAATACGCTGTCGGCAAGCGTGTCTCCTTCGGAGCAGAGACGCTTATCCATCCTTCGGAAGGCTCAGGCTCTCATAGCTGCTCCATCTACGACAGTGAGGACGGAGTCTACTCTACTGGGATCGATGGCCTCTTGTATCTTCCTCACTCCGCACGCGCGCCTACACATGAGGCCGTTACAGGAATGTTTGGAGGACCAGTGGGACCAGAGGAAAGGGTGTTGGGATGACTGAATTCAGTTGTCTCTTCACGCCCAACAATCCCTGAGATGGTAGTGATCGGCAGAGAATCTCCTCAGAGGGGTTCCTTTCCACAAGGACATCCCGACTCAGACTATCGTAACGGATGCGTCTCTCCTGGGCTGGGGAGCGCATTCAGACCATCTACAGATCCAGGGAACATGGTCTCCGGCGAGTCCACGTATCACATTAATTTCCTGGAACTCAGAGCGGTTCACTTGGTACTGAAGGCCTTTCATCCGTCCTTCCAGACCAATTCCATGCTTGTGCAGATGGACAATACGACCACTATGTATTACCCCAACAAGCAGGGGGGCTCAAGATCGTGCACACTGTCACAGGAGGCGCAGGCGATCTGGCACTGGCTTCTAGCCAGAGGACTGACGATAACGGCGACTCATCTGCCCGATGTGCAGAATGTTCAGGCAGATGCCCTCAGCAGGTTACTTCAAGAAAACCACGAGTGGGTCATAAACGACGAGGTGCTCGACGACATCTTTGCCATGTGGGGCACTCCAGACGTGGATCTGTTCGCCACCACCGAAAACAGCAAATGCCGCAACTTCGCCTCGAGGTATTACCAACCTGGGACCCTGGGAAATGCGTTATGGATCAGCTGGTCGAACAGCTTTCTGTACGCTTTTCCACCCATTCCCCTGATTCCGGCGGTGCCCATCTTATCCTGTTGCCAGGCATGTCAAAACAGAACACAACAATAACCTACATTTTCTACAGTATTACGTAATTGACAGTGTCCCACCAAGAGGGGGGAACAGGGAAAGATCTGTGAGGCAACTGGAAACCAAATATATAATCAAGCTTGATACCAAGAATCCGAGAGGGCTGAAAATGTGCGAAGATTTTCACCATTTTCCATAAAGATCACTTGATTTGCACTGTTTACAGCTAATATGATTCGTTTACAGCACCTAAGCACTTTGGTTTTATAACATTTTGTATACATCAGTTGGACATATTCTTAGTCCTTTTATGAATTATAATTTTAGATCCTTGTAATGTGACCGGTGGTGTGTGTTTTACTATTTACTTATAGTTTTTATGAATGAGTGGTTTTATACTATTTATTGGCTCATTTGCACAGATTTCTAATTATATGAATCATTTGATATCTTAATATATCGCTAAATGTGAAGATTATGGTTCCGGATTAGGTTTCACTTTGAGAGTATCTGTTCATCCAGCTTTTTGGACCGACTTTGGATTTTGATACATTGCATTATTATGTTTATGCATGTAAGTTATGTATTATGCGGACGACTACAAAGAGGGAAAAACATTTCCTTGACAAGATCCGTAGTTGGATACAATTCAGATAATGGATTTTTCTCCTAGCCATTTTTCTCTACCCAACTTCTAGAATAATATATATCTTCTAATTGGTTTTGCATTGTTCAATGTTTCAACAATTTATATGTGATATTATGTTTAAAGCACTTTAGCACTTGCACTTTTTAGGGGTCGTTTAATTGGTAGGGCGTGCAGCTTATGATAATTTACCACAGAATGATGGTAGTCAATTCACGTAGTAGTGCTGGTCTACTAGCAATGTGGATGAAATAACCAATCATGAATTCAATTGAAAAGATGAGAAGCAGTTATGTATTTTGCTTTTAACAAATCTGTTTTTTAAGGACAAGGTGTTCGCATTAGTAATAGTTGTGATCAAACAGAAATGTTATTATTGTATTTGTACAGTTATTTATTGCTTAAAATGGATGTAATTGACCATCTTTTCAATTTACAATTTTCAAAGAATTTAAATTCAAGTGTTGTATTAAGCAGCGGCCAGTGCCTAGAGTAGATCGAGTGTGGTGTTTAATAATCTTTTTACCATACTCTCCACTTATCATGTGACACCTGAGCACAGGATTGGCCTATGGGTGTTTAAATTTGTTGGGTTGTAACACACTGACGTTGAGGCAGCACAATACTGCAAGGAAGGAAACATCCTTATACATGACAAACCGGCAGCTTCTGATTCCGTAATACATCCTGTGGTCTGACGCGTTTCGATGGACTTCACCATCTCTTCAGAGACCTTGTTAGCAGGAAAAACTGCTGTGCGTGACTCGCAGCCCCTTGCATTCTTAAGTACACAGTACCTTAACTGGCCGCCGGTGTGCTGATGTTGTTGCATTCTGGGCAGCGTAGTCCATTTAAGCACCGTTTATCCACTTCTGCTCACGAGGCCTCTGAAGAGATGGTGAAAGTCCATCAAAACGTGTTTTGAGATCACATTCTCTTCCTGGGTCCTGAGATACTACTGGAACATGAGGTGTAGTGCCAGTGTTTAAGGGACTATCAAATAGGAAGTTGATGCCTGGCAATGTGTCGTTAGTTGTTGTAGTTGTTCACTTTGAGCTAGTTTGTACCTATTTATCCAGCCCTCATGTTTGTTGTTTGCTTCCCTTTCGGTTTACTGTAAGAATTCCCAATCTTTTCACTGTTGCTCTGTGTGTCGTTGTTTGTCATACCTCCAGGTATTTGCTCCCTGAACTGCTGCTGCTCAATCTGTGTTACAGTGAAGCCCTTGGGCCTTCTCCTGTTATACCGGTCTGTAGGTGGATCATCACAGCAGCATCTGCTGCCAAAATAAGTAAGCCTTAGTCTCTGTGGACTAGTTCATATCTAACTTGTTTGCACCCATGCTCACCTGTGGTCTCCCCCTTCCTCACTGCCAGTGCTGTTACTCACTATACTCCATCCAGCAAAGCCTACTCTCCTATTAAATGACTACACAGAGTCCAGCTTGAGAGACAAATCCAGCCCAGTGTATCTCTTGCTCATTACTCCACCCTTCCACGGATTTCTCTTACATATCACTAGTGAAAATTTGTTGTTGATATAGGAGTGGAGGGTTGGTGCGGGCCTTCAGCAGGAGTTTGGTTTTTCAAACTCTAAGAAATGCTTCAGCCACAGCCTAGCGGACGTCTTGGGATAAAGCACCAGCTTTTACGTTTTTGTGCTTTTAAATATAAAATATTTACAGACCTAACATCAAATCTTATTATGATCCACATTGAAGACAAAACTTGCTCAAAGTCAAAATTGCGATACACTTATGGCGAAAAGTAATACATGCCCAAAACTGAATAGTTGAAAACCACTCAAAAATATGGTATATTTTCGGAGGCACATTAATACAAATGTATCCATCTGAAACTCACATTAAAAAAAACACTCTTTGATTCCTGCCATAGGTGCCTCACCTTAATTTGCACTCAAGAATACTGTTGGTGAATAACATTGAGGGAAAAAAGTTGTCATGGCAATAATATTGTGGGACTTCTTATTGAAATTAAGGATATTGTTTGTTGTTTTTACTTTGAGGACATGTCAATGTAATTATTGATTTCTTCAACATTGTGAACTTATCATAATTTTTTGTGAGACCAATTTTTCATTAATATGTAGTTTTTTTAAGTTTATGCTTCTACTTTTTTGCTAAATATTTTTACTGTTAAAAAGTGTTAATTTTAGAACTCTATTTGTGATAGTTAGAGTGTTTTAATCTGCATATATTTTATGATTTCAAAAACGTTTCCATCAGCAATCCGATGGAAAAAAAGGGCAGCAGTTTGAAAGTAAGTTCACCTATTTATTTTTGTGATCATAGCATTTCAGCTCACCGGGACCTTTTTTTCTCTTTTGCAATTTGTTATTGTTTTAATTTCTAATTGGATAATTAGTTAATTATTTATACAAATTATGTAACCAACATCTCATTTAGAAGTTGTTTCTTTAATTGTTTTTCCATTTTGTTTTATATTTTAAATTAGGGAGTATTTGTAGGTGTTTTGTGTATTTGTTTTGGGAATTTCATTCTGATAATTATAATAATCTGGGGTTTACTTGGGTGGGTCTAGAGGAGTAGGATGGAAAGGTTGTATGACACCACGCATGCAATTACTGCACATGCCTTTACAACGCTGTCAATATAACGCATGCATCATTGCCACACAGGCATTTACTGCGAGTATTTTTACAATGCATATTCCTTTTACCACACATGCCTTTTCCGCAAAGTTTCATTGTAAGGCCATGGTTATAAAGGTATATAGTGCTCCAAATTCGGCATGCGTGGTAATGGCCGGGTTGGGAAGTCAGAGTGAATTTGGGATTGTTTTTCTACACTGCGCAGGTCATCTTAGGAAGTCGGGTGGAGGGGGGTTTATTAGTAATAAGTAGTAATGTGCACCATCAGCAGGGCCCCACAGGTTGAGTGTACAGTGGCCCCTTTTTAGCTTCAGGGTGATGCTCATCCGGGGGCCTCCATGAACTCTCCAGTGCTCTACATTGCAAGTCCAGGCCAGTGAGCAGATGATACAGGTGGGGGAAAAGCAGCATCGTTGGGACCATGGAGGCTTGTCGTGGGACCTCACAGTCACGCTGAAACAAGCAAACACACAGTCTGGGGCCAGGAAATGCTACACCAGACGCCAGGATGGGTTTTAATGCTGCACAGTAGATCCGCGTATCCTACGAGCCTCATCAGGCAGTTATCACAACAACTAAAATTCCAGGCGCAGACCCGGGAACATGCCCCCCTTGGCTCTTCTGCTGGCACAATACCCAGAGCCCTAAAAACAGTCCTCCCCCGGCTCTGAACCCTAATATGCAGCCCCATGACAACCCCTTGAGTCTGTAGCCCTAGAAACCATCCCGTCTGAGCCCTAAGCCATATAACCGACCCCTGGGACAACCCCAGAGGACTAAAAAATACAGTGGAGCGGACCGTGACTGGAGTGAACCCCGTAAGTGGGGGAAGGGAGGCTCTAGTTATTACTGCTACCTGCATTACATTCCTAAGCATATGACTAAAACTTTACTTCGCATATGCCTTTATCATTCATGCCTTTAAAACAAACTTCGTTGATAAGGCATGTGTGGTAAAGGCATATTCATGGTAAAGGCATGCATGGTGAAGATACATGCGTGGAAATAGCTTCATAGTAACGACCTTGTGTGGCTATAACCACATTGTAAGGGAAGTTTCCTGGATCGGAAGTCTTTTATTATATATCATAATTATGCATATGTTTTCTAATATTTTTACTTTTTCATGTTAGTTGGTTAATTGCTTCCTTAATCATGTAAATGTTGCATTGTTTTCTTTATTTAATTATTATGTTGTTATTTAAAAAATCAAATCTTATGTGTAATTCAGTTTTAAATATGTTGAGTAGTGTTTTTAGTGATAAGTGTATTTGTGGGTTCTACAATTCATAACATCCTCCTCTCAAAGGTATTGCCCCCTTCCATTGGTCCCTACAAGTGACATTAGCGCGTGCATGTGTTGTCCTAATACATTGCCTATTCTACGGCAAGCAGCCATACGCCCCTAGCCTCCTTCTGGTAGGCCTCCTCTGTTTCCCAGGTTTCTTCACTCCAGGTGAAGTGACAGCTTGGACATTGCGCTCTGTGCACACAATCAGTGACATCTACCCTGAAGGCAAGCTCCTCACCTTTGACTAGCTAACTGCGGACCATGCTGTCCCCACAGGTCAGCTCCGTACATATAGGCAACTCCGACACAACTTCAGCACCTTATGTGGCACCCCGGAATCAGAACCTACTACTCATCCAGTACTGCAAAACATTTACACAATGGGCACCTGCTGCCGACTTATCACCTGGCTCTATAAGGCCATCCGTGACATCTCGAATCATTATTATCGGGAGGTTCATGCTATTTGATCCTGCTGGCACACCCCAGATGCGGACCTCAAACATGTACTCTAGTTATGTTTAACACTGCGAGAATTTGGGCGTTCAATACACACCAACTTACAAGAGGTTACAGACATTATGGACCTACATACCTGGGAAGCGTGTGCCTGAGGAGCCTTCAGGTGCAGGAAAAAGGCAAAAAGTGCATACCCGCTTCACTGCCCTTATGCTCCTACTTGCCAAGCATGCACTCACACTACACTGATGCTCCCTAGCACCTTCCACCAGTGGAGGCATGGCAGGGGGCCCTACGCAAGCAGGGTGCTGTTGTGCTCCACAGATGTCCCATCTCCCCCAACTGGGCTACCCTACTCATGTTTTTTGTAGCAGAAAGTGGACAATGACAATATGCCTCCATGAGATCAAGATATCTGCAATGTTACCCCCAGCAACCCTACAGCTAATGCTCTTGCTGACATCCCCTGCATATTGCTTGTGCCTAGGTCCTCCCTTCTCTCCAACATAATCCTGAATACCGCAATTGTCCACCACAATATGACCCCCCGCACCCCAAACCACTCGTGACACAGAGATTCGTCTACAACCAATGCCCCAGCACCCTTACTGCCTCCCCCGGTTATGTTGCTTTCCCCAAGTTGTTGAAATTAAGACACAGCGAGAACAAATTTCTTCTGCTCATTAAGTATCAGAATGTACCCCAACATATAGGCGCATGGTATTTGATACTCGGCTTTCAACACTGTTCAATGTTTCAGTTCTGTTTGTTAATTGATAGTTGCTGTATCGCTGTGCAGTGACTTCTCCTAGTGTCTACACTGTATCTGTTTTAAAACCTAATAAAAAAGATGTTAAAAAAAAATTGTATTTGCGGGTTTGTATAATTAAATTCTAATGTGTATGTTTACTCATTTATTTGATGGGTTGTTGGGATTGTAGAGGAGTAAATATATAATGTTTTCCATTGCAGAATTCATCAATGGTAAGCTTTTTTGTTTTGGCTAAATTGTAGAGTTTTACTTTATCTTAAAATTCATTAGGTGCTTGATTTAGTGTATTCCTTATTTTTTCATATTTTTATGATGTGCATCACTAAATATAATGTTTTAATTTTAATAAATTATATATTTTATTAATCATGTTTATTTTAACAGTTTCTAATATATTTATTTTATTTTTATTTACAAAAATGAAAGTTAACCTATTAATGTATATGTGTAATTTGTTTAAGACCAGTAGACATTTCATTACTGATTTTTTGAAATGTTTTAAGGTAGTTTTGTTTGCATTGTGTGTATTTATATAGTTGTGTGTTTTTGATTTAGTGTAATTATTTGTTATTTTTTATTTTGAATATTAATAGTATATTTCACCAACAAAGATTATAATGTAATTGAATGTTTCTTATTTTGAATGGAGGCGGTGGAGTACCACGTCTCCGCATAACCTCAGGTGATCTCTGCCTCTGCTCCGCCCTCAGCAATGGTGTCAGCGTTTGGCGGGTAGACAGGCGTTTCTCCGCTCAGCGAGTCTAACTTAAGGATTGTGGCTCCGTTGCTGTCCGCCTCACCAGGTGGTGTTGCGAGGGGCTCTGAGGCTTGGTCCATTTTTGTGGATGTCGGCGGCTTTGGCGGCATGTTTCTGCTCCCCTGGCGGGTTCGGTCACATCCCGGGCAGGTGAGGCGCAGAGAAAGAGGTGGGGGCGGCAGCTGCATTGACTCGTGAGTGGAGCGAAAGTGGAGTGAAAACGCGCTGGAATCCTCGCGCCGGAGTCTTCACTTGCTTTGTTGTTTATCTTTTCGACGCTGTGAGACTTGGAACATTCTTGGAGCGTTCCTCCTGGAGGCAATGGCAGGGATTATTTCTGTTTTAGTGTACAGCTGCAAGTCAAAGCTGAAGTAGCTGATTAAACACTAGAAGGAGACCGATTTATTATTTTTCACAGCTTTCTCTGACAGCTGATAGCTGTAAGTAATATTGATCTGAATTTTTTTGGCTGAGACTTACAAGGGAAGGAAAACGCCCTCAGCATCCTTCACAATCTACGGCAGTCTAGAAAGACTATTGCTTCCTTTTCTAGCTCTCATAAAAGTTTCCTTTTGTTTGGGCTACCTCTAAATCTACATTACATTAGGGAGAGCTGGGAGAACTGTGCCTCATTGGGAAAAATATTTTTTTTCTTTTTTTTTTTTAAAGAGTCTGGAGGGGTCTGGGACAGACTGTGAGAGACTGTTCGGAGGTATATGCTCACAGTATAAAGTAGAAAGGGGGAAAAATGGGAAAATTGTTAAACGCTCGCATTAAAGCAAAAACTCGCCGACTTCAGGGCAAAGAAGCAAAAGAAGCGGCTCGGATGGCCGGGAAGGAATCCTCTGCAAATGTGCCTGAATTTAACTCCACATTTGAGAGCTGAGATGAACAAGACTCACCTCCCGCCGGGTTATTAAATCCGACTAGTGTCTCAGTAAATTCGATGACGGTCAATATGAACTTAATTACTGCCAGTCCAGTACCGTCTCTACCGGATAATGTTAGATCTGACAGACTTAAAAAAATCAAAACAGCTATTAAGGAGCCAAAGCAATTTTCCCTTTTGGTGAAAAAGCCAACTCCACAACCTCCCACGACCTCTGCTTTAGATCTGCAGTCTCCTGTCGAAACCTCTGGGATAGGCCAACCTGTTGCTGCTTCACCACGTGCAAAGCTTTACATAGCCAGCCATGGAATCTCTCAAGCTAATACACAAGCTGATTTGTGCTTAAACACTGTACCTCTGTTGGGGGTGATATCCCACCAAGATAAGGAATCAACGTTACTGATTGTTCAAAAGGAGCTATGTGCAGGAATTATTGAACCAGAACAAGTTTCCAACCAGACGGGGGGCATTTTTAGTGCCCCCGGTGGCTCAGTGTTCCAGCTGGCTAAATCCCAGATACAATGCCAATCTGCTCCGTCAGAGGTCATGCTGTCTCTGGGTGAGCATATGGATAATCATATGGACAATCATCAACCCTGTACCGGGGATCCCTTTAGCCCCGATCTTAGTTTGAATACTGAGTCAGCGAGAGAGGTTCAGATGACTGTTAAAGACATGCTAAACCTAATTCTAGAGGATGTTCGGGAGTTGAAAAGAACTCAGAGAGCTGAACTTTCCTCTATACATTTGCGATTGGAGAAAATTGAGGATGTAATTTCAAGTTTCCCACTTAGACTCCAAGAAGCTGAGGCTCGGATTTCAACTCTAGAGGATTAGATAACGGTGGTAAAGGCAGAAGTAAAGGCGGCAAGTAAAAGCAAGCAGGCACTAATAAGAAACTGAATGAGTTGGAAAATTATACGCGGAGATCCAACCTTGGAATAGACGGAGTCCCGGAAGGGTTAGAGGGCTCCAATACGGTGCAATGGGTCACCTCATTCATAAAACAAAAAGTCATTCCGGAGTTTGAAGGGGACCTGACTATTACTCGGGCGCATCGAGTTCCTGCTTCCCTATTTCCTAATTCCACGTGGCCACGCACAATACTCTTACATTTTACAGACTTTCGCATAAAAGAAACAGTACTATCCAAAGCTATTCAGCAAAGACAGTTTGCAGTTAATGAAACAACAAAGTGTTGAATCTTCTCGGACATGTCTGCAGCGGCGGCACGTAGGAGGAAGGATTTTGTGAAAATTCTCCATCTGTTTAAAGCCAATGGAGCACAGGCTACAATCGCCCAACAGTCTAAATTGAAAGTCCTGGTGAAAGACAAATTCTTTATGTTTTCCGATTTAGATGAGGCCCAGGAAATATTAAAGGAAATTTCACAGGGACATAAGGGTTTATTGAAAACAAGGAAAGCTAAGCTAAGACCTCTGTTTTACCTGTCTGGTGTGTTCAGTATAAGCTCTAAGCTTTATTTTCTTCACTCTTGTTATGGATAGTTGGTCTGTAGGTTAGAATAGGTTTAGATTCTGGATTTTCAATTAATCAATGGAGGTTAAGCATGTTAATGTCTCATTGCTGTGGCGGTAGAGGCGGGATAACATGGGTGTAAAACATGACACCCAGGTTGCGAGGGGGAAGGGAAATGTGGCTGGAGTGGTGGAGGGAGGAAGGACCACATTCTGGGGGGAAGGGGCATGGAGGTAGGTTTAGGAGCATTATGGAGGGTGGTGAGGGTCACAGGGGGTAGGTGGGGAGTAAAAGCAAGGAAAAAATGAAGTCCTTGATTCTATTTGTTTGGTTATTTTTTAATCAAGGTTCTTTTTATTTCCTTTTGGGGGTGAAGAGGCTGCAAACTCTGTTAGACCGTTTTGATGACTAGCAAGGAACAACTGAATGTGGTATCATTTAATGTTAATGGCTTAAATAATCAGAGGAAAATGTGGGCCATAGAGATGTGGATCAAAACAGAAAACCCCTTGGTAATTCTTTTACAAGAAACCCATATTTCATCTATAAAACTTTCTGATTTCCCTATGTTTAGGGCCTGGGCAGCGTACCGAGGTTTTTCTTCATCCTCTGCGTCCCATAGAGGGACAGCCATTTTTTAAACAAAAATATTCAAGCTGAGGTTATAAATTCTAAAAGTGATCAGTTGGGGCATTGGTGCTGGGTTACATGTACAGTCAAACATAGACAGAGACCTATAACCTTTGTTAGTTTCTATGCACCAATTGAAGACAATTTTAAGATTTATGAAGAGCTCTTTCAATCTCTACTGACTGTGCAGGTAATGTGATAATTGGGGGAGATTTTGATATTCTTATCAATCCGATAATAGACTCATCTACTCAGACACAAAGACAGCTAAAGCCCAAATCCTTAAAAAGAATGCAAAATTACAGAGTTACCCTTGATTTGCACGATCCTTGGTGTATGAAGTTTCCATCTAAAACAGAATTTACATTCTGGTCATGCAGATTTAAGTCCTCATCACGTGTAGATTTTTTTTTTAGTTTCTAGAAACCTTTGTTTTAGTCAGCAGAGATTTCTCAATAATGGATTTTCAGATCATGCTATGTTTGCTTTAGAGATTAATTTAGAAAATTCTGTAAGAACATCCAAACTATGGGTGTTTAACAAACAACTCTTGAGTGACGAAGCCTGGGTTAAATCTATGAAGGTAGAGATTAAAGAATTTCTTACTCGAAATAGTGAGTCTGCTTCATTAAAAATAGTTTGGTACTCACTTAAGGCCTTTACCCGTGGAATATTCTTTGGAAAGAATGCAGCCAATTTAATGGAAATTAGATCTAAGAAGAAAAATCTAGAGCAAAAAGTGCAAGTACTTAGATCTACAATGCTTCAGAATCCATCTATAGCCAACCAACATCAGTTTGATCAGGCCAAACATGATCTTAGTGCTAACTAATATGCTCAGAGCTAAGCGGTCTTTCGGCAACAATATCAAAAGGTATATGAAGAAAGTAACTTCACAGGCAGATTTTTGGCCTGATAGGCTAGGGAACATGCTTCCGTGAATCTAATTAAAGCATTAAAATGTCCTTTCGCCGACTCAGTGACAGATGATACGATTAAAATAGGAGATATAATGCTTAAGCACTATGAATCCATCTTTGGCCATCACCAGAGAGTAGATACCCTTTTGCTAGAAACTTTCTTACATAATAATGAACTACCTACGTTTTCAGAAACAGAACAACAATCCATGGCTAGTTTATTTTCTATGGAGGAATTAGAGAGAGTTATTAAAGATCTTCCTAATGGTAAGGCTTGCGGCCCAGATGGGCTTCCACCGGAATTTGTTTAAGGTCTTTTTCTCTGCATTTGCTGATTTTTTTCTTAACTTAATAAATTCTATGTTAGAGGGAGGGACAATACCAGAATCTTTCAGACAAGGTAATGTAGTGAGTTTCTTGAAAAAGGGGAAGGATAGCAAAGATCCAAACTCTTATCGCCCGATAACATTGTTAAATTCGGATTACAAAATAGTAACAAAACTTCTGTTAGTACGTTTTAACCAATGTACGGCGGAATTGATCCATCCAGATCAGAAAGGTTTTATTGCAGGCAGACAGTTAGTTACTAACACTCATTATTTAATTGAGGCTTTGGATTATTTTGAGACACAGGGGATACCTGCCTTAGTTTTTTTATTAGATGCCGAAAAGGCTTTTGACCTTGTGGTCTGGGAGATACTGTTTATTATTTTAGGTCACTTCGGGGTTTCTGTTAAAATTATATCCTTGATTCGTAATCTGTATACCAATGCCAAAGCTAATGTAATCATTAACACCTCAGTGGTGGGGTCAGTCTTAGTTAAACGAGGTACAAGACAAGGATGTCCCTTTTTGCCAGTCCTTTTTGCCTTTTTCATCGAGCCCTTGGCAATTCCATTAAGGGACTGTGCGGAAATACCCCCTCCAATTCCATTGATGGCAAAACTAAAATTATATGCAGATGACATCATGCTTATTATAAAACCTGAATTGAGAGTCCAAGCTAAAGTATTTCAGCTTTTTGAGGACTTTGAAGCCTTGGGGGGGTATCGTATAAATAAAAATAAAACGGAAATACTACAATGCGGGGGTGAAGCTTTGGAGTTACATTCTGACATTCTTTCTTGTACCAACCCTAGACCCAAGAGATACCTGGGAGTTTTTTTTCCGGCATTTGTCAGGGATTTATATCATCTGATTATTGATCCCCTTCTGCGAAGCGTTCAGACATTGCTTTTACGTTGGAATTCTCTACCTTTATCTATTTTAGGTCGTGTCGCTTTAATTAAAATGTTTGTTCTCCCCTTGTTTAATTTTGTGTGTTCAACCATTTCATGTTATTTGCCAGGCTCTTTTTTTACTTGAGTTGAATCCATATTTACAGCCTTTATCTGGGCAAAGAAAACACCTCGTATTGCACTTAGCACCTTATATGAGGATCTGAACCAGGGAGGACTTGCCCTGCCAAATCTTAGGGATTATTATAATGCATATTTTTGCACAGTATTTATCCAGATTTAAATTTCAACTTCAAACAAAAAAACTATTCATAAATACTTTCATTGATCTAATGTGCAAAGAAAATCAGATACATGCTCCTCTGCAGATGTTTAAATCTCCCAAATGAGTCCGCTATAAGTCCCTACAGTGGTTTTTTAAAAACATCAGGCTCTGTTTAAAAGATATTCTATCCCCCTTATCAACTTAACAACCTTATTAACCAGCATTCTCCCACTAGCTGGTGTTACACAATGCTTAAATCTTGCTGTTAATTGGGCTGCGGTAGGATTTTCGAAAGTCGCAGACTTTCTGAGAAATGGGAAATGGATTACCCTGGTGGAAATGTCGCAATTAATTACTAGAAATTTCATTCTATTAGGGTCATACAACTCTGTGCACAAATTCCTTATTCAATTGGATATTGCTCAGTTAGACCAACAAGGTCAATTAACCAATGAATTATTATTATTAGAAAACCGGGGATATGGAAGCGTCATCTTGCCCAAAGCAGGAAGCTGGACCTCAGTCAGAAGGCGATTAAAAAATTTCGGAAGCAGGAAAATCAGGCAATGCCTTCGAATGTTTGGTCAGGGGTCAATAAATTTAATTTTAGCACATTACGAGGGGCAAATTGGCGGAGAATGTTATTTTTTAGTAAGTGGTTACATTTACCGAACACCTTTTTCTATTTTCAAAATGTAACCTAATCACTCTCCACATTGTTTTAGATGTATTCACCATTCTCCAGCTAAATGATCACATGTTATGTTTCACTGTGCTAAGATCTCTAAATGTTGGGAAGAGATTTTTTGCTATCTTCAGATCGAATGTGGTATCAAGATCGTAGTGAATGAGAAATTAATTTTGGACGGTTTTGATCCTGATCTTTCTTTTCCTGACCAGATGGCTAAATTGTTATATATTGCTAAGGCAGTGGCTAGATCTCTTTTGTTACAACAATGGCGTATAAAGCAGAATAGATCTATCTATGAATGGTTACATAAGATGAAAAGGGTTAAAAGCAGTGAGCGGAACTTCTTTTTACGAGTGGGAGGTATTCGAAAATTTGATAAGATCTGGGGGGCATTTTTTGATTAAAATCGAGAGGAATTACTGTTATTTCTGGAGGTAGTAGTTTCTTAAACGCTCTACAGCACAGTATATGCTTAAATTGTGATTCTAATTAATTCCCTGCTTCTGGATTGCTTGGTGCATGGTATATGATGCATTTATTAGGCTTATGAAAATGTGTTTTATGCTAAAAAAGTTTTAGAAGTGTCGATTGGCTGTATTTTAATTATAATTTAGTATTGTTATTAAGGACCTCAATCAAATAATAAAAAAAAAAGAATGTTTCTTATTTTGTTTTCCAAAAGTAAATAAGAACCCTAAAAATTAAAAACATTTCAAAATTGATTCTTAGGTTTGAGTTGGAACTGTAAAAATGATTCTCCATGTTCCCAAATGTTGCTTAGGTTAGAATGGGCATAGCAAATCTGCCCCTGCCCCTAAATTCCAACACTTTCCCCCTGAGTTGCTTAGGTTAGAGTCGAAAAATTAACCTCCAGAAACTTGTGGAGGTAACCATGCCATTTAAATGACTTTGGACATGTGTCAAAGCCCGGAGCAGCAACACGCTTCTTTGATTTATGAAACAATTTCTTAAAAAATGTATGTGCTCAAAAACTATCTTCTCCCTTTCCCCTCCCTTTTATGTTGTTAGTAAGTTTACTGAACACGGAGGTCAAGTCAAGAGGTCACTGAATATGTAGTATGGAAGCATCCAATTTACTAAAATATATCAAAACTATATATATATATATATATACATATAAAAATATATATTCAATATCAAAACTATATATATATATATATATAATTTCCCTAGTCTCTCAGAATGAGTAGACTTCGTTTGGCCCATTTTTGAAATTACACAGAAAGGTCTTTTTTGTGTAATTTCAAAACAGGGCCAACAGACCACTACTCATTCTGAGAGACTTGGTAAATTCGATTCAGGTTTGTACCTGAATCAATATTGCACTATAAGTGGCAATACCACAGTTTTACCCACATACAGCAGTTGTGAGTGAAATAAACGGTGAATTTATGCATAGAAAAGACACCACGGACCTCATTTATGAAAAGTGACGCATCGCTGCGTGAAAGCAGCGATGCGTCACTTCTCAGTGCCCACTCCTTGCGACATACCTGATGCGTCATATTTACAGTATGACGCATCATGTCGCGAGGAGTTACAGATACGTCAGTATTTCTGACGTATCTGTAAGCGCAAAAGTAACGCATTGCTGGAGTGTGTCACAAAAGTGACGCAACTCCAGCAATGCATCCTTTCACATGGGACAAGCCCCATGTGAAAGGGCTTGCGTCAGTCTTACACCTGCTGTGAGGCAGGCGCAAGATTTTGATGCAACGGCGTCCTAGAAGTGACGCAATGAAATCTCATAGATTTCACTGCGTCACTTCTACGAGGCTTTTTGCGGGGGAATGCCCCCCCTGCATACATTATACCTGGCGCAGGTATAATGTGGCGCAGGGGTTTACAAAGTGACGCATCTACCTAGATGCGTCACTTTGTAAATATGGTGCAACAAGGCACATTATTTACGTTGCTGGTGCGTCACAAAAAGTGACGCACCGGCGGCGTAAAAGTGACGCACGGCCTCATAAATGAGGCCTCACATGTCTGTAGTGTCCACTTGATTTGAGAACGCAAAGGTGCAGTATTGACATATTGTACGGCGGCCATATTGAGTGAGGGGGCGAGAGCAGTGAGAGAGCTCCAGTGTCCTCTACTTAAGGAATCGGTTGTTCTCCGCGCTAGCGGGCGCGTTTGTGGACGCGCCATCTCAGCGCCGGAGTCACGCCAGAGTCAGCCCGTCTGCGCCCGTCCGCGCCTCGGACGTGCTTCTGGGCGATGGCTTCATCATCTAGCTCGGACCCTGACTCAGCACAGGTATCTCCTACAGCCAAAGATGTGATAAACCCCTTAGAAGCCCCTCATATTAAATATACGTCAGCCCATTTGAAGGCACTACAACCGGCTATTAAATCTTCCTGCAGACTCTTACACTTAGAGGAGGGAAAGGATTCCTGTCCAACATGCCACCTACATATTGACCCAGTAGGGACCAAATCCACGCAGAATGATACCTTCAAAACTCAGCTAAAATCACAAATATTTTCCTTCATTAGTCTCAACTGTCGCTCCTTACCAAAACATAAATCAGAAATTTTTAATTTGCTCTTAGATGAAACACCGGATGCACTGTTTGTTACAGAAACATGGCTCAAAGATAGCTCAGGACCTGATATAGTTATGGCACTTCCTGATTCCTATGCCATTACCAGACTGGACAGGGATAGGAAACCTGGTGGAGGAATTGCTGTAATTTAAAAAAAAATATTTCACTGCGATTTTAAGCCGCTTTCATGCGGTGGTTCTGAGGCGGCGATTTTTAAACTTACACTAGCCCCTAATTTCACCCTATCCGGTATCCTTATATATCGTCCTCCCGAGGCGGCAGCATCCAAATGGGTCACAAATATGTCTGAACTCATCGGTCCACTGGCTATGAGAACTGCCAACTTTACTATTCTAGGTGATATAAACCTGCACTTAGAGGATGAGGATTGCTCCTTGGCCAAAGTTCTTATAAATGACTTAGCAGCTATTAATTTAACCTTAAAGAATTCCGGTCCTACACACCGTGCAGGGCATCTGTTGGATGCCATCTTTTCCAACCTCAACAACATTGAGACGCAGTCTGCCCAGCCTTTGCCTTGGTCCGATCACTTCCTGATTAAATTTAATCTTCAGGTTGACCTATCAAACAACGATAACATACCTTTACCCACTCAGCTCATAAGGAAATGATAAAAACTTGATATTGACAATCTCAATGCCCCACTGGAAAAACATCGCCCTTGCACTAAGACTACTGTTCAACAGCTCTCCTCCACAGTACAAAACTGGCTTCTTTCAGCCATTGATTCCATTCTGCCTAAAACAAAGTTAAAACAAAACACCCATCGCTCTCCTGCACCTTGGTTCAATGATATTTTACAAAATGAAAAAACTAAATGTAAGAATCTCGAACGTCAATGGAGGAGGTTTTACTTACTTGCAGATAAGGACAAATATAAAATTCAGCTAACAGCTTACCAAAAACAGTGTAACAAAGTCAAAGCAGAATTCATCTGCACAAAAATCACAAATGCTTTAGACCACTCTAAAACACTTTTCAAGTTAGTCAAAGAGTTGGCGGGATCCAATACGTCCCAAACTCCACCTGAGCTAAACAAAACGCAATGTGACATGTTAGCCAACTTTTTTATTCATAAAGTTGATAAAATTCATCAAGACATCAACTATGCTGCCAATGAACACGACTTCACTCCTGAAGCGAACCCCAATTGTTCATCACATACGTCAGGTAATACCATAGGTATTACTGATTGCCCTTCCTTGGATGATACATCTTTTGCCACACTAGATAGTTGGCCCCTGCTGAATCCTGACATGGTTCAAGGGCTACTAAAAACCATCAAATCGGGCTCTCCTAGAGACCCACTGCCATGTTCAATCTTAAAACAACTAAGCAGTAACGTTCTAACTACAATTACCGATCTCCTTAATACGTCGTTGCTTGAACAAACTGTACCCAGTGAATGGAAGCATGCGATGATTCATCCACTCTTAAAGAAAGCTGGCGCAGACCCCAACCGGCCAGCTAACTTTCGCCCAATATCATTGCTACCCACCTTTGCTAAATTATTAGAGAAGCATGTTCATCGTTGCCTTACAGATTTCATCACCACTCATGATCTGTTACCATCTCACCAGTCGGGATTTCGTGCAGGTTTTTCCACTGAGTCTACATTGCTAGGAGTGACCGAAAACATCCGTCGCATGGTAGATAAGGGCGAAACAGTAGCACTTGTGCTACTCGACCTCAGCGCGGCATTCGACACCGTGTCGCATGCGGTCCTCGCCCAGACTCTCCACTCCCTAGGTATTCGCGGGGCAGCTCTTAATTGGATCAGATCACTATTAGAAAATCGAACGTTCCAGGTATTTTCGCAAACTGCCTGTTCTGATACAAGGACATTTAAACACGGAGTACCTCAGGGCTCCATTCTCAGCCCGTTGCTTTTTAATGTTTATATGAGTCCCCTGTCCAAGATTGTGGAAGACACTGGGCTTGTAATGTTTTCTTACGCTGATGACTCTCAGCTGCTTTTTTCACTATCAGCAGCAGACGCTGACAATTCATCCTCCCTACAACTCGGACTTAGTAAAATCGCCGGTTGGATGCAGAAAAACTTTCTAAAACTTAACGGCGAGAAAACCGAGTTAATCGTGTTGGGTAAAAACAAAGATCTTTGTGGACCCCAACACTGGCCATCTGAAATGGGTACCCCCCCATACCCCTGTCACGCATGCCCGCAACCTGGGAGTCATTATTGACGACTCACTCAGTCTACACCAGCAAGCAGTAAAAACTTCATCCACCTGCTTCGCCATATTGAAATGGCTTAAAAAGATCTGCTGGATGCTACCTGAAAACACCAAGAAAACAGTTGTCAACGCCCTGATCACATCCAGATTAGATTATGGCAATGCTCTGTACCTGGGGGCAAATAAAGCTACTGTCCGCAGGTTACAGTCAGTACAGAATGCAGCAGCCAGACTACTCTGGAAAATTCCCATCACTACTCCAACTACCAAATACATTAGGAAACTACACTGGTTAAAAATTGAAAATCGGGTCAAATTCAAATCCCTATGTTTCATGCACAGGATTTCCACCAACACCGCCCCAAAATACCTACAAAGCCTGATGCGCCCCTACCGTCCTTCTAGATCTCTTCGGTCCTCTATGGCAAATAATTTTGAAATCCCAAAGATCAAGTTGTCACGCATGGGTGGCAAGTCCTTTTCTTTTCTAGGACCCACTCTTTGGAATTCAATGCCACACACATTGCGTTCTGAACCAAGCTACATCAAATTCAGGAAAGCCCTAAAAACATGGCTATTCAACAACTAATTCCTGTAACCGCATTGACACTGGGATCTGTCGCGCCGGGAAACCCTTTGCTGGGTAGCTGTGCGCCATATAAATTCAAACAAATAAAATAAATAAAATAAACGCACAGCAGATGCTGGGGAGTTCCCGAATGACAAGGAGGATGCGGTCATAACCTCCTCAGGGGTGTGGACTGGAAGTGACAAGGCCAGAAGCAAGGACTTTGAAGGAGAGCCACGAGGAAGGGCACGTGCAGGTCCCTAGGTGCATATCATACAGAGCATAATTGTAAGGAATCCCTAATAAAGAATTGCGAGCAGTTTGGTTGACACCTCTTTCTCTCTGCCATCACTAACCAGGAGCCCACAAATTGCATATTTTTAGCTCAGAACGGAGGAAGCATGTACTATTGCTGCGTCATTCACGTTCATTGGTGCAAAGCCTGGAACAGGGAATACGTAGCGCATTCAATAAATACCTTTGTGAAAGGTGGCCTATGCACGTGTTATTCAAAGTCAAATTTCTTATGTCAAGTTTTGTGCAACTTTTTAACCTTTTCTCCTGGAAGCACAATTTCTACATCAAATTAAACCGTATTAGATCATTCATCTTTCCTCGCAGAAATAAACACTTTTACGAAATTGTTTTCTAACCGAATACTTACGGCTACAATACATTCATGCAGTGTATTATTGATGAAAAGACTTTCAGTGCTCATTTGTTCAACGCATCACGTATTTGACTTTGTTCTCAAGGCAAGGTGGCTTAATGAAAAAGCTTTCACAGTTAGAAAAAAATAACACACTGGATAAATATATTTTGCCTTTATCCACACTTCTATTGCATTTGAAAAGTGCATCATCCCATTTGAGCAGCATTATTTTCTATTTTGTTCAAGCACGAAACACGCATTGATTTCTAATAATATCCTTTATTCAGACCGAGTCAGGAGATGTTCTCTGGGTCTTGGGGCAATCGGTGACCATTGCAGAGTACTTGAAGTGCATACTTTCATTTTACACTGATGTATCAGGGCCTGTGTTACTATGGCACTTAAATGGGGTACAAAGATACCCACTTTGTTCACTTCCCTCTATTAACTTAGCTTAATATAGAAGTCAAGGCTAACTCCAAGAGGAGGTAGTTGTTTTGGCCATAAGATGCAGCATGAAACACATGAATCCCATATATTAAACTAAATGTCCATTCAGTGCATTTGTTTCTTTTGAAGATTGTTAGGTCTTTGATTCCTTAATTTAAGGCAAATGCTGAGTACCTTCTGGAATTTATATATGACCACAAACTGTTATGGACAAAATGGGTGCAGGTCAGGACAGGTCTGGCCATTTACACCATCAGGAATTGTCCATAGGCTAACGAGCATCTGGAGGCTAGTTTGTAAAGACTTGAGGCTGCTAATGGAGTCATTGTCACTTCTTCATGCTCCCCATGGTTATTTGAAGCATGTATAAGGCGGGGGGTACAGAAGCGAAAGGAAGGGAGGGTGAAAGGGAAGTTAAATAGGGTAATCAGAGAGAGAGAAGAAAAAGCTCAGAGGAGCAGTTGAGAAAGAAAAAGGGAAAAAGGAGGGGGGAAGTATAAATGAAAAGAGGCAGGGAGAGAGGAGAAAGGAAGGGGTGCTGGTTTGAACTTTTTTGTCAGGGCAGCTTTTGATTCAGAGTCTGGTCCATGGGCTTTCAGAAATCAGTTGTTGAAGCTGTGGGATTATTTACCACCCATGCCAATGGAATTAAACATGCCGTTCAGAATTATCCAAAAGCCTCCTCCTACTGCTAAGACCTAAAAAAAAGAAAAAGAAAAATCCTTCACTCTTTTATCCCTCCACTATCCTTTTCAATCGAAATAACAGACTAACATGTTCACTTCTCAAATTCCATATTAAACTATATTATTATACTACCCAAATAACTGAATAACATATCCACTACTCAAATTACTTCATATTTTTTTACTATATGTGGAAAATTAATATGCTTTGGTAAACCTTATCTGCGCCATCTTGCCTTTTCCCCGGATGCCACACTTTTGTCGTGCGCGCCCGCCATTTTAGATGCCTCGATCAGGACCATCCCTTCTGCATGCCACTGGCCCCTGACATAGCCCCGCGCCCTCACCAAGCCTGCACGCTGACCAACCCCCCGCTCGCACCTGCCTTGGGTCATAAACCCCTCTCCAACGAAGCTCTGCCTCAGAACCCCATCCTGTTCCCAGCGCGACACTTCCCTTCATTCCTTTCATGGTCCCAGATCCCTTGATGCAAAAACCCCCTTTCCTGTGCCCGTTTGTCTTCCTCGTTCCCAGGCCGACACCTAGCTCTGCCGATACAGTTTATTGCTCCTCCCCGTACAGTAGGAAGCTCCCCTCATCAAAGGACCCTCGAGTTGATCAAAGCCCCCACCCTACGAGATCCGATCGAACCCCCCACCTTCCGTGAATCGGCGGAATATCCAGCTGCGCGATAATCATCACCTGTTGTGACCGGGGTGGGACTTCAACTGTAAATGTGTGTGGGAACGGGCCTGGAGCGGGGATTCAGAGAATGTCTTTCCGTACATCAAAGCTTCGCCATGAATATGTAATATGTAATAAAGTAATAAAACTGGATATAAGAGGCCAGGCCTCAGGGATGAGGGTAGAGCACCTCATGACGATACCTGCTGTCTGATGTGTTGTGTTCTCCTCCGGAGAGAATAAAACCTTGTTTCCTGCCTTCCAGTCTCCAGCGCCTGCCTCTTAATTAATTAATAATTTGTGGGTTACAGAGGCAATACCGCCGGGCAAATATCGATTGTCCCCGACCCTAGGTTTTACAATTGGCGTCCCAAGCGTGGGGCCCATCAGCGACTCGTGGATCCAGTGGGAGAGGTCCTGACGACAGAGTGAACGACTGCAACGATCGGGAGCGCGCCTGTCCGATAGACCCTCGTCTGACAGCCGATCATCCGAACTTCACTGGTTCCGAACAGACCTCTCTCGAGTGATCTACGGTCCTGACTGGGAACCATCAGGAGTGCCGCGAAGAATGCGAGGAAAAGAGGACGATCGGGCGCTGGATTCGGAAGACAAGAAACTATCCATGTGGTCCGGGTAAGGTCGTGTAAACACGACGAATGGCGAAATGATTATTTGAATTGTTTAGAAAATACTAGTATTACTCATTGTTAATTTATTTGGAGATCCACTGTCTGCAAACGGAGAAACAACAGGCTCTCTCTTTGCAAACAGCGGAGGATAGGTAATGCAACCGCCGCACCCATCTTCCTCCCCCACTGATTAATTACTTGAAACTGAACTATTGTTCACAGACCGTTTTCTGGAGATTCTCTGTCTGCAAACAGGAAAGGGCCTACCCCTTCCCTTTTTTCAGATAGCGAAAGGGTAGGTAACGCAGACCTTTGCGGGCCTACTTATTCTCCCCACCGAATTATTTATTGTTACCGAACGTTAACTATTTGATATTGGTTCATGAGGTATTCACTGCCTGCAAACAACGTAGAATAGGAATATTCTGTCTAGTCTTTGCACACAGTGATAAGATAGGCAGTGCTGACTTTTTGTCCCCATTGTACTCCGTCATGTCTGTCTTCTCCCCACTGATTAATAGCCTGTTTAGCCCAGACCGCTTATTAGAGGTGAACCATCCGGCTCCTCTGGAAGGCACCCCTAATAAGGACATGTTCATGAAGCATGGATTGACCGCTATAGCCTATAGCAAACTATGGCATAAATATACGAAAAAGGGTCAAGAAAGTCAGTGGCCACTGATAGGATCCTTCGATAATGACAAAATAAATGCGCTAGAAACAGCCCTTGGTAAAAACAAGACAACGCCCACTATGCTTGATAGTTTCGGCATGTGGCGCAAAGAAACTGAACAACGTAAAAGGAAAATTGAGAGTAGGTTGGAAAAAGAGCTGCGAAAAGCAGCCCACCTAGCTGCTCAGAAACTAGAGAAAGAGATAAAGGAAAGGGAAAAAGCCAAACAGAAACTAGAAAGAGAAACCTCAAGCCAGTGCCCGGTTAGAACGCCCTCCACGCTTTACCCTGATCTACCCTCGAAACAACAAACCAACGATGATCTGCTGTTAGGTCCTCCGATCATCTACATGCCCCCTCCGTATGCCCCCTCCCAACCCTTAGCACAACACTCACCACCCCCTGGTACAAACGAAGGTAGTACCACAGCTTCGGCCCCCATGGCCTCTGTACCGGCCGAACCTCTTGCACCAAATACTCCACTAACGACAACGTTAGGTGACCCTGAGACCCAAAGGACCGGTTCCGCGAGAACGAACAGACTAAGCAAAGATGAGCTAGCAGGGATCGACAAGATAGCAAGGACACTGGTAGAAAGGAAGGAAGGTGAAGAGTACATCACGGATATGTTTAAATCATATACAGGGAGTCACAGACGACACTTTACTGCACGTCTGTGTTACCATGTCTTGAATGCATACGAGGACCGATACCAAAACAACGGTCCCGAGAGCCTAACGACTCTGTACCGGAAGGTCTATATCGGGGATGAGGGCGAGAATGATGTGACGGACCTCCTCACGCGAACGCTTGAGGTTTTCCGCCACCTCACTGAACGAGAATTGGGAACTAAACCCACGACATCCGTGGCGACCGAACCACAAACTGAGCAATCTAACACCATGATGCCGATACGAGAGGCTGCCCCTTACTGGGTTCCTCCCCGAGGAACAGGGACTCACGATGATGCAAACAGCCAAGATGCAAAGGGAAGGGTAGTGTACAACTGGGTCTACCAGCCATGGGACCGGCAAGAGATTCTGACGTTCCGGAAATCTCTGCCTGACCTGCGTAAAAACCCCACTGCCTTCTATACTGAATTAGGTACAGCCCTAGGTTCAACAATCATGACCTTGGCTGACATCGACTTGTTTTTCGGGTTATGTCTACCAGCTGATGTGTGGAAGCAAATCCGGAAAGTCGACCACCTTGAGCTGTTCGGACATACCTGGTCACAACTCGATACCTTCGATAAACAATGAGGACCCGGACAAAAGCCTTTAAAACCCATTCTAGACCTTCCAGATAAAATTGTACTGAAATTAAAAACCCTGATCCCAGAAAAGAAAGTGGATTGGTCGATAGTAACGGCCTGTCGCCAGAAACCCCAGGAGGATGTATCGGAATACTTCTCCCGGTTTGAAACGGTGTTCTCCGATTACAGCGGCCAGGACATGACCACTGCAACCGGACACCATCTGTTTGTCCAGAATTATGTCAAGGGTCTGTTGTCGGAGGTCTCCCAGAAACTGCAAGCTAGCGAGAGTAGTTGGGCAGCCTCCAAACCTACGGCTATCCTCCAGATGGCCCAGTATTATGAACATCAGAAAAATGAAAACGATAGGGCAACAGAGAAAAAGAAGAAGGACTTGAAAGAGAGGGTGATGATGGCCCAACTGCAAGGGGTGACTATAGGGCGAGACCAATACCGAGGAAACCACCAGACAAACGCCCCTAGGGCCACATTTCCCCAGGACCGCACTTCGACTCCCCATCCCGGACGTACAGACCTTAGACAGGACCAGTGCGCCTTTTGCAAGGGAACTGGCCACTGGAAATCCCAGTGCCCAGTTCTTCTAGAAATAATCAGAAACAAAGACCCCAAAGACATAGTACCAAGAAATAAGGGACAACAGCGAGGGCTTCCAAACGACACGACTAACGACAGATCAGGCAGACCCAATACATTTGATCGACCCCGACAGAACCAATACCAGCAATCTGACTACGATGACGTCCACGACTTTGCATAGGACTGCCAGGGGCAAGGGAGGGATCCAGTCGAGCTCTATGTTGACCAGCAAGGCCCTTATGTCACTGCTAAGGTCCTGGGCACCAAGTCTCCATTTCTGGTAGACACTGGCGCAACACGTAGTGCGTTATCTAAACGACTGATTCCGGGGGCACCCTTGTCTGGCTCACTTATAACATCGACAGGTTTCGTTGGAACGCCCTCCACTAACCCTTTGTCCGCCCCGATCCTCTTTGACGTAGAAAATAACACCACTGACACCACGTTTTTGCTTTCCTCTAATAGCCCTGACGCCATTATGGGACTTGACTTATTGAAACAGTTCCGAGCAACGATCAGATGCTCCCAAGACGGAGTTCGAGTTTTCCTTTACGACAACCCCGCCCTGCTTAGACATTGCCCTCCCCGACGCATGTTTTCCATCACCGACGCTGACACATCCCTGCTCGACACTCTGCCTCCGTATCTGTGGGCTAAGACGGACTCAGACGTAGGGCGCATGTTGATTGACCCAGTGCACATTACTGTCCGATCAGACGCAACACTCCCAAAACTCCCACAATATCGGATATCGCCCGAGGGCGAGAAGGCTTTGGTAAAGATTATTCAGTCACTGGTAGATGCAGGAGTGGTAGAGGAAGTAATTAGTAACATTTGCAACAGCCCTATCCTGCCCATCGTCAAGAAACAGGGAGAGGGAGACGAGAAAGCATACCGTTTTATCATTGACCTTCGAGAGATCAACAAAGTGGTAGTACCCCAGTACCCTGTGGTCTCGGACATCACCACCATCCTGACTTTGATTCCTTCCACCGCCACCACCTTCACTGTCATCGACCTCAAAAATGCATTCTTTTCCATCCCCATCCACCCAGACAGCCGATACCTTTTCGGCTTCACCCTAAGAAACCGCTCATATAGATTCTGCCGAGCACCCCATGGCTACACAGAAAGCCCTAGCATCTACAGTCAGGCCCTCAAGAGACAACTGGATCAAGTCCAGTTACCCGATGGAGTGGTGTTAGTGCAATATGTCGATGACATCCTCTTAGCAGCCGACACCACTCCATTAGCAGTCACAGCCACCGTTCAACTCCTGCACTTCCTTGCGGAAAACGGCCACAAGGTCTCCAAGAAGAAGTTGCAGTTCTGCCAACCCCAGGTCACTTACCTAGGCCACCTTTTGTCCAAAGAAGGAAGAAAACTCACTCCTGATCGAATCCAAACCATTCTAGATACTCCTGTCCCTAAGACCCAGAAGCAGGTTCGCTCCCTATTAGGCCTCACCTCCTTCTGCCGACAGTGGTTACCAAACTTTAGCCTCGTTGTGAAGCCACTGCTTTCCCTGCTAAGTAAAGACGTCCCTTTCCCACTCCCTTGGACCCCTGAGTGTCAAACTTCCTTCACAGAACTGCGAGATGCCCTTTGTTCAGCCCCCGTCCTGGGTACCCCTGATTACAAAAAGCCCTTCTCCCTTTACACTCACGAAAGGGAGGGGTGCGCTTTATCTGCCCTGACCCAGGCCATCGGCCCTAAGCAACGACCGTGCGCTTACTTCTCTGCCACTCTTGACCCTGTAGCCAGAGCCTTGCCTGCCTGCCTTCGAGCTGTAGCTGCTGCTGCAATCTCTATCCGACAGAGTGAGGGGATTGTACTCTCAAATTCCCTCATGGTGCTGGTACCCCATGCAGTCGACACCCTCCTGAACCAAACCAAGACGCAACACCTGACGAGTGCACGACTGACTGGATACGAACTGACTTTGCTTGCGCCCCATATCACCCTGAAAAGATGCACCACACTGAACCCGGCAACTTTGTTACCCTTGCCAGAGAACGATCCCAATGCGCACCCTGTGCATGACTGCGTGACTCTTACGGACGAACAGACAAAAAGTAGGGTCGATCTCAGAGACACGGCTTTCCCTGACCCCGACGGGGAGCTGTGGGTGGACGGTTCTTGCATCAAACTCTCCGATGGTACCACTTCCGCTGCCTATGCAGTCACCACGGCTCGAACCGTAGTAGAAACAGCCCGCATCGCACAGCGATCTGCCCAGGCAGCGGAACTGATTGCTTTGACACGAGCCTGCATCCTGGCAGCAGGAACCACAGCGAACATTTACACCGACAGCCAGTATGCCTTCGGGGTGGTTCACCATTTTGGGCTCCTTTGGAGGGAGAGGGGATTCCTGACCTCACACGGCACCCCCATTTTGCACGGGGATCTAGTCTCCGCCCTGATCGAAGCCGTCCTCCTCCCCAAGAAGCTCGCCGTCATCAAATGCCAGGCACACAAAAAGGTGACAGACATTATTGGACAGGGAAATGCACTAGCCGACATCACTGCTCGAACGACAGCTGAGAATAGGACGACTACACATATGTACGTGACCAGGTTACAAGCAGAAAAATGGACTGATGCTAGAGACACTATCAGGGACATTCAAACGGCTAGCACACCACACGAGTTGACTGAATGGACACGGGTGGGACTAAAAGACGATGAAGGCTGCTGGCGAACAAAAGACACAAACAAATGGTTACTACCTGAATCATACCTGATTCCCATACTGACTATGGCACACTCCCCTGCCCACATAGGATCAGCCCCCATGATCGAACTCGTCTCCCGAGTTTGGCACAATGATAAAATCACAGATTCCGCCAAACATCTGGTCCAACAATGCTTGATATGCCTGCAACACAACCCCGGGAAAGGAACTGTAGTGCCCCGGGGAGGATTTGGGGTCCCAAGCCACCCATTTGAGGTCCTGCAAATGGACTACATCCAGCTAGACAGGTGTCAAGGCCTGAAGTATGTACTTGTCGTGGTGTGCGCCTTTAGCAAATGGGTGGAAGCATACCCAACCCGTGACAACACTGCCATGGCCACTGCGAAAGTTCTATTAAAGGAGTTTTTCCCCCGTTACGGCCTATGTCGTATTTTATGGAGCGATAACGGCCCCCACTTCATAGCCGAGGTCATCCAATTCATCTTACGGGGGTTGGGCATTAAACAGAAATTCCACGCAGTCTTCCACCCCCAGTCCGCTGGACTTGTTGAACGACACAATACCACACTAAAACTTAAACTGGCCAAGATAGTAGCTACCACGGGTTTGAAGTGGCCAGACGCCCTCCCACTGGCATTGCTATCGATGCGTTCCACCCCCACCAGACATCACCTAACCCCTTATGAGGTTGTTTTTGGCCGACCCATGAGTATCTGGTCTGCACCAAAACCAACTTCCATTCATGACGTCCCGGACGTCCTAATGTCTGATTATCTGTATAAATTGACTGAAACTCTGTCTGTCATTCATCAGCAGGTGCAGCAGGCCATCCCCGATGCTTCCAGTGGTCCGGGTCACGCCATCCAACCTGGGGATTTCGTGCTGATCCGGAATTTTCAGCGATCAAAGAGTCTGGAACCCCGGTGGACGGCCCCCTGGCAAGTGTTGATCACCACTCGGACAGCTCTTCGAGTGGAGGGGAAGAAGCACTGGCTGCACGCCCACCACTGCAAAAAGGTCTCCCCAGCCCTGGCCACGACAGACAACGTCAGTACCCAAGAGGAGCTCCTTAACAAAGACCGACCAGCATTGAGCTGCTATCCCGACACAGAGACACTTGAACTTTCAAAACATTCTGATCCCACTGTGCCATCTCGAGAAGGGTATTTCCTGCGTCGAAAGGAGGGAGCTTCGGCTAAGTAGGCCACAGACGAGGTTAAAAAGTCTCAGAACGGTGACCCCAAACCTACCAAGGGTTACCTGGAGAGAAGCTAAACTAAGTCTGTGGTTCTGCCCACTACCGAGCACCTTGAAGATGAAGATGATGGAAGCGCCAGATAAGAAGATGATGGAAGCGCCAAATAAGAAGACGATGGAGACAACAGGAAATACCCGCTACAGAAACCCAAGAACGGACAGACTCCACAGCTCAAAGACGATTGCACTCTTCATCACCATCCTCCTCTGCTTTCTCCTCATGACCACACTCTGGATTGTGGAAGAGAATGCACCTGCTCACGAAACATTCTTGACCACCGCCCGGCCTACCACCATAAAGAAACATTATCTGATTTCGCTCTCTCCTCAACTCCGAGAGAGGCGAAAGGAGTTTTGGAATAACTCTTTCGTACAATTACTCCACCAGCACAATCTCGCCACCAATGCTACCAACTGTTGGATTTGTGGGTTGCTACCCCACGCCACTGGACACTCGATACCATTCATCCCTTCGCCCTTCTCAGTTCATGGCTCCTGCCTTGCTTGGCTGATCCTCCTGCAAGAAAGCTATAAGGACAATACCACCTCCAGCAAAACCGCAACGCATTTCTCCCACGGAGTCAGGCGAAACAAAACAAAGACACACTTCTGCCCGCAGACCTCCAATGACTCAGCCCAAATGGACATCCCTGCTAAAGAGCGAGTCGAAATGCAGGTGTTCAACAATCCAACCAGGCCCACCTTCTCCTACCTGCGGAAACGAACGGCCGCCACCTTGACTGTAGCCCTGACAGTCATCAACGTCACAGGCCACCTGTGCATAGAAGGACTTGGGACACAGCTGGTGGGCCACAGTGCTTGCCGTTTTATCAGAACTTTGGACTCCATGGATCCACCTTCCTTTGTATCGTCCCCGAACATGTATTTCGTCTGTGGCACAAAAGCCTACACCTGGCTCCCCAAAGGCTGGGGAGGCACTTGTTTCATCTCTTTCATCCTTCCTCCGACTTATGTGGCTCCAGCGAATCACCATAGACAAAGACGTGCCAAGGACGTTGAGCAAGCCGACTCAACCGGGGCGCAGTTCCTCGATGCTATGAAGGGACTTGTTCCTCTCTGGGGCCCGATGGCGAACAGCCGTGCCATCCGACATCTAACCCAGGCAGTTGAGACAACAATGAACATCACGGCTGGTATCTTTGCTAACAACACCGCTGAACTCCAAGCAGTCCGCTTGGTGGCCCTTCAGAACCGCCTTGTCCTGGATGTGGTTCTGGCGGACCGTGGTGGAGCATGCCGCATTATTGGGTCCAGCTGCTGTACATACATTCCGGACAACTCGCCCTCAGTGTACAAGGCCATCGAACATCTTCACAGACTCTCTTCAGAAGTCCACCAGGAGCAGGAAGAGTGGTCGCTTGGTGGTTGGTTCTGGAACACTGTTAAGACCTGGGGCTGGAGGCTGTTCACCATTATCCTGATTCCTGTAGTTGTAATATGTGGTCTATGCTTAGGAATCCAATGTCTGCCACCCCTGTGTTCATTATGCGCAAACTGTATTTGCCCTAAGACTGTGGACTTTGGAAACGAACGCATGGGAGCTTTATATGACGCCGAGGTTAAGAATTTGATGAAGATTGACATTGAATAGACAAGTTGGCTAGATATGTTAAAGGGGGGACTGTGGAAAATTAATATGCTTTGGTAAACCTTATCTGCGCCATCTTGCCTTTTCCCCGGATGCCACACTTTTGTCGTGCGCGCCCGCCATTTTAGATGCCTCGATCAGGACCATCCCTTCTGCATGCCACTGGCCCCTGACATAGCCCCGCGCCCTCACCAAGCCTGCACGCTGACCAACCCCCAGCTCGCACCTGCCTTGGGTCATAAACCCCTCTCCAACGAAGCTCTGCCTCAGAACCCCATCCTGTTCCCAGCGCGACACTTCCCTTCATTCCTTTCATGGTCCCAGATCCCTTGATGCAAAAACCCCCTTTCCTGTGCCCGTTTGTCTTCCTCGTTCCCAGGCCGACACCTAGCTCTGCCGATACAGTTTATTGCTCCTCCCCGTACAGTAGGAAGCTCCCCTCATCAAAGGACCCTCGAGTTGATCAAAGCCCCCACCCTACGAGATCCGATCGAACCCCCCACCTTCCGTGAATCGGCGGAATATCCAGCTGCGCGATAATCATCACCTGTTGTGACCGGGGTGGGACTTCAACTGTAAATGTGTGTGGGAACGGGCCTGGAGCGGGGATTCCGAGAATGTCTTTCCGTACATCAAAGCTTCGCCATGAATATGTAATATGTAATAAAGTAATAAAACTGGATATAAGAGGCCAGGCCTCAGGGATGCGGGTAGAGCACCTCATGACGATACCTGCTGTCTGATGTGTTGTGTTCTCCTCCGGAGAGAATAAAACCTTGTTTCCTGCCTTCCAGTCTCCAGCGCCTGCCTCTTAATTAATTAATAATTCGTGGGTTACAGAGGCAATACCGCCGGGCAAATATCGATTGTCCCCGACCCTAGGTTTTACATATACTAATATTCAACAGTAATCCTTTATGGGTTCCGGAGTGGCGTGCGACTCGCCAGAAAAGCGCTTCAACACCCATCAGGGGTAACAAGTGCTATATGAATGCAAATCTTTCTTCCCCTCCGCTATCCTTCTCACTCAAAGTAACTGACTAATATCCACCACTGAAATTACTTCATATTTCACCATATTAATTCACCACTAATCCTTTGTAGGCTTCCTGAATAGTGTGCATCAACAACTGCTATATAAATACAAACCTTTGTCCTCCTCTATCCTTCTGCTATCATTCCAAATCCAATTAACTGACTAACCTATCCACCACTTAAAATGTACTTGCATGTTTCACTATACTAATTTAACACTAATCCTCTATGGGTCCCGGAGTAACACGCTACTCACCGAAAAAGCACTTTGACGCCTCGTCAGAGGTAGTAAGCGCTATATAAATGCAATTACAATACAATACAATTGTGTCAGATATGTTATTGTAATTCTGCCATTTGTTATATTTATTTAGCAGCCATCTACCCAAAGGGATACAACCATTTTGTCCAGGCTGATAAATATCTGCCATAAATATCACAAAACCCAAACTGGTTTAAGTGCCAAAACATTATTGACCTGTATTAAATGAATAACTGCTAAAACCCAAATCCTTTATATGGTATGGGATATTTGGAGTGCTAGTGTGATCCAAGGGAGCTGGAACGTACACTAAGCTCATTCATTACCTTCTATAGCAACTTAGAAAACAGATGTATGGTTCATGGCAAATTACAGCTGTGAAACGGTAGGTGTTTGCACCACGCTGACAATGGCTTTCAGTCAATTCAATTCAATTCAATTTGACTTTATTCGGTTAAAAGAATAATAACCATAAAAGTACATAAAAAAACTGTTCATGATAATACAGTGTCATAGTCAATGCATAATACAAGCAGGAAGAAATATACCAGTTAAAACATGAATTAAATTTAAGTGCAAATTGATTTACGTAATCTAAAAACGTTGCTAAAAAATTCCGAGATACAGGCAACATTGAAAATAACATCTAATTTCTGGAGTTCCAGGAAGGCAACCCTACAGCGTCTCACACCCATTTCCCTTAGAATTGGGATAATCAATCTTTTCCTGGGTAACGTATAATATTTACAGAAAAAGGTGACATGGATGTCAGACTGATCCGATTGGTCATCACATGGGCATTTAGTGAGATTGCAGGACCAACAATTCATTGCGGTGAAGCTTAGGGCCCTAAAGAGGATGCCTAACCTAAATCGGGTCAAAATGAACCGCGAAAATTCTGTCAAAGAAAGGGTTAAGTATGGTTGGATTTTTCCTTGTGTTGATACAGATAGATGGGCTAAGACAGTTTTCTTCTCGTGTTCCACTGTCATCCTACGTTCTTCCAGATGTTTCATACACTTTGTTTTTAGTGCCTTTCGCGTGATGTTACACATGGACAAGGGATTGTCATAGTAGCCCATACAGCCAACACCTCCAAGGAAGTCCCTAATGTATGTGAACCACCTTATCCTCCCAGCATAATCCAAACTTAGTCCATCAGTTAGGATAGCAATGGCTTTCAGTCACAAAGCCAACCCCCCACACACACAACCATAAAGAGTAGTGTGTGTGTGTGTGTGTGTGTGTGTGTGTGTGTGTGAGAGTGTGTGTGTCGATATAGTGGTTTAGCATTTTTCTTTGCAGTTCTATATACTGTGAACTCAGCCCAACGGCCTTTGAGTGCTTTACATGAGCACTACATGCACATGGTCAGCTTAATTTTTTAAGTCATGGAGAGAATAAGTGATTTGCCCAGAATCACAGAATGTTGAGCCAATGCCAGGACTGAAATAGTTTACAAAGCTGGGACCTCTGTCCGTAAAACATCCTTTGTACCCCTACAGTTGTAGCTATTTCACTTCTCTTCCCACTCCCTGTTTAGGTGAACATTATGGGATGTTTCCCATCACCATGAATTCACAGTCACTCCATTTAATATCGGGTTCCTCACTACTATGGGACTGAAAATGCACAGATATGCTTCTGACTTTATTTGACACCCTCCTAATTTTCAAGGATAGTTTAACACCTGGTTGGCAGATTGGCCTGGCCTCAAATGATACAGTTTTAGATGCAAGTTGGCTTTTGAGAGCAGAATGCTATCTACCTTTCACTTCTGAGTTGCTGTGTTTGTAGCACAGATAGGGGTGCACAGACAGAATATTGAGTTTTTAATATCAATATACAAAAATATCGAGTTGCAAATATCGTGATACAGGAATAGCGACAGCAAGAACATCATGGTCCAGAATATCGACTTTAAGGTAAGAAATATCATTTTTTTTAAATATCGAATTCAGTGATATCGTTTGCAAAAATATTGTTGTTTAAAATATCGATTTTATATTAGTGTTATGTATTTTAGTATGTATTTTAAAAGTATGTGATCTAGTTTTGCTTTTGTTTTCTAATATGTGTGTAAATGTTTAGTAGTGATTAATTTTATGTTAATAACATTTTGAGTTTTTTAGTTCTGTAGCGGGGTGTGGGTTTATAGGGGAATAGGTTGGAAAGGAATTTAATTATAAAAAATTAATAACATTTTTAATTTATTAGTATTTATTTAATTTAGATTTTATAGTGTTAATTGGAGTAATTCATTTATTATTAATTAATTAATAATTGCTTATTAATTAATTGATAATTGTGTTATATTTGGGTTGTGGGTTTATATGGGAATAGGGTGGGAAGTAATTTAATTATAATCAATTATTGAATATTTTTTATTTATTAGTATTTATTTAATTTAGATTGTATAGTGTTAATTATGTTAATATTTTTTCTTATTAATTGGTTGTTAATGTTTAATAATTAATTACTTGAAAATTAGATTAATTGTTTTATTCTTTTAGGAGGGAGTTGTGGGTCTATAGGGGAATAGGGTGGGAAGTAATTTTAATTCTAAAAAATTAACTAATATTTTGTATGTATTAGTATATATTTAATTTAAATTTTATAGTGTTAACTGTGGGAATTCATTTATTATTAATATATTATTAATTGGTTGATAATTATTATTAACTAATTGGTAATTATGTTAATTGTGTCAATTCTGTAGAGCGGGTTTTGGGTTTATAGGGGAATAGGTGTGAAGTCATTTATTTAAAAATAATTAATAATTAATTGTAAATTAATGGCAAATTAATAATTAAAAATTAATGATGGAAATTGTGTAATTAATTTGAGATGTGAGTTGTGGAGTTAATAGTGGTAAAGGGTGGGAAGTAAATTATTTTCATTTAATTAATACGATGTTAATTGATAATTTTTTAATGTAGAATTAGTTATGGAAATTGTGTAGTGATTTTTAGGTGTGTGTTGTGGTATTTATTGGGGTAGAGGGTGGAATGTATTTTAGGTTTTATTAATTAATAATTCTTGCTAATTATTATTAATTTATTATTTGATAAATATTTATGGTAATTGTTTACTATTATATTGTGTGCAGATTTTGGTTTTATAGAGGTAATGTTCGGTGAATAAATTAATTTTTTACTGGTTTTTTTAATGTACAATTTGTTTATTTGATAATTAATTATGTTAATTATGGAGGTAAACTCTTTTGGAAATTTAGATGTGTAATGTGAATTGTGTGGTGTTATAGGGTAGGAAATGAAAAATATTTATTTTATGTAACAAATAATGTTTTTGATTATAATTTATTTCTTTAAAATAGAGTTATTTTTGTTTTAATCATTTTTTTAAATGTGTATACTATAATATTTGTAGGTACATTTTTTTTTATTATATAATATAGCATGTTTCTATCTTTTGTAATTTTTATGATTTTTATACTTTTTGCTGTTGGTTTTAAAAAAATTTGTATTGTAGTTGATATTTTGTTTGTTTTTAATTTTGTATTGACTTCAGTGGGAATATAAATGTTTACCCCTCTGCTATCCAAAAGTTTCCTTACTGTTGCACTCAAGTCAAGTCAAGTCAAGTCAATTAAAACTCTATTCGGCTACGTTCTGGCCATAAGAGTACATTTTACATATAAAACATGTGCGTTATAGACCAAAATACACTGGGTTAAAATACATTCAGAATGAAAGACATGTTCTGATGACCCGGGTCATAATTGTTAACTCAGCATATTATTTCTTTTACGAATTGCCCCTGATAAGAAAAGTGCGACCCCGTAACAAACAAATGGAGAAGAAAGTATTTGTAGGTAGATCAAAGCTGGCCTAACTTGTGCAAATTGGCTAGGGTATATTTACTGGTAATCATGAGTAGATTCATACATTGTTCCACTGTACCCCTGCCTTTGCGAAAACCAAATTGTAATTCTGACAACACTTCCTTTTCTTCCAACCAGGTTGCTACGCGATCTACAATTACTTTACCCATTATTTTTGCAGCGGAGTCCAACAAAGAAATTGGGCAATAACGTCCCGAGTCTTCCCTAGCACTTTTAAAAAAAAATGTCAATACCACCGCCGTTGACCATGAGTGTGGTTGACCTACCCTTATGGCCACATTGAACACTCCGGTAAAAAGTTTTTCCCATGTCACCCGGGTCTGACTTATAGAGGTCCACAGGTATACAATCAGGACCAGGAGCTTTCCTGGCGGACATACCCTCAATGCTTTCTGAACCTCTTTTACATCCAGAGTTAAATCGAGTGGTAGAGCACTCGGTAAACAGGAAGGGCCTATGTGTTCAGTGACAACCTCGGAAAATATTTGTTCAAAGTGGCTAACCCACCGGTCGGCTGGAATTACATACTCTACTTTTGTTGTAATATTATCTTTGAAAAAGGAGCTGTTTACCACTTTCCAAAATGTTGCACTATCGGCTTTTGCGCTCGTCTGTGTTAGATCGTCCCATGCCTGCTCCCTTAAAGGAGCCTTCCTTGATTTTAAAGCTGTATCATATGCTTTTCTATGGGTTTTTATCAGGTCAGGAACTCTAGATGCGCTATTTATAGCAACCATAATGGCTTTATGGGTTTTGGAGCAATCAGCATTAAACCACTTTGCCTCATTTGTTCCTGCCTTGATCTTTTTACTAGTTAATTTTTTACCAATTAGCTTACTTATTTATCATATTCCTCTAGTACTTCTGTTGGCTCACTGTGTACATTTAGGCAGTGCTCAATTTCCTCTTTGCCCTCAGTATATAACTCAGCTAAAAAGAGCTCCGGAAGAATTTTCTCCCATCTTGTTTTCTGACCCTGGGCTGTAGGCCGAAAGTCCCCATTTGCCAAGGTTTTTGCTCCGCTCCCCGAAAGACCAAAAAACCTTTAGTTTCCACAGTGATGGGATTATGAGTGCTAAAACCAGTTTGAACCACCCTGACCTCCCGCATTTGTTGATATAAGGGGGCTGAAATACAACGTAATCTACAGTGGAACTCCATCCTCACTGGAGTGGGAATGTTAAATTTGACCCCTCCGCTATCCAACACTTTCCCTATTGTTGCACTCACTGGAGTGGGAAAAGTAATTTCCACCCCTCCGCTATCCAACACTTTCATTACTATTTCACTCACTGGAGTGGGATAGTGATTCTTACATCTTCGCTATCCAACAGTTTCCCTACTGTTCCACTTACTGGACTGTGAATAGTAATTTGTACCCCTACGCTTTCCAACACTTTCCCTACTGTTGCACTCACTGGAGTCGGAATAGTAATTTTTACCCCTCCGCTTTCCAATATTTTCCCTACTGTTGCATTCATTGGACAGGGAATAGTCATTTTAACCTCTCTGCTATCCACAACACTTTCCCTACTGTTGCACTCACTGGAGTGGGTATAGTAATTTGTACCCCTCCGCTATCCAACACTTTCCCTACTGTTGCACTCAATGGAGTGGGAATAGTAATTTTTACATCTTCGCTATCCAACAGTTTCCCTACTGTTCCACTCACTGGACTGTAAATAGTAATTTGTACCCCTCCGCTATCCAACACTTTCCCTACTGTTGCACTCACTGGAGTGGGAATAGTAATTTTTACCCTTCCGCTATCCAATATTTCTCCTACTGTTGCATTCAGTGGAGTGGGAATAGTCAATTTTACCCCTCTGCTATCCAACACTTTCCCTACTGTTACACTCACTGGAGTGGGAATAGTAATATTGACATCTCAGCTATCCAACACTTTCCCTACTGTTGCACTCACTGGAGTGGGAATAGTAATTTTTGCCCCACCGCTATCCATAATTTTCCCTACTGTTGCATTCAGTGGAGTGAGAATAGTATATTTTACCCCTCCGCTATCCAACACTTTCCCTAATATTGCAGTCATTGATGTGGGAATAGTAATTTGTACCCCTCCGCTATCCAGCACTTTCCCTATTGTTGCACTCACTGGATTGGGAATAGTAGATTGTTCCCCTCCGCTATCCAACAATTTCCCTACTGTTGCTTTAATTGGACTGGGAATAGAAATGTTTACCGCTCTGCTATCCAACACTTTCCCTACTGTTGCACTCACTGGAGTGGGAACAGTAATTTGTACCCCTCTGTCAATTAACACTTTCCCTACTGTTGCTCTCACTGGAGTCGGAATAGTAATTTTTACCCCTTGGCTTTCCAATATTTTCCCTACTGTTGCATTCATTGAACAGGGAATAGTCATTTTTACCTCTCTGCTATCCAAAACACTTTCCCTACTGTTGCACTCACTGGAGTGGGGATAGTAATTTGTACCCCTCCGCTATCCAACACTTTCCCTACTGTTGCACTCAATGGAGTGGGAATAGTAATTTTTACATCTTCGCTATCCAACAGTTTCCCTACTGTTCCACTCACTGGACTGTGAATAGTAATTTGTACCCTTCCGCTATCCAACACTTTCCCTACTGTTGCACTCAATGGATTGGGAATAGTAATTTTTACCCCTCCGCTATCCAATATTTCCCCTACTGTTGCATTCAGTGGAGTGGGAATAGTCAATGTTACCCCTCTGCTATCCAACACTTTCCCTACTGTTACACTCACTGGAGTGGGAATAGTAATATTGACATCTCAGCTATCCAACACTTTCCCTACTGTTGCACTCACTGGAGTGGGAATAGTAATTTTTGCACCACCGCTATCCATAATTTTCCCCACTGTTGCATTCAGTGGAGTGAGAATAGTATATTTTACCCCTCCGCTATAGCAGACGGTGGTGTTAACAGACACAATATCAGAACCAGTTCACAAATAATCCAGATTTAAGTACTGTACCGGAACATTACTAGAACTCATTGGCCCCCTGAATTCCAAGCTATTTTAAATTAACTGTTTTAAACTCATTTTATCAGATTCATTTTTATTCATTTTTTTGTCATGTTGCAAATTGTAAATGGTTTTTTTAACCAATCAATAAAGAAAGACTAGAAGCTACCCTCCGCTATCCAACACTTTCCCTACTATTGCACTCATTGATGTGGGAATAGTAATTTGTACCCCTCCGCTATCCAGCACTTTCCCTATTGTTGCACTCACTGGAGTGGGAATAGTAAATTGTTCCCCTCCGCTATCCAACATTTTCTCTACTGTTGCTTTAATTGGACTGGGAATAGAATGTTTACCGCTCTGCTATCCATCACTTTCCCTACTGTTGCACTCACTGGAGTGGGAACAGTAATTTGTACCCTCTGTCAATTAACACTTTCCCTAATGTTGCAGTAATTGGGATGGGAACAGTAATTTTTACCCTTGTGCTAGCCAACACTTTCCCTACTGGTGCACTCACTGGAGTGGGTATAGTAATTTTTTTCCCTCCGCTATCCAAACCTTTCCCTACTGTTGCACTCAATGGAATGCAAAATATAATGTCAATTTTTTTTTGATATATGAATGCATTAATTTATAATATAACTTTTATTTGGTACATCAATAGTTTTTTACATCTATATTATTTTTTTGATATTTTAGTAATTTACTTTATAAAGATAGGAAGTCGATATTTTGGCAAACTATAATTTTGTGTCGATATTTGTGTATTGGGATATTTTGGTCATCGATATTATGTCAGTGATCCACAGAAAGGAATGGACAAGGGCAAGACATGGTGCTGCACTACTTGGGTGTGGGAGAAATGCCCACATATTTGTAAATTGACATATTTCATTCTATTAGAAATGCAATTTAAGGCATATTTAAATGCAAATAAAATGCCTAATTTAGAAATGACTCACACATTGCATCCCTTTCAGTAGAACAAATTAATAAAAAACAATATATATTGTAGAGGGACAAATGTAGTTGCATAAGATGTTATTAGAAATTATCATTTATAATTGAAATTTATTTTTAATTTAGCACCAAGCAACTAAACTTTACCCTATGTAGTGACTAGTCCTGATGTTTTCTTTTCAACCTTTGGTCATAGTAAAATATTCTGTGCAACAGTCTAACATTGATGTCATCCTAGAAATGTGCTAACTTTAATATTATGTTCATTTAATTTCTCTCACCCATGTTACATCATTTCCACTAAGAATAATAGACTTATTGAAACTTTAAAGAATGATGTGATATAAACTTATTAATGTCACTTCAAATTAACTTGCTATATAATTTCAAATTTGCTGACTAGCCTTTGCTTATGAATTGAGACTCATAATGCATCGTTATCTTAGGCTGGAGGGTTCTCATGGGAGCCTTCCCTCATGTAACAATTACCATAGATAACTGTATCAATCCAGATGATGAGAATGCAGAATATGGGAATCAGAAGAAGATGCATTGTGTGACTGACAACACCACCTTATGAGCTGTTCTGATTGGATATAGAATGAAGGCATTTCGAAGAAATGATACATGTTCTAAAAGGCTATAATAATGAGTGTTCCTAGCTAGATGGACATCAAACCTCTACCCTCCCTTTGCTCATTCGGTAGTCTTGCTGCTGGATTTCTTCTCTACCTAAGACTCAACTTCAGGGAGAGTTGATTCTTTTTACATATCTGTAGGTGGTTCCTTTATTAATTTGTGGTTGATGCTACTGCATAGATCACTATTCTAAAACAGTTGCTACTGCAATTGTGGGGAACTCAGCTCAGTTTTCCAGAACTGCTCCTCATGAGAAGTGTGTCCTTTATTTACTGCTCTTTCCCAATAGAACTCTTTATGGGTTCTTGTGTAGAATAGGCCCCTTAGCTAGTTTATTGTGTTTCTTTATGAAACACATGACCTGACTGCTGATTTCTAATCCCTCCTTTTATTTCTATAAATTGCTAAACTGAATAAGGAAACTGTGAGACTCTAACCGTATAGATAAAATAGAGCCTTTAAAACTATCATAACCTCTCATCATTGACTGCTCATAAATTATAAAAGACTATGATGTTAGATGACTTTATTTCACAGCACAGTGGAAAAGGGCCATTGACCTCCCTGGTGCCTGGAGGATTCCCCATGGTGCCTTTTGTGAGTGGATGTATGTAAAGATTTGAACCATCAGGAGTGTCCATTTGGGTTCCAGCAGTTTCTGTTGGCAGATTGATGGTTTTAAACCCAAAAAAGAGCTTCAAAATGAATACCCAAAGTATATTGTAATTCCTGTTTCCAGTGCCCGAATCCAGATGCCCGAATCCAGATGGAGTGACGAGCGGTCTTGGCGATTGCAGTTTTGCAGTTGTAAGTATCAATGGGGAAGAATAATGTTGTAATTGTGCTTGTGAGACTCAAGTGAATGTGTAATATGTGTACAAATCAATATTTACAGGAACAGTATTAAAAGTTATCATTGTGAAGAAGTTGATTTCCGGCTCCAAGAGTCGAAAAGATCCCCGGATATTAATCTTGTTTGCAGCGAGATTAGATGTGGAGTGGGAGGTACCATCATTCTCATCAGTAACAGTAGGACAAGTGTTGGTGGTTTATTACTTTCGTAATGGTGGTCAAACCCTATTGCGCACTAGGGTGAAGCTGCTGCGTTAATTGGTGTTAATTTTCGCCGGTCAATAAGTCACTTGTGATTGTGGAATCTTTCTGCGTGAATGAAGATCTAATTATTTCCTGTTAGAAAGGAGCAAACAAGATTGTTAACAAAATGTTGTTGTTCGAAGTAACAGGGAAAATTGTCAAGGAGGGAGAATGCTGTGAAGAGTGAGAGGTTGGTGTCTTCGGGGACGGTTCCGATCTGGGTCAGAAATCTCTCCAACCGAGCCGGATCTAGAGTGTTTTCTGACCGAGCCAGAGTCCTGCCTTCCGATCGAGCGAGTACGATGCGGCCGTATGCTGCCGGACTTGGTTCGGTCAGACTCCCATTAAAGTCAATGGGAACCGGTCGTAAGACGTGCACATGGGCTCCCATTGACTGAATGAGTACATCTCGCACAAGGTGCGCCCCCTACAGTGGGTACACATCTGTGCCATCTGTACCGTAAATGCCTGTGTTGGGGAGACCCTTGGGTCTCCCCCTGTGTCCGAGTCTTAGGGCTGCGTCCGAGTCGTAGGGCAAATGCAACTTCCTGGACGTTTTGCAAGCCGGACACTTCGGCTCGCATGGCTGTCCGACGCGTGCATCGTACTGGCTCGGTCGTAAATTGCATCCATTGCACACCACGGTTTACTTACGGATGAATGTATGGAGCGGTCCGGACCCGGGAACGACTCGGTCGGTGAATTTTGCGTTGCTCGTGTCGTACTTGCTCGTTCGTACAGCTGTACGAGTCGGGCAGAAAACACGCTTATGGCTCACACTTTTCCCGGACGGATTGCGTTCGGTGCCCTTCCGAGCAAGATCGGCCCCATAGTGTTCACACTGGGATTGGTTGGTTGGTGTGTTTCACTCTGGTATTGGTCAGTTAGTGTTTTGAACCGCACCACATATTGGACTTTGTGGGTTTGAGTTTGGATCGTGGATTGGATCAACGGCTACTGAAATTTGCTAAATGCTATTGGATTGGTCATTAAAATGTACATATATGGAACAAAATCAAAACATTTGGTTTCATGAATTATTTGTTCAATTAAATTGCAAGATTAAATGTTTAAAGGATTTTAAGAAATTTGTGAAAGGAGATGTTACTATTCCTGTTTGGTAAGGTAAGGAGCTGCCTCCTGAGGGCTCTCCAGCTTACATAATGATAATTTTGCATGGATTGAATTTTTGTTAGTTGTTGAAAGAACAGAAGCGAAATACTGAGGATGAGTGTGCATTGTTGTTCCCTGGGTATGGAATTTTTATCACAAGACTTTTAAATCATTTGATGGGAAAATTGCATGAGATGAAGCCATCACCTCAACCTATGTAATATGAAGCTTTAAAATATGGGAAGAAGTTGCAAGAGAGAAAGAAAAGGAAAAATATCAGAAGAGAGCAGGCAGAGGAATGAAGAAATAGGCAAATGCGTAGATGGAGGAAGGACATTATTGAGGGAACTAGGTTGTATCCAGTTCTTACATCAGAAGTTCAGGAGAAGGATAAAGATGCAGTCAAGCGAGAAGGGGTTTAATAACATACTGATTCATGAGATGAGATACTAGAAAAAATGCTGTCATCCCGATCACATCCTGTGACTTATAGTGATCCGGGAGAGGTAGGCACTGGTGTGAGTCAGACTGTGGCTACTGACCAGTACAGTCAGAACTAGCTCCAACTGAACAACCTTTAAAGGTTTTACAAATTGCTGCATCAGTAATGAGACAACCAATAACTGTGGTCCCCATTTACACTGACCTAGCTGTGTCACAGTAAACCCTAAGGCATCACTCTACCCCAGAGAGAGAAGGGAACAGGAGCTTCATCACCTTTAGTGATGGAGAAATACAAGGCAGGAATATCTTTTCTGAAAGGGAAGATTCCTCCTAAAGACTGGTTGAAAATTAAAAGAATGATTCAAGAATCAAGAGAAACTGTTCACAAATACTATGAAAGGTTGTTGCAGGTTTTAGAAAAGCATAGTGGAAGTGAATATCATGAACAGAAAAATATGGAGATTTTCATGTCACAGTTTGTTCTGAGATTGAAGCCTGAGATAACTTCACACATTACACAAAATGTCGTAATTTGGCAGTCATAATTGCTAGATAAAATCATACGATATGGAAAATATTACCGTAATGAATTAGATACAAAGGAGAGAAGAACTAAGGAAAAATTCATGCTAGTATAGACAAAGCTGGCTCACAAAAGGATTTAAAGTTCCATTGATGGCTGGAGGTCAGGGTATGATGCAGGGAGTTGTTCTTCCACAAGCAGCATTTGTGACAAATCCAGGAATGCGAGTGTCTCAGGGATGGGCAAGAGGTGTTCCTACAGGTATAGGATCTGGAACCAATATTGTTGCTTTGAAGAAAGTTACTGCTTGTCACATTTGCAATAGGGTGGGGCATTGGAAGCAGGAATATTTATTTAACCCTGAAAATATAGCAGGGCAGACCCAAATATACGGGTAATGACAGGTCAAAGAATGCAAATACGACTGTTTCAAAATCAAATGCATGGTCACACTCAAATGACTCCTATTATGCCAGGTCAAACGCCAAATCCCTGAATGAATAAAAATCAGTTACCAAAATCAAACCTGAATCAAAGGCAAACTGTCATGCCACAAGATCAGAACTTAAATCAGGATGTGTGAGGACAATTTCCTTTGTTTGAAATGGATGAGTTTGCCTCTGAAAATTCGCAATGATTGTGCCTGATGGAGGAAGAGGACTGTGTACTTAGTGCTTTCCTAGAGATAGAACAAAGTGGCCCATACATAGATGCAAATGTTTATGGTCAAGATGTATTGTTCTTGATCGATACAGGACCCACCAGATCCATAGTTAGAACAGTGGAAGATCCAGACTTACCTCTCTTGGGAAGAACAATCCAAGCTGTTAGTATTACAAATAAACAAATGTCAAATCATATTTCAGAAGATGTTCCAGTCAGGATAGTAAACTTTGAAGAAAAACACCAATTTGTTGTTTGTGATTCCATTCCAGTTCTTATTATGAACCTATCAGGAAGGGACTTATTGTGCAAATTGAATTGTACAATTTATTGTGCACTGGATAGTTTTGCATTTCAAACTCATGATGAGGACGTTGATTTCAAATTAATGAAACAACACACTGATGTAGCAATGTTTACCATGTTGACAATTGCTGAACTGCCAGAGGATCTCAGAATGACAGTGAATACTGAGGTTTGTGATTTTACAGGAAAATAAGCCAGACTTATAAAAGGGGTAGAACCAGTCCATATCCAAATAAAGCCAAATACAGTCTTCAAAAAAACACCGCCTAATCCATTATCCACCGTAACATTTGATGGGATACATCCTGAAATTGAAGATATGCTTCAAAAGGGAATATTGAAAGAATGAATTGGTAGCCCATGTAATTCTCCAATGATAGGAATTTAGAATCCCAATGGGCAATCTAGAATATTACAAGATCTGCAAAACATGAATGAGATTATGGTGCCTTGTTGCCCTGTTGTGCCAAATTCTGCTACTGTTCTTTTCCAAATTGTATGTACTGCAGAATGGTTTACAGTCATTAATTTGTGTCAGGCTTTCTTTTCAATGTCTTTGCATGAAGATAGCCAATTTTGTTCAGATTTTTTTTCCAACAGAGAACAATGGTGTGGTGTCCTCAAGGGTAAACTGAGAGTCCTTCCATTTTTAGTCAGATCTTAAAGCAAAATCTTGAATCTTAGCAAATGCCCAGGGATTCTGGACTTTTACAGTACATAGATGATTTATTGATAGCCCCAAAGTCATGAGAAGCTTGTAAAAATGCCACCATCGCATTATTGAATCACTTGGCAGAGGATGGACACAACATGTCTCCAGGTAAACTGCAGTACTGTCAAAAACGAAGCTCACTATCTGGGACACATTATTACGAAAGGAGCCAGAAAGGTGTCACCACAACGTGTGGAAGCCATCTTACAGATGAATCCACCATGAACACAGAGAGTGCTCATAATGTTTTTTGGAATTTGGGGTTACTGTCAACAATGGATACCAAATTTTTCCCTGACAGGAAAACCTCTCCTGAGGTTAACACATCAAGATGTGTCAGACCCAATCATTTGGGATAAAAAAAAAGTACCAAAGCCTTCCTGGAACAGAAAGATAAATTGTGTCATGCCACAGCTCTAGGAATGGCAGATGATACCAAATAGTTTGATCTGTTTTGCAGTTAAAGAGATGGGTGTACACTTTCAGTATTAACACAAATGCATGGATGAGCCCTAAGACCTGAGGCTTATTTTTTCGACATCCCTTGACCCTGTAGCCTCTGGACTCCCCAGCTGCCTGAAGGCGGTTGCCACGGCAGTGTAAGTATAGAAAAGAGTGAAAACATTGATTGTGATGGTTCCTCATTCTGTTGTACTTTTGCTTACCAGAACGAAAGCACAGAATGTGATTCATAATGGACTCAGTAAATATGAGCAAAGTCTCCTTGCACCCACAAATGTCACCATTAGACGCTGTAATGTGTTGAATGTTTCTACTCTTTTGCCTGAAATTGATCAAGAAAACAAGGATGATGATTTTGATCATGACTGCCTAAATGTCACTCATCTAAGTACAAAGCCTACGGTCTGACAGTAAGGAAGAACCACTGGTTGAGCCTGATTATGTCCTATTTGTTTCATTCCTACGAAGTAAGGATGGCACATTGAGAGCGGCATATGCCCTGTGCACTATAAACAATGTGGTTTAAGCCTCCTGGCTTCAATCTGTCTTTTCTGCACAAGTTGCAGAGCTAATTGCTCTTACACAAGCTTGCGGTTTATCTGCACAATTGAAAGTCATCATCTTTACAGATAGCCAGTATGGCTTTGGTGTAGTTCATGCCTTTGAGCAATTATTCATGCAAAGAAGTTTTGGGACTTTTTGAGGATTGCCCATCAGAAATGGGCAACATGCAAAGAATCTGTTGGAAGCATTACAGCTGTCTAAAGAGATTGCATTTGTAAAGTGTCACAGGACATCACACAGTTAGTGGATATGTTGCCATTGGTGATAGATTCAGTAGCTAGGTATTTTGCCTTCTTAGTGTGCAAAATCAATGGAGGTTTCACAGTAAAAGATTGTTTTCCCCTGCAGAACTGATGAAGAATGTGCTTTTGCAAAAAATATGGAAATATTTGACACTTGAGAAGAATTGAAAGGAGTACAAGAAACAGTAACAGAAACTGAACAAAATGGAAAGATCATGGCAGTTGGTACCAATAATGCAAATGACATTTGGATGTCGGAAGATTAGGAGACCAGTGTTGCCAGACAGCTTGTTTTTTTCCAATGACCAGATACTATCATGTGTACACACACTTGGGGAGAGATGCAATGGTAAGGTTTTTCAGATAAAGTTGGTTTAATCCAAGATTCCGCATAATTGCTGAGGAAAATCGCAGGAGATGTGTTACATGCCAACAACTGAATGTAGAGAAAAGGACACCAGTCAGAAGCACACACCTAGTGAAATCAAGTTGTCCTTTTAATAGGTTACAAATGGATTTTATTGAGATGCCTGTCCAAAACAAGCTGAGATATATCCTTGTGATTATAATTGTATTTTCCCGATGGGTGGAAGCCTAACCAATGAGGAGAAATGACATTCTCACTGTAGCTAAACTGTTACTCCATGAAATCATTCCTAGGTTCAGAATGTCAGTCCTTCTTCAGTCAGATAGAGGAACTCACTTCATCAATTGTTGAAGCACGTTCCTCTATCTGTGATGAATAAATGGGATGAAGTGATGAATATGCTACGTGCTGCTTTACAGATTGAACAAAAATTACACTGCAGGTATAGACCAGAAACATCAGGCATAGTTGAGGAAATTAATGGAATAATAATGTCTAGATTGGTGAATGTTTGTGCATTCTACATCATTGAAATGGCCAGATGCATTGTCTTTGGATCTGTTGAGTGTCCGGTGTAATCAAGATAGAAGGACTGGGTTATCTCATCATGAAATCCTCATAGGGAGAGCCATGAGGTTAAGTGCTGTTCCAACTAATGCCTTGGTGAACATCACTGTTGATATGATTATGGACTACTGTGAAGCCCTTGCTGAAGTGGTTTGTTCTGTTTCTCCTCAGGTATCAGCTGCTACATCATATCCCCATCACGAACAGTGCCACAACATCAATCGTGGAGATTAGGTCATCATCAAGAAGCACGTTCAGAGGATCTGGTTTGAACCCTGATGGAAAGGCCCCTATCAAATTCCGCTTACGACAAACACAGCTGTTAAATGTGCCGAAGTCTCAAACTGGCTTCATGCCTCACACACCCAGAGAGTGAGCAATCCAGAACAAGGATCCATGGTCTGTGATCCTGAAAGAAGAGCACTAGCGGTTGCACCACCAGTGTAGAGACCAGACCGACCTATGGCACCTGCAAGAGAGAAGGCACAAGAACAAGCAGCAGAAGAAGTAGAGGTGCAAAAAGGAGTAAGGGGTGAACACAGAAGACAAGTACAAGTTTCTGAAATATTGCGAAGTTTGATCAAAATCTTAAGTGAAGGAATTATGGAGGCTAAAACTGAATTTGGAGTAGAGCAAAATGTCGATGAAGAAAGAAGCTCTGAAGCTAAGAGACAGTGTCGACAAGCTGAATGGCTAAGAAGTTCATGTGAAAAGGAAATAAAAGAATGTTCATTTATTACCTTTATTCCAGAAAGAGTGCCTGAAGAAAGTGAACAGAGGATAACAATTTGCCTGACTCAAATCATCAGGTGTTGAGAAGACCTAAGAGAACTCAAATTCTTTGCAGAAGATATTCAGTTCCTGATTGGTCATATTACATGAACCCAGCATTGAATGTGAATGTGGAAGACATATGAAGGAAAATCCTCAATTGCTAGAACAACCCTGAAAATAAAATAAAAACAACATTTGGGAAATAGTTTAATAAAAATCAAGAAAAGAGTTCAACGATACAAGATCAAACATTGAACTATGTCTATTAGATGGTTGTTATTTTAGTTATTTGTTTTACAGAAGACAAACCTGGGTCTGGGAAGAAAGTTACAGAATAATATGGATAACTTTTTAGAAGAACACGGAGTAGGGTTAAGGATTGTCCACACGAACCTGTTCAGAAGAAAAGAAGAAAAAAAAGAAAAGGAAAAAGGAACAACTAATTGAAATTATTGACTCACAGACATGTGTTGCATTAGAAGGCATTTTATATACATTATGTGTGTGGTTTTCATTGTAACAGTTATCATGATATCTATAGTAATAATAGTGGTCTATTTGACCCCTGAACCTGAAACACCTAGGGGCCCATTAGGATGGCGGGCATATTGCCCCCGCCAGGCTGGTGGTAGCCACCGCCGGCCTGGCAGGGGCAATACGCCCGCCATCCACACCTAAATGACCCCCCGCCATATTAGTATGGCAGAGGGGACCGCGGCGGACAGATAGACCGTCTGCCGCTTTTCCGCCCCGGTCTCCTTATGACCGGGGCAGAAAAGGTCTAATATGGTGGCGGTGTCTAATAGACACCGTTAGCCATATTAGCATGGGCTTTCTTAGATGCCTTTCCGTGGCGGCGATGCTGCCACGAAAAGGCATGCGGTCTTCACTTTGGGGGCCCCCTGCGGCCCCCAGAGTGAAGGAGAGGTGAGGGGTGCACACGGGGGGTACCTGTGGTACCCCCCTGCATTTGCATAAACAAAGTGGCAGGCACCGCGTGGTGCATGCCGCTTTGTTTATGCAAATGCATACGTGCATTTTTAGCATTGTTGCGGGCGGTGCTGAGAGCACCGTCCGCCACAATGCTAAAAATGCAGGATGCACCCGCCACAGTGGTGGGCGCATCCTAATACCCCCCATGGGACCCCCGCCCTCATGGCGGGCGGTCCCAATACCCGATAGGCACCATCCTTATGACCCCCCTAGAGTTCACATTACTAATGATTATGCACAGAATTTCAGAAACAACCCCTTTACTAAACACTTTAGAAATTTTAAAGGAGTTTACTCTACTAATGTTTATTCTAGGTTAATGCAAGAATACACAACTGCTTTAGATATTAAGGATTTCTATGTTTGTGCACATTTGCCATCTTCAGTTTCAGAGGAAGGCACCTTCTATCACCTACCCCTATCTTATGTAATCTCATGTAGCATTTTGCTATCATTAGCTTATAGGGGGAACATTTCAATTTTTTTATTCCAATTATGATTCAGTGCTGTCAAAAGTACCTCTGAGCGAAAGTATGAATTTACACCTGCAAAGAAAAACAATGGTCACAGCTTGGTATTATTTCTTCCCCCATTTACCAGTAAACACTGTCGAAGCTTACAAAAGAAATTTAACTTGTCTGATGCATCCCGAACAAAAGGCATGTATCATGATGTTGGAAGAAAGATACATGAACATGAAAAAACTGATTATACAGAAGATATATTAGAATATGTATAGAAAAAAGAGGAAAATGATTTAGAAGAAAATTAACAAATCCAAAACTTAGATTAGACACCTAACATAAAGGAAAGATTTGCTTTTATAAGAGACTAACACAAAAGTGAACAAGACATGTAGGAATGAGCCGTTGTTACCACACCTTTGATTTATTTGGGGGGAACTTGGCAAATATTACAGGGCGCTGAGAATGTTATTCCTGGGGTATACTACATTTGTGGACAAAATGCCATTTAGGTATTCTTATTCCAAAAATGTATCATGTCAATAGTATAGAAGCATTAACTCCAACACCACCTCATAGACATAACCTGGAGTGCAGGGGGAGGAGCCTCATTAACTGGAGATATATTTGGAGTAGTGATACCACCTGTGGCGATCATTTTAAAAAGATCAAAAAACTGGCCACATTAGTGGGCAAAATGGCAACTAGTAAATCTGGAGCTTTATTACTAATTAATAAAGACTTAATTGCTAGACGGTCTATGGTTTTGCAAGATCATTTTGCATTAGACATCTCTCTGGCCGAGAAAAGGGGGAGTTGTCTCATGCTGAAGATAACACACTGATGTTCTTTTATCTCATATGAGAGTAGGAAAATAGAGCAGTTTGCAGGAAATATATCAAATTTGAGACATTAACTACAGAAATTGGAAACCCCAAGTCTGTATGAAAATTCCAGGAAAGGTTTAAACACAATTGGCAATTGGTTCTCAACAGCTGGGAAGGGAATATTAAAAGTAATATTAATGCCCATACTAATTGTCGGATTACGCCTGAAATTCCTACATATCCTATATTTGGCCTGTAGATATATACTACGTAAAAGACATGACGCTTATCAACAAAGAAGTTTTGAAAAGGACATGGGTCTAGGGGGAATAATGAATGACAACTATATGAAGACACTACAACACACAAGGGGGATGAAGAGGAAGACACGGGATGCATTTGAGGATGAAACTGGATTTTAGATTCGGTTGTGGAGGTGAAACTAACAATTATTGTGATGACATACATCATCAAGAGGGGGAGTCTGAGAGAAATGTCCACATATTTAGAATTCAACAAATTTCCTTCTAATAGAAATGCAATTTAAGACATGTTTAAATGCAAATAAGATGCCTAATTTAGAAATGACTCTCAAATTGCAAATGAATAAAAATCTAAATATATTGTAGAGTGACATATGCAGATGCAAAAGATTTTATTAGAAATGCTTCATCTATAATTCAATTTTTTTAACACGTTGCACCAAGCAACTAATTTAACCTTTCCAACAACTAGGCTGAGGCTTTCTTTTTTACCTCTGCTCATAGTAAAATATTCTATGCAACAGTCTAACATTGATGTCATCCTGGAAATGTGTTGAATTTAATATTATGTTCATTTAGTTCTTCTCACCCACTTTAAATCATTTCCACTAAGAATAATAGACGTATTGAAACTGTAAAGAATGATGGTGATGTAGACTTATAAATGTTGCTTCAAATTAACTTGCTATAGGTTTTCACATTTGCTGACTACCCTTTGTTTCTCCATTGAAACGCACAATGCATCTTTAGCTTAGGTAAGAGGGTTCTCATGGGAACCTTCCTTCATGTAACAATTATGTAAGAATACTGTTTGAATCCAGATGACTAGAGTGTTGACTGTGGAAATCGGAAGAAGATGCATCGTGCGACCGACACCACCTTACGAACAGTTCTGATTGTATATCGAATTAAGGCGTTTCAAAGAAATGTTATGTTATGTTATGTTATTAAGCTTTTGTATAGCGTACAGCTACTCACAAGGAGTGTCCCGACGCTTTCCACCATCAACTCATAATGAAATAACACAACACAGCTAAAAACAGACAACAGAACAAAGCAAAAACAATAGGCAGTTAAAACAGACTAGGAGTTAAAAAGCCAGGTCTTCAGGCCCCTCCTAAACTGGAGCAGGTTGGCAGTACTCCGGAGAGAAAATGGAAGCAGATTCCAAAGCTGGGGGGCTCTGCAGCCAAAAGACCGCCCTCCCGCACGGGCCTTCCTCACCCGTGGAACCACCGCTTTACAAAGAGCTTCCGAGCGGAGGGAACGAGCTGGACGATAAAAAGTCAATCTCCGCTGCAGATATCCCGCTCCTGATCCATGCAGAGCTTTATGCATCAGGGTCAAGGATTTAAACTGGATCCGCTTCCTAATGGGGAGCCAGTGAAGCGTCTGGAGCAGCCCGGAAGCTCGAGCTCGTCTCCCTAAGCCAAAGATCGCCCGGGCAGCAGAGTTCTGCACCACCTGAAGGCGCTGGACCAGATAATCGGGAAGGCCGAGAAAAAGAGCATTGGCATAATCTAGCCTCGAGTACTAGAGTCTGATACATGTACTAAAATGTTATAAAACGATTGTTCCTAGCTAGTTAGATGCCACACCTCTACCTTCCCTCTACCCACCTGGTAGTCTTGCTGCTGAACTTCCCATCTACCCAAGACTCTTCTTCATGGAGAGTTGAATCATTTTAGATATCTTGAAGTGATTCCTTTATTAATTTGTGATCAATACCACTGCACAGATCGCTATTCTAAAAAAAATTGCTACTGCAATTGTGGGGTACTCAGCAGAGTTTTCCAGAACTGCTCTTCATGATAAGTTTGTCCTTTATTACCTGCCCTATTCCAACAGAACTCTTTCTGGGTTCTTGTATAGAATAGGTCTATTAGCTAGTTTATTAAGTTGCTTTATGGAACACATGTACCGATTGCTTATTTCTAATCCCTGCTTTTATTTCTGTAAATTACTAAACTGAATAAAGATATTTGAGACTCTAACCTTATGGATCAAATAAATCCTTTACAACTATCTTAACCTCTCATCATTGACTCATCTGTAAGTTATAAAAGACTATGATGTTTTGATGACTTTATTTCACAAGGAGTTCCCATTCTGAGCACGATGGAAAAGGTCCATTGACCTTTCTGGAGTCTGGAGGATTACCCATTTTGCCATTTGTAAGTGGGTGTATGTAATGATTTAAACCATCAGGAGAGACTTTTCGGGCGCCCGCAGGTGCCAGGCATAGGATATAAAACTGAGGTATGGTCTGATGTTGCATTAACTCTGATGTAAAGGAAGTAGATTGCCATAGATGCATAAACCAAGACCAAAGTCAGGTTAAAAAATGTAGATGCCTAATAACATTATCCATAACATTCTGCTTCCAAAAGGAGACTGTATGTAAACTGAGGTGCAGATACTGCTGACCAGCTTGACAAAGAAATCTTATTAAAATGTAGACTGACATTCTGGTCATTCTCTGAATCTCTCTTTTTGAGAGTGACACCCTTACATGCTGTCATCAACAACTGTAGGCTGCAACGAAATGTAAAAAGACATTCATTAAGTTACCCCCTCCGCAGAAGGTTCCATCCATATGACCCCCCCGACAGCAGGTTTGGAGCGTGCATCCCATGTTTTTTTTTTTTTCTTTTTAAGTTTGATTTTATTGAAGAAATAAAGAAGGGGAGGGGAGGGAGGGAAAGGGGGAAGTAGTAGCTAAAATGAGTACATAAATGAAATAAGCAATACAGTAAAAACTCTCATGAAAGGCGAATATAACAAGGATGAGGATTTCAAGAACATATCATATGTATACGAATGAAAGTTACAGTACAGTATAATAACATTTAAAATCATAGCAAAAAGGCAATAAGAAAATCATGGGGGGTTTGCATACCTCAACTGTACTAGAGTCTGGAGAGGCATGTACTGGAGCAGAGGAAGAAAGATATGTTACCAAAGGAAGCCAGGTCAGGTCACGTTTAATTGCCAGGGAGATGGGGGACACTTAATTGGTATTTTGGCGGTGATGAAAGCAGACCGCATTCCACCAAGATTGGTAGGAGACATTTGCAGCTTGCTTCCAGTTAGAAGTAATGGTATGGAAAGCCACAGCAATTAAAGGGTCAAGTAATAGGTAGTGACGAGGGGACTGAGGAAGTTCCGGTGATAGGGAACCTAGAAAAACTTGTGAAGGGGAGAAGGGAACCTGAAACTTGAAAATCTTTTGTATTTGCTTCCAAATTAGCTGCCAGACTTGGAAATGGGAGGACATTCAAACAACATGTGTTTGAGATCTGCAGAGGGACAGGAGCATGACCAACAAGTAGAGGGAGTATCTGATGAAAAACGGGATAAAGTAAGAGGGGTAAATAAAGTTCTATTATAAACGAAGTATAAAGTTTGGGTAGTATTAGCAGCTCTAGAGGTCTTATGAAGTTTAGTCCATATTTTATCCCAAAAAAGCACCGGCCAATCCTGAGAAAGGTCCGATTCCCAAGCAGTCTCGATTTTAGATTTTAGTCTATCATTAGTATAACGGAAAGAATTATGAAGAGCAGAGGCAGAAGGAGAGACCTCCAATAATAAAGAAGTGGATTTGCATTCCAAAGGAATATCATTAGAAGATGATAAGGAACGAAGATATAAGATCAGGACTGGGTAAAGAGCAGCGTATTGTGATTGAGCCAAATAGGGCAGTGAGAAAGAGGATTGAAGGTCCTGAAAGGACAGAGGAGTATCATTAGAAACCAGTTAAGAGATCCAACATAATCCTCGAGAGTACCAGGTCTTCCAAAAGATGGTGCAATTGCGAATTTTGAGAAGTGAATTGTTCCAGATTGGTTGTTCATGGATGGAAAGGAGGGAGGGGTAAGATGAAGTTAAGTAGGGTAGAAGAAGATTGAGAGAATGAGAAATAACAGGTGTACGAAGACAAAGTGAAGAAGATGTAAAGGACAAGAATTCTCGAAAGGTGAAAGGGGAAATAAAGGAAGATTACATACTCAACCAGACAGGAGGATAATGAGGAAGGTCAGAAGAAAACCAGCGGGTTGATTGTTTCAAAGAGAAGGCTCGATGATACTCTCTAAAGTCAGGAAAGCGTACTCCAGAATGGGCCTTGTCCTTACGTAAGGAGGCAAGAGCTATCCGAGGGCATTTACCGTTCCACAAAAATTTCAGTAATAAAGAATCAATCTTTTTGAAAAAAAAAAGTGGAATGTGCAGAGGAAGCATGGAGATAGTATAAAGAAGAAGGGGAGATAACATCATCTTAATAGAATTGAGCCGACCCCACCAGGACAGAAAGAGTGGGTTCCAACGTGTGATAGCCGTATCCATTTTCTTGGAAATATAATCGAAGTTTAGTTTGAGAGTATCAGATAAGAGAGGGGCAAACCAAACACCAAGATATTTGATTTTAGATGGCTGCCATGAGAAACCTGTGTGAGAAAAAAGATGCTTCTGGCAGAGAGGGTTTAAAGGGAGAATTTCGCATTTATCGGCGTTTAGGCGATAACCAGATACTGCAGAAAAGAAAGAAACCTGCTGAAGAAAAGAAGGAATAGAGGAGACAGGATCAGAACAATAAAAAAGATTATCATCAGCATAAACCGAAAGTTTAACCTGGCGAGAACCAAATTGGAAACCGGATATACTGTCATCCAGACGGATTTTAGTAAGGAAAGGCTCCAAAGCTAAAACAAAAAGCAAGGGGGACAAAGGACAACCCTTTCGAACTCCCCTATTTAAAGAGAAGTAGTCCGAGGACATCCCATTGACAAAAATAGAAGCCTGAGGATTAGAATAAAGTAAGGAAACAATAGAAATTAATTTGGAAGGGATGCCGATCCAACGCAAAGCCTGAAACATAAAATCCCACCCAATCCTGTCAAAGGCTTTCTCTGCGTCTAAAGAGATAGCCGCGAAAGGGAGAGCCAGAGAGGAAGCCTTGCTAAGTATGTTAAGGAAGACACGCGAATTGTCGGAGGAGAGACGCCCCTTGACAAAACCCGATTGTTCAGGGCCAACCAGATCTAGTAAGAGGGGATCTATGCGTAATGCTAATATCTTAGCTAGAATTTTATAATCAGTATTGACCAGGGATATTGGTCTGTAATTCTTGCATAAAGAATGATCCTTATCCTCCTTGGGAATCAAACAAATTAAAGCCTGCTGGAAAGAACCGCTTGAAGAACCCGCTCCAAGGAAGGATTGAAATAAGAGTAAAAGTTTAGGAAGAAGGAGAGAGGCGAAGTGGCTATAAAATTCGAGAGTGAAGCCGTCAGGGCCTGGAGACTTACCGTGCCGTAATTTAGAAACAGCATGGGAGATTTCCGAAAGTGAAATGTCTCGTTCCAGGGAATTAAAATCAACATGGGAAACCGGAGGAGAGGGAAAAGAATGAAAGTAAGAAAGAAGATCTGCAGACTCCGGGACTCGTTCGGGAGTATAGAGATTGTCATAAAATTTGACAAACTCAGTAGGAATTTCTTTATCCTTAAATCTAGATTCTCCAGAAGAAGTCTTAATGGATTCAAACTTTGTACGTTCCTTTCTTATTTTTAAGTAGTTGGCCAGGAGTTTCCCCATTGTATTCTTACCTCCATAATATCGGGAATTACATTTTAGCAAAAGATTAGAGGCAGCGTCGGTTGTGAACCTATTGAATGAGATTTTTGCATCAATAAGTTTCTTAAGGGAGGTCTCAGATTTAGAAGCGTGATAGGCAAGTTCTAACGTTTAAATGTCAGCTAAAATTTGATCTGACTTGGCCTCTCTGAGTTTCTTCCACCGGGCCACAAAATTGATAATAAAACCTCTAAAGAGTCCCAAACCATAACAAAAGAGGAATCAGGGGTATGATTGAGTAGGAAAAATTCATTGGCAAAGGCAATAAATTCAGAACAAAAAGTGGGTTCTAAAAGCAGAGCATTGTTGAAACGCCATCTGTCAGAGTGAGGAGAAAATGGAAGTAAGTCAAGGTCCACAAAAACCGGAGCATGGTCGGAGAGTAGAATGGAGCCAATTTCAGATCGAATAGCGTGTTGGGGCAAGGATTTGCTAAGGAAGATATGGTCAATACGGGATTGGGATTGATGTGGAGGGGAGAAAAAACTGTACTCTCTAAGGTTAGGATTACACAGTCTCCAAATATCTACTAAAGCATTGGAGTGAAAAGCTATTACAAATTGAGTGTGCATCCTAGAGGGGACAAATTTGACTTTTGAATGTCGGTCAAGGAAGGGGTCAACAACTTGGTTACAATCTCCCCCGAGAAGTATGTAATCCCCAGAAAGGGAGGACAACTCAGTAGAGATAGAGGGCCAAAAGGACCTGTCGATCCCAGTAGGAGCGCACACATTAAAAAGGGTGAGAGGAATATTATCTATAAGCAATGTAACAATAACCCAACGGCCATCAACATCACATTCGTGAGAAATTGAAGAAACGTTTAACTTTTTATGCAACAAAATCACAACACCATTCTTCCTGGTTACCGTGGGAGAGCAAATAACATGACCCACCCAACAACGCTTGAGCTTCAGAGCTTCTACCTCAGAGAGATGAGTCTCCTGAAGGAGGGCAACATCAGTCTTGAGTCTTGCAAAGTGTGATAGAACACTTTGCCTTTTAATGGGATTATGTAATCCCTTAACGTTCCATGTTGTTACACGGAATGGAATAGCAAAGAAAAACAACTAACAGCAACATGCTCATTAATGCATAGAAATAAACTGAGAGAATTGAGAAAAATGCAAACATAGTGATAAGGAAAAGAGGATGGAAGAAGAGAAAGAAAGGAAGGAGGAAAGAAATGGAATGAAAAGAAAGAAAAAAAGAAAGAAGAAGGAGATAGAAAAAGGGAGTATGGTAGGAGAATACTGCACCGATAGTCTTAAGGGTGGAAGAAGATAGGGTGAAGGAGGTTATACACGAAAGAAAAGAGAAGAAAGGGAAAGACTGATGAAATTGAAAAGTTAAAAGAGACAGTAGAGATGTAGGAAGAAAAAGGACAGAAACAAAAAGTATCAAGAAGACAGTACAAGTCCAAAACGAACGACTGAAAGACATACTTACTTACGAACGGAAAACGCAAACGAGAACAGGGGTGATGGCGTCAAACCGAAAAAGACGGCGACAACATCTAGAGCGAACACCAGACCTCGAATGGCATAGATCCAAAGGCAGCATACAGTAACAAGAGGAAACGTCGAGGGTGGCACAAGATAGGAAAACACCTGTAAATAAGAAGAAAGAGGTAAGTGGATGAGTTATGGAAGAAACATGAAAAAGGAAGATGCTAAACAAAGGTGGAAGAGAGAGAGGAAAAGTGACAACAATAGAACAAAAATACTACAAGTATAGAACAACAAATTCAACAATATTAATGAGTCCACAGAGCGAGTTAAACCGGTCTGGAAACATCCATGACATCAGGACCAAGATGACGGAGGAACTCCTGCAGGACAGCCGGATCTTCAAATGTGGTGGTTTTGTCTTTGTATGTAACCTTAAACAGGCAGGGGTGGAGAAGGCCATAACGAGCATTGAGTGCTCTGAGCTGTGGTCGCAAGTATAGGAACCTTTTTCGTCTATCCGCAGTGGCCTTGGAGACATCTTGAGATAAATACAAACGATGACCTTCCCACAGGATTTGCTTCTTGAGTTTAGCGGCTGAGAGGACCTGCAGAAGATCCATGTACTGAAGGAATAACATGATGACTCCTCTAGGTTTAGTGGAGATTTTAGGACCAAGGCGGTGAGCCCTCTGAATATTGATAGAGGTTAAGGCTGGAGCGTCCAGAATCTTTGGGAGAAAGGACTGAAAGAACGCAGTAGGATTGGACCATTCTGTAAGTTCAGGAAGACCGTACAGGCGAAGGTTGTTCCTTCGATTTCTGTTTTCCAAATGCTCTGTTTGATTCTTAAGTAGGCGAACCTCAGCCTCCAGAGTAGAGATGTGAGAACAGGAGGATGGAAGAGAATCCGTAGTTTGTTCCAGGACGGAGACTAGGGAGTCCAGGGAGGTCCATTTGTCCTGCATGGCCTGCATATTTTTAGTGGTAGCCTCCATGAATGGCTTGAGGGCTCTTAATTCGTCCAGAATAAGGTCCATGGATGAAGAGGAAGCTGCGTTGTCAGGAGAAGGAGGGTCCTTTTTGAGACGTTTCTTGGAGGCTATGGAAGGAGATGGTTTGCCTCCATTCCGAGGTTTAGGAATTGCGCCATGCGAAGTGTCAGATTTTGACATTGTGTTACTCTCTTCCATATCTTGAGGAGGAGAATCAGAGTCTGAGCCTGCAGGTAGTTTAGTGAGTGTAGAAAGTTTCAATTTGCGGAGTTTCCCTATGTAAGAGTCAGAACAGTAGGTGAAGAGGGCAGCAACTGAGCGGAAATGGAGAGATAATAAGACCAACAGATCCTAAGCAAGGGAGAAAACTGCTGGATGTGGTTGGAAAGAAAGTAGGAGTGCGTTGAATCCTGGTATGTAGAGAAAAGGAACCCACAAATCTTTACAGCTAAAGAAAAGACATTGTAGGCTATCAGCGAGAAGCAGAATTATTAAAATGGGCAGAATGATAAAAAGAGCCGTAGCCAGCCATTGAATTGGAAAGAAAAATGGAAAATGTGAGACTCAATCATCATTATAGGCATCAAAAGTAGAAAACTGAGGAAGCATGATAAAAACAACGTCATACAGGAGTGGCAGAATAAATGACAGGGTCATGGGACCTTGCTACCACGAAAAAATAGAACTGCAAATAATGCAGGAGCAGGCAGAATCCTCATAATCTTCATTCTCCAATGTAAGAGCTCGGAGAGAGGTGAAAAGAAGACATCTTCGTGAGGCACAGATAGGAGGCAGAGAGCAAACAGCCACTAAAATGATGGCTGAAGTGATTAAGTCCAAATAACGGCCGAAAGAGTTCAATAAAAGCTTCCACAAGGTAGCAAATTGCAAGGGGGACTCACCGCTGAATAAAACCAGTATTGTCCGGTGGAGTTGAAGCTGGTAAGAAGCCCCTCATAAGAAACGCCGGCACCTCATAAATCGAAGTGCGTAGTGAATCCAAGATGGTGGCCGGGGCCAAGTCGCCCGGTCCGCACGAGTAAAATCCTTAAATCTGCACCAAAAGCTCCAAAAATGAGGGCGCTGGGCTCACCTCATATTCCGGTCCTCGATGATGTGCGCAGATAGGCTGGAGTGTTTCATATACTGCCGAATTTTAATAAAGAACCGAGGTCGGCGCCGGAGCTCCGGACCTACGCCGCCATTTCCTCTGACGCGCAAGCCACACCCCCTCGTGCATCCCATGTTTAATGTAGGACATTGCACCTCTCTCCATGGAGTGCTGTAACCATCTTGAGGACAGGGCCTTATTTCTCAGCACATTACATGGGAATTACCTTATTTAGAACTGCTCTCGAACGAATACAATATCTGTAAACATCTACCACATCTTTAATGTAACTGTTCCTGAACTACGGAAATGTTTCTGAGACTGTAATCTATATGGATATCCTACAAGCTAGTAAGAGTGAACATAGAAACGTACAGCCCAAAAGCACATCTGCTCATGCTTCAGCTTAAGTATCGCTCCAGGTGTTAAATAATTAGGAGTAAAGCAACATGATACATGAGACCCTGAGAAACTAGTCGATAATTTCCTTATTATAGATGACTTGTGACATTTCTATCCACCGGTAATAAATTATGAAACTGTTTAATACATTAATAAAGTTGACCTTAGATATCTCAATGCATGTTTCCAGAGCAAGCATCCAGGGTGAAAGGAGTGTCACAGAGCATAAATACAGCTGTAGTTTTTCCTTCTTCTGATATATTTCTGTAAAAAGAAAAAGTGATCAGAAGAAAGCAGATAATTCGAGCATAATGGTTGTTTTTCTGTACTTTGAATCACTGAGGTCACTGCAGGAAAGAGAGAACGTCTACATGTTTCTACATAATCGGAGCCACAGCATTTATTTCATTTGCAACATTAGCTTGTCTTACACTAAACTGCTTCTAATAGCACACTGTTAAATGACCTTATAAAGGAACACAGCCTTCATCCTCATTCCTTTATGTAATCGAAAACTTCTCTGTGACTTTCAATATCCTCATAATGCACAGCAGGGTGTATTTCACCTCATATACGTTGTGTTTGGGTAGAAATGTAAAAGCATTTGTCGACCTATCTAAAGTAAACAAAAGAAGGTAACACATAACACAAAGCAACATAACAACAACACAGGCCAAAGAGATGAGCGAACAACACAATAAAACTGTTGAAGCAGAACCCAACAGAATACCAACCACACCACTACAACAACTCAATATAATAATGCAACTTAAAAACACAATAGCTTAAATAAAATCACAACACGTCGCCTTCACAGTGAAATGTAACACAACAAATATCCAAAAACATTCTTGTCACATATTACCACTTGCAAAATTCTACTCATACAATGGCTGCAAAAGGAGTCTGCTCTAAGCACTGTCTTAGTTACAAACAAGGACATGTAATTGTGCCAGTCAATAAGGTTTTGTGATATGGCCCAAAATCTCATTTAATCTGCTCATATTCATGCATAATTGAACACCAACTACGATTCTTTTCATTCCCCAGCTCTCATTTTATTAGCACACCATGATAACATTGTAAATATAGATTTATAGAATGCACAGATAAATAACAATTTAGGGGCCGATTCCGATCTCGGCCGTAAAACACACTATCCGACACGGACCCGCAAATATTTCTGACCGAACCGTACCCACGCCTTCCGAATAGCTGAGTACGATGCGATGCCTCAATCAGCCAAAGGATTCGTCCAGAAATATAATCCTACGGACTATTCGGCAGGCAAGGAGCCTGACCGGATAGACTCTGATGCGCAAGATTAGACATAGCCAAGCGTCAACCCTACGCAACCGAAACGTATGCAAATGATGCCACATACACAAGCATCAATACGAACTGCCAGAGTCGGACGCGACCGCGCCTCATACCTACCCAAGCACAAACATAGGCAAGCATCAACACGAGCCCACCCGACTCGGACGCAACCGCGCCACATACACAAGCACAAACATAGGCAAGCATCAACACAAGCCCACCCGACTCGGACGCGACCGCGCCACATACACAAGCACAAACATAGGCAAGCATCAACATGAACCCACCCGACTCAGACGCGACCGTGCCACATACACATGCACAAACATAGGCAAGCATCAACACAAGCCCATCCAACTAGGACGTGACTGCGCTGCATGCACAAGCACAAACATAGGCAAGCATCAACACAAGCCCATCCGGCTAGGACGTGACCGCGCTGCATAGACAAGCACAAACATAGGCAAGCATCAACACAAGCCCACCCGACTCGGACACGACCGCGCCACATGCAGAAGCACAAACATAGGTAAACATCAACACGAGCCCACCCGACTCGGACATACACAAGCACAAACATAGGCAAGCATCAACATGGGCCCACCCGACTCAGACGCGACCACACCACATACACAAGCACAAAAATAGGCAAGCATCAACATGAGCCCATCCAACTCAGACGCGACCGCACCACATAGCAAGATATCTTGGATGTAACTTTGTTACCACTGTCATGTAAGCCTGGAATATGCTGGTCCATTCGTCAGGGGTGGGAAGAGGAGTGGGAGCAATGACCACTGCCACCCACACACATTAGTCATATACACACCCAGTCATACAACAAAACACCAGTCACTATGCTGTCTCTGAGATTGAATGTCAATGCCCTGTCAAGATGGCAACACAGGCACACATGTACAAAATGTCCTACTTATCCTGCCATCTTGAGGCCTACTCACATGACTACAGACCATACCTCAAATACTCATGACACACTGACACAGGTCAAGATCAGTCACATGTGTCCACAATGTGTAGGCCATGAATGCCAGAAATGTGTGTGGCGGGCAGGACACACTGAAACCAGCTATCACACCACATAACACCAAACACACACAGATGAACACATATCTGGGACAATTCACGCAGACAGTATATGTGAGGTGTATTGCTAGATGGTTGACACTTAGGTATTTGCCACATGCACAAGTCATACTTCTGTCCAGCATCGTAATTCAACATCAGCCAGCGGTGTCTGCATTCTTGAAAACTAACACCCTCCCTAACTATCTGCATAAAATCCGTTCCGCTTGCGGACTTTGCGGATTTTTGGCAATTTCACGGTCCGCGAATCGTGCGAATTTGCAGAAAAATCCGCAATTCGCAAGCTGGTGGATTTTTTTGCTTGGTCGCGCTTGAAAAATACAATATAGCACGCGCTGCGTTGACTTACCGTGATTCTGAGTTCTCTGAGTTGTTTTTCTCCCGGTTTGCATGTGCTACGCCATTTTGGATCTTGCTGCGTGATCGCGCGAGTTTTTCGAATGCTAGTACGTCATCGCGGCCCGCCATCTTGCACAGCGAGAGTTTGACAACGCGAGCACGTCATAAGGGCCCGCGATCACGCATCGCGGGAGTAAACAATTGCGAACATGTAGATGCGGCGCGCAGCTGACTTCCGGCGGAAGATTTGAACAGCTCGCTTTCCCGAACTTGGAAAAATTGCAATTCTGCACAAGAAATCCACCGCAGGCATTATAAACCTTCTGAAAATGAGGATTTTGTTCAGAATAACTCCTCAGATTGACATTTGGCTGCACTTTTTTGTGCAAGGAGTCCATTTTAGGGGGGTGGGAGGAAGGAAGTGCCACAGAGTCTCCAACTTCCTGTTCCTGTCCAGCAGGCTCCTCCCAGTGCTTTGTCCATGTCCTGGTCACTTTTCATTTGGATCTGGAGCTGGAAGGATTACTTTTTGTGGCTGCTGCTGGATATTTGTATTTGAGGACTTTTTGCACTTTGGAGTTTGGATCACTTTTGGATTTGAGATTTTACAAGTAAGTTGGTGTTGTTTGTTTGGGGCATTGCAGTTGCTGCAACTACAATTTTAAAACTTTTTCACAACTTTAAAAAAAATATATTGTGAGTAGTCACAGTATCTAGTAGGCTCAGGGTTAGTCATGGGTGCATGATACAACTGTTTCTGTGAGTTTGGTTGAACTTAAATCTCATTTATGTCATGGAATTTTAGCTCACTGTTATTTGTAAAAAAAATATTTTACTTTTTGGGTGCCTGTAAAGCCACACTAGACAGTAGGCCCAGGGGTACTGAGTGGTGCATGGACCAAGTCTTTCTGTGGGGTGTCTTGAATTTAAACATCATTGAGGACATGGATGGCATTGGATTCGGGTGATTTTTGTGTGTTTTTTTTACTTTTTGTGGTGTTGTTGGGGCCTGGCCATGTAGGTGGGGGCCATTTTGAGGCCTGGTAAAGGCAGGGCCTGGCCATGTGGTGGGGGTCAAGAGGCCATTTTAAAGCCAGGCAGTGTGCTCAGGCCTGCACCCAGTTTGCCTTGCTTTCATTCATTATGCCCAGGGGTACTGAGTGGTGCATGGGTCAAGTCTTTCTGTGGGGTGTCTTGAATTTAAACATAATTGAGGGCATGGATGGCATCGGATTGGGGTGTTTTTTGTGTGTTTTTCGACTTTTTGGGGTGTTGTTGGGGCCTGGCCATGTGGGTGGGGGCCATTTTGAGGCCTGGTACAGGCAGGGCCTGGCATGTGGTGGGGGTCAAGGGGCCATTTTGAAGCCAGGCAGTGTGCTCAGGCCTGCACCCAGTTTGCCTTGCTTTCATCCATTATGCCCAGAACTACTCAGTGGTGCATGGGCCAAGTCTTTCTGTGGGGTGTCTTGAATTTACATATCATTGAGGGCATGGATGGCATTGGATTGGGGTGTTTTTTGTGTGTTTTTCGACTTTTTGGTGGGTTGATGGGGCCTGGCCATGTGGGTGGGGGCCATTTTGACGCCTGGTACAGGCAGGGCCTGGCCATGTGATGGGGGTCAAGGGCCCATTTTGAAGCCAGGCAGTGTGCTCAGGCCTGCACCCTGTTTGCCTTGCTTTCATCCATTATGCCCAGGGGTACTCAGTGGTGCATGGGCCAAGTCTTTCTGTGGGGTGTCTTGAATTTAAACATCATTGAGTCATGGATGGCATTGGATTGGGGTGTTTTTGTGGGTTTTTTTGACTTTTTGGTGGGTTGTTGGGGCCTGGCCATGTGGGTAGGGGCCATTTTGAGGCCTGGTACAGGCAGGGCATGGCCATGTGGTGGGGGTCAGGGAGCCATTTTGAAGCCGGGCTGTGTGCTCAGGCCTGCACTCAGTTTGCCTTGCTTTCATCCATTATGCCCAGGGGTACTAAGTAGTGCATGGGCCAAGTTTTTCAGTGGGGTGTCTTGAATTTAAACATCATTGAGGGCATTGATGGTCTTGGATTGTGGTGATTTTTGTGCTTTTTTTTACTTTTTGGTGGGTTGTTGGGGCCTGCCATGTGGGTGGGGGCCATTTTGAGGCCTGGTAAAGGCAGGGCCTGGCCATGTGGTGGGGGTCAAGGGGCCATTTTGAAGCCAGGCAGTGTGCTCAGGCCTGCACTCAGTTTGCCTTGCCTTCATCCATTATGCCCAGGGGTACTCAGTGGTGCAAGTACCAAGTCTTTCTGTGGGGTGTCTCTTCTATTAATGTAAACATCCATTTTTTATTAGAATTGCAATTTTTATTTGGGTCTTTCCGTTTTTAGGGGTGTTGTAAAAATAAATGCCTAGTTGTAAATATTAATTGAAGCACGACATATGCAACATTTATTTAAATGATGTTCCTCTGGCTTTCTTTGCTTTTAGGTGCACAACAGAACCACAAATCAGTCATCGTTCATCATTAGTGCCAGGAATAAGTCCTGCTGCGGTGTGTGCAGCACAACATCACGTGACGTCACGTGTGGCCACAGACAACTCTGCAACTCGTGCAACTGCAGCCTGCTGTTCTGACATCTGAAGAAGATGGGCCCAAAGAAAGGTGGCCATAGCTCCTCCACCAAGAAAGTTGCCAGTGCCACTGCCAGTAAGAAGGAGCAGAAGAAGCAAGTGGCGCCACTTACCAAGGAGAGTGGTGTGCCTACAGACACTTTTTTTGGGGAAAAAAAACTTTGCCTGCAGCAGCAGAGTCTGCTGGGGACCAAGCTGGGAGCAGCACCTCCACTTCATTGGGCTCAGTGCCACCACGCCAAGTTAGGTCCAAGACCATGAGTGCTGCAGAGGCAGCAACTTTAATTGTTGAATCACCATCGACCAGTGATGTTGGCACATCACAAGAAAGTAGCATCCAATCAACCCAGGGGGTAACTTATCTGACGAGTGTTCAACAACCACAGCCGCAACGACAACCACAGGTGCAACTAGTACAAGTGCAAGCACATGCGCAAGGAGAGGCGCAAGTGGAGGCGCAAGTGGAGGCGCAAGTGGAGGCGCAAGTGGAGGCACAAGGAGAGGGACAAGGAGAGGCGCAAGGAGAGGCGCAAGGAGAGGCGCAAGGAGAGGCGCATGCAGTGGAGTGGTGTGGCTCACTGGTTAGAGGCGACAGACCCGTAAGCAGAGAACGGCCCGGGACCAGGGTTCAATTCCCGACGCGGCAGGGTCGTGGACCAGGGTCAAAACGGACTCGATAATTCTCGCCTCGGTGCCAACTCTAACCAGGGAACACACTCAGCAACTCTGGGCATTAAGCTTGCCTCATCTCTACAACGGCCCCCCACAGACGCCGGGGATGCCTGGTTTCACCTTGGAGATACCCAGAAAGGGACCATCTCACAGGGAAAACCAGGACGGGTTCCCCAGCGGTCTTCAGCCCCAGGATACTCCATGGAGTCGCAGTGCGCTTTACAAGTACACCCACATTTACATTTACATTTACATGGAGAGGCACAACTAGAGGCGCATGAAGCTGCACAACAGCCCACAATGCTTGTTCCTCCAGAAGAAGGGGCACATCTGGAAATCGAGATTGAAGCGGAGGTATCATCCGAGGAAGCCACTCCTCCTGATGATGATCCATTGTCTTCCAGATCCACAGCAAGAAAAAGGTCAAGGAGGGCTACTACAAGTTCTTCTTCAAGCCCCCTTCCTTCTGATGATCTTGATGTTGATTGGAACCCACCAATGCAGTCTGAGAGTGAGGCATGCCATGAGCCGACAAAGGTAGCTAAGCCTAAAAGGAAGGTTTCCGCAAGGCTTCCACTTATGGGTGATAACGATGAACAAGAAGTGTTGTATTCTGCTGCTGATGAACAGTCTGACGACGACCCAGTCATCACAGTCGTCACTCTAGGCCCAATGGGCATGCAGCAGACAAAAATGTTTACCCTATCCCGAATTACTGCTGAGCGTGATGTGGGCGGCGTGGCACTGGTACCACCACCAATGCAGTTAACTACTACACCAACACGACCTACAGCTTCCATATTTTCTCGTCAGAAGGGCCGGCAGGAACCTCCATCCAGCTCGACCTCCATTACCTCAAGTAGTGGTGCTGTAAGTGCACAACAGAGTTAAATTCAGCCACGCCCATCCTCAACTTCATCTGGCATTGAAAGTAGCACCTCCACCACCAACAGACATCTCCAGTCCCCAGTTTGGGACTTTTTTAGTGTTAGCAAAAAGGAGGAAAACCTAGTCATTTGTTCGATTTGTAAAGCTGTAGGTAGTCGGGGTAAGCTTGATACCAACTATGGTACCGGAGGCCAGAGAGGTCATCTCCAAAAACACCACACTATACCTTGGGAGGCGCACCTAAGTAAGATCCGGGAAGCCAAAAGTACAAGAAATCCAAATGTACCCATTGATATTGCATCTGATGATGACGAGGGGCTGATTGTGCAGGGGGAGGTGAAGGAGCGACAGACATTTTTTCTGGTACACACAGTACCCCTGGCAGCAGCACTGCAGTGGTAGCGCCCACACCCTCTACCCCAGCAACATCTATGAGGCACAGTAAGAGTCTGGGAAAGACACCAATGCGAAAAAGTACATCAATGACCCTAACTGGGTTGAAGAAGTCTGTATCATCATCATCACGTAAAACAGTCCAGACCACCATTAAAAGCATGTTTTGGTCGGAGGCGCCATTTGAACGCAACTACCCAACGGCACGTCTGTATAACGCAAAGCTGGCTAAAATGCTAGCACTGGACCTTCTCCCTTTTTCTTTCGTGGAAGGGGTGGGTTTTCTAGAATTTGTGGCAACAGTCTGCCCTAAATGGAAGGTTCCTAGCCGGTCCTATTTTGCGAGAGTTGCGGTTCCAGCACTACATGAAGATGTGCTGGAAGTGATTGGGTCAGCTTTGCAGAAGAGTGCTGTTCACACTATGCACCTGACAACAGACATGTGGACCAGTTGCCAAGCCGTGGATTACATGTGCATCACTGCACACTGGGTCTCTTTTGCAGGGGTTAGAGAAAAGATGTCTACAGGTGTTGTCCCTGCCACAATTTTTCAAGCGAGTCGGAAACATGCAACAGTAGCCATGTTTGCCATGGAGAAATCTCATCCTGCATTAAACATTTTGGATGAGTTTAAGAGTAAGGTCTCTAAATGGCTGGTGCCAAGAAGTCGCATGATTGGTTATGTTTCCACGGATAGTGGCAGAAATATAGTTAAGATACAAATGCGTGTTTCTTGACACAAAGATTCACTGTCACGTAAGCACTCGAAATATTAATTCATACTCTTTTCAAATAAATGTATTCACATATTTTTTATGCTTTCTTTTTCTTTAATTTCCATAGGTATATCGTTTTTCAAAATCATAACTTTCGAAATTCATTAAATTTTTTCATTCCTTAAATGCCCGATGCATTTCAAGCATAACTGCTCTTCCTCAGTGGACTTTTTTCTGAAACAATACAATAAATCATATGTCGGTACATGACCACGTAAGTACATAAACACGTAATAGCTAATAAACATAACTTCAAAGTATTTATCTCACGTTACCACTGAGCATTCATGAGTGTGTTCCACATGAATGTCATGTTAACCCCTTCAGCGCTGATGACAAAGCCAGCTCTTCATGGGCGTTACCTGTGCTAGGCGGATGACGAGCTGGCTTTGTCACAAACCGCGCATTTTTCAAATTTCAGCGCACAGCGGGAAAACGCGGTAGCGCGGTAGAGGTTAAACCTTATATCCCTCCATGTACGATCACAGATGTAATCACCATCACACTATGCTGCATGCATTATACTCAACACGTTGATAGTTATGTATACAATTTAATGTTCCATTAACCACAGATCTGTAAACGTACACTGACCTTAGACGGTACTTCTAATTTCTTGTACCCGCTACTGTGAATGAAAAACCACAAAGATCTCCGTGTAACTATCGCATTACGGATATTTCACCATTTAAAACTCAGTAAGAAGCCACCATCTTTACTAAATCTTGCACTATCTTACCGTGTGCGATTCAAACACCCGCTACAAAGTATTCTCTCTCCATGAGTTACGGCGTGCTTCACTCCATCTCCGATAGTCTCTATGTATTTCTCGGTCCGATCACGTGGTGTGTAGATGCCTAAACACTAAAAACTAAAAACGGACTATGTGTTCGACTCACCACATATCCGGGGTAAATTACGTGATTATCTACCTGTACTCTAGTGTGTCAGTGTATGCGAAAATAAACGTGTTGAAAGTCATTAATTACATATGTATCGTATAAATGGCCATAATGTTAATAAACAATTCGGTTCAACTCAGTGTGCATTTTATATTGATCTGGGGAACGTGAGCATAGTATTATCAAAAATCAACATTCACATTCACAATCAACAAAAAAAAATAACATTTTTGGATGTAGCAATATCAAACGTAGATGGTAAGATTACCACCAGTGTGTTCACAAAAACTACGGACAGAAATAATCTTTTGCACTATAACAGTTTCTACCAACCGCCACTCAAGAAGCACCTTCCTCCTTCATCCTTATTCACTTTTATTCCTGTGTGTCTTTCTTTGTTTTGCAACTTTAACCACAACAACACTCTAATCACCTAATCACAACAAGTCTATCAGCAGCACTGTCTTCATCTTATTTCCTTATTGATTTGAAGGTGCTGCAGTCTGCATTCCTGAGGTTCACAAGTTCACAACTCAGTCATGCTCCTCTATCCTCCTCCTCCAAACTACCCCCTATCTATTTCCCTCAAGGCAGATGGCTGGATTGCGTAGAATAAAGAAACTTTGTCTTCTTAGACGAGTGCCCTCAAGTGGGACTGGAATTACTGACTACATGCTGATTGCTGACAGCTACTTCTGAAATTGACAGGAGAGGCTGCCCTGTGGGCCTTCACTTTCAGAACATGATGCGGACAAAAAGTGGAACAGGTAATGAATAATGAGAAGATGGCATGCAGTGGACAGCAATGGCTGTATGGCTCTGATGAAAGCAATTGCTGTTTGTTTGTTGTGCATGAAATGAATCATATGTCTTCTGGTATTATTTAATCTTTTACACACATAGGGGTCAATTGCGGGGTACGGTGCATACACCCCATGATCGCAGACGTACGCACCATACCCCTGTGATCATGGGGTGTACGCACCGTACCGGGGGGGGCGTTCCGTACCTGTTTCAGGGCGAACTCTGCTTTTACGGCTGTTTTCAGTTCCCGTAGAAAAAGGGTCGTACGGTGCGTACCCGACACGAATCGTACTTGCCGGGTCGTAAAAACCAGCCGCGAACCGTACAGATGTCGCGTACAGCCGGTTCCGAGGGAGAATCGTATGGGGATTTGATTCGTACGGTTTCTGTACGATTCGTTCGGAGTCCAGCTCCTTGTACGAATCTTACTTCGTCGTACATACGGGGGACGTTGCAGGGTACGATTCTTATGGGAAAAACGCTCCGAACGGCTATTCAGAGTGGTTTTTCCCAAATTGGAATCGACCCCTAAATGTAACTCAAGTCTACTCTGCTTTTTTTACCTTGATTAATTCAAATTGTACTTCAACTGCAGGGCCACTACAACGCATTTTCGAATATGCAAAATGTCCTTGCCAATATACCATGATGATTGATGATGAGTGTTGATGATCAAAGTTAAATAATATATCTTTTATCGTTACAGTCACTCACTGGGATGGATGGATCATTATCGTCGGTTTACGGAAGAACTATGGCCAATTGGTGAGTGGCAAACAGGTAAACCAGTCAACAACAACTACTACAGCAGAACTACATGTCTGTCTAGTCGTGGTATGGAGTGGTCGAGCCAGTGTAGTGTTGTTATGCCAGGCAGAGTCCAGACAGCAGTTCATGTAAAATTGGGGCTATGTGGCTTGCTGCATACAATTAGATATGCTTTGTCTGTCTGTGTCAAAGAGCCTAGGTATGCTACATCAGGTTGCTTCACTCAGTGGTGCCTGCCTTGACCGTCTGCATGGCCCTGGCCTGCTGTGTGCTAATTATTTTTAGGGTTTAGGGCTGTTTTTGGGGTTCAGTGCAGTTTACTAGGGTTGTTGGGTTGAATTTGGTAGGGTTCCCGGAGTCTAGGGCTCAGGGTCCAATGCAGGCTCATTCATAATGATGTTGGCAAGGTTTTAGGGGGGGTTGGCGTTTCTTGGTCCAGAATTGGCCTTTTTTGGCCTTTTTTGGTGTTTTGCGGGCGTGTGTGTTTGGGTGAAAAATCGAACACCTTCCAGTGGATCGATTTTGTTCTGCCTTGATGAGATTCTTGGGAATTGCTGGAACAAGTGTCCAGCTAAGTTTCAAGAGGATCGAAGTAGTGGAAGTGCTGAAAACAGCAATTTTTTGTCAAGGCGCGATTTGGGGGCACAAGGAAAAAGTGTGTTTTGGGTGTTCCAGTTGAGCTAGGGTAACGGGGCTTCTGTGAGTGGTAGGGAGGGTGAATTGGTGGTTGCGAAGGAAATTTGGGAGGAATCGATTCATGGTGGGTTTAGGCAAAGTCGAGGAAGGGAAACTGCTGCAATAGGCGCCCATGTTAATTTTTGATTATTGCGTGTTTTCAGGGTGCGATTGGAGTGTGTTGTAGGTGGTTCTTGGTGGAGTTGCTTAGCTGGGATGAGAGTTGGGAATGTCTAGTTTTGATTGCAAGCGGTTTGAAGAAAATCCATGGTGTAAAAGGGGTGTTTTGGGCCTAGTTTTGGAGTGCGTTTTGGCACGATTTTAAGGCCTGTGCGAGGTCGCGGTAATGCACGTTTTTGGGAGGGTAATGTGGGGTGTTCTAGATTTTTGGGAGTGGGTTTAGGGGTCTGGGAGCACTGGCGGGAAGGTCTAATTTTGTGTCAAAATAGCAGTTTGGTCGTAGGTTGAGGGGAAAGGGGAATTAGGCCCTGTTTCTGAGGTGCATTTTTGCCATTGGCTTACATTGGCGGCCTGCAAGGTAGCTGTATTGCGTGTTTTTGGGAAGCTATTTGGGGGTGTTCTAGATTTTTGGGAGTGGGTTTAGGGATCTGGGAGCACTGCTGGGTAGGTCTAATTTTATGTCAAAATAGCAGTTTGGTCGTAGGTTGAGGGGAAAGGGGAATTAGGCCCTGTTTCTAAGGTCCATTTTTGCCATTGGCTTACATTGGCGTCCTGCAAGGTAGCAGTATTGCGTGTTTTTGGGGGGCTATTTGGGGATGTTCTAGATTTTTGGGGGTGGGTTTAGGGGTCTGGGAGCACTGCTGGGAAGGTCTAATTTTGTGTCTGTTAGCTGACCTACTCCATGTTCAATTCACAGAGTTTGAGTACGAGCTCTACTTCCTTGACAACGAGGCTTGAAAAACTTACTTTTTGTTTTCGTCCTTTTTGACTTTTGTTTCTGTGTGTCTTTCTTTTATTTGCAACTTTTAGCACAACAAAACTTTAATCACAACAAATCCATCAGCTCACTGTCTTTGTCTTTTTTTCCATATTGAAGGTGCTGCTGTCTGCATTCCTGAAGTTCACAACTCAGTCATGCTCCTCTATCCTCCTACTCCAGACTCCTCCTATCCATTTCCCTTAACGCAGATGGCCGGATTACGCAGAATCTAGAAACTGTCGCTTCAGTCCGTAAGCAAGTCCCCTCAAAAGAAGAGGGACTGGAATGACTCACTATGCTGAGTGCACCTTCTGAAATTGACACGAGAAGCTGCCCTGTGGCTCTTCACTTAAATAAGATTATGACAAGTGGAACAGGTAATGAATGATGAGATGGCATGCAGTGGTGGACAACACTGGCTGTCTGGCTCTGATGAAAGCAATTGTTGTTTGTTTGTTTTGCATGAAGTGAATCCTATCTGTGTTCTGTTATTATTATTTAATCTTTTACACACTAAATGTAACTCAAGTGTACTCTGTTACCTTGTTTAATACAAATTGTACTTCTACTGCAGGGGCCAGACACTACGTTGCATTTTTCAGTATGGAAAATGTCCTTGGACTCAGTGTGTAGACAACATTGAGTTTGCCAATAACATACCATGATGATGATGAGTCTGGATGATTAAAGTTACATATTATCTTTATTCTTTACACAGTCACTCACTGGGATGGATGGATCATCATTATTGTCGGTTTACGGAAGATATATGGCCATTTCGTGAGTGGCAAACAACAGGTAAACAAGTCAATAACAACCACAGCAGACCTACATGTCTGTCTAGTTGTGGTATGGGAGTGGTTGAGCCAGTGTAGTGTATGCCAGAGACCAGACAGCCGTTCATGTAAAATTGTGGCTATGAGGCTTGCTGCATAAAATTAGATATGCTTTGTCTGTCTGTGTCAAAGAGGTATGCTACATCATCAGGGTGGTTCACTCAGTGGTGCCTGCCTTGACCGTCTGCATGGCCCTGGCCTGCTGTGTGCAATTACTATCCTTGAAAAAGAGACTCAGAGTATGCACTTTAGAAATGATGCCTGTATGTAATACTGTCGCCTCTGAAAGTGTTATTTTTGCACTACACAATGTACCTTATATTTTTTCTCAGTGCTGTTTTAATATCCCTTCCTGATTTTCCATCAACAATTGCAGGCTGGCTTTTACCTTGTGCCATGGGAACAACATCAATCCGCAATTCCGTATCCGCCAGGCATGCAGTGGACAGTGCGTCTGGTCACCAAGATTGATCGTCGGAGCGTCAGATGGAATGGAGGAGTACCGCGAAGAGGAGGAATGGCTGGATGCATGAAACTTCCCAAATTGAACAGGACAACAACATACAGTTACAGTATCCTCTTCACTTCTCCTTATCTTTTAAATAACTTATTGTTGTGAACTTCTCTGAGTGTGATTCTCTGCTTCAAATTCATCCCTACTGCTATTTCATAACTTTCTTTGCTATTTTTAAAACTAATGTAATGTACTATTAAGTCATTCTCTCTGAGTGAAATTGCGTAATTACAGCAGCCCTGTACTGTCTAATAGTTTAGTACTACTTAGTAAGTTGTAGTTAGTACTACTTTTCAGTAACTGAACCATCCATTTAGCAAACAACTTCATGCATGCACTTCCTTTATGTCCCTTAAAAGATTGATGGATATCTTCGTATCCAAAGATTTGATTTTCTTCATTTGTTGTTTGTCCATGCTGTGTTTTTTTCTCCTCTCTCCACAAAACCTTCCCCAAAAAAAACCATTCCCATCCAAATTTCAAACCCTAATCCTCTACCCCCGGGCTGTGTGGTTTTCATTGAGGTGTGACTAAATTACAACAATAATTCCACACACTTGCTGGGGAGGATAAGGTCAAAGTAACAGAAAATAAATTTCAAGGATGGTGAAGGAATCCGAGGATATGTTCTTACTGTGTACTGAACTGTCTCTATCGTACTGTTCTAATGCTACGCTCAGGCCACTCAATGTTTCATTTCCTTCTTTTTCATATTCTTTACTACTACTACCACCACCACAACGATGACATTTCATCTGTCCAGGATTCAACCTTAATCGCCATTTGCTATGCACCCAGCCCTGTGCCTAGCCCTATTCTCAAACACGAATCACAGGTAAGATAAGCATTTTGGGGGCGGAAGAATAATGGAGTAGGAGGAGAGGAGAGACTAACGGTAGTACTAGTAAAGTAGTAGGACAATTGAATTCACTAACTCTGTCAGTGGCACTTTTCTAAAAAATTTGGGCGATTAGACAATTTGAATCAACCAGCCAGTTAAATTTCAGGAAAACAAACATACAGTTGAGTTAACCCCCCCTGCCTCCCCACAAAACAGTAAAAACGCGTATGCTATGTTTAAGTTGAAAATAAATAATTATTTACACCCTAACAAAAATTAACTATCCCACAAGAGCCGACCCACCCCCCTCCCTAACCCCAACCAATGTCCATGAAATGTCCCGAAGAAAAGTTCCAAAACCCCAACGCCCAATTCCCACCCCCCCAAAAGTCTTTAAAAAAGGGGCAAGGGACAGTCTCTCCTCCTCCTCTGCCGCCTGTGGTGTCCTTTGGCCAGGTGGTCCTGACGCTCCCTGCGGAGGTCCTTGAGCAGGGTTTTTAGCCTCTCCACCTCCTGCTCAAGGTTGGACACCCTCAGGGTCAAGCGGTGCAGACGAGCCTTGCACCTGCTGTGGGGATCAGCTGATTTTTTTGCTGCTCGGCGGTGGCGGGTGGCTGCGGTACCCCGGCTCCGTACCGCTGAAGGCTTGCGCTGACTGGATGACCCAGGGTGAGCGGAGGAGGATGCAGCTTTCATGGATGTTGTAGATGTTGACTGAGACTGCGTGTCCTCCTCCTCCTGGGCCACGAGCCACCTATATTCGGCGACAATCGCCTCCAGCTTCCGTTGCTGTGCCCGTCTAGCCAGCTTCTTCCGTGTTAGTTTGGAAGGAGCATCTATATGAAGAAAGAAAAACATACTTTAACCAATGCTCTTTAAGATTAACACAAAACAATTCAGCAGAAAGTTGTGTCACAGTAGCATTAGCAACTTGCAAGCACAGTACATAACATGTGTGGCCTGTATCTATCTAACTAACCTCCCACTTTGTCGGCCTCTACTCTAACATTAGCGGGAGTTTCAGGAATTCTACTAGCACTATATGGACTCACTACATTAGACTCAGACAGTACACCAGTCTTCTTCTTCTTCTCTTTTGTTTAGCGAAATTGGTACGTAAACTTGTGGAATTCGGCATAATGCCAGTGCATTCAACTTGCACCCGAGTACCATGATCCAAGCATCCTTCCATTCAAAGTAAATGTCAATCATTCTTCTAAATGTCTCAACTGGACAAACCTTACTTTTTCTCACGGAAAAACGACCTTTTAATTTTATTTTGGAAACCGCCAGCCATGCATCCATGCTTGACTTGCATTTGAATTTGAACCAAAGGATATATTGCGCACACATACAGTTTCTGTTTCACCCACCCAGGCAGTCCTCTTTCCTTTCTCCTTCCACCTATCCTTGCTTCATCCTTCAACCGGCCATACATCATATTACCAGCCACCTCGGGCAGCATTCAAAAACACGTATCATTCTTTGCCAGTCATTATTTTTGACTCGCTCGTCCTTCCTTACAGTCCCTTCTTTCCCTTTTCGTTCATCCCATCCATAAAGTTCATCTCTGATCTGACTTGGCTTCTCGATAAAACTTTCACAGCTGAGTTGAAGTCAAATTTAGAGGAGGCCATTGGTTACTCGTCAACTCCCGCCGCTAATGCTATTGCTAATGAGAAGTCAAGGGTGAATGTCTTCTACCTGGTTGACAAAAACTTAGTTCTAAATTTGTAAGTCTTCTTAACAGTACAGTGTACTTGTACTGTACAACATATACACCCCTGCAGAGAGCCCACTCTGCAGTCTACAATCTCAATAAGTAACAGAATATAATAGCTTTGCTAACCACTGCCCGCCACTTCCGTGGCATCCCCCACAGCAGTTCCTGATGGCTCTTGCACCGCATCCGACTCTGGAGTGCCCACCTCCGCGCTGGCACCGGCACTGGTGCTTGGCTGTGCCGATGTTACGCCTAGAAAATACATTTCATATTTTTAGATGCCATATACACCACTCCCTATTTTGTCCAGGAATGAAATTTTTTTACTAGTACTACATAAACAAATTTAATAATTTGTGACTCTAGTCTAAACTACAAATGTCCCTTTCTTCAGGGAAGGTTGTTTTTTATTTATGCTTAGCCATAACATGTGATGCTACAATTTTTGGCACAACTGATGAATGCTTGCTTTTCAACACGCACGATTTTCTCATAACAGACAAGCTTCCCTTCTAAGAACAAGAGCAAGATCATCATCATATCATGTTGGATGGAGTCATCAACAATTCATCCCCACCAAGACTTTAAGTTCCAACCAGGTGAGGGCCCTCCCACAATTAATGTGTGAAATCAGCCACTTTTCAGTTTTGAATCCTTCACCGTTTATCTTATATGAACTGAAGTTGATTTTAATAAATGTTTTTACTTTTAATAAAGCTTTAAAACCTACATAGACTCTGGTTTTTGGTCATGAGTGAGTGAGCGAAAGGGTTTGCAATTTGCAAGCATGAGTCCGTGGCTCTGAGAGGTTGGGACTCTGACTCCGTAGTCTTATGTTCTGGGTTGTATAATCATTGGGGAGCATCGCTGCATTCGGGAACTAAATAATGACTCTGACACACTAGCTAGTCAGTAAGGAGAATGGTGGTTCAACTTCTGTTATGACTGACGTATGTGGAAAGTCTAACTGTGCCTATTATCATTTATAACCAATGCCCTATTTCTTGTCCATAGTTCTGTTTGTGCAGAATAGTCCCTGCAACAGTAGTAGTATGGATTGTCCTCCTATCCAATCAAAATGTAAACTAGTATTTTATTCTTGGTGGCCATTGACATTTTATTGTTGGGAAATGTCAAAGCATAAACATTTAGAAGACTTTAATAGACATTATGGACAACCCAGAGGACTGCACTCAGTGCATAGAGCTATTGCTAAATAGAATAGGAGTTTTGTTTAACACCTTTTGCCAACTGTGCAAGCTTAGTTAGCTACACAGACAGACTAATAATAATCTAGTAGTACCACAGGGAGTCATAGTAGAGGCAGGATAAGAATTTAGAAACAGTCTATAAGAAGATCAAAGACGAGTTAGGAAAAAATAGAATGAGGAACGTTTGGAAAAAATAGGTGCTGTAAAAGATAGGGAAGTATAATTATTAATATTAACAGGAAAACTTACTGGGGCCAGCAGAGGACCCCTCGGCGGACCTATCCTGGCCTTCCTGGTGTTGTTCCTGCCCTGCCGGCGCAGCTACCTCCTCCTGTGACCTCTTGCCCCTGGGGGAAGCTGATGTAGAACATGAAAGAAAGACACAAACATGGATGATTGTTGTCAACCAAATCAAACATTTAAATAAACAATAACAAATTATTTCGGGGAAATAGACAACAATTGCACTAAATTTATTGACCTATCTGATGTGGTCTACTAGGATATTAGTATTGCTGGAATTGCTCACCCTCTACTTGGAAAGTTATGCAACTCACTAAACCAACTACAAAAAGGTTCTACTAGGACTGGCTGGCAGCACTCCGCAGCACGCGAAGTGACAGATACAGTCCGTCATGATCACCACCACTATCTCTTCTTAGTGGCAGGAGTACAAAGGAAGGACTGGACTTGAGTCTCTAATGTCTAGCATTACGCAGTTCTGTAAAGAACACTGATACATAATCATCACCAAGGCCAAATACGCACAAAATCGAAAACGAGTAAGCATAGTAGCACCGCCAGTGAGCAGGCGAGCACCTGCAATCACAGAAGCTTTTGAAACATAATTTACCTGCAATGTAATCTCTAGTGTCTAGCATTACGCAGTTCTGTAAAGTACACTCATACATAATCACTCAAGCCAAATGAGCACAAAATTGAAAACAAGTAAGCATAGTAGCACCGCCACTAAGCAGGCGAGCACCTGCAATCACATAAGATTTTGAAACATAATTTACCTGCATTGTAATCAGCAGCATTCTTGCTCTTCGGAAAAAACAAATTGCAATATCATAACACAGAGCAGGAGAAAACAAAGTAGTGATTATATACTAGCTACTACTACTCACCAAGGCCCGGTATCTCGACTCCAAGCAGGTCGAGCAGGTCTTTCTCCCGGTCCAGGATTTCGGACCACCGGTGCGTCGCCTGGTTGTAGGTGCGCCGGACTCCAGACTACCGATACATGGCCCGGCACACCTTCCCCCACAGCTTGCGACGCTCCCGGAGCCCGTACCCGGAACCGGGCCTGCCGCAACGGTCTTGGGGAGGTGGTGCTGGACATAGAAAACGAGTACGGCCACCTCCACCGCGCTGAAAATCTCCCGGGCTGTTCTTGCCTTCCCCTCTTAAGTGCCCGCATGGGAGCCGCGTATGGTGTGCGGGACCCTTCCCCTTGCTCTTCCCGGCTCCCTTTGCCATGGTCCTGGACAGCTGAAAAAAAAATAGGAAAGAATAGGGAAAAAGTAAAGAAAAGAAAAGAGTTAAAAAAAGTAGTTTTAAAGTAACTAAAAGTGGAAAAAAACACAAAATATAGATGTAGAAAAAGAGAGGGATAGATAATGAGTACAACAGATCAAAACAAAGTTCAAGGAAACAAAGGATTGCAAAGATTAGGGCAGGATTGAAAAAGCATGCCTAAAACCATAGCAATGAATGAAAAACAAGATGGCCGCGCCTATTGAGGACCGCGTGGGTAAGTTTGCGCGATATTTACCCCGTGAACACGCAAAAACAAGTGCAACCATGTAATCGCGCCCCGCACACAACGCGAGAATGCAACTAGCGCCCGGAAATGGAAATACACAACGCAAACAAGATGGCAGCACCCATGTATGCCGGCATGGGTAACTTCGCGTTTGGAAAGGGGCGACCGCTAGGTCCCCCCGAACGTATGGATGGGGGCCCGAACCTCCCGGGAAGCCAATTTTGGCGGGGGTGGGCGTGGCCCGGCTGGTATGCCCAAAGCGGCGTAGCCGGAGCGCGCCTTCCCCCCGCCCGAGAGGGGTTGTCCTAGACACCTTGAAGGAAGACCACGCCCAGTAGGCGTATCGGGGACGGGTACACGCCCTCCCGCCGAAGGATAAAGGAGCGGGAACCCCGAAGATCGTCCTCTTGTTCCTCGGATCGGAAGGCTGCACCCACTCGTTGCTCGTGAGCCCTCGACGGAACAAGCAGCAATTTTGAACGTGGTAATCTTGTTTTTTATCTTTCAGTTTCGACACTTGATTTCAGGACCTCGTGGATCGACCAAAGGCGGAGGACTCGAAACCATGCCTAGCAAGCAAGCAGGAAAGGGTTCCGAGACGGAGAAGATGTTACGCCTATTGTCGAACCGGATGGCCTGTATGGACCGAAAGCTCGGTCAAGTCCAATCGCTCGGTAGAGGTTTGGCGGAGGTAAAGAAGCAATTGGCGGCAATGAACGACCCAGGTCAGCCGAAAAAGGTAATAGGCCCGGCCTTGCCGGGAGTGGTTCCCGCGTTAAGAGGGAAGCGGGTCAAAGAGAGGGCAGTCTCGGGGGGGTCCCGGCACCGGAGGTGCCACCCATCGTCCCCCTAGTACCGGTTGGTATCCCGGTTCCGGAACCAGTGTTAGGCCAGCCTATCCCAGTGGTGATCACCTCGACCGAGGATGATGAAATGCCCCCAGAATTGGCCGCACAGTTGACGGCATGGTTTAAGACAAAGGTGGGGGGCACAGCGACCCCGGGTGATCCGGCCGAGGAGGCCAGAGTATTAATCAAGCAGTTGCGGCAATCGAGAGATGTTCCTCTTGTTCCCCCACAGGTGGCGCCAGGAGTACCGGCAGCTGGTCAAGAGAAGGCAGCGGCAACAATAGCCGAACCGGGTAAGCTCGTATTGCCAATGCTGGGGGAGGGCTCGATACCCTCAAGGCGGGAAAAAGTTGCACAGCACGTTCCCTTGGCCACGTAGGAGTTAATATGGGGAGATAAGTATGTCAACATGTTTTCATTGTTAACAGACCATCGTGAGATGGAGTATGCTAAAACGCAGAAAGATTTGTGGCACCCTAGTGTATGGCGCGCCAAGATGGCCGAGTTCAGGGTGGAAGAGACAGTGACGAACTGGGTTAAGGCCTTCTCTATATTTACCGCAGTTTTGGTGGAACGTAAACCTGATGTTATGACTGAGTTGGTTTGCTATCAGAATCGCATTATGGATTTTTATTCAATGTATGAGGGGGAAGAATGGAAAGGCTATGACATGAAGTTCCGTAAAGCAAAAGAATTTGATTCTTCTCTGTCTTGGGATTGTTTGGACTCGGTGTCATGGCACAAGCAACTCCTGCCAGGGGCGACAGGTACGTCCTCGCCAGGCGGGAGCGGGTCCGGAGTTGTCCGCCAAAAGCCCGGGGTGCCCTTTCGAGCAGGCACAGGTGGGGGCTATCAGCCTAGAGTTGGTGGGAAGGGCGGACAAGGAGGGGTCTGTTGGGGTTTCAATCGAGGCAATTGTAACAGACCGCAGGGGACATGCAAGTTTAAGCATGTGTGTGCCGGGTGTGGGAATTCCTCGCACCCGGAAAGTGCTTGTAGATCAAAAAATGTCGGGGCGGGTGGAAAAGGAGGACCTAAGCAGCAGTAAGGTGGACCTTTGTGACCGTATGCCTACACCCGTTGATCTAATGGTTATGATTCCGTGGTTAAACAAATACCCTGATCATGTGTCCGCTGGGACGTTGAGGAAGGGATTCTTACATGGCTTCCACATCCCAGTGGGGGAAGTTCGGGGGAACCCCTTTTGTAGAAATCAGTTATCGGTATGGCACAACCCAGGCGTGGCAGAGAGGAAAATAGCTAAAGAAGTCAGTTTAGGATGAGTGGCTGGCCCCTTTCCCTGCCCGCCGGTGGCCGATTTCATATGTTCCCCGTTAGGGGTGGTCCCGAAGAAAGATCCGGGGGAGTTTAGACTCATACATAACCTTTTGCTCCCAGGGGTTCCTCGGTGAATGAGGCCATAGACCCAGAAGTTTGTACGGTACGATATGCATCGTTCGACGATGCCGTGGCCATTTTGAACCACCTATGCCCCGGGGCGCTGATGGCGAAATGTGATATAGAATCAGCATTCCGGTTGCTTCCGGTGCACCCGCAGGATCAGCGCCTGCTAGGTTTTGCATTTCAGGGAAAGTATTACATGGATAAATGCATGCCCATGGGTTGTTCCATTTCATGTGCATATTTTGAGATGTTTAGCTGTTTTTTGGAATGGGCATTTACAGAGGCCACAGGGCAGAGACATGTTATGCATTATTTGGATGATTTTCTTTTTTTGGGGGCAGCCGATGATATGAATTGCGCACAGGCGCTGTATGATTTCTGCATCCTCATGAAAGAATTCGGTGTCCCATTGGCACCAGGTAAGACGGTTGGACCATCTACTTCACTGGAGTTTCTGGGTATTGAGCTCGATTCTGTGGAGGGGTGTTTCCGACTGCCAGTAGACAAAGTGACGAGGTTCCGGGCTTCCTTGATGCAATGCCTGAGTGGGGAGAAAGTGACCCTGCACCAGTTACAACGAACAGTGGGTCAGCTTAATTTTGCCCTGAGGGTGATTCCTATGGCCCGCCCGTTTTCTCGCTCTATCGCGCAAGCTATGGGTGGTCTCAAAGAGGCTCACCACCGTACGAGACTGTCTGGAGAGGTTCGCCAGGATATGCGTATTTGGTTGGCATTTCTGGCGGACTTCAACGGTCGAGTCGTCTGGAGTTCCCCGCCAGAGTCTTCAGTGGAATTAGGTCTATGGACCGACTCGGCTGGGAGTGTGGGTTTTGGCGCCATCTTAGGTGATCGATGGTCGGCACAAACATGGCCAACATGGTGGCACTCTGACGGCATCACAGGTAACATTGGGTTCCTGGAGTTATTCCCCATTTGGGTGGCTCTGATGACATGGGCAGATGATTTCAGGGGCCGCTCAGTGGTGTTTTGGTCCGACAATATGGCTGTCGTAGATTGCATTAACCAACAGGCAGCACGCTGCAAAATGATTTTGAGATTGTTGAAAGAGATTGTGCTGCTGTGCATGAGGTTGAATGTACTGTTCAGGGCAAAACATGTGCCAGGTGTACTGAACCATGCGGCTGATGCACTCTCTCGTTCACATATACAGGCATTCAGGGGTTATCTGCCCACAGCAGACTTAGAGGCAGCACCATTCCCGGAAGCAATGTGGCTGATCGGTGCCTCGGATTACAAGACCTCGTGGCAGCGAGTCTAGCCCCCAGGACGAGGAAAGCATACGAAGGAGCGTTTCGTTCCTATTGCACATATTTGGGTCCTGCAGGGAGTCAGAATTGGGGTCAGGAGGAATACTTCCTGGGGTACCTGGTTGCACTACACAGAGAGGGCCGATCAGCAGCAACGGCCGGTAGGCATAGGGCGGCCATTTCCTTCGTGGCCATTTCCTTCGTTTGGCGCGCTGAAAGAGGCCCGTGAACACGCAAAGCGCCCCGCGAACACGCAAAAAAAAATCCCAAAATTTGCACAAATTTGCGGATTATGCGGAAAGCGAATTCGCTTTCGCACGAATTCGCGTACCGCGAATTCGCAAATTTTTCCCATATTTAACCCTCCCTCTCATTTATACTATGACAAGGATGAGTGATCTGGTCTGTTCACAAATGTAAAGTGGCCTAGAAGTCAACACAGCCCAACTCAAGCACCAATCACCCTGCACCTCACAGCCCTGACCATGAAAATGCAAAAGTACATCCCTGTATCACCAATCAGTCCATATAGAGCAAGTAGACTGTACATGAAGTGATCATGTGCCAACGTGTGTCTCAACAAAATGTACCACAGCAAGATATAACCATGTGTGCAAAATGATGAGAGATAGCTGCAGATACATGTCTCATCACATTGCATATGTTCACAAATAATGCATAAACAACACATGCATTACAATAACCATGTTGTGACACAACACAACAGCACAATGCTCAACAGCACACAAGTTTTCTGTATGCTCTGCGCAGGAGTTCAAACTCATACTATTAACATTCACAATACCATTGTTGTCAATATCATGGTATGTGAGATAATCCAACTATCACATAATACAACAACGCACATTTGGGAGTCACCTACTGCATATCAATGAAATGTCCGTTGGCGCAAGGAATGACATGCAACAATGAATGTGTAAGAAGTAACGCCTTGCCACAGCATCTGATGTGATACTCGTGATGTCATCAATTGTTCTCCACAACACATACATCCAAGCAAACACTACAAATGATGGAACATATACAGAAGAGTGACTTTGCATGTAATCTCAGCAATGTCACAGTGACAAATATTTACCATGCCAAGCACAGATGCACAACTCCTGAAAAACATATGATTTGTCACAGTCGTTTTGCCGTCGTAAAAACACAGATGTGTGCTACAACAAATCACCTTGCTCATGCACAATGTGACAATTGACTATAAATAATAACAGACAAGGATAACAATACATGCACATTGATGCACAGCGCAGGCCATGCTCAGCAAAGCACAGCTCTCAAAAATCACAATGTCCAATTAACTAATGTCTCAGTGTCTGTGAAGCTTGATGCGTAGAAACAAGAAGTGGAAGCAACTTTAGCAACAACATCAACACATTTGTCTGTGTATGACACAAGAACTCCTGAAAATTTAACCTATAATATTGTGTCTCTCTACTACCCACAGGCACTCTGGAACGAGTCCAACAGCAGTTCCAGTACAAGCTCGGACACTGAGAGCTTTAGTGGGGATGACTCTCACACCTCCTCTGGTGATGGGGACAAACCTGGCGCCTCCGGTGTGGGTCAGCATGCGGCACCAGTACGACCAGAAGCCCCTACCACCACGCATGCAACCTCCTTAACCAGCTAGATACCCAGGATACCCACTGACACACCCAGCCAACAAACCACTGGTATCACACCCAGACAGCCAACGCTGGATGTGGCAGAAGATACCTGCCCTGACAACGATGGAGGACAGGAGCTGCCAGTGCGAGCAATGCCAGGCAATGTCCCTGCAGGTAGGGCAAGGGTGGTGTGAGGGTGCATGGTGGGAGGCCACGTCACACAGCTGGTGCACCAGAGACTTTGGCCAGGTTGTGGGGATCCTCAGGGACATGAACCAGCATCAGGCTACACATTTCGACTGGATGGAGGACCATGTGGACCATGTGGAGAAACACATGGACAGTGTGGACCAAAACATGGACAGTGTGGAGCAACACATGGACCGTGTGGAGCAACACATGGACCATGTGGAGCGACACATGGACCGTGTGGAGCAACACAGGGACCGCATGGGAAACAATTGGTCAATACATGACGATCTGACTGCGGTGCATAGGGACATACTCACATGTCTACGCCAGTTAACAGCCAATATCACCCCACCTCCCCATGTGCACTCCACACCTGTTGCCTCAACATCAGCAACTGCCACAGGGAGGGATGAAGAGTCTAGCAAGAAGTCCCCTGTACCGCAGCAGCCTGATACTGAGGTACCCCTCCCAAGAAGAGGAGGGGCCGTCCAAGGAAGGATGGGAAGTGAGAGACCTATGGACCTGAGTCACCCTCCGAACCAATGAAAAGCTTGCAACATCCTCCATGGTGTGCAAATCATTCACTTTGTTGACAGTCCCTGGACTCTCACACATGGGATGGAGCACTTGATTTGGGAGATTTGCCAAATTCACTGTGGACTTTGCTCTGAAGATATTTCATCGGACAGCACTTCCAAATCCCCTATGAACTGTGGTATTCAAATTAGGGAATGCTATCATGTTTTACCGTAAGCTTATATTCACATGCACCTTGATAAAATATTATTCACAGCATCCATGTGTCATCTGAGACTTATACACAGTATCCACTCATGAAATCAAGTCCAATATCACCTGGCACTGTCTCCCAATGAGGTTCCTGGGATCTATGGTAGTGAATCCTCTCGTACTTAAGTATGCATGGCTGAATATGGTGTTGTTGAAGGATGTTTGCCCATTAGCTGCACATCAGAACACACAATCCAAAACAACACTACCTATAGTGTCACATCAGCTCACCATATCATACAGTAGATACACAATGATTCTACAAAACACTAGGCAATCCCAACAATGTATCTGAGTCAAGATAGAAACACACACCTTCATGGTCACTCACCCATGCGTGTCCGCAAAATCATGCATCAGAGTGTGTGTGTAAACGCAAACATTGACGTTTAGAAAGATGAATCTCTGACCTACAATGCAGTATACGAGATAGCTAATGCAGCAGAAAACCTGAATCTCAAAAATATTATTTCCAAAGAAAACTAGATGGAACCATAGGTGACATGTGTTTACATCCTCAGTCTGAAACAACCACCCTCCCTGTGATGCTGACATAGTCATCAAGCCAGTGAAGAACTTTGTGGCAATACTGGTCAACAGCTCACATCAGAAAGTAGGATTTCTGCTTACAGCATATGCATCGCAAAGCACTGGGGCATAGATTTAAATCTTCCATCTGTGTAAATTTTTGCACTGTGCGTCAATGTAATGCTAGGATTCCAGTCATGTGTTACAAAGTACTGCATGTCATGGCTAAACTATCTGCGCTGTGCTTCTACAGTGCCCAAATGATCTCATGTGGACACAAAGGCGTCGTGCACAACAATCAGATAGAGATTGTGTGCTAAAAAGTCACACACAAAGCTATGATGTAAGCTTGTCCCCGGTCAGTTTGGAAAAATAAAGCATAATTCTATTGACTAGCTCACAATTCATCCACTGTCACATGAAGAAACAACACATGACACATACCAGAGATAGACACACAACCTCTCCACAACACAAATAGCACATGCAATATTGAAACATTGCACACACTATTGTAAAAATAAACTGTAGAACCTCACAAAGAAGAATGTATAATGAAATGAACACCATGGCCAGCAAACATGATATGAAATATAGTAGCATTTGCCAATACAGACTAAGCAAACATCAACGTGGGTAACAGGTTCATTACACAGGCAGTAGCTCGGCTCAACACAAAATCTAACTGAGTATAGTACCAAGTGTCAAATTAGACAAACTGAATGAAAATATGACCAAGATGAATTGCCAGTCAGAGGGTACTGGTACAAAGTGTGAATCCAACATGGATCAGCATTGTGGTAACATACACAACAGCCAAAGGAGCCTGTGAAGGAGAGACATAGGACAGTCTTAAATACAACCAAGAAGATCTATACAATGATTGAATCAGTATTGTCCATTGTAAATTATGAGCACAAGCTAGGAGTAGTTTCAAAACTGTAGTGGTGAGCATCATAACTACACATACCATGGACTAATAACAAGTTAGCAAAGCAACACACGGATCACAACTGATTGTCCTACACACACACCACACTTATGGAAAGCATCATCAGCCATCTTTGCATACTTACACTAAAGTAAAAAAGTTGTTAATGAGCTGTCTCCTGACATCCACCTCCTCTTCCTCATCTTCACTGGCTACATGCCCCATGTCAGAATCCTCCCATGATGGTGGTCGTTGGTCCCTGTCATCCTGGATGATTGGTAGCCTATTCCTCAGAGCCTTGTTGTGAAGAATGCAGCACACAACTACTATTTTGCACACCTTCTCAGGGGAATATTGCAGTCCACCTCCAGTACGATCCAGGACGCGGAATCCGGTCTTCAGCAGGCCAAATGTGCGTTCAATCACAAGCCTGGTCAGATCATGTGCCACGTTGTAACCGTGATCAGCTGGTGTGACCGGGTTCTGGAGTGGTGTCAGCAACCATGGCTGGTTGGGTTATCCAGAGTCCCCTACATTTAACAAATATAAATAGGCATCAGAGCAAAAACAAGCTACAACATGACATTAAATTGACACACAACTGACACTGACAACATGACTCACCAACAAGCCAGGCACGCTCATTCCTGTGCTGGGACATCAGCTGGGGGATCTGACTCATCCTCATGATGTAGGCGTCGTGTGCGGATCCTGGAAAATGCAAACATACATGTGAGAAGGTTTGATCCGCCAGACATACCACAAGTTCATTGATGGAATAATAGTGCTTACGGTTGCGGTATAGTTGCTCATGGGGTTGTGGTACCACCAAACCCACTTGTGTAACATCAATTGAGCCAATCACATGTGGCATGTGTCGCAGTGCATAAAACTCCTCCTTAATGGGCCGGAAATGTGGTGGCTTCGGAAAATATATGTACTGGTTGAGTTACCTCAACATGGTCTCACACACATCCTGGAGCACTCGACTGAACATTGTCTGTGACATCCCACCAGCATCAGCCACAGTAAACTGGAACGTATCAGTTGCAAAAAAATGCAGTGCCGCCATCACCTTCACCCTGGGGTTCAGGGCAGAGGGATATGTGCAGCCAGACAGCAAGTGTGGTGTCAACAGGTCTGCCAATTCCACAATCAATGCACTCGTTACGCGGTACCTCCTCATGCTCTCACGCTCCACCATGGTAGCAAGATCTGGGAAGGGTCTGTGGACATTTGGTGCCCTGCGGAACACAAGAGAAATTGTGTACACATATCCCTCCCTATTCAGCAACTGATAACAAGTCAACTGATAGCGTTTTACTTACAATGATGACACAGTGAACTCAGATGTCTGTGGTCGATATTATCCCTGACTTGCAGCAATGTGAGCATGAACAGTTAGACAATTACGCCCTGGATTTCATAAACATACCGTGTAGTACTGTCACTACTCACTGTTGCCTGTCACTCTGCATGTAACTTATTGTAACATACACAACACACACACAACCAAGTCCATAGCAGATATCTCAAGTACAACTAGCACATGCTATCAATATGCACTGACATGGACAAGGAACTAATGCCTAGTAACAACACAACATGCAGACAGCGTGTCACAATGCACAACACTATCATGGTTTTGACATTTTCTGGATATGATGTATGACCTACATTTCCTATCATACTGACAGAACATTGATGATGTGTATCACTAATTTATATGACATACAGACATGCTATTCAATTACACATAGACACTACAGCAACACACATGCCAAATGCAATATGTGAAAATTGTTCTTTAATGTGACAAGTGTCAGCAGTGAGACCTTGCATCACACAAGTCTCACACACTGTGGACACAGTAAAAATGAGGTTACACTCTGTAGCGTGATCATGATGACTTGATACTGGGAATACTTGTGGATGATTACTGTGTTAACATAATGATCCTCGGGGACAATGGGCAGGCATAGGACAGTGAATTGGGAAGTGGACACTCACACCTGTCATGTTCCTCACTAGCACTGCTACAGTTGCCTTGTGAGCTTAGGTTGCAATGTGAGTGATCTTCTCTGTGTTCTCTGTACCTTATGACATGTGCTTTACTCCATCAACACAGGGAATGCTGCATGCCATCATCCATACACACATGGTCTGAGTAGATGAGTGTGTATTGCTTCTACGCACGTGCAAAATCATGACCGGGCGGAGGGACAGATAGCATCCTGGATGCAATGCATTTTGAGGTGTGTGATTTAGCAAGAGACACGACTGACACATCCCGTCCGAGCTGGATGGACAGATTGCATTGTGGATGCTATGCAGTTTGAGGCGTGAGATTTAGCAAGAGACCCGACTGACACATCCCGACTAAGCCGGAAGGACAGATTGCATGGTGGATCCTATGCAGTTTGAGGCGTGAGATTTAGCAAGAGATGCGACTGACACATCCTGACCGAGCCGGACGGACAGATTGCATCGTGGATGCTATGCAGTTCGAGGCGTGAGATTTAGCAAGAGACGCGACTGACACATCTCGACCGAGCCAGACGGGCAGATTGCATCATGGATGCTATGCAGTTCGAGGCGTGAGATTTAGCAAGAGACGCGACTGACACATCCTGACCGAGCCGGACGGACAGATTGCATCGTGGATGCTATGCAGTTAGAGGCGTGAGATTTAGCAAGAGACGCGACTGACACATCCCGACCGAGTCGGATGGGCAGATTGCATCGTGGATGCTATGCAGTTCGAGGCGTGAGATTTAGCAAGAGACGTGACTGACACATCCCGACCAAGCCGGAGGGACAGATTACATCATGGATGCTATGCAGTTCTAGATGTGACATTTAGCAAGAGATGCAACTGACACATCCCAACTGAGCCAGATGGACAGATTGCCAGTTGAACGTCAAAGTGACAGACACTCATTTTGCATCGTGCACGATTCACGTAGGGTACGACTCAAATCCGTTTGCACACAGATATATCAAAATTTAAACTGTCATGATGCAGAGTTTCGGAACGTGGCGGTAGGCGTGTCCTAGGCCTACTATTTCATGGATTGGGCAAATTCATAGAATGCAAACGAGTCGGACCTATCCTTTTGGAAGCATGGAACTGGTTCTGCCTCAGCAGCACAGATATAAGGCTGTCTCTTGCCCTGAGTGCTCACTTGCCTGCACTGAATGATCAAAGAGGACATCTCTGCTACCACTGCTGCTGTCTCTGAATCCTCTGACTCCAAGAATGGCACGTACTCTGGAGAGGGCCCCAGCATTCAGAGAGGAGGAGAACCAGACCCTGCTGGACAGCCTCCTACCACAGTTCGTCAAGCAGTATGGGAAACCAGGGGAGCAGGTGAGTGTGCAGTCCACAGCCTCTCTCATTGTGCATCTTGTCTGACTACCAGTAATGATATTGTGTAACGCTGGGGCTAGCATCTTCACTCAGTAGTTGTCACCCCCAAGATGTGTAGGTACCTCCAGTGAACAGGTACTGTGCTGTGAAAGTTTATTTGGAAACGGTCATACTACCCCGGGAAGGTTTCTATTTTGGTGATGCAGGACAAGTGTCTATCCCCATTGTTTCACTACCTCTGTTCATCATATGTCCTTGTTAAAATAACATGTTATCCAACTGTGTGATGCACAAACATTTAGCATGTGTGTTCATGGCCCTTTAACTTTGTCATCCTCACATGTTGATGCCCATCAAAAACAGGAGATATGGCTGACCATTGCCCGGGAATTTAGATCTGTGGGGGTCCACAGGTGTTGTATCCGCAACTGCCAGAAGAGGTGGCAGGACCTACGTGGCTTGCTGTCACAGTTGATCGAGGGGGTCTGTGATCAGGTGGGAGGAGCGGAGGAACATGGCGGCGGGTTGACGCTGGTTACGGGAGCTCCCGACGTAGCGAGGCAGAAATGAACATACAGCCCACAGCAACGCTAACCGAAAACATGGTCAGGTATATAAGAAGCTGAAAGTCTTTAAGATATATACATATACATAAGAGTAGAAAATAAGGTTAGTGAAATTGGATATAGTTTAACATGTATGGGTGGGTTCCTTAGGTAGAGTTGATGCCTCTAGTTACAAAGGGAGGGTTCCAAAAGGCGGTTCTTAATCGCCAAAGGATTAGTAGGAGGGTTTCTTATGGGAGGGTGGGCTGGGGGTGCGCAGGGTGTTGGGAGCAAGGGGGAAAAAACAAAAAAATGAGTCCTCATACAAGTCCTGAAAATTCAGAGTCATGAGGGAAGAGTCAAGGGAGTTGTAAAGATGAACAGGCTAAATAAAGTTAGATTAATAACATGGAATGTGAATGGGTTTAGGAGCACAAGAAAGATGTCCCGGGTCATTGAATTTTTGAAGAATAGTGAGGCACATATTTGTCTTTTAGAAGAGACTCATTTAGAGTCCCATGAGTATAAGCAGGGTTTCAGTAAGGTGAGATGGATCCAGGAGGTGCTTTGTTCTGACCAAAGAGGAAGTAGTAGGGAAGTAGCGCTGATCATAAGAAGCAATGCAGGTATAAATGTGGTAAAGCAAGACACAGATCAGTCAGGGAGATGGTTAGTGGTCACCTTGACAGTTTGGGGTACACCCCTAGTATGCATAGTATACTATGGCCCGAATGAAGACAACCCAGGGGCACTTTTGAAACTTGAGGCCAGTCTGCTGAATATTACAGTACCAATAATAATAGGGGGTACTTCAATCAGGTTTAAAACAAAGAGATGGATCGCACTTCGAAAGTAAAATATAACAGTCCACCAAAAATGTATGTGGCGTTAAAAAATATAATTAAAGCTTTTAACTTGCTTGATATATGGAGATGTAAGAATGGGGAAACTAGAGATTTTACTTTCTACAGCAAAAAGTATAAGCATCTTTTAGGAATGGACTTTTTTTCTGGTAGATCAGGCGCTATTTTCTGAAGTGGAGGAAATAAATCATATGCCTGCTATTTTATCAGAACATTCAGCAGTAGTTATGACTCTGGGGCTTAAGCAAAGAGAGATATAAAAAAACTGTGGACATTAGATAGGACCATGTTATTGGATGATGGAGTGGTAATGGAGATAGGAGACAAACTTAGCTCTATAATGGTAGGAAGAAAGAGAGTTTTGAAAAATGAAGAAGCAGATAGGATAAGTAAGATTAAGGAAAAAGAAAAAGAATTACAGAAAGCATCAATGGAGACCCTGAGTACAGTAGCATGTTTGGAGAAAGAGTTGGAAAATCTGTGGGCCGAATTACAAGCTATTTTAGATAAGAAGCTTTTGGATAGGTGGAAAGCTATCAAGCTTCAGCATTTTGCTTATGGAGAGAAATGCAGTTCTCCATTAGCATGGAAGACGAAAATGGATACGGCAAGGAACCTGATAAAGAATTTAATCCAAAAAGGGTCAGGAGGCATAATATACGAGGATGATAAAATTTGTGAGGAGGCCAGAACTTTTATGTATGATCTGTATAAGGAAGATATTAGACGTGGGCAAGAGGCGGCTCAGGACTGGTTATAGTTAACTACCCTTCCTCAGTTGATAGAAGAATACAGGGTATTTTTGCAAGCTAATATTACTGAGGAAGAAGTTAGAGAGCAATGCAAAAAAAATGGCCAGGGGAAAAGCCACAGACCCAGATGTGCTACCAATTGAGTTTTATGTAGGAATCCTGGATATTGTAATGCCAATTTTAAAAAACGTGTTTAATAAAATCTATATTGGGGGAGAAGATACACCAAGGTCATGGGCTGAAGCCTCGGTGACCCTGATATTAAAACCTAACAAAGACCCACAGATGATAGAGTCCTATAGACCAATATCTCTATTAAATTCAGATTATAAGGTGTTTACAGGTATATTGGCAGTGCGGGTGGCAAAGGTTATAATGACAGCAGTCCACTCGGGTCAGAGAGGTTTCATACCAGGGAGGCAGCTAAATGAGCTTACCTTCCAGGTAATGGGGGTCATATATATGGCCGAAGTTAAGAAGGATCCTCTGACAATAGTAGCAATAGATGCTGCAAACGTCTTTGACCAGGTTAACTGGGTATATCCCTGGGAGACATTAAAAAGTTTTAGCTTTCCCAACAATTTTGTTCAAGCGATGAAGAGTTTATACACTAGCCCTAAAGCGAAGGATTTGGTAAATGGTGCCCTGACTGATTGGTTTAATATTTCAAGGGGCACTAGGAAGGGGTGCCCTTTGTCACCACTTTTATTCAATCTGTATAGCGAGCCATTCGTCAGCTGGATCAGGATGGATCCTGTTTTTCGCCCCTTTAAAATGGGAGAGTTAGAAATTAAGCTTGCTCTATACACAGATGATTTGCTTCTATATACAACAAACCCAGCAGAGGCAATCCCTCGACTAATTGAGAAGGCGGAGAGATTTGGTGAAGTTTCAGGGTATAAAATTAACAAAGAAAAAACTGAAATAATGAAATGGAATCCAGTAAAGGGAAGTCAGGGGGCAAAGAGTCAAATGAGGTATTTAGGGGTTCAGTTAGTGCAGATATTGGAGGATATTCCTAAAGTGAATTGGAGAAGGGTTTCTTCTCACGTATTGTTATGCTTTCCACTTTAAAAACTTTAGGATGTTGGCTAATAAAACTGATTCATCATCATTAGGCCTACTGTTTGAGACTATGTTAAAGGATGTGGTGCAAGGGCAGGAATTTTTCCTGTATACGTATGGAGATCCGAAGTTTTATAAAAAAGTTAGGTTAAAGATCTTGGGAGCAGCCTTAAAGACTTGGATGTATATAAGAAAAACGATGAAAATATCATACTATACAGCACAGGCCCCAGTCTGGGACTCCCCCGGTACTCCGGAATGCCTACAAGACCATAAGTCATAAGATTATGGGGCGAAGAATATGGAGAAAGTGAGACGGATGTTTATAAAATATGGTCTGATTCTTTTGTTATGTTGCAGGCTATAGTTAAAACAGCTGCACTCAGGAGAAAACACCTGTACACTGCCTACAGAGTTTATTGGTCTCCAAAAAAGCTATCCAAGGTGACAGGGAACGTATATAGCTGTCCCAGGTACAAGTATCCAAGCGGATGATGCTCATATGTTTATAGAATGTCCACGAATCAAATCTTATTGGATGCAGTTATGTGAATTTCTGGAAGCTGTGTTGGAAAGACCAATGGAAGTAAGTACCAGTCTTGTTTTCTTCGGTCTATCGAATGACTGTTATGTGAATGCACCTGTATCTAACTTCATATTTTACATGGTAATCCTTGCAAGGAGAGAAATCTATAGGGCCTGGAAATCAGAAATTCCCCGACCTTTGCTGAATGTTTGAAAAAACATCATCTATACTAGTGAATCAGATATGGCCTGTGACCAAAGAAGCATAATTAAGATCTGGGCGGCTCTGTTAAATTGGAGGGAGAAGGAAAGAGAGTCCAAAGATTAAGCCAATACACCGTCAGACCCGGCCTCCTAAGTAACATCCAGGGGGTCCCCAGAAATGTGAACAGGAGAGGGAGAAGGTAACGTATTAGCTTGGAGGGAAAGCCCTCTCTCTCTCCATTTGCCTCTCCCAGGGGTCGGCAAAGGTAGGCATTGACTGATTGGAGGAGTCCCATCAAGAGTTTTGGCAGTATGAGGACAGAAAAAAAGGACCTGCGTGGCTGGACCAGGTGCATTGCTGTCACCTCCTCTCAGGAGGGGCAGACGCCGGACCCTTACCCCCCACATGCACCGGATTTTGGCAGTGGTCTTCCCTGACCTGGATGGGCAGTTATAGGCCAGACAGCAGCAAGGAGGGGGTATGTACACGCCGTTTCTGTGAACTGTGTGTAACCTGACTTTTGCTTTGCTTCAGCCTGGTTATGCAACCCCAGTCCATGTGTTGGTTTGAACTAGAATCTTGTTCATACATTCATTTATGGGCCCTCCTCATCTAAGACAAGGTGTGTCCCTTTCAGTCAGTCACATGTCTCATTGTTGGTGGGGGTGGCCTGCTGTTATGCAAGGTTGGTGCTGTTGTTCCGCTTCTGCTACCTTCAGATTGTATTTGCCTTCATGAGTATGTGTATTTAGTGACATGTACCTGCACATGGACAGATTCATGACATGCACTCTGTGTGGCACATGAATACATGTCCTAGTTGATGCTCTGCCTCGCCATATGTGTCTGGTGTGTTTCAAAGACACACATGCAGCAGATGGGACAATGGTGTGGGCACTGATGTATGCCTATCATTTCTGTTACATATGCATTGACACATGCCTAATGTTCAGGCAACTGCCATGTTTCACATGGACTAGGTCAGGAATGCCTACTCTGGATGTGGTGTACACTCTGTTATCCCAATCATGTGTGCTAAAATGATATTGATGTATTGTGCTATGTGCAATCAGGAGTCTGCCTCTGTATCATTGTGGAGTGTCTTAGCTTTTCAGTCAACTGTACTCTCTAATATTTAGTGGTGGACAGCCATCTGACATGTGCCTGGTGGATCTTCACAATGGGGTCAGACTTAGTTGTCTAATCACTTGACTGTGCCTAATGGTGTATCAACATTTCTTGTGCAGGCAGCTATACTACATTGTCATCAGACTGAAATGTGATCATGTTGACAGACTTGTGCTAGCTGACACTGTACTGTGGCCTTTGTCTGACATGGGTTCATCAGTAGCATTGACATGTTGGTTGATTTGGGGCAACATGTGCACTTGACCGTTGCAGGGCTTATATTCACCACAAATTCTTTGTTTGATAAAGGTGCTTAACTTTGGTTTTGTGAAGCACTGCCCCAGTGACAGCAGGCAGCAGGAAAACTTGACCAAGAGTGCACTGTAGCATGTGCTTCCATTTCCAACAGTGTAACCCACAGTGATGTAAGTTGTACTGCATGCACTCAAATGTGGATTGTCCAGCAATATCTGGGCACATCATGGTGTGTGGTGAAGGAAGCACATCCATATAGTTTAGATTTACTTTGGGCATCCCTTATCCTGACACATGGACAAAGTCATTGGCAAGAGATGGTATAAGTGTGCACTGATACATTTATATCAATCCTGCAATCAAGACAACTGTATATGTGGTGCATGTGTGCACATATGGGTAGTGTCGGGCTATACGCACCAGACTGTGGTCTCCATGGACATGTGGGATATGAGGGTCTTGGTTGACTGGCAGACTGACATATGTTTCACAGAAAGGTGTCAGCACTTTTGAGAATTTAAAGCAAATGATTCACAGACGTGTGCAGTATTGTACTGTACTGACTGGGATGTGTGATGTAAAACATGTGACTGATGTTTAACTGTTTGCCCTGTTTATTTTCAGTTACATCTACGGACACTGGAGGGGACAGCTCACGGACCATAAGGAACAGCAGAGCCTGACAGGGTCTGCTTCAAATGATTTTGAGGGACCTAGTCGCACAGAGGGTGAGAGGAGCCACACTGAGGAGACCTCGGCTACGTCCACCTCGGCTGAGGAACACGCCAGCTTCGGTGAAGACTCCCTTGTGGATGCGTGTGCCAGCAGACCCACGGCAACATCTGTTAAGTCTTGCCCCAGCACCACCACCAGCTCCACCCTCCCATTGGCTCCCATCCCAGAAGTCTGTGCAGGCTCCCGTGTAAGGGAGCATGTCTTCTTCATGCCAGGCATCGCACCCCCTGCCCCCGTCTCCACTGCTGCCCTGAGAGTGGAGTCTGTGTCTTACTTTCACAGATCCATGTAGGGCAGACATCAATGCTGAGTGTCCTCCATTCTCACACCAGTCTGTTGACCCAACTGGTGTCCTATATGGAGGGCATCTCATCCAACAAGTCTGCCCTACATCTGACCATTCAGTCCATGGCCTCCACACAGACGGCAACAGTGTCCCTCCTTCAACAGGCCCTCACCCCTGCTACCTCTGCCACATCCACAGTCCCCATTCCCCTGCCTGTCCAACAGACACACACACCCGCACATGCATGCACCACATCATCCACTAGCAGCACACAGACATGCAAGCCAAAGACAAGATCCCAAAGCACGCACACTCCGGGGACTGATGACACACACACAGGGGATGGGTCACAGACACACATACAGGCATCCACAAGCACTACGCAAACCTCAGGTGCCTCTCCCTCCTATGAACCTTTCCTTGCCTCACCTACTACCCCCACGGCGAAGCTACTCTTCCTTTGTGACCTTGACCTCTTCCCCACAGACCCAACAGTACCAACTTACAAGGGGAAGAGGAGGTGAGCACAGATGGAGGGGACTTCCCCTGCTCAGCGCACACCCTCCCCCAGGCCAAAGGACACTGAGGCCAACACCGGCAAGACTCCCCGGACCAGGAAGGGGAAGACACCAACCAAAGGTCACACTTCCACCTCACACTCTCCAGCCAGGGGCCCCCCAGACACACACTCAGGCCCCACAGCCATTCCCTGCACCAAGGTCACACACACACACCCATTCCACATCCCCAGGATGCTTAGGCCCTCACCCCCTTCCACATGCACTTCCACCCCCACCTCACATGCCAAGCCTTTTCCTGCCACTGGTGTGGAGGTTTTGTCTCCCCCCTTTGTCCTACCCACAGAATCCGAACCCCAGTTCACTCCTCTTGATGTTGGTCTGACTTGGTAACTGCAGTTGATAGCCCGCCCACAACATATGACATGCACACTGCAGTGGTGCAGGAAAACACCACATCTAAGTTGGGCCCAGCAGTGGTGAGGGCGCCCACTGTCTCAGATCCCTCCACTGCAGTTGCTTGCATCACTCCTGCACCCTCCACAACTCCCATGCCCCATTCTCCTGTCCCCTGATCCTGTCTCTGCCGTGACTGTCCAGCCACTATGTGTGCCCCTCCAAGGCATTAGATGTCCCCAGTCCATAGCAGTGCAGGCAATAATTGTGTGACAAGTTGTCATATGCCACCCTGAATGAACATTTTGATGGACTGGACATTTACCTTTTTTCTTCATGGCATGGACACTTATATTTCTTTGAGTGCTGAATAAAGCCTATTTTTGTTAAACAGTGTTGTTGCATCTAATGTACATGATGTTGATGATGTTAATAATGAACTTGCTGTTGTGATGGTGTCTGTGTTTGTGCATCTGCACCACTGCACTGTAATGTCTTTTCCTATTGGCAGTATGTATTTTGGAGGTTTCAACCTGTGGCCCTGCATCTCCTGGATCATCAGCATGCACATTCATCATTTTTGGTCTCTCCCATTGATGCCTTGGTATGGAAATTGGTCACCTAACAGCTACAGTCTCCACAGGATTCCTCAGTATGTGTGTCTGCTGTTAGGGATATGTGTGTATGCATCATGTTGGTCATTTTGCACATTATTAGTCTATACAGCAGAGTACTTGTCAGGGATCATGTCCATTGCCTGTCTGCACATGGCAGTGGGTGTTCTTGTGATACACGGCAATAATTGCCTCAACAATGCTATTTTAGTATGTGACACTACAATTACATTGCGACTGCATTGCTTGTGCAACTTTGACTGGGAATCATGCATGCTGTTTTGTAGCTGCTGCTATTTTCATGTACACATTCAGCTTTTGCTCACTGTGGTGATGGGTGTTTTAGAACCCATTACCACATTGATCATGAGATGCAGGGTAATGGAACACCACAAAGACCTTTTGGTCACTGTAGTGAGGGGGGAGTAGACCACATTACCACAATGGCCATGAAATGCAGGATATTAGTGACACACATACAAATATTGGGCACACGTATGTTGTGAGTCACATTGTCTGATCACTGCCACAATCTGTGTTGTGTGCATTTTTAACATGCAAACATGCAATGCAGGTAAGATGGTAGGCATAGTGGTTTGCTGGGTCACTCGATATGTGTGTATTCTGCCACCTATGACTGGTGAAGGGCATTTAGATGGGCATCCACCCCCCTATGGGGTGGACACTACTGGGTGTGATAGGAATCCACCCCCCTATGGGGTGGACACTACTGTGGGTTATGGGCATCCACCCCCCTGTGGGATGGACACTACTGGGAGTGATAGACATACACCCCCTATGGGGTAGACACTACTGGGAGTAATAGGCATCCACCCCCTATGGGGTGGACACTACTGGGAGTGATAGGCATCCATCCCCCTATGGGGTGGACACTACTGGGAGTGATAGGCATCCACCCCCTATGGGGTGGACACTACTGGGAGTGATATGCATCCACGCCTCTATGGGGTGGACACTTCTGGGAGTGATAGGCATCTACCCCTATGGGGTAGACACTACTGGGAGTGATAGCCATCCACCCCCCTATGGGGTGGACACTACTGGGAGTGATAGGCATCCACCCCCTATGGGGTGGACACTACTGGGAGTGATAGTCATCCACCCCCTATAGGGTGGACACAACTGTGGGTTATGGGCATCAACCCCCCTATGGGGTGGACACTACTGGGAGTGATAGTCATCCACCCCCTATAGGGTGGACACTACTGTGGGTTATGGGCATCAACCCCCCTATGGGGTGGACACTGCTGTGGGCTATGGGCATTTTGTGAAGGAGATAAAAAGTTAAATATGTGAAGACAGAATGTACTTTGAGGTATAAAATAGTTGTTTATGTATTAAAAGTGAAGTGGAAAGATACTTCCAAAATTCAATAGGAAGCAGGAGAGACTAAAGCACACCTGTGGTCTGATCCAAGAAGTGACTGACAATGTCTGAAGCCAAGGACTGAAGGATGCTGAACCTAAGCCCCTTACAGTGTATAGAATACATTGTGTTCACTATGAATGGAGCAAGGTTCATTACACATCAAACCTAAAAAGGACTGAAGAGTAGCCAATCTTACGAGGGGATGGTGAGGGCCTATGCCCAGCGTGCTTACAGCTATAATACGTAGAGAATAGAAAAATAAATGTCTTGAAAACATGACATTTTGTTACTGGATACAAGAATGAATTATGCTTCTTTGCTACATACTGGTCAGGTCTTATCCTAAAAAGTGATACATAGGATGGCCTTTGTGGTAGAAGTACTGGGGCAGCATGCATTTATGCTATTGCAAATTGTTTTGAGGCATGCCTGCTCTCCAGAGATTCTGGGATGTTTTATTAAAATTAGAAAGGCTTTCTAGGTCCATTCGACAGCATTCAGCCATTATGCAGTCATGTTATGCTCCTTAAGAGCCTATGTTTCTGCCACAAAATGGATGTAGAGGGTGTTTGTTGCACCTCCTTTCACTAACTTTGAGCCACAGACTCTTACTTACAGTGACACATGTCTCTGTTTCTCGAGTGATGTCAATTTCAGGAGCCATTTTGAAAACAATTGGCATCAAGGAGACTATGACTCCTAACCGGAGTTGTGCGTGTGATCCTGGCTGTAGGCGTAGCGAACACTGCGAGCACTAGACGAGCTGTGGTTGAGGCAGGCAGACTCTGCGAGGAGATCAGACTGCTTGGGGGCCTTCACCTGCTGTACGGTGTAAAGTGTGGTGACCGCGTCGGAGCTGCTGGGCAGGTGAGGAGGGGCCTAGCAGTATTTGTGGCCGGCTGTACGTGCTGGAGATAAATTGATGCATTGGCTGCTATCTGACTTGAAGCAGCTGACTGGGCCTGTGGACGCTGAAGACTGCCTCCCCTCTGTCGGTCATAGCTGGGTGATATCTGGGTGTGCATCCTCCATTGGGGTCTTGTCCTTAAATGTTTGTCTACGTAACTGTAACTAAATGTAACTATGCAAAACTGTTATTCTTGACATCCCTGACCTCGGAGACTCAAGCAACATGGCTGATGCCGGGTGGAGCTGCTAGACAGCTATTGAGGAGATTGGCCCTGGTTTCCCCCCTCGGCTGCCACCTACCCAGCTGGTCATTGGGCACGGTTCTCCTTGTCTCCCCTCTGTGTGTCCTTCCTCACCATACCTCCCACAAACTACTGTAACATTGTTTTTTGTCTGTGTTTTTACTATGTTCTAGTGACTGATGTAATTTGTATTATGTAACTCAATGTTCCTCATGTAAAGCGCTCTGATACCTCCGGGTCTAGCCAGCGCTATATAAAACTCAAAAATAAATATGGGGTGAGCTCTACAGGGAGTGATAGGCATCCACCTCCCAATGTGGTGGACACTACTGGGCGTGATGGCATCCACCCCCCTATGGGGTGGACACTACTGGGAGTGATAGGAATTCACCCCTATGGGGTAGACACAACCGGGAGTGATAGGCATCAACCCACCTATGGGGTGGACACTACTGGGAGTGATAGGCATCCACCCCCCCCCATGGGGTAGACACTACTGTGGGTTGTGGGAATCCACCCCATGTGGGGTGGACAATAGTGGGAGTGATAGGCATCCACCCCCCTATGGTGGTGTTTCCTTTTGTGTACTTGTGACATTATGGTATGTGGTAGGTGTCTATCTTACCTTCTGCGTCATGCACGTCGGTGTCGATGGGCAGAGTATAGGGAAGTTTGTTAAATGCGTGCTCTGAACTTCGAGCACAACCCTCTGGGCGCTGCTTTGGAATCGCTAACTGCTACCTACAGACTGTACAATTATTTACACTAAGCTTGTGCGCAATCATACCTCTTTTTATTCAGAGTATAGGGAACACATTCATGTTTGGGTACATGGCTTCCCCGTCTTGTCCCCGTGGATTATGTTCTGGCACGATTCAGAGCTTTCATGCACCTCGTCCGGATGCTGTGACGTGCTGGAAGCGGCGCCCTGTAGGACGAGCATTGTGTGCGCATCGTACTTGCGTAACCGGAAATTGGCCCGGAGGAGCCCCCGTACGACTCGATTTCAGTGTTTCCAGAGCCTGTTCGCTACTAAGATAGTGCACGAATCAGAGTGGATGATTCGGTCAGAATTTTCCAGGTTAGACGCATCGTACTTGCGGGTTTGGAGGGGGAAGCTCCGGATGCGAGTCGGTCGTCAGGTAAGCCTACGATTAGCATTGGGAAGGCATTTTTTCCAGAATTGGAATTGAAACCTAAATGTAAATGCACGATACCTGGGCTGTATTACATAGAGTGAAGACTGAAAGTGCTCATGTATAACAGGTCTCTGCCACAGTTTTGACCTGACTTATGTCTGTTAAAACCAGACATTAGCGACAAAATTTTCAGCTGTAACTTCTTGTCACAAGGCCCAGTTACAAACATAATATACTGTTATGTGTTCGGGACCCTTCTGATCACTATTATTATATAAAAGGTTTGTAGATTCTCTAAGAACCCAAGGTACCCCAAGCAACAAATGAGTGGTTTGTCATTGTGCACCAAGTATAGAGCAATTCATGATGAAAAAAGGGTATGACAGATGCCTATGTATTTCTGTAAGGTACACAAGATACTGAGGTTAGGAGCAGTCATTTTTTGTACATCTCTAAATTGAGGGGCACCCATTCAAGCATGTGATTCAAAAGTAATTTTGAAAAATGTCTTCTTTCTTGCATATTGACTTATATTTGGAAGGCACAAATGCAGATAAATCCAATCAGTAAGAATAAATAATATACCATTCTGTGTCCTCACACGTCTCATTAAAAAAATGGTGCCTCACTTTTGAGGCTTGGCCTAGCTGGTGCCTACTACACAAAACATCCCAAAATGCAACAGAGAGAGATCATATTTTACCCATCAGAATACATGCTTCATTTAGAGCATGGTTATCTGTGTTTTCTTAAGTCTCCCAATAAAAATGGTACCTGACGTGTGGTTGGGCCTAGTGCCTGTGACATCTAGGGCCCAAAACCCAATGCGGCGACATTGACATTTCCCTTAAAAACATGACCTGCTTTAGCAATGGGGGTAGCTGTGTGGAAAAGTAAATTTTGCCATGTTCTGTGTCCCTACGTGTTCCCCATCCTGTGTTATGTGTGCATAATTAATATGCATATGTATCCCCCATGTTTGATTAAAGACGCAATTACAGTTGTGTCCATCTCTAGTATGCCAGTTTCCAGTTCTCGTGAAAGCTACGAGTATTAGGCCTATGTAAAGTTACGTTGCCACGTTTCCCAGTGTGCACGTTATTTCATTGTAAAGTCCCCGTTTCTAGGCCTCAAAAGGGCCCGGACACCAGATTCAGCTCCTGTCTCCTGAACCCTCGCTGAGGAGCGATACAGCCCCCACCTGTATCCTCGACCCTTCACTTACTTCCTGCCTCACAGTGCCCGGCTCGGCCTGGCTCTGCCTACGAGTCTGCCAAGAGTATGTTATGATTCTAGTTATCAGTCCAGCCCTCCTTCTCTGCATTCCTAAACTACTGAATCGCATCAATAGTTTCCGTCATTGTCTAGCCTTTACGTCTCCACATAAGAGAAATACTGTATTAATGGTCATTTAATATTCTTCATCACGCACTACATGTAGAATAATGCATGCTCCAGTCTTAGAGTCTGTTAGCCTTTACCCCGATAACTTTTGGATTCTATCAACATGTTCTCTAAACATTAGATACTAGATAGTGGTTAGGTACATGTCGCCCTGACTCTCCAGACTTCAGTCTCTACTCCTAGCACAGAGTTCATAGCCCCCAGCTTCTCCTAGTAACACGTCATTGTCAGTTTTCGCGCACCATTAGGTTAGAGGTCCCGGCTCCTTAGGTAGCCCCCTCCATGTTTCCGCCCCATTTATGACATATTCTGTTACGTTTACATCACATGTCTATGTATACGCCTCCTGTTACACCTACTTTCACCCTTATCTTTCGCGACTGTTATTGACCACACCCACTGCTCCGCCTACTGTATTCATTGTAATGCAACTGTTTTAGTATATATGCTTGTGCATTGTTATTAAAAGTTATCCTTTTCCTTGATCCTGTCCCAGGCAGCGCTGCCATCCCATTCCTGTGCAGGTTGTCCTGTTCCTGTCCTTTATGCTGTATTAAACCTGCAAACTCCTACTACCTCGAATCTTGACTCTTATTTATTGAGCTATCTGTTATTGCTATGTCCAGTAAAACCTAGATCCGGTATTATTATTTATATACCACATAATGGCGCCCGAATAGGGACTTGCCCTTTCCCCACGCGCCGGTGAAGCCACGCCGGCCCCCTGACCCTCTGCAGCCGTGACGGAACCATACCGTGCACGTGCAGATATTTCTGCTTCAAGTATCCCTCAGGCCCACGGAGGAGACGGAGGTGGCGGTCCAGCATCCAGACGAGGCGGTGGAGGAACGCGGCGAGTCCCGACCAGAGCCCAAGCCGAGAGTCCAAGGTCCGAGGTATCCGGAGGCCCACCCGTAACTGAAGTCCGAAGTTCGTCCGTCCGGCGTCGAAGCAGTCCAGTCCAGTCCGAGGCCTTCCGTTCTTGCTGCCCGGTGAGTACCGTTGCTGGGGTAGTATCTAGACAGGGTCAATCTAATTGTCTCTGGTCCGTGGGGTTTGGTGGTACACAGATCCCAAAACGAAGTGTCCACTTTGGTGGATGCGGGTCCTGACGTGTCTCTTTATGAGACCGGTAAGTTTCGTACTGTTCCAGCAGTGCATCTAGTTTCTGTTCTAGTCAGTTCTGTTCTCGAGAAATTCATGTATTCTGTTTTCAGTATTCCAGGTAGTATTCTGTCCGAACTGTTATTTTAAATGTTCTTCATGTATTTTAATGTCGTGGTATGAGAGTGGTGTAATTATCGTGTTCATTGTGTATTGTATTGTGTCCAGATTACAGTTCAGTCATGCCGTTATTTTCCAGACTACGTCAGTTAAGAACTAGAAAAGGTCTGTTAGAAGAAGCAGTTCCTGTCCCGCCTAGGGACAGTCCAGGTCATTTTATGTATCAGAAGCATGGCATAAGTGCCATATTATATCTAGATTTATGGGTCGAGTATACCAAACAGTTAGAAGAAAAGTATAGATGGCCCGTATCGGGTACATGGGATGCCGAGTGCATTATGCGAGTAGAAGAAGCATTATGGAAAAAGAAAGCCAGACAGTCACAGAAAGATGCCATCGAGTTATGGCGCAAAGAATCTCATAAAAGAACCGAAAAAGAAATCAGAAAGTCAGAATTAAGTAGAGAATCCTTAGAACGAGCCCAAGAAAGGGAACTAATCGAGATAGGTGAACGAGTTAAAACCGAACAGTCCGACAGACAGAGGCATGCCCTCATTAAGGGTATGTATCCTCTTCTTGCCGAGGGCTTGCCAAAAGCAACCCAGGAGGCATCCAGTAATTTTCCGCCACCATTAGTTCCGACCAAGCTACGTCACAAACCGACCACAGCTGATATTTTTATTTCGTCCTATTTGGACGACACAGTCCCAGAATATGCAAATCCTGTTCCGCCAGTCCCTGTAAATCATGCCATTCCTGCTCCTCCAGACACCGGAGTACCTGCTACGGTGCCCCCGGTCCAGCCTACACTACAATTTCCCACTCTGCCAGCACGAAGAGTATCAGTCGACGATTCCAGTATAGGGGCCGCAGGAGGAGGTCCTCCTGGTACCCCGCCACCACACCAACGAGTAACGTTAGTCGAGTTACATGAATGTGCGTTACAGCGTACGCCCAAATATAAGTCCGTTGCAGATATCCGACGAGCCCTTACTGAATGCCGCTATGATCCAGTTGCAGGTGATGATAGTACGGTTATATATTCCATCCGTGTAAGACGGGTGACCGGGTATTTGGATACCCTACCGAATATGAAATAAGATCTAGACAGAATATATCGTTTCATCCGTACAGGGGATGATCCAGAAAGTATTGGCGAAGCCATGTCTCAAAGGAAAGCTGAGATCCAGCTCATGTTATTAAAGTTTCTGATTAATTGTTTAATAAGGGAACAAGATTATCCGACCAAAGATCCAGCCGAAATGAGAATCCTGACAAGGTGGAGTGATAATATAGCCGAGGGTAAACACAGAACTATCAGTAGTATAGAGAGTATGTACAAGAGAATTCGTAAGGAAATAATAAAGTTACATGAACAACGTAAAGCAGCACAAGTAAGCGAGAAAGAGAATGACTCTTCTACTGAAGAGGTAGAGGACGAGAATCCCGCCAGAATAGCGTATGTAGGAAAATCTAGATTTCCAGACCGCCATTTACGCCTAGAACACAAGTCAGTTTTTCATCATCCAGCACCAGAACAAGGTTCTCTAGAACAAGTATTTCAAGCTACCGATCACATTCTGAAATCACGAATCGGTTATAGTGAATTAAGTACTATGCATGAACAAGAACTAGCCCGATCAGCAGTCCGATGGATTACTGATTCTACCACTTTTCCAGATGAAATAGTGGCACAAATGTTTCTGAAACTGCCCCCAGCCGAGCAACGACTGGTGGTTATGTATATGATCCAGCACCTCATCACATTGTATGAGGGTCAACATTCTGATCCAGGTCCGTTACACGATGTCCTGAACGAGTTACTCCAGTATAGATGGAAAGGTTTAGGTACCGATTTAATTAGTGTCATTCTAGAACAGCGTCACAAATATAGAACGTTTCTGAACCCGCATTTTGTTCATGTCTCACCTTCAGAAAGTAAACCGTTTTACATAGATAGACAGAACCCGTTACGAGAAGTACACCCAGTCAGGACAACAGATGGTGAAATGCAAAGAGTGTTTGTTTACACTCCGATTACAAAGATGGAACTCTTAGAGATGAAGAAATTAATTCCCTGTCATGACAAAGATCCAGCAGGGTTCCACCGAGAATTAAAAGACATGCTCCGTATGGGAGAATACACGTATCCAGATATAATTAAAATGTTAAAAGTCCTGTTGCCCGCAGGCATATATGAAAAACTCAAGGAAAAAGAATGGGAGGTGGGAGAGAAAAAGATCGATTGGGCAGTTCTAGAAGCTGAAGATAAGATACGAGTACCAGGTACCGGTCTTGGAGAGAAATGTAAAGAATTACCAGAACTGTTAATACAAGTTTTGCCAAGATTATTAGCAACTAAAAACGAAGACTGGGATGCAATCTCAGCCTGTAAACAGAAACCAGACGAAGACACTAGTGATTTTTATTCTAGATTTGAGAAATGCTTTAGTATAAACAGTGGCCTCAAGACGAGTAGCGAGTCATACCCTCATCTTTTTGTTACTAAATTAGTCGAGAATTCAAGTCCACAAGTTAAGAATCGAGTTTTGAAAGTCGAAAGTACATGGCAAGCTAGTACCCCGTCCCAGATGTTACAGATGCTCCAGTATCACCAGAATAGAATCAGAGAAGAGCAAGATCACGAGAGAAAACGTATGAAAGACACGAAAATGAAAGTACTAGTTGCACAATCTGTTCCTCAAGACAGTCAGAAGAGGGGTCCGACTCAAGCCAGTCATCATGCAGCTCCCGTTAAAGGGACATGCAATTATTGTAAACAGCCAGGCCATTTTATAAACGAGTGTGCAGTTCTGAAACACAATATAGCTACTGGTAAAACTAAAGAAAGACCACGTCCGCCTAGACAAGAACAAGTTTCACAGACTTCTCAGCCACGGAATGCACAACAGACAGTTCCAGCACCGCAGCCTATTGCTGCAACACAGCATGTTACACAGCAGATGTACCAGTATGCACAATCTGAGTATCCAGAGTATCAGCCATATTCATGAAACAGCCTAGAGAGGGAGGTAGGCTTGCCTCTCATCGAGATTCCTGTAGATCAAGAAGGTCCCTATGTTCATAGTCAAGTACTAGGGAAAGACAGAAAGTTTCTGATTGATACAGGGGCAAGTAGGACCACCATCAGTCACGCCGAAGTTCCAGGGGCTCCGCTCTCAGGCTCTAGAAATGTTTCCCTTGGATTTTCAGGAAAGCCTATTGTAAACGAGATATCTAAGCCAGTTACTCTAGAAGTAGGTCCATTGTCCCGAACTACTGATCTGTTACTTACGAAGTCATGTCCAGAAAATCTGTTAGGTATTAAAACACTGAAAGAATTAGGTGCAGTTATTTGCTGCTCCCCAGAGGGAATACGCCTGTTTCTACGTGACTTCAAGGGTCACTATGTATTACGAGATTTTGATCCGAGATTGTCTAATGTTCCGCAGCATCTATGGGCGCAAGGTCCAACTGATGTAGGTTATATGCAAATCACACCCCATCGTGTGACTCTCAAGCCAGGTGTAGTGTTACCACGAATCAGACAGTACAGATTGCCACCTGAGGCTGTAGCAGCCTTATCCAAAATTATTGACGAGCTCATGGCTCAAGGAGTAGTTGTAGAAACTAACTCCAATGTATGTAATTCTCCGATCATTCCAGTCATGAAACGTACTGATCCAAATGCACCCCCAGTATATCGATTAGTGATTGACCTTCGAGAACTCAATAAATGTATTATTCCCCAGTATCCAGTTGTCCCAGATATCTCTTCCCTATTGACAGCCATTGATTCCGAAGCCTCATTTTTTACAGTCATAGACCTCAAGAACGCGTTTTTCAGTGTCCCCATTCATCCAGACAGCCAGTTTCTTTTCGGATTTTGTTTAAATGGAAGGAGCTATATGTTCACACGAGCTCCTCAAGGTTTCACAGAAAGTCCTAGTATTTACAGTCAAGCACTTAAGAGACAACTAGACAACATTCACATGCCAACTGACACTGCCCTGCTCCAGTATGTCGATGATCTACTGATCACAGCCCGTTCTGAACGTGCTTGCGAGCGAGCATCACTTACAGTCTTGTATTTCCTAGCCGAGATGGGGCACAAGGTGTCCCCTTCGAAGCTTCAATTCTGTGTCCAGCAAGTGATCTACTTGGGCCACTTACTGTCCAAGTGGGGTAGGCAGTTGACACCAGACCGTATCCAGTTAATAGCGAGTCTTCCTCAGCCCAAGACACAGAAGGAGGTACGTGCTTTTATCGGCCTTACTTCTTATTGCAGACAATGGATTCCTCAGTATGCATTTCTAGCTAAGCCACTGTTACAGTTAACGACACAGGAGGCAGCCGTATCGACTGTCCTCCCTTGGACATCTGAACATACACTTAGTTTCAATGAGTTAAAGAAAGCTTTATGTCAAGCTCCTGTTCTAGCTACACCGAACTACAGTAAGCCTTTTACACTTTTTGTCACTGAACGCGAAGGTACAGCGTTATCTGTTCTCACACAAGATCAAGCAGGACAATACAAGCCCTGTGCTTATTTTTCGAGCACACTAGATCCTGTAGCCCAGGCTCTGCCTGCGTGCCTCAAGTCAGTTGCAGCCACAGCTCTAGCTATCAGACAAAGTGATTCCATAGTATTAGGACATTCTTTGACAGTACAAGTTCCACACTCCGTGGAAGTTCTTTTAAATCGAACACAGACTCAACACTTGACAATTGCACGTTTAACAGGTTATGAATTGACACTGTTCCAGCCACACATAGAAATCAGACGCTGCAACGTTCTAAATTCTGCTACACTATTACCGTCAGTTAATTCGAATCCTGCCACCCACGACTGTGTGGAAGTAGTTAATATTATGACTAGGGCTCCCGGTTTTCCGTTTTTACGGATTTATACATATAAATACAGACGGAAATCTATATTTCCTTTGTCTGTATTTATATATATAAACGGCAAAATACTAGCAAATTGTACCACGCTGCCGTCTGGTATTTTGCTACCAACGGGGCACTTGGGATGCCTGCTGTAGTAGAGGCTTCCCACACTTCAGTCTGGCAAGAAGGGGTGAAATAAACAACAAAGCCTCGTTAACATGTGAATGGTCTTTATAATGACCTGTGAAGTACTCGGGTGAGGCTTGTCAGCTTCGTTATCTCGCGCAGCAAGAAACTCCTGTCAGGGCGCCTCCTGGCCCTGACTGCGGCGGCGGATTCCTTCCAGAAAGAACACTGGGGTTTAGAGTATGGCCCCCTCCTTTGCTGGCTCATGCTGCGGGACCCCCGCGAGCGTAAATAGCTGTCTCTGGGAGCTGACTGCGGTGGCTGCTCACTGGTGTTTAGTGTATTGCCTCCTTCTTTGCTGCGGGGGAGGAGGGGCCATACAATGAGGTAGCGGTGACCATTTCATGGAGCCGAGTGGAGATTGTCACCAGGCACGGACAGAGGTGAGCCAGGCGGCCGTGTTGCTGCTCTCGGTGGCACAGGCCATTGTTGCTAAAGTAAGTGTGCCTACAGTGTGGAGCATAAAACCATTTACCGGTGCGCTGGTGTTGTAATGTTTTAAATTCCAAAGTGCTGGCTGCACCAAACACACAACCCGCACTCGCGGCCACTGACACTTGATTTGCACATTTAGTTTAACATGCACAGACTGCAGTGCTGCTCTAGGTACGAACCGTTTTACACAGACTATTAACAAAGTCGCCCTCTCCAGGCAGTGCATGACGTGCATGATCTGTGATATGTATTTGGAGACTGTCGCACGATGAAAGGAGCAGTGGTCAGAGTGAGCATGATTTGAAACTCAAACAAAACCTTACCTTCTTTCAGTGTACCACCTGTGTCTGAAGCCAGCACAAGCCACGAGTCTGCAGACCGAGTGCGGCTTTTTATTAGACAAAATAGTTAATGCACAGACTTTATGCCAAAAGTGTCAGTGAGACTGTGCCAAGCACGTGTTAACCTGCAAATTTACTTGTTATTGCTAGTGCGCGATTATGACTCGGTATCACTGATATCGGACACTACAATGAGGATGTTTAGTGTAAAATGTCTTAAATACTGTGTGACATCCGGCCTCCCATGCTGCGGCACTGGCAATCGCAGCCGTCCGGTAGGAGGCCTGAAACTACCCGATAGAAGCAAATTTCATATGCCCAGCTCTTCAAGTGTTGAAGAGGGGGGGGGGGGGGCACTTCTGCGCCCCACCTGACTAAGAAAACATCTGCGTACTTCCGAGGGGCCCGAGGCACACCTGTCTGGTTCTGCCAGGGTCACCGAGCGCACAGTGCCTGGACGCCGCTCTCCAGCAGCATGATTGACACCAGCTGTGAACTGGACTGATGCATGATTTGCAGCGATTTACAACTGTCCTGAGCTCTAAGACAGTAAGACACAGCCTCTGATGGTGTGCCTGTCTACCTTACCGTGGATGCCTAGACAACATAGTCAACCCACTCGTAAGTAGTGTTGCCACCTTCTCCAAACAAATACCTGCCATTGGTTCACCTCTTTTTAGGATTTAAGAGTCAAATAGAATATACAATGTTATGAAAATTGTCTTTATAAAGTTTCTTCGTTTTTATAAATCGCCTTTCTGTCTGTTTACTTTAATTAGCATTAAGTTGGCTGTTCCAGAACATTGTAAAGTGCATTCTTCTTCTTGTTTTAACTGTTTAATGTATGTATTAATACGGGGAAAATACCCGCTTTAGGTGCTTTTCACTATTTTTGCAAAGGCAATAAAATACTCCTCATCCAAGAAAAAAATCCAACCGGGTGTAACTCTACTGATAAGTGGCCAGTTCAGGAGGACATACCTGTGAACTGCTGCAGTTAATAAGGGCAATAATCCACAGAGGCCAGTCCAGCCCTGGTCAGACACAGGTGCTTATTACTGGAAGGAGCGTGAATGTGCAGACTGAGAGAATTTGACACAGCATTTGAGCCGGACCAGGACTGACTGTCACTTCTTCTTATTAAGGCCTTAAGCTATTTATGAGCTGACATTTGTGTCAGAAGGTGGTGTTAAGGGTCACATGGTACGGGCGGGGGGAGCGGGGGATACACTTTTTGTGCTGGTTCGTTCTGGGCTTCTCAGCACAGTTTGATCAGTTCATGCAGAGGGAGGATGAGGCATGTGATTCTGGTTTTAAGGGCAGTGAGGCTCATTAGCAGTCAGTATGGCCTCTCACATCCCAGTTGGTACAGTCGGGTTTCACAGTGCCCTTCCATTTCTTGTGCTGTGCAGCAGTTGTAAAATCTTAGAGTTTCTCGTTGCTCAAACGGGTGTAATTTCTGATATGTATATTATGTTGCGGTCTTCTTGCGAGAAAGTGTCACTCATAGTCGTTGAGATGTCACTCATAATTACACGGAAATTATGAAAATGTCACACATAGAAATCTAAAACCTTGGCAGCTATGTATACACTAAACATGTATGTCATAGGATGTTACACATTTCGAAGAATACATCTAATTTATATAATATTCAAGACAAATATGTTGAACTTACAGTGTCTGAATGATTAACTGTATTACATTAAAAGTGGAAATATAATGACTGTGACTGTTGAATTAATGTATGCAACTGCTGGCTGGCTGGGCTTTCTGCGCAGGCCACAAGGTCAAAAGAGGAGGCCATCACTGGCACCTGCGGCACATGACTGGAACTTTTAAGCTGAGGGCAGAGGAGTGTAGCGCAGGCCAATATTTTTATTCCGGGGCCGTCAGTGGCAGTACTTTCTTGTGCCACTACAGATTGAAGGCCTTGTGATCAAACCCCACTTTGGATGGTGTGAAATTAAAAACTTTGGATACAGTTGTTGCACCAAGGATATTGTGCTGCATAACCACATACTTATAAGGTCCCAAAGGCGAGACCTATTGGCTATGCCAATGCTTGTTATTTGTTTTCTAGTACAATATAGACTATATTGTACTAGAAAACGAATAAAATTGTCAATTTAAATAAATGTGGAAAAATACTAGCTGTAGCGTCGTCTTTGCTTGTGGTAAAAATAAATGTGGATAAATACAGAAAAAATGGGCAAAAAATAAATATGGATAAATACAGACGGAAATGGCAAAAAAATAAATACCATAAAACCGGGAGCCCTAATTATGACCAAGCCAAGACAAGATCTGACAGATATTCCATTACCAGATCCCGACCTGACACTTTATGTGGATGGTTCATGTATGAGAACAAGTACAGGAGAACTAGTAGCCGCGTATGCAGTGACTACTGACACTGAAGTTATAGAAACACACCGTATTGACACCCTGTCTGCTTAAGCAGCAGAGCTAGTTGCTCTGACACAAGCCTGCATACACGCCAAGAACCTGAAAGTTAATGTTTACACAGATTCACGTTACGCATTTGGAGTTGTACACGACTTTGGAGTGCTCTGGCAGGAGAGAGGTTTCATGACTTCTCATGGAACCAAGATTCAGCATGGTCTCCTTATTCAAGCTCTGTTAGATGCCATACATTTACCGACATCTATTGCTATCATGAAATGCAAAGCACATACGAAAGTTACTGACATTATTTCTCAAGGTAATGATCTAGCAGATCGCACAGCCAAACTTACAGCACAGACTCCAGACATTCCAGTTAATCCAACACAGACACATACTCCAGATCCGACTACCTGTATGACAGTTAAGGACCCTACTCAAGATGTCATAGATATCCAGTTACATGCTACTCCCGATGAAATCAAGAAATGGTCCGAACAAGGAGGGGTCCAGACAGATCAGGGATGGGTAACGAAGGGTAAAGCCACATGGTTTCTCCCCGACTCAATGGTTCAAGTCATTATCAATACCGCACATAGTCCAGCACATTTAGGAGAAAAAGCTATGTTAGACAGTATCCAGAACATTTGGTTCAACAAGCATTTACGAGCTGCAGCCAAGCAGAAAGTCCGTACCTGTATGATATGTTGCCAGTTTAATCCAGGTAAAAGTGTCCCGGTGGAACAAGGTGGATTTCAGCCCCCTGACCACCCTTTTGAAGTCCTCCAAATGGATTATATTCAGATGGAGCGATGTCGAGGTTTCAAGTATGTCCTTGTAGTTGTATGCGCTTTGTCCAGGTGGACAGAAGCATATCCAGTTCAAGATTACACAGCCGCGACCACTGCCAAGCAGCTGGTTCGTGAATTCTTCCCCCGCTACGGACTCCCTAGAGTCGTATATTCTGATAACGGCCAGCCATTCTCATCTGAACTCATGAAACATGTTTCCCTTTTGTTAGGGTACCAGTGGAAGTTCCATTGTGTACGCCATCCTGAAGCAGCCGGTCTCGTAGAGAGACATAACCAGACCCTGAAAATCCGCATTGCTAAAATATGTAAAGAGAAAGGTGTGGACTGGCTAGTAGCTCTGCCAGTCGCCTTGTTTTATATGCGCATGGTCGCACATTCCAGATCAGGTCTGTCCCCGTATGAGGTCGTATTCGGCCGCCCCCCTAATATGTGGGGTACACCTAGACCTCGAAGTATTACAGATGTTTCAAGTAATATGCTGACAGATTACCTAGCTTCCTTGATGTCTGCCCTCAACTCTTGTCGTTCACAGGTTGCTGCCGCATTTCCAGACAATACCGAGGTGGCACCGCATGAAATCGTTCCCGGATGCATGGTTCTTGTCCGGAATTTTGATCGTTCAAGTCCGCTGGAGCCCCGCTGGAAGGAGCCCAAACAGGTCCTCCTGGCCACCCGTACTGCCGTCAAGCTGGAAGGCAGGAAGGGCTGGGTCCACCTGTCTCATGTGAAAAATTTTTACGGACTAAAGACTGTTTCAAAGAACATTTCCGAGGATTTTAAGGATTGCCAAAGTACTATTCTCAAGGACTGTCCCGCAAAAGACAATGATACAGATTCCTCCCTGTTAGAGAAAACTCCGCAGCAGGAGTATAAGAAAAAATTAAGGTCTAGTAAAATAAGTCAGCCAGTTTGATTGTCTAAGTCCTCCCCTAGGTGAAACGGTTAGACCGGTTTCTGACATGTATATAATAGACCCCCATAGTGAGAGAGTTAGTCAAAACTCAATCCGATGTATCGTTTTTCTAAGTTTTATATTGTTTTTCAGCCTTATGTTTACCTGCACAAGTTATGCTTTTTATTTGTGTTTTCCAGTTTCTCATGTAAATAAGTCTGCTAATGCTACGGTAGAGCACACGTTTAGTGATTTGCCTCCTCATGAACTATCTTATCGTCTTGCTATGCGTAATAATTCCTTTATCCGCATGTTACATTATTCACACCAGACCAGCAATGCCACTAATTGTTGGGTGTGTGGTCGACTCCCCCCATTCCAGACACCGAAGGGAGTTCTGCCACTCTTTCCTTATCCATTTTCACATAATGGTTCGTGTGGAGCATGGTCCACGTTAACGTCATCCTCAACAGATATGTCTTTTCTTAACAGTACATGTTTCCCAGACAAGCAAGGTCTTCCCCACAGAACAGGGTTAGATCTAGAAAATGAAGTTTATAATTTAGGTAATTATTCTTCGAATTTCATGGTCCTGAATGTTCAGTCTGATACTACTCCAGACTTACCTGCTATGTCAGTATTACCAGTCAAAGGTGAATTATGTGTCCGAAAGAATGGTTCCGTACATGTAGGCCATAGTGATTGTACTACTATTGTCAAGTATAGTGACAGCAGGAAATCTATTTTCAAAGCTTCACGTCATTCTTATTTTGTTTGTGGTCAGACCGCATATGTTCGTCTGCCCCTCGATTGGGAGGGAACCTGTTACATTGCCTTCCTACTGCCACCAGTTTTTCTAGCCCCACCTGACTATCATAGGAATTCCCACCTAGTACATACTAGACACAAGAGAGACCTCCCGATTGTCGATTATACTGAAACTGCTCTAGAACAATATATAGATATCAATAAAGGTGTCTTCCCTTATTTAGGTACTGTTGTGAATAGTAAACTGATACGTAGATTAACCAGAACACTTGAAGCAGTAGTGATTGAGACTACTTCTGCTCTAAGTAACTTAACCGAAGAGCAATCCTTTATGAGAATTGTCGTGCTCCAGAATCGTCTCGTCCTTGACGTCATACTGGCCGATAGGGGCGGGGCTTGTAGAGTCATCGGATCTAGTTGCTGCATTTTCATTCCTAATAACGCGCTGTCTGTTTATTCAGCTATAACCAGACTCCATAAAATTGCCCATATGTTACACCAAGATCCAGGCACCTGGACATGGTCCGGTTGGTTCTGGAATATAATTTCCGCCTGGGGATGGAAAGTATTGTCTTTTCTAGGTATTGCAGTAGCGATCATATTCAGTTGCTGCCTCTGTATACAATGTGGCCCTGCGATTTGTGGCATTTGTGCTACCTCTTGTATTCCTAGTCCCAAGTCCCGTTCTAAATCCCGTTCCAAGAAAATTCGAGACGAGCAAATGATACTGTATGAAATGATAGATGGTATCATGAACATTGATGTTTCCTGATGGAAACGTAGTGACAAGGAGGGAATGTGGAAAAGTAAATTTTGCCATGTTCTGTGTCCCTACGTGTTCCCCATCCTGTGTTATGTGTGCATGATTAATATGCATATGTATCCCCCATGTTTGATTAAAGACGCAATTACAGTTGTGTCCATCTCTAGTATGCCAGTTTCCAGTTCTCGTGAAAGCTACGAGTATTAGGCCTATGTAAAGTTACGTTGCCACGTTTCCCAGTGTGCACGTTATTTCATTGTAAAGTCCCCGTTTCTAGGCCTCAAAAGGGCCCGGACACCAGATTCAGCTCCTGTCTCCTGAACCCTCGTTGAGGAGCGATACAGCCCCCACCTGTATCCTCGACCCTTCACTTACTTCCTGCCTCACAGTGCCCGGCTCGGCCTGGCTCTGCCCGCGAGTCTGCCAAGAGTATGTTATGATTCTAGTTATCAGTCCAGCCCTCCTTCTCTGCATTCCTAAACTACTGAATCGCATCAATAGTTTCCGTCATTGTCTAGCCTTTACGTCTCCACATAAGAGAAATACTGTATTAATGGTCATTTAATATTCTTCATCACGCACTACATGTAGAATAATGCATGCTCCAGTCTTAGAGTCTGTTAGCCTTTACCCCGATAACTTTTGGATTCTATCAACATGTTCTCTAAACATTAGATACTAGATAGTGGTTAGGTACATGTCGCCCTGACTCTCCAGACTTCAGTCTCTACTCCTAGCACAGAGTTCATAGCCCCCAGCTTCTCCTAGTAACACGTCATTGTCAGTTTTCGCGCACCATTAGGTTAGAGGTCCCGGCTCCTTAGGTAGCCCCCTCCATGTTTCCGCCCCATTTATGACATATTCTGTTACGTTTACATCACATGTCTATGTATACGCCTCCTGTTACACCTACTTTCACCCTTATCTTTCGCGACTGTTATTGACCACACCCACTGCTCCGCCTACTGTATTCATTGTAATGCAACTGTTTTAGTATATATGCTTGTGCATTGTTATTAAAAGTTATCCTTTTCCTTGATCCTGTCCCAGGCAGCGCTGCCATCCCATTCCTGTGCAGGTTGTCCTGTTCCTGTCCTTTATGCTGTATTAAACCTGCAAACTCCTACTACCTCGAATCTTGACTCTTATTTATTGAGCTATCTGTTATTGCTATGTCCAGTAAAACCTAGATCCGGTATTATTATTTATATACCACAGCTGGGGTATTTGAGGTCATGCTCAGCAGTCACTTAGGGAAACCAACCAAACCTACTCATTTCTGAAAACTAGAAATTCAGGGGAAACCAGAGTGGCATGACTTGTGTGGCTCTAACTAGGTTGTACCCAGAAGCCAATTGCAAACTTTAATCTTTTTCTAAAAAACTCATTTCCCTCACACTTCTGTGAGGAAAAGTTCTGGAATCGAGGGGCGGGGGGGAGCCACAAAATTCCTACCACCCAGCATTCCCTCATGTCTCCGGATAAAAATGTACTTGTGCGGTTAAGCCTAGTGCCTGTGTCAGGAAAGGGCCCAAAAACAATGTGAATACCTTAACATTTAGTTTTAAAAAATTACATTATTTGGCATTGGGGTAACTACGGAATTTGAGGGCCTAGCTCGGTGGCCACCCAGGGAAACCTACAAAGCTCAGACATTACTAAAAACTAGACACCAGGGGCAGTTTAGAGTGGTGTGCCATGAATGGATACCATGAGGTTTTCCTATCCACAACGTTCTGCAAACCTCTAATGTTGCCTAAAATCGTGCATTTTAACTGCCTTTGTTTGATGTAAACTTCCAAAATCAGCTGGGATCCTTAAAATTCCTTCCGTCGAGTGTTCCCCCACTTGTCCTGATAAAAAATTGGTCCCAATTGTGTTGCCAGGCATAAAGCCTGTGACAGGAACAAATCAAACCAAAGTCAATGTGAGTTCCTTCGTATTGCCATTTGGCTTCTTTTGTGTTGTGCGTTCTCTTAGGTTCTTAATGCTTTTTTTCATTGCAGACAAATCCCCTCACACTAAAAAATTTAAGGAGAATGTTCCCACTCTCTCAGCATTGTCACCTCTTTAAATGATAAACTGCATCAATGAATGGCTGTAGGTGATTAAAACCGACGATTCCAGGCCCACTCTGGTTCATCTTCTGTACCACCCCCCAGGCAACTCCTCGGAAATCGGGGCGCACCTTTCCGACTTAATTGCCCAATGCGCTCTAAGCAACTCTAACAACATAATCCTGGGTAACCTCAATCTTAGATGGAATGAAACACAAAACCCGCTCATTCAAACCCTAAACAACCTAACAACAGAAAACAATCTGACCCAACATTGCCTAGAAGAAACTCATCAGAGAGGAGCAATCCTCGATTCAATTATTGCCGAAAGCAACGCAAGCTCCGTCGACCACATCCTCTCCATAGACTGGTTCGATCACCACATAGTTCTTTTTCATATTAACCAAGTGGGTCAAACTCACCACCCCAAGCGAGACCCCCCCAACTGGGTCAGAAACACAGCCCAGATTCCTCGAGCTCACCTTGAAGAAAAAATCAGCTTGCTCCTCCCTAACTTCACCGATCACCTCTCAACCACTGAACTCACCTCTCTTTACCACTCCAATCTGTCACTCACCTTGGTCTCCTTGCCCCATTGAAACTAAAAAAAAACAGGATCACTCCCTCCAGATCATGGTTCACTTTTGACATAAATGAAGAAAGAAGACTGCTAAGAACTGCAGGAAGAACCTGGAGGTAGAATCCCTCCGCCCTCCATTGTGATCAACTCCTAGAAGTCTGCAGGTCCTACAAAAAATACATTAAAAACAAAAAGACAGCTTTCTTCCGCTCGGCTCTAGACAACGCGAAAAACCGACCCAAAGAGATTTCCAATATCATCAGGAACCAAACCTCAAAGCCGATGACATCCTCAACACTGGCATCCAAAGAACGCTGCGTCAACTTCGCCAACTTTTTCAATGAGAAAATTGCCAAGATAGATCTCTTGCTTGGCTCAAACCTCTCCCCCTCCATCATGAACTTAGTGTCTAAAAACCATGAGAGCAACTCCTTGATGCCCACAAAACACTGGTCCTCCTTCATCCCCATCCAGGAAGCGGAGATAGTTAAATTAATCTCCAATGCTAAACCCTCATCACACGCCCTCGATCAGCTTTCCCCGCACCTGGCCAAAGGCCTGAAGCTTGTCCTAGCCCCACTATGGTGCAGGATCATTAACAGCTCTCTGAGCTCTGGAAGCGTTCCAGACTGCCTCAAAGTAGGGCAAGTCACTCCTCTGCTGAAAAAGCCAGGGCTAGACACCCAGGACCTGAACAACTTCAGACCTGTCTCGAATCTACCCCTCCTCTCCAAAAACCTGGAAAGATGTGTACTCCCTCAGCTGACCCAACACCTCGACAATATCAATCTCCTTGACCCTCATCAATCAAGCTTCAGAAAAGGCTACAGTACCGAATCCACAATCCTTAATGTCATAGATGACATCCTCAAATCACTGGACTCGGATCAGTGCTGTCTTCTCATCCTTCTAAACCTATTGGCCACGTTCGATACAGTTGACCACAAATTGCTCATCAGGGCTCTGCAAGAAAGGGCCTGGCCTTCAGGAGACGGCCCTCCACTGGTTCTCTTCCTTTCTCCACAACTGCTCACAAAAAATCTAAATTAAAAACTTTTAGTCCGACCTCCACCCCGTCATCAGAGGTGTCCCCCAAGGATCTGTGCTTTCCCCTCAGCTTTTCAACATTTACATGGAACCCTTCACCTCTATACTCAGGAAATCCAACATACCTTTTCACTTATATGCTGACGACACACAGCTTTACAAAATCAAACTCTTCCTCCCTCCCTCCCTCCCTAGGACCTTCAACAAGCCACCCAAGCACTGGTACTCTCCAGAATTGACTATGGGATTGCAACTCTAACCGGGACAGCAGTATCACACCTCGCCCCCCTGAAGACAACCTTCAATGCAGCAGTGAGGATGGTCACTGGAAGCTGAAAATTCGAACACATCACTACCGCCATCAGAGAACTTAAATGGCTCTCAATTGAGCTGCAAGCTAGCTTCAGAACAGCGTGCCTCACACACAAAGCCCTGCACACAGGCAAACCTGAATACTTAGCCACCAAACTCTAAAGGGCCGGCCAGTCCAGAAGCCTCAGGAGTTCCAACACCATGCTACTCATCCCGCTGAAAACACGTCAGAAAAAAACCGTAGCCAAAACATTTGCTGGAAACGCCCCTAAAATCTGGAACTCCATTCCCCCCCCCCACATCAGGACGACCCCCTCGTTTACAAAATTCAAGAACTTACTCAAAGTCCTCTTCCTCGAATGATCACAAGGGAACAGATAGCAACCCAACAAAAAATGCTTTATCCAGCTCTCCTCCTCTACCTATCCTAAAGACGGACGACACCGTCCCGAATCAAGAACCTTCTTTTTTTTGTTTTTGACTCCCGTCATGACTGAACATTGAATCCGCTCAGAGACTTGTTTGATTTGTCCTACACCCTCCCCCCTCCCCTCTTCCCCATCCCTTCTGTGTGTGTTCATTACCCAGCCAGAACCCTCATGTTATATCAATTATCTGTACCGTCTTTTTGCTCTTATGTGTTCATGTTGTGAAGCGCTCTGATACCCTCGGGTTCAGCTAGCGCTATATAAAACTCCTACAATAAATAAATAAATAAAAATATAAAACTTACATGAAGTGTCTAGTGCACCCTTGCGCCCTCATGTACATAACTTTTAATGGCTTATTATCTGTTTGAGCTGAGCAACCAAAAACTATCTCACATACATTACAAACATAATTGTATAGGCAACATTCCACTTCAGGTTATGTTAATATGTGCAAATTATGCTTGTGCAGTGAGTCAGGAAATTCATAATTCCTAAAAACACTGCATCCTTCCAATCACATTTTTCAATGGCCCTGACAATACTGAAAAGGCTCCTATAAATGGTGCACAGACAGAATATCGAGTTTTTAATATCGATATATGTTAAATGTAGAAGACAGAGACTCGCGTAGGTCCAATCTTGTATTTATTTCAGGTTACAATTGCCAGGTAATGCACCCACAACCAGAGCCGTCCAGTCGTGAGGAAGCCAACGTCCAAAGTGACATTCGAGGAATCTTCACGACTGAAGGTAAAGATTCGAGAACCACAGTAGAGATCTCTCGTGCTTGCAAGCACGAGAGAACAAAAGAGGAACTAAGTAATCACAAGCATATAACGTCTTCCCCACTAAGAAGGGAAACAAAGAAAACATATAAGAGCAAACATGAGCAATAGCAAGGAGCAAACAAAAGCAATTGCAAAGTTAAGCAAAATTATTCTAAAACATAGTCTCTCAATCTGCAGGATAACTGTTTGTAAACGAAAAGCCCTTTTTGTTGCCACTTCAGAAGTTTCCTGTGAAATTGAATCGTGTGATAAGGTTAACTCTGCAGGGACAGAGGTCTGTGGCAAGGCAGAAGTGGAAGGAAGAGAATCTGAAGGAAAAAAGGAATGAGCGGGAGCAGTAGCCTCTGAGGACGTGGAGGTTTCAATAACTGGATTGGAGGAGGATTCAGCAACTGGATTGGAGGAAGGTGGTTGAGTATAAAAGAAATCAAACCAATCACAATGCTCGGAATCTGAAGTGGCATGTTCCTTGATGACATGGGCTTGAAGTGGAGAAATCTTAACAAGAGCTCGCTTGTTCCACCACCCACTGTCATCAAGAAGGGCTGAGGTTTTACTAACTTGTGTAACCAAATTTGGGGAAGAAAATTTAGACCTCCCTTTGGAAACTCTCTTGGGATTTTTGATAAGAACCATATCTCCTTTTTGCAAAGGCTGATCAACAGAATGTTTACCTTCATCAAAACGTGATTTCATTGACAATTGTTTAGCACTCACATGATTTTGAACAGAAAAAGAAGAATCAGACAAATCACAATCCTTATGCAACCAACTAGGATTGAGAGCAGAATGAACTCTTCTTTTATGAAGTAAGCTAAAAGGTGAGACGCCAGTAGTAGAATGTGGGGAGGTATTGTAGGCCCACACTTTGTCATGAACGAAAGGCAAAGGGTCAAGCCTAGAAGAAAAAGCAGTTTGAAAACCCTCCTTAATAATGCGATTACACCTTTCTACTAGACCATTTGAGGATGGTGAGTACAAGGCAACTTTGTAGTGAGAAATACCGTGACACTTGAGGAAAGAGCACATTTTTTGAGAGACAAAATGGGTTCCATTGTCAGTAACGATGGACTTGGGAAAGCCTTCGACATCAAAAACAGACTGTAAGAATTTAATGGCGTTGTCAGTAGAAGCAGAATTGCAAAAGGAATAATAGAGCCATTTAGAGTGATAATCAACAAGAAGGATAAGAAACTTGTGCTCAGAAGGTAAGACATCATATGGACCAGAAAAGTCCAAAGCTACTTTGTCCCATTGACCAGCCGGTAGAGGAACGGGACATAAAGGTGTGGAAAGAGTTTTCCAATGCTTATCAGAGAGAATGCACTGAGTGCAATTGTCAATCATTTTCCTAATGTGAGAGTCCATGGAAGGCCACCAGTAGAATTGTTTGATGCGTTGACAGGTTTTAACAATACCAAGGTGACCCTGATGGGCAGAATGAATGATATGATCACGAACAGACTGAGGAGGAACAAATAAATCGTTGCGCATGACCATATCATTAACTAAAGAAAGTTCTTCTGAAACATTTGCAAAACCTTTTAGCTCAGGGGGTAAGGTTCTACGTTCAGGCCATTTGTTGATAATGAAATCTTTAACTTTGGAAAGAACAACATCATTTTTATAAGCTATATTCCATTGTGTTACAGAAATGGGTTGACATTCAGCAACTGCATCGACGGTGGCAACAACACACTCAATATCATCATTAACAATTGAATCATCAGTTAAAGACATTCTTGAGAGGCAATCGGCCCTGAAATTCTTACCCCTGGGAATGTGTTTGATGACAAAATGAAATTCATGGAGTTTGGAAAGGAGACGAACAAGTCTGGCAGAAGCCCTATTGGAGGTACTGTCGGACAGCATGTGCATAAGGGGCTTGTGGTCTGTGTAAATCTCAAACTCCCGACCCCAAATGTAAGATTTGAACTTTTGAATTGCCCAAACGCAAGCCAGAGCTTCTCTTTCAATTGTGCTGTACCTGGTTTCGGCAGGAAGGAGAGTTCTGGATGCAAAGGCAACCGTGTGTTCTTTGCCCTCGACCCATTGTCCTAAAACGGCACCCAAACCAGTAAGACTGGCATCTACAGTGATAAAACACTTAGAGCCGTCACAAAAAGGATTTAAAGCAGGTGAATCTTCAATGATCTTCTTGACTTGGTCAAAAACTTTTTGCAAGTCTTGAGACCAAACGAATTTTACACCTTTTCTCAAGAGTGTTCTTAAAGGTTCAACAATCTGAGCGTAACCATGAACGAACCTGGCGTAGTATTCGGATAAGCCCAGGAAGGAGCGAAGTGCGTCACGATCCTTGGGAGGTTTAGCATCTCGAATGGCTTTAATTAAAGAGAACTTGGGTTTAATGCCATTAGGAGAAAGGGAGTGGCCCAAGTAATCTAATTCTTGAACACCAAATTTACACTTGTCGTGTCTAACAGTCATGCCGGCTTTTTCCAAGACTTGTAGAACGGTATTAAGTGTGTGATTATGCTGCAAAGAGTCGTTGGCGTAAACCAAGATGTCATCTTGATACGCTTGCATGCCAGGGATGTCTTGAAACAGGTTGTCCATTAGTTTTTGGAAAATGCTGGCTGCCGAGGCCAAGCCAAAGGGAAGCCTGAGGTACTTGAAGGCACCAAAGGGAGTGATGAACGTTGTTAACTCTTGAGATCTGAGGGACAAGGGAATCTGGTGATAAGCAGATCTGAGGTAGAGGAGGGAGAAAAATTTAGCCTCACCCAAATTAGCCAATAGGTCATGAATTTTGGGAAGGGGGTGGCAATCCACGATGATATTGTTATTTAGTGAGCGTAAATCAGCACACAATCTCACCTCTCCAGTTTTCTTGCGAACTAAGACAATGGGGGAAACCCATTCAGACGAGTCACAGGGAGCAATGATTCCTTCGTTGCAGAGATTTTTCAGAACACTTTTAAGTTCATCTCTAGCGCTCAAGGGAAGTGGACGAACTTTGTGAACAACCGGCTGAGCATTGGGTTTAAGTCGAATTTCATGCTTAAAACCAAGCACTGTACCAACCTTATTTTTAAATAAGTTTGGAAAAGAACTCAGTAAAGGTTCCATTTTGACTATAGGAAAGGAAAGATCTGAAATATTGAAGGTCCCAGAATCATGACTAGTATAATAGTCATGAGGAATGTCGCCTAAGGCAATGGGTTGATCAGATCCAGGCTTGAGAATCAAACCCATTCTGGCTAAATCGAACCAACCTACAATATCCCTGCCCTTGAGGGCAACATAAACTTTGGTGAATGTGTATCTGCCTAGGCAAGCAATGTTAGAATAAAAGAAACCCAACATATCGATGTCCTTTTCGCCAAAGGCCTTGGGATTGACATCTGACTTGGAAAGGACAACTTGACTCCAATTAGCATAAAACGTGAGGTCGGATAAAATGGTGATGGGAGAACCAGAATCAGCTTTGACCTGGATTGTAATTGTACCAATCAACAATTCACACAAGGGACTCTTAATTTTAGCAAATTCGAGAGAATCACATTCAATGGACAACATAACATCATTGAGTCTGGTGGAACAAGACTCTACATTTTCTTGAAACTCAATATTATTGACTCTAGTGAATCTTTTGCGACCCCTGCAAACAGAAGGAAAATGTCCAATTTTCTTGCAGGAGGAGCATTTTTTGCCAGAAGCAGGACACGTGGGAGAATTGCCAAGATGATTCCTAGATCCACATCTGTAGCAATTGAGCGGTTTTCTATTTAGTTGTCTTGAAGAATTGTTAACAAGGTCAATGGAAGTGAAACCAGAAGCTTGATCAACCAAATGAACAGAGGGTTGAGATATACTTTCTTGTAGAATCTTAGAGGAATAAGTTGCGCGTTCAATCCCCTTGGCAATATCAATTGTTTCAGTTAAAGAAGGATTTTTGCAACTTAATAAACGTTCCTGGATTTTTTTTGAATAACAAGCAAAAATAAATTGATCTCTGATGGAGGTATCTGTACTAGCACCAAAGTCGCAGGTAGAAGCTAGGATTCTGAGTTGAGCGATATAGTCTTCTACGCTCTCATCAATACTTTGTTTACGTTTGAAAAAATTATGACGTTCTAAAACGATACTAGGTTCATCGTCATATTGTTTATTGAGACGAGCAATGGCTTCTTGGTAAACATTCCAGTTGTCACCGGACTCACCAGTGGGAGAAGAAATATGGGGTAAGTTTTCAAAAACTTGTTGAGCAGCAACTCCCAAACAACCATAAAGAATGGCAACCTTGCGAGGAGGATCATATTTGGTAGCATCGATGGCTACCAAATAGTTCTCAAAACCTTTGAGCCAGTTGCGCCAAGCAAGAGTAGGTTTTCCAGGAGTTTGCAGGAAAGGAGCTGGTGTTTGGAATTGTTGAGATGAAGCCATGGTGATATAAGATAAAAGGATGAAAATAAACTGTGAGAGAGTTTGTGATGGACGATGAAATGTCAAATGAACATGGTAGGCAGTAAAGCGTGCCTATCGCTGTGGTTAAAAAATGACTTTAAACGTGAAAAAAGAAGAAGTCAAATAAACATGGTAGGCAGTAAAGCGTGCCTATCGCTGTAGTCACTTGAAGACTTGTGATGGAAAAGAGATGTTAAATGAACATGGTAGGCAATGAAGCGTGCCTATCGCTGTGGTTGAAAATGAAATAAAGGAAGCAAAACGTGCTTAACGCTGCACAGTAATGCTAGACGAAGGCTTAACAGGTCGCTGAAAATGGCCGCCAGCGGCGTCGTCAAGGTAACAGCACAACGTGATTTTCTAAAGGCGGTGGGCTTGTCTGGAGATTGCGGCGTAGCGCGCGTGAAGCCACGCGAGCAGAAAGTTAGAACGTTGCGCGCGTGTCTGAGCGCGAGGCAGCAACTGTCAGAAACGAGCAGGGCCAGTAAAAAGGCCAGAAAGGAGAGAAATCCACGCCGGGAGCCAGGTGATGGACGGGGAAGGTGTCCAAAAGTATACGACCTGGTATGAAAGGAGTCGGACTGGAGGCTGGTTCGGATGAGGAAGCAGGAGACGAACAGTGGTCGAGTTCTGGTGAGTCTTGAAGACTTGGCTGGCGGTGGGTGCGGCAAAATTCCGATCGTCGCCAAATATGTTAAATGTAGAAGACAGAGACTCGCGTAGGTCCAATCTTGTATTTATTTCAGGTTACAATTGCCAGGTAATGCACCCACAACCAGAGCCGTCCAGTCGTGAGGAAGCCAACGTCCAAAGTGACGTTCGAGGAATCTTCACGACTGAAGGTAAAGATTCGAGAACCACAGTAGAGATCTCTCGTGCTTGCAAGCACGAGAGAACAAAAGAGGAACTAAGTAATCACAAGCATATAACAATATACAAATATATTGAGTTGCAAATGCAGGAATATCGGCAACAAGAATATTGTGGTCCAGAATATCGACTTTAAGGTAAGAAATACCGCTTTTTAAAATATCGAAGTCAGTAATATCGTTTGCAAAAATTTTGTTTTTTAAAAAATTGATTTTTATATTAGTGTTATGTATTTTAGTATGTATTATAAAAGTATGTGATTGCATTTTTTAAATTAATTAATTATTAATTGGTTGATAATTATTATTAATTAATTGGTAGTTATGTTAATTGTGTTTGTGTGTTTATAGGGGAATAGGGTGTGAAGTTATATATTTTCAAATAATTAGTAATTAATTGTTAATTTATGCTAATTAAATAATTAAAAATGAATTATGGAAATTGTGTAATTAATTTGAGATGTGAGTTGTGGGGTTTATAGTGGTAAAGGGGGGAAGTAAATAATTTTCAATGAATTAATAAGTTGTTGTTAATTGATAATAAATTAATTAAGTACAATTAATTATGGAACGTGTATACTGATTTTTAGATATGTATTGATTGGGTAGAGGGTAGAAAGTATTTTAGGTTTTATTAATTAATAATTAGTTGCCCTTTATTATTCATTTATTAATTGATAAATATTTATGGTAATTGTTTACTTCTATTTTATGTGTGGATTTTGGTTTCATAGGGGTTATGTTTGGTGAATAATTTTTAACTGTTTTATTTTGTGTTTTGATTTATAATATTTGTTTATTTGATAATTAATGATGCTTATTATGGAGGTACACTTTTTTAGAAATGTAGATGTGTGTTGTGACTTGTGAATTGTGTGGTGTTATAGGGTAGGAAATAAAAAATATTTGTTTTATGTAACAATAAATGTTTTTGATTATAATTATTTTCTATTAAATATAGTTATTTTTTAAATTATTTTAAACATTTGTATAACAATGTTTGTAGGTAATTTTTTAGATTTTTAAAACATTATATTATGTTTCTATCTTGTCATTTTTATTATTTTTATATATGCTTTCTTTTGTTTTTAACATTTTTTGTGTTGCAGTTGATATTTTGTTTGTTTTTAATTTTGTATTGACTTCAGTGGGAATATTACATTTGACCCCTCTGCTATCCAACACTTGCCCTACTATTGCACTCACTGGAGTGAGAATATTACATTTGACCCCTCTGCTATCCAACACTTTCCCTACTCTTGCCCTCACTGGAGTGGGAATAGTAGTTTGTACCCCGCTATGGAACACTTTCCCTACTGTTGCGCTCACTGGAGTGGGAATAGTACTTTTTACCCCTCCGCTATCCAACAGTTTCCCTACTGTTGCACTCACTGGAGTGGGAATAATAAAGTTTTCCCCTCCGCTATCCAACACTTTTCCTGCTGTTGCACTCACTGGAGTGGGAATAGTAATTTTTACCCCTCCGCCATCCAATATTTTTCCTACTGTTGCATTCAGTGGAGTGGGATTAATACATTTACCCCTCAGCTATACTACACTTTCCCTATTGTTGCACTCATTGGACTAGAAATAGTAATTTTTACCCCTCCGCTAACCAGCACTTTCACTACTGTTGCACTCACAGTAGCGGGAATAGTAATTTTTACATCTTCGCTATCCAACACTTTCCCTATTGTTGCACTCTCTGGAGTGGGAATAGTAATTTGTACCCCTCTGCTATCCAACACTTTCCCTATGGTTGCACTCACTGGAGTAGGAATAGTAAATATTTCCCCTCCGCTATCCAACACTTTCCCTACTGTTGCACTCACTTGGATTGGGAATAGTAATTTTTACCCCTCCGCTATCCAATATTTTCCCTACTGTTACATTCAGTTAAGTGGGACTAGTTAATTTTACCCCTCCACTATCCAATATTTTCCCTACTGTTGCATTCATTGGATTGGGAATAATAATTTTGACCTCTCTGCTATCCAACACTTTCCCTACTGTTACACTCACTGGAGTGGGAATAGTAATGTGTACCCCTCCACTATACAACACTTTCCCTAATGTTGCAGTAATTGGAATGGGCATAGTAATTTTCAGCCCTACGCTATCCAATACTTTCCCTACTGTTGCACTCAGTGGAGTGGGAATAGTAATTTTTACCCCTCCACTATCCAATAATTTCTCTACTGTTGCATTCAGTGGAGTGGGAATAGTTAATTTTAACCCTCCGCTATCCAACATTTTCCCTACAGTTGCATTCATTGGAGAGGGCATAATATTTTCTACCTCTCTGCTATCCAACACTTTCCTTACTGTTGCACTCACTGGAGTGGGGATAGTAATTTGTACTCCTCCACTATCCAACACTTTCCCTAATGTTGCAGTATTTGGAATGGGAATGGTAATTTTTAAACGCTACCCTATCCAAAACGTTTCCTACTGTTGTACTCACTGGATTGAGAATAGTAATTTTTACCCCTCCGCTATCCAATATTTTCCCTACTGTTACATTCAGTGAAGTGGGACCGATAATGTTACCCCTCCGCTATCAAACATTTTCCCTACTGTTGCATTCATTGGATTGGGAATAATAATTTTTACATCTCTGCTGTCCAACACTTTCCCTACTGTTGCACTAACTCGAGTGGAAATAGTAATTTTTACCCCTCCATAATGTTACAGTAATTAGAATGGGAATAGTAATTTTCACCCCTACGCTGTCCAAAACTTTCCCTAATGTTGCACTCATTGGAGTGGTTATAGTAATTTTTACAACTCCGCTATACAACACTTTCCCATATGTTGAAGTAATTGGAATTGGAATAGTAATTGTTACCCCTACGCTATCCAACACCTTCCCTTCTGTTGCACTCACTGGAGTGGGAATAGTAATGTTTACCCCTCTGTTATCCAACACTTTCCCTACTGTTGCATCCTCCGGAGTGGGAATAGTAACTTTTACCCCTCCTCTATCCAACATTTTCCCTACAGTTGCATTCATTGGAGTGGGAATAATAATGTTTACCTCTCTTCTATCCAACACTTTCCCTACTGTTGCACTCACTGGAGTGGGAATTGTCCTTTGTACCCCTCCACTATCCAACACTTTCCCTAATGTTGCAGTAATTGGAATAGTAATTTTCACCCCTACGCTATCCAACACTTTCCCTACTGTTGCACTCACTGGAGTGGGAATAGTAATTTTCACCCCTCCGCCATTCAATATTTTCCCTACTGTTGCATTCAGAGGAGTGGGAGTAGCACATTTTACCCCTCCGCTATACAACACTTTCCCTACTGTTGCACTCACTGGAGTGGGAATAGTAAATTGTTCCCCTCTGCTATTCAACACTTTCCCAACTGTTGCACTCACTGGAGTGGGAATAGTAATTTGTACCCCTACACTATCCAACCCTTTCTCTAATGTTGCACTCACTGGAGTGGGAATTGTAATTTTTACCCCTTCACTATCCAACACTTTCCCTACTATTGCACTCAAAGGAGTGCAAAATGTAAGTTTAAAAGTTATTAAACATTTTAATGTTTTAATTTATAATATATTTTTTTCTATTAGATTTTATGTTGTAGGTGTATGTATATTTATATATATAATATATATCAAGTCAATCAAGCTTTATTCGACGAGTTGTCATAAAAGCATCCAGTACTTACAAGTTTATGGATAAAATAATAAATACAGTTTGAGAAATTGGATAAAAAGATAAAAACAGAAATAAAATACTCTTAGAAAGCTGTACACATCATAAAAAGCAAGTATAACAATTTTTGCATCCCACAATGCAATTAATTTGCAAGCAATTTAGCTCTAATGGGCCAGACCCACCCCAGGAATTTTGCCGTTGCTACATATCAGTCATATCAGTGCATGTGCAAATAATTCTTAAGGCGAGCGAGCCACTACTGGTACCAAGTAGTCTGCACATTGGGCGCAGCCAAATTCGACGAGGGGCCACGTATGCAGAACATTCAAACAACAAGTGACCGATAGTTTCAGAAGGCGCCAAGCAACTTGGGAATGAGGCCTTGTCACCTGTTGACCATCTACTTGTAAAGGCCCTTAGAGGCAGGGTCCCGACTGTCAATTGAAAACAGAGTTTACGGTCCAGAGGGTTCGTAATAGTGACCTAAAATATATATATATATGCATCTGCGAGTACCTGTCTGCCAAACGGAGCTCCACAATAAGTCCCGTGTGGAGAGTGCATTGTATATCCGTCACAAGACACAGCTTATTTAACGGAGATACATAGGAACTGTAATTTTGAAGCTCACATCCTAACATCATGTCCACCGACACGTTGCAGGGGCGAATAGAAGCGGCGAAAAGTATGTTTACTGACTCCCCGGCTGGGGAGCTGGCTGCCAGTACAACGGCAACCCCTTCACAAGACACGCATAGCCATGTGAAAGATTTATTTAAAGTGCTGGAAAAGGCCAGTAAGGCCGAGCAATCTAAATGGTGGGAACATTGTTCACTCACTGGATATTTAGAGGTCGGTAGGGTACCACGCGGCTTAAGAAACATGCTTGCGCCGTCCTATGAAAACCCCGACCCTCACATGCTTGCAGACTGGGCTGAGTGTAACCTGGAATACTCAAAGAAATTAATGATTATACTTGTACAATATGCAGAGACTGACAGGGCCAAATTACAGGTGGAAATTAACAGACTCAATGATGAAATTGACAAATTGCCGAATTCACCTTTACTAACAAAGTACCGTGAAGATATGGTGGTCCGTATGAAAAGGGAGGAGGATATAATTAAGCGGCGCAAGGCATACAAATTTCAGAGGGATCGCCTTGATTACTAGAACGGACAAATCTTTACATTTGCCAAAAAGTATGACCGCATCAAAAAATCCTCCCAAGTCACACCAGCCAGTAATGCACAGCCAACATTACAAGCACCCCAGGCAGCTGCAAATGAATTAACATCTATATCAGAAGGCAGCTCTAATATAGACAGTGAGTCTGACAATGAGCAAACCTGAACCCGGAGAGTGGGGTTTCGCAAGTTCACCCCGGCACAGGAAATCGAGGTAGTCCAGCGGGATCGCAGGGAGACCCTCTGTTCAGGTGCCCAGGGTGCGAACGCAAACAAAACGCCACTACAAAGCGGGCAGCAAGGAGGCGGTGCAATGGGCGCCGGAGGAGGAATAAACAAAGCAAGGAAACCACGAAAACAGTGGAATCGCAGATGAGTCAGGGATCTGACGAGTCACAGACAGTAGTTAATCTCACTGATACTCAGCTGACTCCCAAAGAAATGTCCAAACTCTCCTTGGGCTTATCTTACAGCGCGAAATCTAACTTTGACTATGCAGGAACTAAGATAGACCTTTACAAATACGTGTGCAAGCTCAAGTTGAAGAAATATCACAGCTTACATAAAAGGACGCAACCGGCTGATGATTATGTGCAGTCCACCCAATCTGCAACTGCAACCTCAGATGAGTCTGTCTTACTACAGGAGTTGATTGATATAGGTAATGACTCGGATTTACCTCTATTGAGTTCAGTTGTGGGCATGAATACCGCATCAGCAGCAACCACCTTTAAACCCAAGTCTAAATTTTGCCCCATGATGCTTAAAGACAATGTTGTCCTATTCCATGAAAATGTTTCTCAGGAATTAAAAACACTGTTTTTGAAAAGAGGTACTTTTTCCAAAATACACTAATATCGTGATCTTGAGTACCATCAACTCATGAAAAAATTGCACGCTAATCCGAAAATTGTAATTCGGCAATCTGATAAAGGAGGAAACGTTGATCTTTGGCCCCTCAAAATGTACATGGAAGTTGCATTGGAACAACTGAATGATCGAGCATGCTATCAACGAACAGATGTCAACCAAGTTCAACAAGCTAAGGGTAATATTTATTCCAAATTGATGGCATGGCGTAGCACAGGTATTATTTCAATGGACGAATATAAGTTCACGAAGAAGGAAAATCCTGTAACACCTGTTGTGTACTTCATTCCAAAGATCCACAAAAACTGTGTACTTCCACCTGGTCGGCCTATCATCTCCGCATGCAACAGTATTTTAGGAAACGTGAGCAAATACGTTGACTTTTTTTGCAGGAGTTTGTTAGGGCCTTACCTTCATTTGTACTTGATACAGGGGACTTTCCGAGTAAGATAAAAGATGTTGAATGGAAACAGAGCTACTTGATAATTTCACTTGATGTAACCTCCCTTTACACCAGTATTTTTCACAGGGATGGCTTGAGAGCAGTCCAACATTTTCTCGAATCAAGACCAAGTGGCTTAGCTGAGCATACACGCATGATTATATCTATGATTACCATGTGCTTAGAGAACAACTTTTTCTTATTCGGCAAGCAACTATTTCAGCAGACGATGGGTGTCGCAATGGGGGCCTGCTTTTCTCCCAGTTATACCTGTTTGCATATGGGGTACTGGGAGGAGCAGGTCCTCATGCCAAGTTACACTGCAATCATGCACACCAAAGTTGTAAGGTGGTTAAGGTATATTGATGACCTTTTGCTAATCTGGGACGGGTCAGTCAATGAGGCCAATGATTTCATTTCACAGCTCAATGTAAATAACCTAAACCTGCAGTTTACTGCACAATCAGCGAGACAACCGTGTGTTTCCTGGATGTAGAAGTTTTTCCCAGAGGGGGGAAACTGGAAACTAAGCTATACCGGAAACCAACTGCTGGTAACAGTATCCTCCATGCAGGTAGCCATCATCCAGCCCATCTCATTAGGGGCATCCCGTTTGGGGAAATGCTCCGTATAAGAAGGATATGCAGTGCAGAAAGTGACTGTAGGGCAGCCCAACTAGCCTGTAAAACAAGGTTTTTGAAGAGAGGTTACACAAATGACTGCATAGACAAGGCCATCAGTAGAGCAAATTCCAGAGACAGAACATCATTGGTGTCTAGTGTGAATCAGAACAGAACCATACCTTCTCCAATTGCCAACAATGAGACCCGACTTATCCTAACATTTAACAACCAACACTTGGTCATTAGAAGTATAATTAAACGTAACTGGGTGACCCGGTATTATGCAATCTAGTTAAGAAAAGTCCCAATATCACCTAAAAACGTGCCAGAAGTATGGGTGATTGCCTAGTTTGTAGTAGCCCAGAAATCAGAACCACAACAACATGGCTAGATTCTAGCAGAGGTTTCCGTAAATGTGCCTCTTGCAAAGCTTGCAAAAATTGAGTCAGTAGGAAGGAATATTCCACTCATTTAGTGATAAGCCTATCGCCATTAATTGCCAACTAACATGCCGAACAGAATATGCGGTGTACGTGCTGGAATGCCCGTGCGGTCTGCGTTATGTCGGTAGTACAAGACCGCATGTATACAAACGCATTCTGCAGCACCTCAGGGCAATAACAAAAGGTGACACTGCTTACCCTGTTGCTAGGCATTTTCAAGAGTTGCACGGCAAGAATCCCTCCGAACTAAGGTATTTTGTAATCGATACTGTGCCTCCTCAGAGGAGGGGAGGATATCGTGAAGCAATGTTGCGCAGATTAGAAACAAGACACATTATCTGACTAGACACTAAGACCCCCAATGGTCTGAACGCAGGGGAAGACTGTCACACTTATTTGTGAACATGATTTTTTCGTATTAACTGTAAATGGTAAACATAGTCCATTCCTATTCCCAATTTTCTATCAAACAGTATTGTTTTTAATTACACATCTTTTAGCTAGTTGCACTAATTTACACGTGGTAGCACTTATCTTTTATGCCAATATTTATTGCTATTTTTGCACATAGGCATGTTTTAGCTCATGATATGTTAGTTGTTGTCTCATTACTTGGGGCAATTGGAAGGAGGTAAAATCTGAGTTTATATCAGTTATGGTGGAGCAACATCTATTTCATTATGAATCAGTATAGGAATGTTGTTATCTCTTAGAAGCGCTGCTATATTTATGACTATATTTATGTTTATATTTATGCTCAAAATTCACATTTATTTTGATATGTATATTTATAACTGTTTATTTATTTATTTAGATATTTATAAATGTATTTCTATGAGTGACTGCCATCATTTACCCCTGTATTCATACAGTAATGCCCTTTTGATATCAATGAGCTTTGTTCGAAATTGACAGGCTTGTGGCTATATGCATTAAAGCATTAACAAGTTATGACAGTAGAAGTGGAAGAGGTGTGGCGCCGCGGCCAGGGCGACTGACGCTGGAATCTGGGGACCACGGTTCGATCCCCGGCTCCGGCGGCAGGTCAGCCCAGCACCATGTGACTCTGGGCAATAGCTCGCTTAATCTTCCCGACGGCCCCCCAGCGCCTAGAGACCCTTACGGGTGATTGTGCGCTTTACAAATGTGGACTTTACTTTACTTTACAGTATGTTGTTTATGTCTATTACTAGCACAAAAAAAAAAAATTCATTAGCACTAGCACTTTAAATGGAGCACATACGCCCCTACACGTTGTCATGTGATCAAGGCCGTGGTCGGCCAAAACGCGTAATGGTGGTGTGGTGGAGAGCAGAATAAAATACCCAGCACCTATTCCTGGGTTCGCCTCGTCATTTTCTGCGTGACTGCTGAGACGTTTCTTATGTCATATATATATATATATATATATATATATATATATATATATATATATACCCTACCATAGCAAACTGCTTTTCGTCAGAGAGCGCAGCATATCAGTTGCTCTCTCTAATGAAAAGCAATGCCAGCTCCCAAAGGACGTGCGGAGCCGGCTGGGACCGTGGGGGCTTTGGGGCTCCCCCCACAGTCCCCAAGGTTTTTTCTTTTAGCCCTGGGGGATGGGGTAGACACTATTTTTTTTTACGATAGATTTACCGTACGCGTACCATGCTCGTACGTACGACGTAGGTGCAAAGTCTGTAAGTCATACCGTGAGCGTACCTAAGCAAGTAAAATAAAAATATTTTTTGATATTCATGAAGTGTATGTATTTATGCATTGTGTGGCTCTAAAAAGAGCCATTGTGTTTATTGGTAGATGTTAGTACATAACTATATAGTTTTTAACATTATAAAACTTTCGGAGGTGCGCGTACGGGGGGTCGTACAAACGTAGATGACGTCACACGGAAGCGCTGATGCGCCGCGTAACGTCAAAACGCACTTGTGACGTGTGCGTGCACGCTGAGTACAATTTACAGTACAAATGACGGTGCGTTTACGGTACGCGTACGGTGCGACAATTTTTTTTTTAAATGGAATAATATCAAATAAAATTTTAATATTTGTAAAAAATAAATTTTTAATAAAAAATATTTTTGTATTTAGTTTTGTTATTATGTTACATTATAATATGAAAAATAAATAAAACAAAATAATATGTAAACATTTATTATAAAAATGAAGAAATTTAATGAAAACAGATTTTTTAAAATAATACATTTAAAAATGATCATTTACAAAGCTTTTATATTTAAAAATTAGCATTTAAAAAACCTTAAAAATTCACTGAAAAAACCATAGGTTTCACACACGTTATAGTTAAAAATTAGCATTTAAAAAACCTTAGAAATTCACTGAAAAAACCATAGGTTTCACACGTGTTATAGTTAGCTGGACATTTCACTCATACAAAACCATTGAAATTCCCCCGTTATAGTTAACTATAACTCGCGCACCCGCAATGCACTGCTGATGACGTCACATATTACACCACTCATGACATGGTCAGTGACATCACTCATGACATCACTCATGACATCTCAAATGACATCACTGATGACATCATCCTTGTGAAAGAGTGGCAGACCTCCTCTCAGCGTAATATAACCCTTGATACACACATTCAAAAATAGAAACTAAAATTTTAAAAAAATGGAGATACCAATACCAGTTAGCACAACCTATTCAGTAATTCCAAAATCTACATACACAATCACGCATTCACCAACAGTTCTATATAGTCACTCATACATGTACTCACTCATCATATGTACTCATACACCTATCCATCCTGTTACACACCGACACTCATCCATAGAGTTACTCACACACATACTCACACATGCAAATAAACTATCAACCATCCATTTATTTGCATATACAGCTATACACACACCATTACACGTACTTTTACAGAAACGTATACATACTTATTCTCTTAAACAATCACTAATAGAAACACATACTTATTTATACAGGAACTATTCCAATCTCTCACTCTCTCATATAATCACTTATATACATCAATACTCACATATACTAGTTTAAAACATATGTAGTTACTCATATAGACACTATTGAGACAGTCATTCACTCACTAACACACCCACACAGTCCTGCACACATGCTGTCTTCAAAACACATACAAACAGTGAGTCACTCATTCATGCATCTATATGCTAAGTAATATCCCCCACTGAACCATACAGACACTCATACTGATACTCAAAAAACAAACTAATAACCCATATACACACTCATGTAGCTACTCACGAACCCATGTAGCCACTTACAGACCAACTGAGAGACTAATACAGACTTTCACACAGTTTAGTCACTAACGCATGCATTCAGTAAGACATGATCAATCACTCACTCATACAGTCAGTCACGCACCTACTCAATAATCCCTTCAGGCACTAGTAAATGCACTCATTCTTCAATACACCTTGGCATAGATATATATGCAAAATATTTAAACTTTGCAGAAATACACATTTACTGGATGATGTCATCAGTGATGTCATCAGTGATGTCATTTGAGATGTCATCACTGATGTCATGAGTGATGTCACTGACCATGTCATGAGTGATGTATTATGTGACATCATCAGCAGTGCATTGCGGGCGCGTGAGTTATAGTTAACTATAACGTGAGAATTTAAATGGTTTTGTATGAGTGAAATGTCCAGCTAACTATAACACGTGTGAAAGCTATGGTTTTTTCAGTGAATATATATATCTATATATTACCTACTGGCGGTCGCCAGTAGGTATATATAGTTAGGATTTTTTCTCTATGGGTTTTTTGAAAATTCTATGTCTAATAACTTTGGCGTTTGTGGACGGAATTGGCTGAAATTTTCAGGAAAATGGCACATTTTGTTTCTGAGCAGCCCTTGAAAATTTGGGGGGGGTTCGTCCAGTGGGGGCCGAGAAAAAAGGGGGGTCCCAAAACGTGTTTTTAACATTGAGTTTTCCATAGGGCGGTTGGCCTCACTTTTAGCCCGAACGGCTGAATGGATTTGCACGAAACTTGGCAAAATTGTAGGGACTGGTAGCCCGATGTGCCTTTTGTAGGTCTCAATATATGTGCTCCAGTGGATTTTGAGAAATTAACGTTTAAAAAAAGATATATATCTGTAACAGCGGACCGGGCAGCGATCTGGTTCGCGGACTTTTCGCGCAACGGAGCTTTGTGAAGCGAAGCTGATTGGTTCTCCGGCGTCTGTCAACATTCCAAACAGTCCGTAGCGGCCGCCATCTTGTCTCTCGGTAGGATCGAGAGACAAGAGGAGGTCAAAACAAAGGGGGAAATAACTATAAGGGGGCATAGTAGATCCTCGCTGACCCCCTAGGTTTGATGTGGAGGTTTTAAAAGGGCCCCGCGGGGCAAAAAAAAAAAATAATAATAATAATTGAACGGCTGAATGGATTTGCACGAAACTTGGCAAAATATTAGGGACTGGTAGCCCGATGTGCCTTTGCTAGGTCTCAATATATGTGCTCCAGTGGATTTTGAGAAATTAACGTTCAAAAAAAGATATATATCTGTAACAGCGCTCCGCTTCGCGTAACGGAGGTTTGCGAAGCTGATTGGTCATTCTGTCACTGGGCTATAGTTGGGCTACATCTGGCTGATATTTGGGCTACATTTGTTTTTTTGTGTGTCTGGCGGCCATCTTTGGGCTACATTGGGCTACATTGGGCTTCATTGGGCTACATTCGGCTAATTAGCAAATAGCTCATCGCAAACTAGGAATGGTAAAGAATCGCTATTTATTCCTTAAAGTTCGCTATTTAGGAAATGCAAAAAACTTTGATGATATATATGGCGGTTCATCTCTAACAAGATAAGAAGCATAGGGATACATTTATGATGACTGGCGCATCACCAGGGATGTGTTAGTCATTCTGTGCCGCTGTTCCGTCACCTATGGTGTGCTGCATTTACAATGCGGCGCATCATGGGGCAAAAACAGCACAGATGCGTGATGTATCTGTGCCGTAAAGGTGGCGCATTGCTGGAGTTGTATCGCAAGTGTGATGAAGCTCCAGCAAGGGTCGGGGGTGCCCCTGTCGCAGGGTTTCTGTTCTCACACAGAACTGTGGACAGAGGATTGGAACCTCGGCGAATGCATTGCTGGAGTTGTATCGCAAGTGTGATGAAGCTCCAGCAAGGGTCGGGGGTGCCCCTGTCGCAGGGTTTCTGTTGTCACACAGAACTGTGGACAGAGGATTGGAACCTCGGCGAATTAGGGTGTCCCAAAACTCACGTTAGTAATCAAAAACTCCTTAGCAAGCTAGGTACAGTGTCACATTGGATATAACAAACTCTCAATGTTTAGACAATCCAGAATATGAACTTATAGTACCTCAGGATACGTGGAACTCATGAACAGTCGGTCGTTATAGATTTCTTAGAAACCAGAACATGGAGTTAAGAAGAACAGATGTGTATTTGAAATGTTTATTTACTAATGCCGTCTTCTCAGGCGTAGTACCTTAGATAATAAAAGTACACATATTATCAGTAGCAAAATTACCAGCATAGTTACTAGTACATAAAAAGTGAATGGTGATAGTATGTTAACATGCTGTAAATGAATAAGAGTTAGCAACACTTATAAGCAGCCGCGGGCCGTGGAGGGAGTTACGGTGAGGCAGGGAGGCGGGGAGGGGGAGAAGCAGGGTGGAGAATACAAGTACACATATTATCAGTAGCAAAATTACCAGCATAGTTACTAGTACATAAAAAGCGAATGGTGACAGTATGTTAACATGCTGTAAATGAATAAGAGTTAGCAACACTTATAAGCAGCCGCGGGCCGTGGAGGGAGTTACGGTGGGGCAGGGAGGCGGGGAGGGGGAGGGGCAAGGTAGAGAGGGCTCCACCCTGCTTCTCCCCCTCCCCGCCTCCCTGCCTCACCGTAACTCCCTCCACGGCCCGCGGCTGCTTATATCTCACCCTCCCTAATACACATATTATATTATTTGCTAAGAAGGTCTCTTTGTGTTGGTTTAGGGCGTGCCCATACTTTAGTGTCTTAGATTTGAAGGAATCACATCACCATACACCAGCTCTCTCTTCATGTGAACCGCATCAACTGTTGTGTATGTGTGTTCGGCAAAGCAATATAAAACCCGCCTCATGCCCAGAATTGGCAGAAGTTGCACTTATGTTATGAGTATGAAGTCGTGGAGATCAGACCTCATAACAATTCTGTATCGTGTTGTTCTTGAAACTTTAGCACTCGCTGTACAGATATAGTTTAACAAGTAAAGCAGATAGTAGACCAATAACATATTATTCTCATGTAAACCACGATGAACTACTAGGTGGAAAGCTAAAGCAACAACTAAGTGTCGTGTGCAGAAGTTGCAAAAAAGGAAAAATGGCGTTTAAACCGGTAATGAGCCCATGCTAACTTAACACGGTGTAAAGATATCCAGGACCTAGATGACACCTCCTCATGATCCGGAAACGAACTGAATAAGATAATAGAAGTGCCATCTCATGAGAGCAGATTGCAAGTTTATATGTGGACGGTCCGCAAGGTAAAGCATTAAAAACTAGGAAAATTTAATGCTAAAGAAAAATAAAACAGCCAAGTACTTTATCGAGTCTTAAGCCAATAGGCAAGGTAAATAATAAAAACTTGACAAATAAGTCAATGAATTGTCAATGAAATGCTAGTACTCAGCATATCAAACATGAAAAAGGTCTATGACATAACTGTGTATGCAAAATAAGCTGCAACAGCCTCCAATAGGAAGTCACCGTCTTCATCCGAAAACAGTTCAGCCATCCAATTTAAAAGCGGAAAAGAACATACGTGCTCTCCCAGCACCGGATCCTCTATCACCATCAGAGGACAGCTCGGTGGGTTTTCAAGAAAGCTCTCTTCCAAGAAAGACTGTGCTGCCGCCAGTAAATTCCAGGGACCAAGTAGTCCATGCATCAATGCCACAGCCATAATCCTTTCGCCAGGACAAACCAACTCGTGAGTAATGATAGGAGTCATCAGCTGATTAAAGTCGACGTCAGGAGAAACCGGTCCGCAGAGACACAAATCAATGGCCCAATCGAAATCACAGGTCAGGCAGTGAAATACAGGCTGGACACAGGTGAAGTAGGAGAACCGAAAAGATAATCCATATGCCGTGCTTAATATCGCCAACGGCATTGTGCCATAATATTCTAGCATGCGATTGCGGAACAGTGTCAGCAGCTGCAGGGTCGGAGGTTGCATAGGAGGGACATCCATATTTAAAAATGTAAAAAAGCACAAGAGCGTCCGCTGGTAATGCAAGTAAAAATGCCAATCCACGAACCAGAGTGCAGAAAATACAATGAAAGGAAGCAGGGATGACTCCAAAGATTTTCTCAAATGAAGTCACGAGACCACTGGTAACAACTTTAAAAAAGTGCACCAGGGACTTTGTGGAGGATGCGTTAAAGATAGTCGGAAACATGTTGCTGAAATTGAAAGGCAAATGTTAATTGAAAAAGGTTTTGCACCTCTGTATGGGTGTTCGCTATGTGAAGTACGAAAGTTTCACGGGCCGAACTCAAGGCCACCTCTCTCTGAGACAAAAGAGCTCTTATTCTTGCCATGCCGTTGAAACGTGTCCCAAGGTTGGTATTTGTGGCCAGATTGAAAACTCCCTATGTTCATGTGTGGGAGGAAATAGAACATTTCTGCAGCAAATAACCCGTTCACTTACTGTTACGATAAAAGGAATACTTTTAATTAACTCAGAACAGTCTTCATTATTGAGCATCAAATAACTACCATTTTCCAACAACTTGAACGTGGGGATGATAGCAGGAACTGGCGTGCCTTGCAACACGCAAGCCATATTTGGTCGGTGTTTGTTGCATGAACCGTGTAACTGTATGGGCCTACACATTAGTGAATGATCTGGCGTCTCAGTGCATTCCTCTCCATTCAGATAAACTTCTTGATCATCTTTGAAACATCTGTATGTGTATGGAAGCGACCAGACCTCATGAAGAAAAGCACTACCTAAAGGTTCATAACGACCTATTGGTATATATTTCATACAATTTGAAAACTTATATAAAGCAAAAGGCAGCGTTATTAAACCGTGGATAAGGCATGTTGCCAAAAAACCCGCAATCCTCTGCTGATGATGTCACTGAGCATGTCATGAATGATGTAATATGTGACATCATCAGCAGTGGATTACGGGTAATGGTATCTCTAGTTTACTCCCTTATAGCTGTCTTTCTTTTAACATAAGTGTCTGTTTCCTTCCCTTATACTTACTGTTTTTGGGTCGCTTCCGGTTCGCGTACCCGCGAGCGAACTGGGAAGCGAACTAAGAGAAATAGAGGTTGGCACAGTTCCAAATATTGTACCAATTTTTTAATAACGGGGAGGTAGTTCTGAAAAGAACTTTTTTTTTTATTTTTCTGAACATTTTTTTACTGTTTTTGAATTTTTCGGAACAGTTTTATATTTTTTGGGGTTTTTCTTGGAGGGGGCAATGAAAACGATTCATTGTAAAGGGCTCAACAGGAGCAACAAAACAAAAAAAAGAAGTATTTATTATTTTGGGCGTTTCGGACAAACTTGCATATGATAGTCAATAGCTCTGTTGATCAGAGTGATGCTTCTTTCTCCGTAGGAAATGAATCCATCGCAAAATACGCAGGTGTGTTTTACTTCACCAAATCTCATTTGTATATTTGGCACCATCTCCCTGCCCTCTGGTCCCGTTACTTCCGGTACAACAGATCTTCTGGCCATAATAGGGAGATTATCTAGGTCGTTCCGAAACTGTGCAGCACTGTAGTTGTTAGGATGCCACCTAGTCATATGGCGATGCATTGTGTAGTTTCCGAAACTGTATTTTTTGTCGGTCCCTCTGGACAGTCTATCTTGACATATAAGGCAAGTTACGTATCTTGCATTTACTTTTTTCTGACCTTTGGGAATTTTAAAAAAATTGCCAAATGAAGTTTTCTTTCCGGTGAGACGTCCTGGGCTGCTCAGGCAAAAACTGCCTCTCTTCGTGCTCGTCCTCCTGTTCCTCTTCTTCTTCTTCTTGTTGAATTACAACTTGAGCAGGTGGTCCACTCTTCCTTGGATGTGGTGGAGGTGGTGGGGAAGCACCAGCTGAAGCTACTAAAGAAGCCATTGCTCAGTGATCACAAAGGGTCTTTCTCTCACAATGATGAAAGTCAGAGTGAGGAAAGAAGGAGGGATTTTCATCATTTGGGAAAAACAAGAGTTCTCAACCAATCAAAAGTGTTCATTTTAGATTATATGACCTAGTCTTACATCATTAGGAAACCAAAAGTGAAATGAACCAATGAAAAGTGTTATTACCAAGTCACATGACTTGCTGTGTTTACGTTAAGCGCTTTGCAGGGCCTCCCGGGTTGCTTCCAGAAACCTGCGCTTTGCGACTCGCTTCGCGTACCAGTTCGCTAACGTAGCACGTCATATGACGTATCACGCGACAACGTGAAACGTCATGCGGACGGGAGGCGTCACGATGTTGTTTTGTAACGCGGCACTTGCGGTAAAGAAACGTTTACCGGCTTGCGGTCTATTTCGCGGCATCAAGGTCAGCTAACGGGAAGCTTCCCGATTCGCGAAGCGGGAACGAAGAAAAAAAAATATTTAAAAAAAAAATTATTCATAAACATATAAAATATATTTTTGGATTTAAAGAAGAATAAATTTTACAGCTACAGATATTAGCTGTTAAAAAACCAATGAAATTCACAGAAAAAACCATAGGTTATAGACCATATATAGTTAGGAATTAGCATTTAAAAAACCTTATTTTACTCACACAAAACCATTGAAATTCCATATATAGTTAGTTGCACTAACTATATATCGCGCACCCGCAATCCACTGCTGATGATGTCACATATTACATCATTCATGACATGGTCAGTGACATCACTGATGACATCACTGATGACATCTCAAATGACATCACTGATGACATCACTGATGACAACATCCAGTGACTGTATGTTTCTGTAAAGTTAAAATATGTCTTACATATTGAAGAATGAGTGGATGTATAAGTGTCTGGATGAAGGATTTAGTAGGTGCATGACTGACTGTATAAGTGAGTGATTAAATGTGTCTCACTGAGTGCATGGGTTAGTGACTAAACTGTTTTAAATTGTGCATTATTGTGTCTGTTGTTCTGTAATCTGATGCATGTGTTGATCAGTAGCTAAATGAGTAACTATATGGGTTATTGATTGGTTGCCCAAGTATTTGTATGGGAGACTGAGTGTGTGTGTGTGGGTGGCTGGGAGGTGTATGACTCTGTGCATAGATGTTTGAGCAGATGTATGGGTTCAAAAGTGCATGTGGAAACAGCTGTTTGGGCAGTTGACTGTATGCATGAGTGTATTGGTGAGTGAATGGATATCTCAGTGCTACATGTCAAAGTAAGTACATATGTAAAACACAGTACATGTGATAGTTGACATATATAAATAACTGTGCATAAGAACCAGTGAATGTGTGAGTGGCTGTATGGATTATTGTGAACTTGTATCAGGGATTGTATAACAGAGTAAATATGTGTTATTATATGTTTCAATAAGTAAGGTGTGTATAACTATATAGTTGAGGAAATGGAGGTGTGATTGATTCTTTGCAAGACTGACTAGGTGTGTGAGTAACTCCATGGATGAGTGACAGTCTGTGAGTGTCTGTTTACACTGAGTGTATCTAAGGTTATATTAGAGTCTGAAGAGGTTCATCGTATCATCACATGAATGATGTTATCAGTGATGTGATCAGTAATGTCAAATGAGATGTCATCAGTGATGTCATCAGTGATGTCATTTGAGATGTCATCAGTGATGTCATCAGTGATGTCACTGACCATGTCATGAATGATGTAATATGTGACATCATCAGCAGTGGATTGCGGGTGCGCGATATATAGTTAGTGCAACTAACTATATATGGAATTTCAATGGTTTTGTGTGAGTAAAATAAGGTTTTTTAAATGCTAATTCCTAACTATATATGGTCTATAACCTATGGTTTTTTCTGTGAATATATATATATATATATATATATATATATATATATATATATTTTGCCCGACAAAGACTATGAATGTACCCAACGCACGCATTGACCTCTACAAATTCTGCAGGAAGGTGAAACTAAAGAAACACTTTGCTGAAAGAAATCGGATTATCAAAAAAGCTTGTGCACCGAAAACAAAAACAAAAATGTTATCAACAGTTACACGGAAGGATTTAACAGCTATGATAACCTTGACATCAATTAAAGAAACCCCCTCCTGTAGCCAAGAGGACAATACACACATGCTTGCAGACTGGGCTGAGTGTAACCTGGAATACTCAAAGAAATTAATGATTATACTTGTACAATATGCAGAGACTGACAGGGCCAAATTACAGGTGGAAATTAACAGACTCAATGATGAAATTGACAAATTGCCGAATTCACCTTTACTAACAAAGTACCGTGAAGATATGGTGGTCCGTATGAAAAGGGAGGAGGATATAATTAAGCGGCGCAAGGCATACAAATTTCAGAGGGATCGCCTTGATTACTAGAACGGACAAATCTTTACATTTGCCAAAAAGTATGACCGCATCAAAAAATCCTCCCAAGTCACACCAGCCAGTAATGCACAGCCAACATTACAAGCACCCCAGGCAGCTGCAAATGAATTAACATCTATATCAGAAGGCAGCTCTAATATAGACAGTGAGTCTGACAATGAGCAAACCTGAACCCGGAGAGTGGGGTTTCGCAAGTTCACCCCGGCACAGGAAATCGAGGTAGTCCAGCGGGATCGCAGGGAGACCCTCTGTTCAGGTGCCCAGGGTGCGAACGCAAACAAAACGCCACTACAAAGCGGGCAGCAAGGAGGCGGTGCAATGGGCGCCGGAGGAGGAATAAACAAAGCAAGGAAACCACGAAAACAGTGGAATCGCAGATGAGTCAGGGATCTGACGAGTCACAGACAGTAGTTAATCTCACTGATACTCAGCTGACTCCCAAAGAAATGTCCAAACTCTCCTTGGGCTTATCTTACAGCGCGAAATCTAACTTTGACTATGCAGGAACTAAGATAGACCTTTACAAATACGTGTGCAAGCTCAAGTTGAAGAAATATCACAGCTTACATAAAAGGACGCAACCGGCTGATGATTATGTGCAGTCCACCCAATCTGCAACTGCAACCTCAGATGAGTCTGTCTTACTACAGGAGTTGATTGATATAGGTAATGACTCGGATTTACCTCTATTGAGTTCAGTTGTGGGCATGAATACCGCATCAGCAGCAACCACCTTTAAACCCAAGTCTAAATTTTGCCCCATGATGCTTAAAGACAATGTTGTCCTATTCCATGAAAATGTTTCTCAGGAATTAAAAACACTGTTTTTGAAAAGAGGTACTTTTTCCAAAATACACTAATATCGTGATCTTGAGTACCATCAACTCATGAAAAAATTGCACGCTAATCCGAAAATTGTAATTCGGCAATCTGATAAAGGAGGAAACGTTGATCTTTGGCCCCTCAAAATGTACATGGAAGTTGCATTGGAACAACTGAATGATCGAGCATGCTATCAACGAACAGATGTCAACCAAGTTCAACAAGCTAAGGGTAATATTTATTCCAAATTGATGGCATGGCGTAGCACAGGTATTATTTCAATGGACGAATATAAGTTCACGAAGAAGGAAAATCCTGTAACACCTGTTGTGTACTTCATTCCAAAGATCCACAAAAACTGTGTACTTCCACCTGGTCGGCCTATCATCTCCGCATGCAACAGTATTTTAGGAAACGTGAGCAAATACGTTGACTTTTTTTGCAGGAGTTTGTTAGGGCCTTACCTTCATTTGTACTTGATACAGGGGACTTTCCGAGTAAGATAAAAGATGTTGAATGGAAACAGAGCTACTTGATAATTTCACTTGATGTAACCTCCCTTTACACCAGTATTTTTCACAGGGATGGCTTGAGAGCAGTCCAACATTTTCTCGAATCAAGACCAAGTGGCTTAGCTGAGCATACACGCATGATTATATCTATGATTACCATGTGCTTAGAGAACAACTTTTTCTTATTCGGCAAGCAACTATTTCAGCAGACGATGGGTGTCGCAATGGGGGCCTGCTTTTCTCCCAGTTATACCTGTTTGCAAGTAAAATAAAAATATTTTTTGATATTCATGAAGTGTATGTATTTATGCATTGTGTGGCTCTAAAAAGAGCCATTGTGTTTATTGGTAGATGTTAGTACATAACTATATAGTTTTTAACATTATAAAACTTTCGGAGGTGCGCGTACGGGGGGTCGTACAAACGTAGATGACGTCACACGGAAGCGCTGATGCGCCGCGTAACGTCAAAACGCACTTGTGACGTGTGCGTGCACGCTGAGTACAATTTACAGTACAAATGACGGTGCGTTTACGGTACGCGTACGGTGCGACAATTTTTTTTTTAAATGGAATAATATCAAATAAAATTTTAATATTTGTAAAAAATAAATTTTTAATAAAAAATATTTTTGTATTTAGTTTTGTTATTATGTTACATTATAATATGAAAAATAAATAAAACAAAATAATATGTAAACATTTATTATAAAAATGAAGAAATTTAATGAAAACAGATTTTTTAAAATAATACATTTAAAAATGATCATTTACAAAGCTTTTATATTTAAAAATTAGCATTTAAAAAACCTTAAAAATTCACTGAAAAAACCATAGGTTTCACACACGTTATAGTTAAAAATTAGCATTTAAAAAACCTTAGAAATTCACTGAAAAAACCATAGGTTTCACACGTGTTATAGTTAGCTGGACATTTCACTCATACAAAACCATTGAAATTCCCCCGTTATAGTTAACTATAACTCGCGCACCCGCAATGCACTGCTGATGACGTCACATATTACACCACTCATGACATGGTCAGTGACATCACTCATGACATCACTCATGACATCTCAAATGACATCACTGATGACATCATCCTTGTGAAAGAGTGGCAGACCTCCTCTCAGCGTAATATAACCCTTGATACACACATTCAAAAATAGAAACTAAAATTTTAAAAAAATGGAGATACCAATACCAGTTAGCACAACCTATTCAGTAATTCCAAAATCTACATACACAATCACGCATTCACCAACAGTTCTATATAGTCACTCATACATGTACTCACTCATCATATGTACTCATACACCTATCCATCCTGTTACACACCGACACTCATCCATAGAGTTACTCACACACATACTCACACATGTAAATAAACTATCAACCATCCATTTATTTGCATATACAGCTATACACACACCATTACACGTACTTTTACAGAAACGTATACATACTTATTCTCTTAAACAATCACTAATAGAAACACATACTTATTTATACAGGAACTATTCCAATCTCTCACTCTCTCATATAATCACTTATATACATCAATACTCACATATACTAGTTTAAAACATATGTAGTTACTCATATAGACACTATTGAGACAGTCATTCACTCACTAACACACCCACACAGTCCTGCACACATGCTGTCTTCAAAACACATACAAACAGTGAGTCACTCATTCATGCATCTATATGCTAAGTAATATCCCCCACTGAACCATACAGACACTCATACTGATACTCAAAAAACAAACTAATAACCCATATACACACTCATGTAGCTACTCACGAACCCATGTAGCCACTTACAGACCAACTGAGAGACTAATACAGACTTTCACACAGTTTAGTCACTAACGCATGCATTCAGTAAGACATGATCAATCACTCACTCATACAGTCAGTCACGCACCTACTCAATAATCCCTTCAGGCACTAGTAAATGCACTCATTCTTCAATACACCTTGGCATAGATATATATGCAAAATATTTAAACTTTGCAGAAATACACATTTACTGGATGATGTCATCAGTGATGTCATCAGTGATGTCATTTGAGATGTCATCACTGATGTCATGAGTGATGTCACTGACCATGTCATGAGTGATGTATTATGTGACATCATCAGCAGTGCATTGCGGGCGCGTGAGTTATAGTTAACTATAACGTGAGAATTTAAATGGTTTTGTATGAGTGAAATGTCCAGCTAACTATAACACGTGTGAAAGCTATGGTTTTTTCAGTGAATATATATATCTATATATTACCTACTGGCGGTCGCCAGTAGGTATATATAGTTAGGATTTTTTCTCTATGGGTTTTTTGAAAATTCTATGTCTAATAACTTTGGCGTTTGTGGACGGAATTGGCTGAAATTTTCAGGAAAATGGCACATTTTGTTTCTGAGCAGCCCTTGAAAATTTGGGGGGGGTTCGTCCAGTGGGGGCCGAGAAAAAAGGGGGGTCCCAAAACGTGTTTTTAACATTGAGTTTTCCATAGGGCGGTTGGCCTCACTTTTAGCCCGAACGGCTGAATGGATTTGCACGAAACTTGGCAAAATTGTAGGGACTGGTAGCCCGATGTGCCTTTTGTAGGTCTCAATATATGTGCTCCAGTGGATTTTGAGAAATTAACGTTTAAAAAAAGATATATATCTGTAACAGCGGACCGGGCAGCGATCTGGTTCGCGGACTTTTCGCGCAACGGAGCTTTGTGAAGCGAAGCTGATTGGTTCTCCGGCGTCTGTCAACATTCCAAACAGTCCGTAGCGGCCGCCATCTTGTCTCTCGGTAGGATCGAGAGACAAGAGGAGGTCAAAACAAAGGGGGAAATAACTATAAGGGGGCATAGTAGATCCTCGCTGACCCCCTAGGTTTGATGTGGAGGTTTTAAAAGGGCCCCGCGGGGCAAAAAAAAAAAATAATAATAATAATTGAACGGCTGAATGGATTTGCACGAAACTTGGCAAAATATTAGGGACTGGTAGCCCGATGTGCCTTTGCTAGGTCTCAATATATGTGCTCCAGTGGATTTTGAGAAATTAACGTTCAAAAAAAGATATATATCTGTAACAGCGCTCCGCTTCGCGTAACGGAGGTTTGCGAAGCTGATTGGTCATTCTGTCACTGGGCTATAGTTGGGCTACATCTGGCTGATATTTGGGCTACATTTGTTTTTTTGTGTGTCTGGCGGCCATCTTTGGGCTACATTGGGCTACATTGGGCTTCATTGGGCTACATTCGGCTAATTAGCAAATAGCTCATCGCAAACTAGGAATGGTAAAGAATCGCTATTTATTCCTTAAAGTTCGCTATTTAGGAAATGCAAAAAACTTTGATGATATATATGGCGGTTCATCTCTAACAAGATAAGAAGCATAGGGATACATTTATGATGACTGGCGCATCACCAGGGATGTGTTAGTCATTCTGTGCCGCTGTTCCGTCACCTATGGTGTGCTGCATTTACAATGCGGCGCATCATGGGGCAAAAACAGCACAGATGCGTGATGTATCTGTGCCGTAAAGGTGGCGCATTGCTGGAGTTGTATCGCAAGTGTGATGAAGCTCCAGCAAGGGTCGGGGGTGCCCCTGTCGCAGGGTTTCTGTTCTCACACAGAACTGTGGACAGAGGATTGGAACCTCGGCGAATGCATTGCTGGAGTTGTATCGCAAGTGTGATGAAGCTCCAGCAAGGGTCGGGGGTGCCCCTGTCGCAGGGTTTCTGTTGTCACACAGAACTGTGGACAGAGGATTGGAACCTCGGCGAATTAGGGTGTCCCAAAACTCACGTTAGTAATCAAAAACTCCTTAGCAAGCTAGGTACAGTGTCACATTGGATATAACAAACTCTCAATGTTTAGACAATCCAGAATATGAACTTATAGTACCTCAGGATACGTGGAACTCATGAACAGTCGGTCGTTATAGATTTCTTAGAAACCAGAACATGGAGTTAAGAAGAACAGATGTGTATTTGAAATGTTTATTTACTAATGCCGTCTTCTCAGGCGTAGTACCTTAGATAATAAAAGTACACATATTATCAGTAGCAAAATTACCAGCATAGTTACTAGTACATAAAAAGTGAATGGTGATAGTATGTTAACATGCTGTAAATGAATAAGAGTTAGCAACACTTATAAGCAGCCGCGGGCCGTGGAGGGAGTTACGGTGAGGCAGGGAGGCGGGGAGGGGGAGAAGCAGGGTGGAGAATACAAGTACACATATTATCAGTAGCAAAATTACCAGCATAGTTACTAGTACATAAAAAGCGAATGGTGACAGTATGTTAACATGCTGTAAATGAATAAGAGTTAGCAACACTTATAAGCAGCCGCGGGCCGTGGAGGGAGTTACGGTGGGGCAGGGAGGCGGGGAGGGGGAGGGGCAAGGTAGAGAGGGCTCCACCCTGCTTCTCCCCCTCCCCGCCTCCCTGCCTCACCGTAACTCCCTCCACGGCCCGCGGCTGCTTATATCTCACCCTCCCTAATACACATATTATATTATTTGCTAAGAAGGTCTCTTTGTGTTGGTTTAGGGCGTGCCCATACTTTAGTGTCTTAGATTTGAAGGAATCACATCACCATACACCAGCTCTCTCTTCATGTGAACCGCATCAACTGTTGTGTATGTGTGTTCGGCAAAGCAATATAAAACCCGCCTCATGCCCAGAATTGGCAGAAGTTGCACTTATGTTATGAGTATGAAGTCGTGGAGATCAGACCTCATAACAATTCTGTATCGTGTTGTTCTTGAAACTTTAGCACTCGCTGTACAGATATAGTTTAACAAGTAAAGCAGATAGTAGACCAATAACATATTATTCTCATGTAAACCACGATGAACTACTAGGTGGAAAGCTAAAGCAACAACTAAGTGTCGTGTGCAGAAGTTGCAAAAAAGGAAAAATGGCGTTTAAACCGGTAATGAGCCCATGCTAACTTAACACGGTGTAAAGATATCCAGGACCTAGATGACACCTCCTCATGATCCGGAAACGAACTGAATAAGATAATAGAAGTGCCATCTCATGAGAGCAGATTGCAAGTTTATATGTGGACGGTCCGCAAGGTAAAGCATTAAAAACTAGGAAAATTTAATGCTAAAGAAAAATAAAACAGCCAAGTACTTTATCGAGTCTTAAGCCAATAGGCAAGGTAAATAATAAAAACTTGACAAATAAGTCAATGAATTGTCAATGAAATGCTAGTACTCAGCATATCAAACATGAAAAAGGTCTATGACATAACTGTGTATGCAAAATAAGCTGCAACAGCCTCCAATAGGAAGTCACCGTCTTCATCCGAAAACAGTTCAGCCATCCAATTTAAAAGCCGAAAAGAACATACGTGCTCTCCCAGCACCGGATCCTCTATCACCATCAGAGGACAGCTCGGTGGGTTTTCAAGAAAGCTCTCTTCCAAGAAAGACTGTGCTGCCGCCAGTAAATTCCAGGGACCAAGTAGTCCATGCATCAATGCCACAGCCATAATCCTTTCGCCAGGACAAACCAACTCGTGAGTAATGATAGGAGTCATCAGCTGATTAAAGTCGACGTCAGGAGAAACCGGTCCGCAGAGACACAAATCAATGGCCCAATCGAAATCACAGGTCAGGCAGTGAAATACAGGCTGGACACAGGTGAAGTAGGAGAACCGAAAAGATAATCCATATGCCGTGCTTAATATCGCCAACGGCATTGTGCCATAATATTCTAGCATGCGATTGCGGAACAGTGTCAGCAGCTGCAGGGTCGGAGGTTGCATAGGAGGGACATCCATATTTAAAAATGTAAAAAAGCACAAGAGCGTCCGCTGGTAATGCAAGTAAAAATGCCAATCCACGAACCAGAGTGCAGAAAATACAATGAAAGGAAGCAGGGATGACTCCAAAGATTTTCTCAAATGAAGTCACGAGACCACTGGTAACAACTTTAAAAAAGTGCACCAGGGACTTTGTGGAGGATGCGTTAAAGATAGTCGGAAACATGTTGCTGAAATTGAAAGGCAAATGTTAATTGAAAAAGGTTTTGCACCTCTGTATGGGTGTTCGCTATGTGAAGTACGAAAGTTTCACGGGCCGAACTCAAGGCCACCTCTCTCTGAGACAAAAGAGCTCTTATTCTTGCCATGCCGTTGAAACGTGTCCCAAGGTTGGTATTTGTGGCCAGATTGAAAACTCCCTATGTTCATGTGTGGGAGGAAATAGAACATTTCTGCAGCAAATAACCCGTTCACTTACTGTTACGATAAAAGGAATACTTTTAATTAACTCAGAACAGTCTTCATTATTGAGCATCAAATAACTACCATTTTCCAACAACTTGAACGTGGGGATGATAGCAGGAACTGGCGTGCCTTGCAACACGCAAGCCATATTTGGTCGGTGTTTGTTGCATGAACCGTGTAACTGTATGGGCCTACACATTAGTGAATGATCTGGCGTCTCAGTGCATTCCTCTCCATTCAGATAAACTTCTTGATCATCTTTGAAACATCTGTATGTGTATGGAAGCGACCAGACCTCATGAAGAAAAGCACTACCTAAAGGTTCATAACGACCTATTGGTATATATTTCATACAATTTGAAAACTTATATAAAGCAAAAGGCAGCGTTATTAAACCGTGGATAAGGCATGTTGCCAAAAAACCCGCAATCCTCTGCTGATGATGTCACTGAGCATGTCATGAATGATGTAATATGTGACATCATCAGCAGTGGATTACGGGTAATGGTATCTCTAGTTTACTCCCTTATAGCTGTCTTTCTTTTAACATAAGTGTCTGTTTCCTTCCCTTATACTTACTGTTTTTGGGTCGCTTCCGGTTCGCGTACCCGCGAGCGAACTGGGAAGCGAACTAAGAGAAATAGAGGTTGGCACAGTTCCAAATATTGTACCAATTTTTTAATAACGGGGAGGTAGTTCTGAAAAGAACTTTTTTTTTTATTTTTCTGAACATTTTTTTACTGTTTTTGAATTTTTCGGAACAGTTTTATATTTTTTGGGGTTTTTCTTGGAGGGGGCAATGAAAACGATTCATTGTAAAGGGCTCAACAGGAGCAACAAAACAAAAAAAAGAAGTATTTATTATTTTGGGCGTTTCGGACAAACTTGCATATGATAGTCAATAGCTCTGTTGATCAGAGTGATGCTTCTTTCTCCGTAGGAAATGAATCCATCGCAAAATACGCAGGTGTGTTTTACTTCACCAAATCTCATTTGTATATTTGGCACCATCTCCCTGCCCTCTGGTCCCGTTACTTCCGGTACAACAGATCTTCTGGCCATAATAGGGAGATTATCTAGGTCGTTCCGAAACTGTGCAGCACTGTAGTTGTTAGGATGCCACCTAGTCATATGGCGATGCATTGTGTAGTTTCCGAAACTGTATTTTTTGTCGGTCCCTCTGGACAGTCTATCTTGACATATAAGGCAAGTTACGTATCTTGCATTTACTTTTTTCTGACCTTTGGGAATTTTAAAAAATTGCCAAATGAAGTTTTCTTTCCGGTGAGACGTCCTGGGCTGCTCAGGCAAAAACTGCCTCTCTTCGTGCTCGTCCTCCTGTTCCTCTTCTTCTTCTTCTTGTTGAATTACAACTTGAGCAGGTGGTCCACTCTTCCTTGGATGTGGTGGAGGTGGTGGGGAAGCACCAGCTGAAGCTACTAAAGAAGCCATTGCTCAGTGATCACAAAGGGTCTTTCTCTCACAATGATGAAAGTCAGAGTGAGGAAAGAAGGAGGGATTTTCATCATTTGGGAAAAACAAGAGTTCTCAACCAATCAAAAGTGTTCATTTTAGATTATATGACCTAGTCTTACATCATCATTAGGAAACCAAAAGTGAAATGAACCAATGAAAAGTGTTATTACCAAGTCACATGACTTGCTGTGTTTACGTTAAGCGCTTTGCAGGGCCTCCCGGGTTGCTCGCGTACCAGTTCGCTAACGTAGCACGTCATATGACGTATCACGCGACAACGTGAAACGTCATGCGGACGGGAGGCGTCACGATGTTGTTTTGTAACGCGGCACTTGCGGTAAAGAAACGTTTACCGGCTCGCGGTCTATTTCGCGGCATCAAGGTCAGCTAACGGGAAGCTTCCCGATTCGCGAAGCGGGAACGAAGAAAAAAAAATATTTAAAAAAAAAATTATTCATAAACATATAAAATATATTTTTGGATTTAAAGAAGAATAAATTTTACAGCTACAGATATTAGCTGTTAAAAAACCAATGAAATTCACAGAAAAAACCATAGGTTATAGACCATATATAGTTAGGAATTAGCATTTAAAAAACCTTATTTTACTCACACAAAACCATTGAAATTCCATATATAGTTAGTTGCACTAACTATATATCGCGCACCCGCAATCCACTGCTGATGATGTCACATATTACATCATTCATGACATGGTCAGTGACATCACTGATGACATCACTGATGACATCTCAAATGACATCACTGATGACATCACTGATGACAACATCCAGTGACTGTATGTTTCTGTAAAGTTAAAATATGTCTTACATATTGAAGAATGAGTGGATGTATAAGTGTCTGGATGAAGGATTTAGTAGGTGCATGACTGACTGTATAAGTGAGTGATTAAATGTGTCTCACTGAGTGCATGGGTTAGTGACTAAACTGTTTTAAATTGTGCATTATTGTGTCTGTTGTTCTGTAATCTGATGCATGTGTTGATCAGTAGCTAAATGAGTAACTATATGGGTTATTGATTGGTTGCCCAAGTATTTGTATGGGAGACTGAGTGTGTGTGTGGGTGGCTGGGAGGTGTATGACTCTGTGCATAGATGTTTGAGCAGATGTATGGGTTCAAAAGTGCATGTGGAAACAGCTGTTTGGGCAGTTGACTGTATGCATGAGTGTATTGGTGAGTGAATGGATATCTCAGTGCTACATGTCAAAGTAAGTACATATGTAAAACACAGTACATGTGATAGTTGACATATATAAATAACTGTGCATAAGAACCAGTGAATGTGTGAGTGGCTGTATGGATTATTGTGAACTTGTATCAGGGATTGTATAACAGAGTAAATATGTGTTATTATATGTTTCAATAAGTAAGGTGTGTATAACTATATAGTTGAGGAAATGGAGGTGTGATTGATTCTTTGCAAGACTGACTAGGTGTGTGAGTAACTCCATGGATGAGTGACAGTCTGTGAGTGTCTGTTTACACTGAGTGTATCTAAGGTTATATTAGAGTCTGAAGAGGTTCATCGTATCATCACATGAATGATGTTATCAGTGATGTGATCAGTAATGTCAAATGAGATGTCATCAGTGATGTCATCAGTGATGTCATTTGAGATGTCATCAGTGATGTCATCAGTGATGTCACTGACCATGTCATGAATGATGTAATATGTGACATCATCAGCAGTGGATTGCGGGTGCGCGATATATAGTTAGTGCAACTAACTATATATGGAATTTCAATGGTTTTGTGTGAGTAAAATAAGGTTTTTTAAATGCTAATTCCTAACTATATATGGTCTATAACCTATGGTTTTTTCTGTGAATATATATATATATATATATATATATATATATATATATATTTTGCCCGACAAAGACTATGAATGTACCCAACGCACGCATTGACCTCTACAAATTCTGCAGGAAGGTGAAACTAAAGAAACACTTTGCTGAAAGAAATCGGATTATCAAAAAAGCTTGTGCACCGAAAACAAAAACAAAAATGTTATCAACAGTTACACGGAAGGATTTAACAGCTATGATAACCTTGACATCAATTAAAGAAACCCCCTCCTGTAGCCAAGAGGACAATACAATTACATCGGAAATGGAAATTAATTATTGTGAAAGTATTGGTGTACCTACTAACATGAGTGGAAACAGTGGTCTAAAAGGAATTCTAAATTTTGTCCACAATTACCACCTGGCAATAAAGTCGACCTGTTTCAAGAGCTTATGGTTGAGGAAATAATGAAAATCTCAGATAAAACCACAAAAAATGGACAAACTAAAAGACAAAATCTTTCTTTGGAAGAACAAAAGGCAATGATGGACTTAAAAAACGATGCGTCCATAATTATAAAATCCTCTGATAAGGGGGGCAACCTCGTTATCCAAAATGTCAAAGACTATATTGAGGAGGCAAATCGACAACTTCTTATCCAGGAACATTACGAAAAATTGACCATAAATCCGATGGAAGTGTGGACAAATGAATATCATTCGATGTTGCTAACCTGGAAGGATAGGGGTCTATTGGATTTTGATGAGTATAACTACCTAAAAACCAACAACCCGATCATGGCAACCATATATATCCTACCAAAAATCCATAAGTCACTAGACCATCCACCAGGGAGACCCATTGTGAGCTCAATAGGGTCCCTTTTGGAATCCACCTCAAGATTCATAGATATATTTCTGATGAACTATGTGACCAACTTACCTTCTTTCTTAAGGGATACAATGGATTTTCTGCAGAGAATATCCACATGTGAATGGAAATCAACCTATCAAATGGCAACAATCGATGTCACTTCTCTTTACACCTCAATACGCCATGAGGATGGTATTGAGGCTGTAAAAGAAGCCCTCATGGCACGATCTGTAAATTTTCTAGAACACTCACAAATGTTATTGGATATGCTCAAATACTGCCTGACCCACAATGCATTTCTGTTTCTGGGGGAGACGTATCTCCAGAAGCAGGGGACAGCAATGGGGACATCATTCGCACCCACTTATGCAAATATTTTGATGGGCGCATGGGAAAGTGAGGTGCTTAAGAGAGACCATGAAAATCCGGATGGGCCAAAAATCAAACTTTGGTGTCGTTTTATAGACGACTTGTTCGTCATTTGGGACGGGGATGAGAACTCATTGAAAGCTCTTACTGAATCCCTAAACCACAATCGATTCAGTCTAAACTTCACATCTACAATCAGCTCCCATTCTTTAATATTCCTCGATGTGGAAATCTTTGTTAAGAATAATAGACTTTGTTCAAAAATCCACAGAAAACCAACAGCATGCAATAGCATCCTACATGCTAACAGTGGACACCCAACAAGATTGAAGTGGAGCATCCCTTATGGCCAAATGTTAAGGGCAAAAAGAAATTGCTCCGAGGAAAATGACTTGAATGAAGAAATAGAGAATATGGGTTCCAGATTCCTTGAAAGAGGATACCCAATGGAAGTGATTGCCACTGCAAAAAGCCGGATGCATCTGAAGAAAAGAGAAGAACTATTATCCCCAAAAAATAAGAAACTTAAGAGAGATCAAGAACAAGAAATAGATCAGAGCAGGGAGACAACCAGACTAATAGTTGACTATGATAATCAAAACTCACAAATGAGAAAAGCCTACAAAAAACATTGGCAAATTCTCCGTCTGGATAACACTTTGAGTGAGAGCTTGACAAAAAATCCCAGTATAACATACAGAAAAACCTCCTCCTTGAGAGACATACTAACACAAAGTCATCTAGTATTGCAGGAGGAGAAAAAACAGAGATGGCTAACAACACCTGGCTTCTGGAAATGCCATAAATGTAAGGCCTGTGAACATGGGGTGAATATCAAATACTATCTACTACAGAATGGCAGAAAAGAAACCATATATGACCATATTACATGTGAATCCAAATGTGTAGTTTATAGGCTCCAATGCCCTTGTGGCAAGTACTACATTGGGAGCACTATAAACAAGTTAAAGTTGAGAATATTACAACACCTACGGGCGATAAAAAACAAGGACCCGTGTTACCCAATGGCCACACATTTTGCCCAATACCACCAGAGCGACACCACTCTCTTGAAATACTCGGGAATAAAACTGTGTAAACTCCCAGAACGAGGTGGTGATCAATTACAACAATTGAGACGTTTAGAATCAAGAATGATACTAAGCATGGGAACTGAGGCACCGTTTGGTCATAATTTGGATGCCGAACTGTATGTACATTTGTGAATTGACACAAAGACATTTCAATGAGACTTTGATTTCTATATGTGGGACTCTATGAATTGTGGGAGTGCCGTCCCTTTGATGCTGGAATTTGTACATGTTTTGAATAATTGTTCTGAACCAGAACCGACTATTTACCTAGATCCCATAGAATCTTCTCACTAAAGGATAACAAATGCAGGGAAAGATGATTTATAGTTTAATAACAGTAGGAAGTTTGAAAGAGAATAAGTTAAGAATACAGTACTTCACACAAATTATGTGGTTGTCTGCATAGGAAGAATTGTCGAAATAGTGCATAAAACTATATACGATAGGTTGTGTAATACCTGGATAATGACATTTCATGCTATCGAAACTTATTCCTGTGGTTATATGATACTTTATTTAGATCATTGCAGCAATCACTGAATTTCATAAATTTTGGTTCTTTTCTCGTAAAACTTTATGAACTGACTGGTTGTCTAAAAAATTTATAATCATCATTCACCTTGAATTAATATAATCCTTGATTTAATATCTCTACATGGAAAAGTATAGCATAATACCATGATAATGACTAGATGGATCTAAATGTAAATAATCATCTTCTGTAAATACTTTATTTAGAAATTGTCGGTTCTGCATGACAATTGGTACTTCACATTAATATCTTTTACATTGATCTGTTAAATAGACCATGAAACTGGGTAAAATACTTTATTTTGAATGATGGTCATAAATTTTGGTTATGGTACTTTACGTTAATTGTACATATCAATGTGTATACCTTTAAACATGTACTGGCCATGTGCTCATTTTGCTGGGTGGGTTGGTCTAGATGACCATGGAAATGGTAGAGGGTACTCACACTGTTCACACTATATAAGTAAGGTCTAGACCTAGGGACTCTATGGTCCAGTGGAAGGCAGGAGCCGAAACGCGTAGACCGTCCATTTGATGCACGTTACTTTTTGCACTGGTGTGTAAATAAAGAACGCTGAAAATCATCTGTTGCTGTGCCGTGTCCTTTGATCTACTGAATGTAGGAAGAAGAAGCTGCGGCAATATATATATATATATATATATATATATATGGTTCCAAAGTGAATGTTCCTTCTGAATGTCTGTGGCCCCAAGGGAATTGGCGTATAAACCGGCGGAGCGTGCCGGTAATCAATCTCGTCACAAAAGTATCAATTGCACATACGCTCTCAGCAACTTAGACATCAACCAGGTTGGTTCCAAGGGTGTTTATTTCTCTGACAACATGTTTAGCGAAAAGCCTTGCTCACGTCTAAGTAAAAGTGTACAAACAACAACTAATAAAGCATTCAGTGATAGCATTAGGGTAAATACAAATGAAGGACAATACATTTGACTACCTCACTGGCCCAAAGAATTGCAGTGGCCATCTTGTAATGTTACTTTATGCTATAAAATGCTGACACACTTGTCTGTATATAGATGTAAAATACGAAAGTAACATAATTATTGCAGCAGTGAGCATACTGTGGTATTATGCTACAATATTGCATGGCAAAGTATAAGCCCATCGAGCATGCGTAGCATTCGAAATTCAAACTGGGCATGATTGCGCTCCTATCAAATTGCGGCATGTCGTCCAAAATAACAGCTCGATGAGGCAATGTGTCAGAAAGTCATTACTCAAAGCGGTACAAAAGGGGGTCCATCACCACCCCTTTTTGTACCGATTTGTTCGCCATAAGTTGGCAGGGTATTCTCAGATGTGAGTCCCTTGCTCATTTTGCCACTGGATTCAAGCAAGCCTGGCTGAAGATGGCTGAAATGCCAGAAACCGGTCCTAGTAAGCTTGTTTCCGGCCCAGGGAAGGCATGGCTTGGCAGTTCGGGCTAGACTGTTCCCATGATTTACAACAAGGGGTGGTGAGGGACAGAGTCTCTGATTTAAGCAGAATACTCTCACCCAGTCAAGAGATCAGGGCTAGATCCAACACCGTTTTTTAGCTCATTGCACCATCCCAGTTTCAGAACCTGGCTGTATGCAAATTAGTCTGTTCCTGTCCCAGTGCATGATGGCAATAGGGCAAACCAAACTACAAAAGCCAATTCTTACACTGGGAAGGAAACAAGCTTCCGGGGACCGGTTTCTGGCATTACAGCCGTCTTCGGCCCGGCTTGCTTGAATCATGATGGTGCAATGAGCAAGGGACTCATGTCTGAGTATACCCTTCCACGCTTAGGGTGGACAAAATTATTTACAACAAGGGGTGGTGAGGGACAAAGTCTCTGAATTAAGCAGAATACTCTCACCCAGTCAAGAGATCAGGGCTAGATCCAACACCGTTTTTTAGCTCATTGCACCATCCCAGTTTCAGACCCTGGCTGTATGCAAAGTAGTCTGTTCCTGTCCCAGTGCATGATGGGAATAGGGCAAACCAAACTACAAAAGCCAATTCTTACACTGGGAAGGAAACAAGCTTCCGGGGACCGGTTTCTGGCATTACAGCCGTCTTCAGCCCGGCTTGCTTGAATCCTGATGGTGCAATGAGCAAGGGACTCATGTCTGAGTATACCCTTCCACGCTTAGGGTGGACAAAATTATTTACAACAAGGGGTGGTGAGGGACAGAGTCTCTGAATTAGATGTGAGTCCCTTGCTCATTGCACCATCAGGATTCAAGCAAGCCGGGCCGAAGACGGCTGTAATGCCAGAAACCGGTCCCCGGAAGCTTGTTTCCTTCCCAGTGTAAGAATTGGCTTTTGTAGTCTGGTCTGCCCTGTTCCCATGATGCACTGGGCCAGGGACAGACTAATTTGCATACAGCCAGGTTCTGAAACTGGGATGGTGGAATGAGCTAAAAAACGGTGTTGGATCTAGCCCTGATCTCTTGACTGGGTGAGAGTACTCTGCTTAATTCAGAGACTCTGTCCATCACCACCCCTTGTTGTAAATAATTTTGTCCACCCTAAGCGTGGAAGGGTATACTCAGATGTGAGTCCCTTGCTCATTGCACCATCAGGATTCAAGCAAGCCGGGCCGAAGACGGCTGTAATGCCAGAAACCGGTCCCCGGAAGCTTGTTTCCTTCCCAGTGTAAGAATTGGCTTTTGTAGTCTGGTCTGCCCTGTTCCCATGATGCACTGGGCCAGCGACAGACTAATTTGCATACAGCCAGGTTCTGAAACTGGGATGGTGGAATGAGCTAAAAAACGGTGTTGGATCTAGCCCTGATCTCTTGACTGGGTGAGAGTACTCTGCTTAATTCAGAGACTCTGTCCATCACCACCCCTTGTTGTAAATAATTTTGTCCACCCTAAGCGTGGAAGGGTATACTCAGATGTGAGTCCCTTGCTCATTGCACCATCAGGATTCAAGCAAGCCGGGCCGAAGACGGCTGTAATGCCAGAAACCGGTCCCCGGAAGCTTGTTTCCTTCCCAGTGTAAGAATTGGCTTTTGTAGTCTGGTCTGCCCTGTTCCCATGATGCACTGGGCCAGGGACAGACTAATTTGCATACAGCCAGGTTCTGAAACTGGGATGGTGGAATGAGCTAAAAAACGGTGTTGGATCTAGCCCTGATCTCCTGACTGGGTGAGAGTACTCTGCTTAATTCAGAGACTCTGTCCATCACCACCCCTTGTTGTAAATAATTTTGTCCACCCTAAGCGTGGAAGGGTATACTCAGATGTGAGTCCCTTGCTCATTGCACCATCAGGATTCAAGCAAGCCGGGCCGAAGACGGCTGTAATGCCAGAAACCGGTCCCCGGAAGCTTGTTTCCTTCCCAGTGTAAGAATTGGCTTTTGTAGTCTGGTCTGCCCTGTTCCCATGATGCACTGGGCCAGGGACAGACTAATTTGCATACAGCCAGGTTCTGAAACTGGGATGGTGGAATGAGCTAAAAAACGGTGTTGGATCTAGCCCTGATCTCTTGACTGGGTGAGAGTACTCTGCTTAATTCAGAGACTCTGTCCATCACCACCCCTTGTTGTAAATAAGACTGTTCCCATGAGGCACTGGGTCGGACTGATTTGCATATGGCCATGTCTGAACTGGGGTGGCAGAGTGGGCTAAAGAACGATGATGGAATAAACCCAGATCTGTTGACTGGGTGTGAGTGTTTGATTGGTTCAGATGCTCCGTCCATCACCACGCCTTTTTGTACCGCTTTTTTCGCCATAAGTTGGCAGGGTATGCTCAGACGTGAGTCCCTTGCTCACTTTGCAACTCGATTCATGCAAGCCTGGCTGAAGACGGCTGAAATGCCAGAAACCGGTCCTAGGAAGCTTGTTTGCGGTCCAGGGAAGGCATGGCTTGGCTGTTTGGGCTGGACTGGTCCCATGAGGCACAGGGTCAGACTGATTTGCATATGGCCATGTCGGAACTGGGGTGGCAAAGTGGGCTAAAGAACTGTGATGGATTAAACCCAGATCTGTTGACTGGGTGTGAGTGTTTGATTGGTTCAGATGCTCCGTCCATCACCACCCCTTTTGGTACTGCTTTGTTTGCTATAAGTTGGCAGGGTATGCCCAGACGTGAGTCCCTTCCTCACTTTGCCATTGGATTCAAGTAAGCCTGGCTGAAGCCGGCTGAAATGCCAGAAACGGGTCCTAGGAAGCTTGTTTCTGGTCAAGAGAAGGCATGGCTTGGCAGTTCGGGCTGGTCTGTTCCCATGGGGCACAGGGTCAGACTGATTTCCATATGGCCATTTCTGAACTGGGGTGGCAGAGTGGGATAAAGAACGGTGATGGGTTAAACCCAGATCTGTTGACTGGGTGTGAGTGTTTGATTTGTTCAGATGCTCCATCCATCACCACCCCTTTTTGTACAGCTTTGATCGCCATAAGTTGGCAGGGTATGCTCAGACGTGAGGCCCTTCCTTACTTTGCCACTTGATTCAAGCAAGCTTGGCTGAAGATGGCTGAAATGCCAGAAACCGGTCCTAGGAAGCTTGTTTCCAGTCCGGGGAAGGCATGGCTTGGCAGTTCGGGCTGGACTGTTCCCATGAGGCACAGGGTCTGACTGATTTCCATATGGCCATGTCTGAACTAGGGTGGCAGAGTGGGCTAAAGAACGGTGATGGATTAAACCCAGATCTGTTGCCTGGCTGTGAGTGTTTGATTGGTTCTGATGCTCCGTCCATCACCACCCCTTTTTGTATAGCTTTGTTCACCATAAGTTGGCAGGGTATGCTCAGACGTGAGTCCCTTGCTCACTTTGCCACTGGATTCAAGTAAGCCTGGCTGAAGACGGCTGAAATGCCAGAAACCAGTCCTAGGAAGCTTGTTTCCAGTCCAGGAAAGGCATGGCTTGGCAGTTCGGGCTGGTCTGTTCCCATGAGGCACAGGGTCAGACTGATTTCCATATGGTCATTTCTGAACTGGGGTGGCAGAGTGGGCTAAAGAACTGTGATGGATTAAACCCAGATCTGTTGACTGGGTGTGAGTGTCTGATTGGTTCAGATGCTCCGTCCATCACCACCCCTTTTTGTACCGCTTTGATCGCCATAAGTTGGTAGGGTATGCTCAGACGTGAGTCCCTTGCTTACTTTGCCACTTAATTCAAGCAAGCTTGGCTGAAGATGTCTGAAATGCCAGAAACCGATCCTAGGAAGCTTGTTTCCAGTCCAGGGAAGGCATGGCTTGGCAGTTCGGGCTGGACTGTTCCCATGAGGCACAGGGTCTGACTGATTTGCATATGGCCATGTCTGAACTAGGGTGGCAGACTTGGCTAAAGAACGGTGATGGATTAAACCCAGATCTGTTGACTGGCTGTGAGTGTTTGATTGGTTCAGATTCTCCGTCCATCACCACCCCTTTTTGTACTGCTTTGTTCGCCATAAGTTGGCAGGTTATGCTCTGACGTGAGTCCCTTGCTCATTTTGCCACTGGATTCAAGCAAGCCAGGCTGAAGATGGCTGAAATGCCTGACACCGGTCCTAGTAAGCTAGGTCCTGGCCCAGGGAAGGCATGGCTTGGCAGTTCTGGCTGGACTGTTCCCATGAGGCACAGGATCTGACTGATTTCCATATGGCCATGTCTGAACTGGGGTTGCAGAGTGGGCTAAAGAACGATGATGGATTAAACCCAGATCTGTTGACTGGGTGTGAGTGTTTGATTGGTTCAGATGCTCCGTCCATCACCACCCCTTTTTGTACCGCTTTGTTTGCCATAAGTTGGCAGGGTATGCTCAGACGTGAGTCCCTTGCTCACTTTGCAACTCGATTCAAGCATGCCTGGCTGAAGACGGCTGAAATGACAGAAACCGGTCCTAGGAAGCTTGTTTGCGGTCCAGGGAACGCATGGCTTGGCTGTTCGGGCTGGACTGTTCCCATGAGGCACAGGGTCAGACTGATTTGCATATGGCCATGTCGGAACTGGGGTGGCAAAGTAGGCTAAAGAACTGTGATGGATTAAATCCAGATCTGTTGACTGGGTGTGAGTGTTTGATTGGTTCAGATGCTCCTTCCATCACCACCCCTTTTGGTACTGCTTTGTTTGCCATACGTTGGCAGGGTATGCGCAGGCGTGAGTCCCTTGCTCACTTTGCCATTGGAGTCAAGCAAGCCTGGCTGAAGATGGCTGAAATGCCAGAAACCGGTCCTAGTAAGCTTGTTTACGGTCCAGGGAAGGCATGGCTCGGCAGTTCAAACTGGACTGCTCCCATGAGGCACAGGGTCAGACTGATTTGCTTATGGCCATGTCTGAACTGGGGTGGCAGAGTGGGCTAAAGAACGGTGATGGATTAAACCCAGATCTGTTGACTGGGTGTGAGTGTTTGATTGGTTCAAATGCTCCGTCCATCACCACCCCTTTTTGTACCGCTTTGTTTGCCATAAGTTAGCAGGGTATGCGCAGACGTGAGTCCCTTGCTCATTTTGCCACTGGATTCAAGCAAGCCTGGCTGAAGATGGCTGAAATGCCAGACGCCGGTCCTAGTAAGCTAGGTCCCGGCCCAGGGAAGGCATGGCTTGGCAGTTCGGGCTGGACTTGGCAGTTCGGGCTGGACTGTTCCCATGAGGCACAGGGTCTGACTGATTTCCATGTCTGAACTGGGGTTGCAGAGTGGGCTAAAGAACGATGATGGATTAAACCCAGATCTGTTGACTGGGTGTGAGTGTTTGATTGGTTCAGATGCTCCGTCCATCACCACCCCTTTTTGTACCGCTTTGTTTGCCATAAGTTGGCAGGGTATGCTCAGACGTGAGTCCCTTGCTCACTTTGCAACTCGATTCAAGCATGCCTGGCTGAAGACGGCTGAAATGACAGAAACCGGTCCTAGGAAGCTTGTTTGCGGTCCAGGGAAGGCATGGCTTGGCTGTTCGGGCTGGACTGTTCCCATGAGGCACAGGGTCAGACTGATTTGCATATGGCCATGTCGGAACTGGGGTGGCAAAGTAGGCTAAAGAACTGTGATGGATTAAATCCAGATCTGTTGACTGGGTGTGAGTGTTTGATTGGTTCAGATGCTCCTTCCATCACCACCCCTTTTGGTACTGCTTTGTTTGCCATACATTGGCAGGGTATGCGCAGGCGTGAGTCCCCCACTCACTTTGCCATTGGATTCAAGCAAGCCTGGCTGAAGATGGCTGAAATGCCAGAAACCGGTCCTAGTAAGCTTGTTTCCGGTCCAGGGAAGGCATTGCTCGGCAGTTCAGACTCGAATGCTCCCATGAGGCCCAGGGTCAGACTGATTTGCTTATGGCCATGTCTGAACTGGGGTGGCAGAGTGGGCTAAAGAACGGTGATGGATTAAACCCAGATCTGTTGACTGGGTGTGAGTGTTTGATTGGTTCGAATGCTCCGTCCATCACCACCCATTTTTGTACCGCTTTGTTTGCCATAAGTTGGCAGGGTATGTGCAGACGTGAGTCCCTTGCTCACTTTGCCACTGGATTCAAGCAAGCCTGGGTGAAGACGGCTGAAATGGCAGAAACGGGTCCTAGGAAGCTTGTTTCTGGTCCAGGGAAGGCATGGCTTGGCAGTTCGGGCTGGACTGTTCCCATGAGGCACAGGGTCTGACTGATTTGCATATGGCCATGTCTGAACTAGGGTGGCAGAGTGGGCTAAAGAACGGTGATGGATTAAACCCAGATCTGTTGACTGGCTGTGAGTGTTTGATTGGTTCAGATGCTCCATCCATCACCACCTCTTTTTGTACCGCTTTGTTCGCCATAAGTTGGCAGGGTATGCTGAGATGTGATTCCCTTGCTCACTTTGCAACTGGATTCAAGCAAGCCTGGCTGAAGACGGCTGAAATACCAGAAACTGGTCCTAGGAAGCTTGTTTCCGTTCCAGGGAAGGCAGGGCTTGGCTGTTCGGGCTGGACTGTTCCCATGAGGCACAGGGTCAGAACTGGGGTGGCAGAGTGGGCTAAAGAACTGTGATAGATTAAACCTAGATCTGTTGACTGGGTGTGAGTGTTTGATTGGTTCAGATGCTCCGTCCATCACCACCCCTTTTTGTACCGCTGCTTTGAGGGAATGACTATTTATGTGCAGGAAGGTATCCCTTCCTGCACATAAACAATCCAGAATGGCCATTTGTATCTTCTATGTGATTTGCATTGTGCAGCACACATAGACTTAGCAAATCATATTTTTTTTAAATGATTGTTGATGTGCAGTAAGGGACACCTTCCTGCACATAAACACTCAATCATGGCATTTTGCTGTTTTTATGCTGTTTTTATGTGTGCTGCACAATGCAGCACAATTAGAAACAGCACATATAGAAACAGCAAAAACAAGGGGAAATGAAACTTTTCTCCTTGTTTTGCCATGTTAAGACCAGTTTGTCCCTCGTCTTAATGTTGGCGCTGCCTCCTATTTACACCACCTTTGCAAATAGGTGGCAGCATCAACATCAATATGTGTTGTGGTGGAATGCGCACCGCAACAACCATTGTCCAACCCTTTTTACACTAAGTATAGCGTGAAAGGATGTCTTGTTTACAAGGCGGCGCTAAGCCAAGTTAAGTATTTTAACCCTGCCTTGTAAATAAGGTAAAGCCACTATCGCCATAGGGACATAGATAAAAGTTACTTTGCTGTGGCGATATGGGCTTGTAAAAATGCCCATTTTTTCCAGGCCTGTGTCTGCTTTCCCACCATGGTGACAATAGTTCTTTATTAGTATGGATTTGACGGTGGTCAAAAAGAAGTGATTTTGCATTTTAGTTCATATAGGAAATTTTGACCATGCCTCCAGCTCGAACCCTAAACACATTTGCACCAAACTTGGTAGAATTGTTTTTTGAGAATTCAGCATTCTAAAACAGTTGCTGAATGGTCTTTAGTGGTTAAAACATTTGTACATCTCTACTACTTTAACTTGAGCATCATTTCTCGTGGTTCCTGTCAATGCATATGGCCCAAAAGAATCGCTCACTGGAAAAAAACTTTACAAAGACATGGGGCTATGCTCAGAGGTAGCTTACACCTAAGGGATACCCAGAGTGTAAACGTCAACTCCACAGCAGCAAAAAACACCAAAGTTGATGCATGTCTCTCATGTCACAACATTGTCATGAGAATGACCATTAAAGGTGTTAGAATTAGATGCCATTTTGTGGTTGGCTCTCCCATCACTTCTGAATCAAGATATTCATGCTGATTAAATTAAAGAATGCAAAGGTAACATTTTAACAAGTGTCTGAACACAAGATAAGATCAACTCCTTATGCTGAACTCTTTCTGCACATGCCCAAAGGCTGATAAATGTACCGTAGGCAACAGGCAGAGGAATGGGTGCAGGCCCTTGTTGCAGGCTAGGTTATGCACACAAGGTCAGCAGCACATGGCTGAGTGCAGTGTGCTGAAATGGTTAACGGATGGAAGAGGTAGAGCACAGGGCCTGGCCAAAGGGAAGGTCCCTCCTCCCAAATCCTGCTGAGCAATATGAAATGCTAGGCAATATAGGGGTTCACAACTAGCCACATGACAGCCCCTGCAACCAACCCACACTGCACAAGAAATTATGTTCTTCATTCAAATTCACTGAAAAAAACACTGACTACGGAAATTTGGTTAACAAAGCAAGCAACATACACCATAATTTGTGTCAACCACCATGCTGAAAACACCAATTTATAAACAGTCCAGAAAGAAAGGAATGAGTTTAAAAAAAGAACAACATGTTTTTTTTGGTGCAAGTTATGGTGTCTGTCCTGTTTATTACTATTGTTGACTGAAGGGAAGGGCTATTACTTATGAAAGGCAAAGCCTCAGGTTGGTCTTGATTTCCCTACCACACTCAACAGTAGAAATAACTAGCAGATGACACTGTTTACATCTGCACATAGATCTGCACATACAGTGTACGCCATGTTTTTTATGTGTATATCCATTGTTAAATGGTATTTAACCAAAAACTATGTTGCAAAGGATACATTTGTCTAGTATGGTAAAATCACACTGAAGAGGTTGCATGTCTGTTAGAAGTGTTGTTTTCATGCGTAAAGCAATTGTAACTTGCAAGGGCATTTTTACAAGGGGATGTCGTCACCAGAACGTCACATTTAGTGAAGTTCTGGTGGTGATATCCCCTTTTCCTTATTTATAAAGCGGTGGTAAGCCATTTGTCGTGGCTTAACGCCGCCTTGTAAATGAGGCTCCTTTTCATGATTCACTTAGCGTGACGGGGCATGCGGTGGGTGTTGCAGTGGGCGTTCTGCCGTGACACCCACTGCTTTTTTGACTCTGCCCCACATTTACATGAATGGGGCAGAGCCAAAAACTAAGGTCAGGTAAAACCTGGTCTTAGGATTTCGATAGAGAAGAAATTATTATTTTCTCCTTGTATTTTGCTCTTTCTATGTGTGTTGCATTATTTAAATCACCATTAAAGGTTGTTTATGTGCAGGAAGGTACAGGAAGGTGTACCTTCCGGCACATAAACAATCATCCCTGCAGCGCAGTCACTCTTGCAACATGGTACATGGGTGCCTGCATTGGCGCTAGGCAGCTTTTTTAGTGGCAGAACTAGGGGAAATGCAGGAGTGCACTCTATTTTTATAAATATGGTGCATCCTTGCATTTAAAAAATGTCAGAGTGCGCCGTTACCAGTTTTGGAATAACACCCCGACCCAACATTTTATAGTAAATATCCCCGCAAGCTGCAAGGGAATTAACGATGTTTTTCTTATGACAATTTTGCTCTTCTGTAATAAACACATTTTGATCCCTGCACTATAGTAATAAATGTGTGTTTATTAGTACAGTTGCTCTATATAACATGCATTATTGGGTCCCATTTAATTTAATGATTTATTTTTTACATATTTTACGATATATGATACATAGATGTAGAATTAAGAATAGTTATTCTGTTCTTGTCTATATATATTTACCTACACAATATTGTCACAGTTGATATTCTGGCTACAATATTTTTAAGAACAATATTTATATTCTCAATATTGTTGCATAACAACCGCCACAAAAACAGTCTATCAACCACATAAAAAAACAAAGTCATAATCAACATCAAAGCCGTGCATTACAACATGACACTCCCCCCCTATTGGCCTGTCAGTTATTGTTTATGAACTGTGACAGGGTCAGTTAGCGCTTTCACACAGTAGTTACTGTTTTCCTTTGCAAATCAATTTAGGGCTTAACTACAATGTCGGTCGGTAAGCTTCCGACCGACAGTCGGATTCCCCTTGCCTAGACCATGTTGGAGCCAATCCTCGTGACTCGGTCGGAAACAATTCCGACAGACCGATTACGATGCACGCGGTCAGAAGGGGAACCGTTTGGTCACTACAAATCGGTTAGAACCGGTAATCAGAGAACCCAAGTCGGTCGGAGGGGATGCGTACAGCTCAATGGACAGCTTTTCTGACCAACCGATTACGATGTTGGATTCTGACAGCCTTTCCAACTCAGTCTGTCTGACACAAAAAGGCTGTCGGAAACTGACTTTGGGGGACCCTAGCAGGCCCCCCTTGCTCCTGGGTCCTCTGGTTTTGGGGTTGAGGGGGTTCCCAAGGGACCCCCTGTAAAACCCTGCACAGTATGACAGCACCCTGAGGTGCCCGCCACAGCTTGCAAGGTTTTCTACATACACCGATTTTCCCCATAGGAGCCTGTGTTGTAGGTAGGAACACAGGCTCCCATTGAAGTAAATGGGAGTCCTTCCGAATGAGCTTCGGAAGCATCATAATTAGTCGTGCATAACCGCCGACCTTGAGTCGGTCGGAGCTGAATCCGCCAAGGAGTTGGGCGGTTTGGTTTCTGACCGACATGATAATGAGGCTCTTAGTATCATTCTTGGTCTGTGTGACTGAATCTATTACCTGAAAGCTCAATGCCATTTCACTGATATCAATGCTTCCTTCTCTTGGTGTTGCCACTTTCTAAACTCTCCAAATTCCGTTCTCATAGTTGATAAACTCTCACAACATGCACAGAATACACTAAGCATAAATATGCCCAGAACATATTGCAAATCCTTGCTCTTATAATGTTTTTTACCTTATTGCTGTTTTCTCCTTTGACATTATGGTTTTGTAGAGATTGCATTTTGTATTGTAAATGGAAATGCTGTCATCTAAGAGTGGAACATGTTTAATAAATGCATTCGGCAGGTTTCTTCCTTTTTCAAAATTCTTTTTTAGCAAACATATTTTTATCTTCTAAAAGAGAAAGGGTGATTACGTAGAGTGATGTTTACAATGCACAGAAAGTATTGCAAGCAATATGTAATTCTCTGTTTCAGATTGAAAGCCATATTTTTAAAGGATGCTGATGCATTGAAAATAAGAATTCAAGATATTTCTCTGAGAAATGTCATTTCGACTGTTCGATTCAATTTCTAACATAGAGTAGAAATGCAAAGAGTGCAATCAGAAAAGACACTAAAAGTGTGAAAAGAATTGCAGATATTGACCTGCAACAATAAATATTCCATACCTGCTCGGCAGTCTCTCCCACTGACCCAGAAGGCCACAAATGTGACAGGAAAGTGAAATGGAGATGGCTTGTAGTCTCGAATATTTAGGAGAGCAATATTATGATACCTTAATATTGTGCCAAAATATTGAAAGGTAAGTACAGTATAGGCAAGTAAAGATTCACTAGATTTACTATTCTGAACTCCACATTACGTACCATGAATAAATAAATATATATATATATATATATATATATATATATATATATATATATATATATATATATTTACTGAAAAAACACAGGTTTCATGGGTGTTATAGTTAGTTGGACATTTCACTTGTATGAAACCATTGTAATAACTATAACTCTCGCACTCTCAATCCACTGGTGATGCTTTCACATATTACATCATTCATGACATGGTCAGTGACATCACTGATGACATCACTGACGACATCTCAAATGACATCACTGATGACATCATCCAGTGAATGCGGTTTGCTTCGTATTTTAAATAAGTATTATATATATATATAGCAATCTGCCTTGAACACTGAGTGGATGTACAAGTGTGTGAATGGAGAATTTAGTAGCAATGTGATTGACTGTCTAAGTGAGGAATTTAAAGTGTCTCACTAAATATATGAGATAGTGATTAAACTGTGAATACCTGTATCACTCTATCTCTTATTGTGTAAACTACTACATAAGTTGGTTCCTAGGTATGTGAAAGTCCACATTAGTTAATAATTAGTTAAGTGAGTATTTGTATGGGATAGTGAATGAATGTGTGGGGGGTTGGGTGGGACGTGTGTGACTGTCGAAAGATGTGTAAATAGTTGATTTAGCAGATATATGAGGTTAAGACTGTATGTGGAGACAGTTGTTTGGGTGAGTGAATCTCTTTATGTGTGTGGTGATGAGTAAATACTTTTCTCAATGATATATGTCCAACAAACTAAAAATATAAAAGTATGTGACAGTTGTTGTATATAAATAAGTATACATAAGACTCAGTGATTGTATGAGTGAGATATGGATAACTGTATACTTGTAATAGAGATTTTATCACACACTGAGGACCTGATTTTAATGCCGGTTGGAAAGCTTTCCCACCTAGGGTCTGATTCTGATGCAGTTAGGAATGCCTTCTAATGGCATTTGCTCCTTCCAAATCGGATCGGGAATGACCCAGGGCCCAATTATGATGCGGTTAGGTAACATATGCTCCCATTGAAGTCAATGGGAGTCCAACCAAATCGTATCGGGAAGCATCCGGATGCATTGTACTCCGTCGGTCGGACTGTCCCAATCCCAGTGGGTTGGAAACCATTTCCAACCCGATTCAGTCAGGAAGCATTTCCAACCCGCATCAGAATCAGCCCCTAAGTATGAGTTACTATCTATATGAATAAATAGAGTGGTGTTTGTGTAAGTGTGTAGCTTAGTAAATATAAGTATGATCAATTGTTTTAATAAGAGAGTAGGATGTCTGCATAAGTATATAGGATATGTGATGGTGTGTGTAATGTTGATGTAGGTGTGTAAGTATATTTAATAGTGTTCTATTGATCTTTGTTAGCATGTATGAGTGAATCTATAGGTAAGTGTTTAGATGTGTGTGTAGATCTAGGAATCCCTGAGTGGGGTTTTAGAAACTTGTGCTGGTGTGTCAATGGTTTCAAATGATACTTCATATGTTATAATGAGTGTTGAAAGCTTATATTACTGTATGATGAGGTGTATCAGTTTGTCACATGGATGATGTCATCAGTGATGTCATCAGTGATGTCACTGACCATGTCATGAATGATGTAATATGCGACATCATCACCAGTGGATTGTGGGCGCGAGAGTTATAGTAAGTACAACTAACTATAACGGGTGAATTTCAATGGTTTTATACGAGTGATATATTTATCTTATATTTATTTTTTTGATACTGATTTACAATTTTGTTTAAACTATTTATTTTTTCATATTTTATTTTTTAAATTACATTACATTGTGTGCCCCCCCCCCTTCTTTTTATTTATTTGGGCCCTGGACCCCATCCCCTCGAGCCTGACCCGCAAATATTAATGTATTCATTTTATTTTATAGAAATGGGATTCCTATTGAAGTATGTAAGTATGCTTGAAACTACTTTTTAGGGTCGGTGCTGGGCTAAAAGATGCAGCACTGGTTTCTCTCCTGATAACAAATGAATAAATTGGAATTCGTTATTTGGATGATTTTAGGTGAATATTTTAAAGTTTGAAAACTGCACACTTAGAAGAATTTGCAACTGAAACCAGTCAATGTCAGCCTATGAAAGGAAATTCACTTAGCAGGTAAATAGTGTTATTATTACATTTTCTTACTCAGGGGTGGATCCTGGATCCAGCACTGCTGCATCACCTCTAAACAGTTGAAAGAATGCAAATAACCAAAGACGCGCAGAAGCCCACGTCTCTTTTTTTTTTTAATATCGCTAGAATGCGCGGATCATTCGCGCACCCCACGATTTTACCACAAAAAAAAATAATTTGGGGCCCAGGGAGTCCTTGTGGAACCACTTGAGCAGACCTATAGGATCAGGGTGTGTCTATCCCCCCCTTTTCACGTTTTAAACTCACATTTCACAAACTTCTTCAGTCTCCCTTCTACCGAGGCATAGAATGGCTGCCAACAGTTTCAAGTTTCGAATGTTGACAAGCACTTGACAGCCAATCAGCATTCAGCGCGTGATCGGAAGGTTGCGCTAATGGTACGATGTCAATAAGCGGGGTTATCTTATTCAAATTTTTTTATGGGAAGGGGGCTGCGTGGCCCTCCTTCCGAGGCCAATTCCGGACACCGTGTTCCCCAGCCCCCGGTGCACGGCTAAATATATATTATTATTTTATGGAGGAGGGCTGCAAAGCTCCGCTCCTGAAGCCACTTCAAGGCCCCGGGGACCCCATTCTCCGGGGATGGCCTTTTTTAAAATGTATTATGGCCATCACCGTTGGGGACCGAGCGAGGGTCTTCAATTACCCCACTGTCCCACCGGTTCTCCCCTCCTGCAGGAGCCGGTGTTCTATCGACATCCGAACTCCATCTGTGTATGTACCAGCTAGGAGTTGCCTTCACTTTGTGCATGCATGTTTGTGGTAGCGCATGCATGTTAATATTACGTATGCGCACAATACGTCCCACCGTCTGGCTATGCACCCCTAACGTATTTCATTTTATTTGCGCATGCTCAATTACAACATGCCCAATCACAGCTCTCACACCTAGTGACATCATGCTCAACCAATCATCCTTCTGCAAAGCATTTATAACCTGCCAACCTTCTCGAACTTTTCCTGTTCCGCAGTCACAGCCATTGATAGTGTTCGTATCCACTTCTTCGTAGGTGAACACTTTTTTAAGAATAATTCAATTAATTAATCTGAATGATCTTTAAATACCGCGTCAATGCTAATTTTTGTTTGATTTGACAATGTTGTTTTTAAGCACGCTTTTCTACTTTTTAATATTGTTAAAGTTGACTTCTTAACTTTTGTTTCTGAGCAAATCACTTAATCCTGCCGCCTTTAATGTTTTAAGTAGTGCTCCACGTGCTACTTCCTCCCCATGCACTGCACATGTAATCGATTGACCAATGTTGTATTTTACCACGCTCTCCATGTTTTTTAATAATGTTAAACTAGATTTCTTATCCTTTGTTCTGTGCAAATCAGTTAATCTTGCCACGTTTCTTTAATTTGCCAAGCGCCACGTGGCCCTTCCCGCATCAGTGTGCCACCTGCTGTTTAAGTTAATGCAATGTTGTTTTTCTTGTGTAAGTGGTGCGTTACATGCCCCATGCATTGCAAAAGTAATGTTTTCAGCAATAGTATATTTTAGCACGGTTTCCAGCTCCTATACCTCAAATATCTTACCTTGGTAGGCGATATTTCTAGGCAAATCACTGAATCCTGCCGCCTTTAATTTTTGAAACTAGTGTGCCACATGCTACTTCCTCCTCATGCACTGCACATGTAATCGATTTGCCAATGTTGTATTTTAGCACGCTCTCCAAGTTTTTAAATAACCTTAAACTTGATTTGTCCCCTGTTCTATCTCATTATACAGATATCTCAAACATGGGACGTACTGGTCGCCACAAGCTGTTTATTCCTGCCCATGCACTATACCAGATGGTGGTCAACCATTCGACATACCAGATCCACTGACTGCTCTCCATATGCTATCAGCCGAAAATTGCAATGGACCTAATGGAGTTATCAGGTTTGACTTTAACATTTCATGATAGAAAAGCAATCTTAGATAAGCATTTGTGTATTTCATGTGTTTGCAGACAGATAACTGTGCTGTTCTCATGTTTTGGTAGAATTAGTGGGCATTCTGGTATCAAGAAAAAGAATAAAACATGTCCTCCCAATTTTATTGCCCAAAAATGTCATTTGAAATTGAACAATGTTTGTTATAATGTTTCTTGCTTCTAGAAATATTTTTTATAAAATGTAAATCTCCATTGTGATAGTCTTATAGACGTTCGTTTCTGAAACTTATACGTTTCTCATTTAAATCCGTGTTACACGTTTGCAGCCTGCACTTGAGATACAAAGTGGAAATGTTGTTTTTAATTTTTTTATTTGAAGACGTGTCAATTTTTCTTGATGTTTATTTCTCAATTTCTAGATCATGGAAGTCCAAAAAGGGTTCTATCACATCAAGACCAGGAGTTTGTAAATGAAATGAGTGACCAATCTCGGCCTACCAGTTGTATAATGCAATGCTATTTCCTATTTTGCTTGCCAAATATAATTATACCTATTTTTTTGTAGGTTAATTGAGAGTTATCTAAGCTTTTACAAATAGAACGTTCTGTAAGTGAAACCTATTACCCACAGACAAATGATTTTATGATAATACTAGTATATAAGCCGTACACCTTCCTAGGAGGAGAGATAGTACTTCTGACAAATTGCAAGCAAACAACAAGAAAAGGAGGGATTTTAGAGTATAAGTTTACTGGACTGTATAGTATGGCCGATATGCAAGAAAAGCTTGTAAAATTAGTCAATAATGCTAGCAAGATGCCTTTACGTACAACTTATAATCTCCACATGTTGAATCAAAGCAACGTATTTAACGTAACCATTTGTATGTCTATAAAAGGTTTTGCAACAGATATTGTAGCATCCCCAATAGGACCAATGGCAGTTAGTGATATAATGTAACCAAAGATAACAAAACAGCTACAACTATCATGTTTTTTACATTCTGGTAATGATACTTCTATTATGGATGATTGCTTTTCAACCCCAATCCTATTGAGAACAATTGTTTTTATGTACATTAAAATTAAAATTGGACATTTTTACAACATATACATTTTGAATTCTTTTTTCAGTTTGCAGAATGTTACATAAGTCAGTAGCCAATTGCTGAGATTGAAGAAAATATATACCCCTGTTCTACCTTATTATACATATATCTCAACCGTGGGACAAACTGGTTGCCACAGACTACCTCAAAATTGCAATGGACCTAATGGAGTCATCAGGTTTGACTTTACCATTTAATAATAGAAAATGTATAATACCCTAGTGCTCTAATAAACTTCGTATTACTTGGTAGTTGTTTTGTCTTTGAATCTTTTTTATAAAAAGACACAGCTTAAATTTTGAACATAGTATAGTACGATATTTTAAATATGTTTTTGAATTTAAAATTATGTTTGTTATCCTGCCATTAGAAATAGTTTTGAACAGTTGTGACTCTCCTATGTACTAGATAGGTAAACGCCTGAAAACATGTAGAAAATATTGTAAATTAAGTTTACAATTTTTACCATTGCTGTTATAATCCGCTAATGTACATCTTTTTTACATTTAGAATCTGATGAAATTGTCTGTATTGTATGCAGAGAAAAAGACTCACAAATGTTTAAAGATAACGTTCAGGTAAATACTCTTAATATTACTAAATGACAAAGTTAAAAAGTAACGTATATAAGTACTTGAGGGGTTTTTGATGGCATATAATCTCCAATTCACACATGTGGGGTTGGGTCTGATACAGGGTGGATCTCAGTATAACTAATGGTTTTACAAAGGTCTTCTCTAAGTTGCATCCGCCATGTTGGTTCACTGGGTATACACCCTTCCTAGTAATAGAGTCATTACCACAGTGCACAAAGTTTAGCATGTAAATAAATTTAAGTTTGTGAAACAAAAAACTATTGACTTGTATACAATCCGTACAGAATAACAAATCAATTTTCACTTTCTTTCCAACAGGCACTATGTTAAGAATACTACAGATGAGTGCACATTTCATGTATAGAAAGAAATGTAATATCCTAGTAACCTTATTCAGATTACAAATATACGAATTGTATGTATTAATACGTTTCTTTCCATGGTAAAGATGAGTTTGCATGCTAGTTATAAATTTACATACTTTGCATACTCCTGCCATCTAGTGTTCTGTCCAGTTTAAGATAAGTAGTATTTCTTTGAATAAGTCTTTCAAGTTAGGAGTAAAGTCACTCCTCGTTTTTTAATTAATCTCCTTGTACATCGACTCAATTGTTACAATCTATTCACACATGAGGTTCATAATGGAGTTACTAATGCGTATGTAATATAAATAATAACATGAAACAACCACAGGGGCTGGTGGCTAGGTAGAAGGGCACATGTGAATCAATATTTAACATTCCAAGAATAGAAGCTGAGACTGATAATGCCCTAGGTATTGACCCTGTTTGCAGATTCTTAAATGCGTCAACAACTAATGCTTGATTAGCCAATGCTGCATTTTAGCACGCTCTCCATGTTTTTTAATAACAAAAAGAACAAAGATAAACAAATGTTTCACAATCCCTACTGTAAGGCTGTTCTATAATGCAATCAGACCACAACTGTGATTAATACGAAGTTTAGAATAACTACATGGTCAAACATAAGACATGTACCAAATTGCCAAAATTGAGTTTACACTTTTTACAATAGCAGTTAAGATGTGGTAATGTACATCTCTTTTCCATTTACATTCTGTTGAACAGTTTTGTATTGTCACCAACCCAAAAATTCAGACATCAACTCAATTGTTGCATTCTGACTGAACAAAAAGAAGAATCGTACAAATGTTATGTTCGACACTATTTATTCCAAGCGCCCTTTCAAACACCCTGAACTTTTGTCCATAGATTTAGCTGCATAGTCTTTCACGTTTCTACAACCATCACTAGTTCTATTTTATCACTGACATGTATAAAGTCATCAGTCACTCCTATGGCAGGCATTAACAACTCTTAAGGCTGACTGCTGGGTTTTCTGTGAGAGGATGCCCATGCATGAGCAACAGCTCTCATGAGCTTTCAGAATCTATTCTCCCATGGTGTACTGTGATATACGTATTACTTGATGTGATGGAAGTGCTGTAGCACGTGACGTCATATCCATATTGGACGCGGTCAGTGCACAACTCCTGTAATTTTTTTATTGTTGAAAAACTTATTTATGTATATTTAATATAAATATTAAGACAAGAGATTATCAAAATATTGTTTAACTTTATTAAAAAGTACATTAATTTTTAATGCAATTTCGGAAAGTTGTGCTGGGTGCATCCTACGCGCACCCCATGTGACCTCAAAAATAGATTTGATTGGTTCATTACACTTCCTATTGAAAGACCGCACCCATTTCAATCACTCTTCTTAGAATTTTTCTTAGGAAACACCTTCTGAGAAGATCTGCTGCTCTTTCTTTTTGTATGACAAATTTACTTACAGATACTATGGCTGCTAATCCACTATTATCCTCTGATTCAGAGAACTCATTAGACCAAGAACTTATTCCTGAACCTCCACCTAAGAAAAAATATACCAGCATTGTCTGGAAATTTTCCACCTTTCCACCTGGCTTAAAAAAAGTTGAATACAACAAAAGTTACTTGCCGCATATGCAAGACTGTGCTTTCAAGACGAGACCGCAATAAAAAGTACTCATGTAGAACTGCAAGAATACAGAAGCACTTGCTGACCAAAATTCTGTCTCTCTGCTGCTGCTCCCATATCTGCTTGCGACAACTAGTACATTCCATAGTTGAGACATCTGTGTAATGAAGTGGGAAGCAGATATATACTTGCCATTCCCCACGGCTGGTGTTGTATCCATCTGTGGACTACTATGTATCTGTAAATGCCCTATGTCATGGGGGAGCTGATATAGACAGGTTATGTCTGTCTGCTGCTCCCTTATCTGCTAGTGACGACTAGTACATTCCATAGTTGAGACATCTGTGTAATGAACTGGAAAGCAGAAAAATATTTACCACCCCCAGGGCTGGTGTTCTAACCATTTGTGGACCCCTATGTATCTGTGTACCCTCCTATGTCACAGGGGAGCTGATATAGACAGGTTCTGTCTGTCTGCTGCTGCTCTCGTATCTGCTTGTCACAACTTATACATTCCATAGTTGACAAATCTGTGTAATGAGCTGGAAAGCAGAAATATACTTGTCACCCCCTACGGCTGGTGTTCTATCCATCTGTGGAACCCTATGTATCTGTGGACCCCCCTATGTCATGGGGGAGCTGTTATAGACAGGTTCTGTCCGTCTGCTATTGCCTCCGTATCTGCTTGTGATGACTAGTACATTCCATAGTTGCGACATCTGTGTAATGTACTGGGAAGCAGAGATATACTTGCCACCCCCCAGGGTTGGTGTTTTATCCATCTGTGGACCCCTATGTATCTGTGTACCCCCCTATGTCACGGGGGAGCTGATATAGACACGATCTGCCAGTCTGCTATTGCTTCCGTATCTGCTTGTGACAACTAGTACATTCCATAGTTGCGACATCTGTGTAATGTACTGGGAAGCAGAGATATACTTGCCATCCCCAAGGCTGCTGTTCTATCCATCTGTGGACCCCTATGTATCTGTGTAACCCCCTATGTCACACAGGAGCGGATATAGACATGTTCACTCTGTCTGCTATTGCTTCCGTATCTGCTTGTGACGACTAGTACATTCCATAGTTGCGACATCTGCGTTATGTACTGGGAAGCAGACATATGCTTGCCACCCCCCAGGGCTGGTATTTTATCCATCTGTGGACCCCTATGTATCTGTGTATCCCCCTATGTCACGGGGGAGCTGATATGGACATGTTCAGCCTATCTGCTTCTGCCTCCGTATCTGCTTTTCACGACTAGTACATTCCATAGTTGAGACGTCTGTGTAATGAACTGGGAAGCAGAGATATACTTGCCACCCCCCAAGGCTGCTGTTCTATCCATCTGTTGACCCCTATGTATCTATGTACCCCCCTATGTCATGTGGGAGCTGATATAGACAGGTTCTGTCTGACTGCTGCTGCTCCTGTATCTGCTTGTGACGACTAGTACATTCCATAGTTTTGACATCTGTGTAATGTACTGGGAAGCAGAGATATACTTGCCACCCCCTAGGGCTGGCGTTTTATCCATCTGTGGACCCGTATGTATCTGTGTATCCCCCTATGTCACGGGGGAGCTGATATAGACAGGTTCTGTCTGCTGCTGCTCCCGTATCTGCTTGTGACGACTAGTACATTCCATAGTTGAGACATCTGTGTAATTAACTGGGAAGCAGAGATATACTTGCCACCCCCCAAGGCTGCTGTTCTATCCATCTGTGGACCCCTATGTATCTATGTACCCCCATGTCATGTGGGAGCTGATATAGGCAGGTTCTGTCTGTCTGCTGCTGCTCCCGTATCTACTTGTGACGACTAGTACATTCCATAGTTGCGACATCTGTGTAATGTACTGAGAAGCAGAGATATACTTGCCACCCCCTAGGGCTGGGGTTTTATCCATCTGTGGACCCCTATGTATCTGTGTACCCCCCTATGTCACGGGGGAGCTGATATAGACAGGTTCTGCCTGTCTGCTGCTGCTCCCGTATCTCCTTGTCACGAGTAGTACATTCCATAATTGAGACATCTGTGTAATTAACTGGGAAGCAGAGATATACTTGCCACCCCCCAAGGCTGCTGTTCTAGCGATCTGTGGACCCCTATGTATCTATGTACCCCCCTATGTCATGTGGGAGCTGATATAGACAGGTTCTGTCTGTCTGCTGCTGCTCCCGTATCTGCTTGTGACAACTAGTACATTCCATAGTTGCAACATCTGTGTAATGTACTGGGAAGCAGAGATATACTTGCCACCCCAAAGAGCTGGTGGTTTATCCATCTGTGGACCCCTATGTATCTGTTTACCCCCTATGCCACAGGGGAGTTGATATAGACAGGTTCTGTCTGTCTGCTGCTGCTCCAGTATCTGCTTGTGACAACTAGTACATTCCATAGTTGAGACATCAGTGTAATGCACTGGGAAGCAGATATATACTTGCCACCCCCTAATGCTCCTGTTCTATCCATCTGTGGATCCCTATATATCTGTATCCCCCCTATGTCACGGGGGAGCTGATATACCCAGGTTCTGTTTGTCAGCTGCTCCTCCGTATCTGCTTGTGACAACTAGTACATTCCATAGTTGAAATATCTGTGTAATGAACTGGGAACCATATATATATACTTACCACCCCCAGGGCTGGTGTTCTATCCATCTGTGGACCCCTATGTATCTGTGTACCCCATCCATCTGTGGACCCCTATGTATCGCTGTAACCCCCTATGTCACAGGGGAGCTGATATAGACAGGTTCTGTCTGCTGCTGATCCCATATCTGCTTGTGACAACTTAAACATTCCATAGTTGAGACATCAGTGTAATGAATTGGGAAGCAGAGATATACTTGCAACCCCCCAAGGCCCCTGTTCTATCCATCTGTGGACCCCTATGTATCTGTGTACTCCCCTATATCACGGGGAGCTGATATAGACATGTTCTGTTTGTCTGATGCTCCTCTCGTATCTGCTTGTGACGACTAGTACATTCCATAGTTGAGACATCTGTGTAATGAACTGGGATGTAGAGATATACTTACCACCCCACAGGTCTGCTGTTCTATCCATGTGTGGACCCCTATGAATCTGTGTACCCCCCTATATGACAAAGAAGCTGATATAGATAGGTTCTGTCTGTCTGTCTGCTGCTGCTTCCATATCTGTTTGTGATATTTGTTACCAATTTGCAAAACTTAGAATGACCTGTATAAAATATGGACGGCTGATAGCATATGGAGAGCAGTCAGTGGATCTTTCCACCAGACTTAAAAAAGGGCTGGTGTTCTATCCATCTGTAGACCCCTATGTATCTGTGTACCCCCCATGTCACGGGGGAGCTGATATAGACAGGTTCTGTCTATCTCCTGCTGCTCCCGTATCTGCTTGTGACGACTAGTACATTCCATAGTTGAGATGTCTGTGTAATGAACTGGGAATCAGAGATATACTTGCCACCCCCTAAGGCTGGTGTTCTATCCATCTGTGGACCCCCATGAATCTGTGTACCCCCCTATATCACGGGGAGCTGATCTAGACAGGTTTTATCTGTCTCCTGCAACTCCTATATCTGCTGGTGACGACTAGTACATTCCTTAGTTGAGACATATGTGTAATGAACTGGAAAGCAGAGATATACTTGCCACCCTCACAAGGCTCCTGTTCTATCCATCTGTGGACCCCTATGTATCTGTGTACTCCCCTATATCACGGGGAGCTGATATAGACAGGTTCTGTTTGTCTGCTGCTCCTCTTGTATCTGCTTGTGACGACTAGTATATTCCATAGTTGAGACGTCTGTGTAATGAACTGGACACCAGACATATACTTGCCACCTCCCAGGGCTGCTGTTCTATCCATCTGTGGACCCCTATGTATTTGTGTACCCCCTATGTCACAGAGAAGATAATATAGACAGGTTCCTTCTGTCTGCTGCTGCTCCATATCTGCTTGTGATACTCCTTCCCAATTTGGAAAAGTTAGAATGACCTGTATAAAATATGGACGGCTGATAACATATAGAGAGCAGTCAGTAGATCTTTCCACCAGACTTTAAAAAGGGCTGGTGTTCTATCAATCTATGGACTGCTATGTATCTGTGCACCCCCCTATATCATGGGGACCTGATATAGACAGGTTTTGTTTGTCTGCTGCTGCTCCTATATCTGCTTGTGACGACTAGTACATTCCATAGTTGAGACATCTTTACTGAACTGAAAAGCAGATATATATTTGCCACCCCCAAGGCTCCTGTTCTATTCATCTGTGGACCCCTATGTATCTGTATCCCCCGTATGTCAAGGGGGAGCTGATATAGACAGGTTTTGTTTGTCTACCGCTGCTCCCGTATCGGCTTGTGACGACTAGTACATTCCATAGTTGAGACATCTGTGTAATAAACTGGGAAGCAGATATATACTTGTCACCCCCCAAGACTCCTGTTCTATCCATCTGTGGACCCCTATGTATATGTATCCCCCCATGTCACGGGGGAGCTCATACACACAGGTTTTGCTTGTCTGCTGCTGATCCCGTATCTTCTTGTGATGACTAGTACATTCCATAGTTGAGACATATGTGTAATGAACTGGGAAGCAGAGCTGGAGTTCTATCCATCTGTGGACCCCTATGTATCTGTGTGTCCCCCTATGTCACCGGGGAACTGATATAGAAAGGTTCTTTCTATCTGAACAGTTGTATGTCAGCTATGTGGCATGTCATCACAAGAAAGTCTCCCAAAAATACCTACAATTTAAGAAGAAGCGAAGAGTCAAAATACATGAATGACTACAATCCAGTTATTCTGTCAATGTGGAATGCTTACATGGATATTCAATACGTTGTGAACAATTCCATTGCTGTTGCTCGATATGTAACGTCCTACATTACAAAATCAGAAAAGACAGAATTGAAAGAAATGTGGGAAGAGATTTATCACGAAAAGACACTAAGTAAGAAATTATACAGCTTTAGTTTAAATATGTTAACCCATCGAGAAATCGGAGCATATGAATGCTCAGATCGGTTATCATCTGCAACTCTATAGTCCAAATCTAGATGAATAATTTAGATGAGTCTAAGTCTTGCTGCAATTCCAAATCGGGTACTGAGATCTGTTAAAATTTTTGAATATTTAGCAGAAAAAGATTCAGAAAGTACAGATATTTTGAAAACGAATATGTTGAAAACATATTACCCAAACAGAAGTCATCGTCTTGAGAACATGTGTCTCTATGAAGTGCTGCAAAATAACACTTTTAAACAGAGTACTACAGAGAACACAATAATGGTAAATATGGAGTCTTTGGTTCCGAAGGATATTTGGTGAAACAAAAGAAAGGAAATTTGATTAATCACAGGAAGCTGAGTTTTGACGCTGCTGTTAAAAGGGAATTTTACTATTTAGCTCTTTTACAAATATTTAAATATGGCATTCAGAAGTAGAATTATTTGGAGATTTTAGGTGAAAGGCCAAATTTTTCTTGTATTTGTTGTTGCCGAACTCACTACAAAAATCAGATTAGGAGTGTTAATCTATATTTAAAAATTGAAAAACAAATAAATGATACGTGGAAGGAATTTGCAACCTATTTGTTGGTAGAGAATTGTTTAGATTTGGGTTCTGATCGCTATATTTGTAAATAGTGTTATAACAAATTAGATAAGAATAGAATGCCTGCTAGAGCTGTGCATAATAATTTAGAGTTAGTTTTTATTCCTCCAGAACTGACAGATCTCAATACCTATGAGTCTATTCTCATTCAATGTGTGCACACATTTCAGGCTATGGTTCGTATGGACCTAAAACAGGTAAATTGCATCCTTCAGATTTACGAAGAGGATTAAAAGGAAGACTGGTGTGTTTAGCGTTAGATTAAAAAAAAATATTGAAACTGTAGGTGTAGACAGTGTAGAAAGTAAACCACTAGTTATTCGTGTTAATAGTGTGCCGACTAAGAATAAGAAAATCTGGCAGGAGTTAGTGGATGTTAGGAAAGTGCAAAACGCAACACTGTATTCGATAAAAAACTATACATACTAAAAGAATGTTTATATAGGAGAAGAAGAAATAGTTTTAGCAGATCATACTGAAACGTCAAGTGGACAAATTAAATGGATATGTTAAGATGTGAAGAAGTCTATGAACATTACAGTCGACCCCTATGTATCTGTGTACTCCCCAATGTCACGGGAGAGCTGATATAGACAGGTTCACTTTGCTGCTGTTCCCGTATATGCTTCTGACGACTAGTACATGCCATAGTTGAGATGTCTGTATAATGAACTGGGAAGCAGAGATATACTTGCCACCCCTCAGGGCTGGTGCTCTATACATCTCTAGACCCCTATGTCTCTGTGTATCCCCCTATGTCACCAGGGAACTGATTTAAAAAAGGTTCTGTCTATCTGCTGCTACTCCCGTATCTGCTTGTGATGACTAGTACATTCCATAATTGATACATCTGTGTAATAAACTTGGAAGCAGAAATATACTTCCCACCCCCCACGGCTGATATTCTATCCATCTGAGAACCCCTATGTACCTGTGTACCCCCCTATGTCACGGGGGAGCTGATATTGACAGGTTTTGTCTATCTGCTGCTGTTCCCATATTTGCTTGTGACAACTAGTACATTCCATACGTGATACATCTGTGTAATCAACTGGGAAGCAGAGATATACTTGCCAACCCCCATGACTGCTTTTCTATCCATCTGTGGACCCCTATGTATCTGTATACCCCCCTATATCACGGGGGAGCTGATATACAAAAAGGTTCTGTCTGACGACTATTGCTCCCGTATCTGCTTGTGATGACTAGTACATTCCATAGTTGATACATCTGTGTAATGAACTGGTAAGCTAGAGATATACTTGCCACCCCCAATGCTGCTGTTCTATCCATCTGTGGACCCCAATTTATCTGTGTTCCCTCCTATATCACGGGGGACCTGATATAGACAAGTTCTATCTGTCTGCTGCTGCTACCGTATCTTATTGTAACAACTAGTACATTCCATAGTTGAGACAAAAAGTACAAATGTTTTAAAAACAAATATGTTGGATACATATTACCCAAACGAAAGTCATCATCTTTAGAACATGTGTCTCTATGAAGTGCTGCAAAATTACACTTTTAAACGGAATACTACAGAGAATATCAATGATGGAAAATATAGAGTCACAAGAACCTGACTTGCGTCACTGCTGATAAAAGGGAATTTTAATACTTAGCCCTTTTACAACTATTCAAACCATGGCGTTCAAAACTGCAATTACTTGGAGATATCCACAGCTATGAAGATTCCTTTAATACTTGTAAAGATAGCATACAATGCATTGCTTTTGCAAATTATGTGAAAATGTTGAATGATGTAATTGATCAAAAAGCTACAATTACAGCTGAGATTGCTAGAAACAGTTCTCAAGGAAGCCAAATTTCTACTGCACTGAGTCAAGATCCACTAGGACAACTAATTGTTGAAAACGAAACAACAATCGCCATAAATGAGGTGAAAACAGCAATGTATCAAGCTCAAAAAGATGTAACAAACTTATCAAACTAGGAAGAACAACTAAATGTTCAGCAAAAATAAATATATGAGCAAGTGCGACAACAGATTGACCATAGACTACTTCATGAAAAGAACGACTGCTCATGCACGTCATTTCAACCCATCCGAAAGTACGTGAGCGGGCAAGCTGCAACAGGAAAAAAAAAATTTATGAAAGTAATTACAACTTATCTACAGAAAGTAACTGAGTCGCAATTGTCTTGTGTTGTCACTGCTCCAAATGGGTAGGCAACACACAAAATTAAAGGAATTACTTTACATCGTTTACTAATGCTACTAGTAGAGCATGGAAACAAATTGGAATATCACAAGCTATCTGGAGAAGCTTGTTGTGAAGTTTCAAGAGTCTTGAACAAAATGAACTTCTCATTAATAATGAGGTAAGTATGATATCAAATGTAATGCTTGCTTTTGTGCATTATTATCTGCATTTTCCATATATATTTTCTCAGGAACTATATTTTCATTTGGAAATAAATTGAAAAGTAATCGAGTCTGTAAAACTTGTTTGCCATGTTCTGTCCGTAGTCCAATTCTAATATCTTGGAGAATAATTCCATAATCAATTTGCCTGTCGCATATTTGTAATGAGTTCTTTATGTTTAAAATATAACCAAATGTTCACATTTCCAACACTACCCAGAGACTTTCTGGTGTCTTCATGCGCAAGTGTTTTAAATACTGGTTGTCTTTTTACAGGAGTCAGTTGCAGTAAATCTCCAAAAACTATAATGTGTTTTCCTCCAAATAATAGGCCATACTCTGTTTTAAGAATTTGCTGTTTGTATGGCATTCAGTCAGGCAACTCCCTACTGCGCCCCTCGCAATATTGAGACCCTTGGTCAGCCCAAGTCACCTATACAAAAGGCCTGCACTGTATAGAAAGAACTTCCCCAGTAAAATTTACTAACCTATATACATACACATAGGTACAACTATATTATACTCTTAATTACTCCTTTCTCATCATCTGCATCCTAATATACTAACAATAGAGTTGATTCCCATGCACAATATCATCGAAAAGAGGAGACAGCCTAACCACGTGACAAAATAGACTTCTTCAAAGAAAAACAACTTTCAAATATCTCAACACAACACCAGACGACAAGACTATGGAAACCATTTCAATCTACAGCTCTACATGCCAGGAACAAATGATTACTGAGTAACTGACATTTTCCATCTGTAACATGTAAAATCTATCAGAAGTAAAGAAACATTTTCTCAGTGAAGTGAAATGAGTTATTCAGATACATTGAAACTATTTTCATAACTTGTTTACTGTTCTATCAGTGTTTGTGGTCCTCACATTTAATATTTTGAATTACACTGAAACTGTTTTTACAACTTCTTTACTGTAATATCCACCTTTGTGGTACTCACATAAAATATTTTCTGATACATTGAAACTATTTTAAAAACTTCCTTACTGTAATTTCAGTGTTTGAGATACTTAGGGAAAAAAATTAAGATACATTGAAAATATTTTGACAACATCTTTACTGTAATTTCAGCCTTTGTGTTGCTTACTATAAAATCTATTTAATATTTACTTAGTATATAAAGGAACACATTTTTGTACTTGTGGAAACTATTTTGAAAACATACACTATTTTCGGATACTTTGAAACTATTTTAAAAACATCTTTACTGTAATGTCAGTGTTTGACGTGATCAGAAAAAAATAATTAACATACATTGAAAATATTTTTACAACTTATGTACTGTAATATCGGCATTTGTGATGCTTACTATAAAATGTATTTAATATTAATTTTGGAAATTAAGGAACAAGGTTTGTACTTGTAGAAAATAATTTGAAAACATTCAATACATATTCACAATAAATAAATACTGTATAAATATGCATTGTACCAAGTGCTTTATTAAAAATATGCAGAAAAAAGGATCCCTTTAACTGTCGTGACACACACAGCCAGACAAGAATGAACAGTGCAACTGAACTGCATCATAGAAAGGCAGCAAGCATGTAATTTCACGATTGGGTATTAGGATAGCATACAGAGCTCACATATACACTGCTTTCCCAGCCTTCTTACTTTTTCTCTTGAAGTGTTGATAAGGTCTTTCCAATAGAATTTTGAAGGAGAAAGTAGAAGATGAAGAACATAAGTAGGATGTTATATCTCAAAGTGCAAAATTTGGTAAAAAAGAAGGACCAAAGTCTGCATGTACAATGGCCAGTGGAAGCGTTTTGACAGCGGGTACACCCAAGGTGGTGTATAATGTGGAATATCTAGTAGCGGTACCACCACGCACAGAGTGAGCAAGGGCACATGAATTGATGGATTGTATGGACTTGGACTATCAGGAGAATATACTTTAAGAGGACCAGCTCAAGTAAAGACATTTGATTGATAAGACATAGCAAAGGAGGTGGCAACAATGTGGAGTAAATTCTATGAGTGGTGGAGACTGGGTTTCTACATCTATGTCTTACCTACTATGTTGCAAGCTTAAGACACAGTAACAAACAGAGACCCTTACTTTGTGTCCCCCCATTATTTTGTTAATTAGGATAGAGGGAGGAAATGGAAAACAGTAAACAACATATCTACAATATACTGGTATGTTCAGAGCATTAGATCAAGAACTGAAGAACAAAGGTCACAGATAACAGAAGAAGTTACACAAAGGAAGGCTGCACAAGAAAGAAGACAATCTTGTACACAAACAGGTAAGTCAGCAAAAGAATAATAAGTGAACAAGACGAAGAACACTGAAATGAACGGATGCTGTGGAACGATAAGACGTACAAAGATAGTGTAAAAAAAAACAGAGTTCAAATAAAGAAAAGTTAAAAAACATGTCATACGTGATGACAAAGACGCTGGGGTAACACTATTGTCCAACACTCTTAATAATGCAACCGGGATGGGCCCCCTTTGGTCAAATTAAAACAAAAATGCTTATGAAGGACACCTTTGGAGAATGATATAATACATTGGAGACCGTGAAGGAAGCCCCAATGCCCCCACGGTCCCAGTCGGCTCCCCGCGTCCTACGGTAGGCAGCATTACTTTTACTCAGGGAGAGCAGCTAACATGCTACTCTCCCTGAGGAAAAGCAATCTGCGTTCCTATTTCAAAGAGAAAGCAGGTTTCCTGCTCTCTCTTCCAAATAGGAAAGCAGTTTGCGATGGCAGGGTGGTAGCCACGAGACTCACGCCCTGCCATTGCAAACAGCAGTGTCCTGGGGGTGGACACCCCAGGGCACTACAAAACCCGGCCCTGGGGGGTAGGTGGTCCCTAGGGCCATCTGCGGCCCCTGTTCCACACATTAAAAAAGCCCCGTGGTGGCGGTCCCCGGGGCAGTGGAGGTCCTACAACCCCACCACCCTTTTTAACAAGCCCCAGGGAGTGGCGGTACCCGGGTCTTCGGGGGGGGTAGTGAGCCCCCCGCATATATTAACTTTGAGCCCCAAGGAGTGGCAGTCGCCGGGGCACTATGTAGGGGATAGGGACCCCCACACTATTTATTTAAAAAATTCCCCCGGAATTTGGCCGTCCAGGGGACTAATAACCTTTAAACCGCGAGAGCCCGCGCTTAGTTTTTTTTATTTTTTGCTGCAAAATGCAGATCCTACACACACCCCGCGATTTAAAGAAAAAAAATGTTTTGCCCTAGAGGCCCTTCTGCAACCCCCTGAGCAGACCCAGGGGGTCAGGGTGTGTCTACCCTGATCCCTTTTCACACGTTGTACACATATTTCAATGACTTCCTCAGGCTCGCTTCTACCGAGGCACAAAATGGCTGCCAACAGTTCCTGATTTCGAATTTTTACAACCACTTGACAGCCAATTAGAATTGAACGCGTGATCGGGATGGTGCGCTTATCCTACAATGCCAATCTTCACACAATCCGCGGATCCACCGCGCTCATAAACATATAAATGACTCTAACCATAATTTTCACAGAAACTACTGAACAGATTAACACCGGATAAGAGGAAGGCACCAGTCAGAACTGAGGACTACCTCTCTGCCAAATTTGGTGAAATTCCGTTCAGAAGTTCGAGCTGTAGCCGTGGATAAAGGTCCTATGGGAAATTGCATGGGGAAAACACGTTTTGGGACCCCCCTTTTCTCGCCCGTGCTTCGTTTTGTAATTTTTCCACGGCGAAACGCGCGGTTCCTACACGCAGCCCGCGATTTAAAAAAAAGTAATAATGATGTTTGCCCTAGAGGTCCTTCTGCGACCCCCTGAGCAGACCTAGGGGGTCAGGGTGTGTCTACCCTGCCCCCTTTTCACACATTGCACACATATTTCAATGACTTCCTCAGCCTCGCTTCTACCGAGGCACAAACGGCTACCAAAAGTTCCTGATTTTGAATGGTTACACCGCTTGACAGCCATTTAGAATTGAGCGCGTGATCAGGGCGGAGCGCTTATCCTACAGTGCCAATCCTCACACAATCCACGGCTCCACCACGCCCATTGATATATAAATGACTTTAACCATAATATTCAAAGAAACTACTGAACAGATTGACACCAGATAAGCGAAAGGCACAAGTCGAAACTGAGGACTACCTCTCTGCCAAATTTGGTGTAATTCCGTTCAGAAGTTCGAGCTGTAGCCGTGGCTAAAGGTCCTATGGGAAATTGCACGGGGAAATCACGTTTTGAGACCCCCCCCATTTTTCTCGCCCGCGCTTCGTTTTTTATATTTTCCTGCGGCGAAATGCGCGGATACTACACACACCCTGCTATTTAAAAAAATAAAAAGTAAATAATTTTTTTTTTGCCCTGAGGTCCTTCTGCAACCACCTGAGCAGTCCTAGGGGATCAGGGTGTGTCTACCCTGCCCCCTTTTCACACATTCCACACACATTTTAATGACTTCCTCAGCCTCGCTTCTACCGAGGCACAAAATGGCTGGCAACAGTTCCTGAATTTCTAATGTTTACATCCGCTTGACAGCCAATTAGATTTGATAGCGTGATTGGGACGGTGTGCTTATCCTACGAGGCCAATCCTCGCACAATCCGCGGATTCTCTGCGCCCATAGATATATAAATGAGTTTAACTGTAATTTTCAAAGAAACTACTAAACAGATGGACACCAGATATGCAAAAGGCACAAGTCAGAACTGAGGACTACCACTCTGCCAAATTTGGTGTAACTCAGTTCAGCCGTTTACGTGTCTAAAGGACCTAAGGGAAATTGCACGGGGAAAACCCCTTGCAAAAAAGGGGACCCCCCTTTTTTCTCGGCCCGCGCTTCACCAATTACCCCCAAACTTTCAGGGAAGGAGCGGAACTGAACTGGCCAAAAGTTAGGTCCTAACTATAACTACCTACTGGCGGTCGCCAGTAGGTAGTTATAGTTAGGACCTATTTTCCATAGGAAATCCGCAACATTCTATTTAGAATAACTTTGGGGCCGGTTGACGATCCTTCTTTAAATTTTCAAACTTGGTGGGGTGCTCCGGTCCAGTCCTATCCTGAAAGTCTTGGGGTGATTTGTGAAGCGGAGGCTGAGAAAAAAGGGTGGTCCCAAAACATGGTTTCCCCATGCAATTTTCCATTGGAACCATTGAACGGAAGTATACCAAATTTGGCAAACACGTAGTCCTCAGTTCAGACTCATGCCTTTAGCTTAAATGGTGGAATTACAAGTACAAGTACATATATATCTATAGCCTCGGTGGATGCGCGCATCTTGCGCGCACAATAAGCTCACCATACCGATCAATCGCTGAATGCTAATTGGCTGTCCAGTGGTTGTCAACATTCGAAACCAGGAAGGGTTGGCAGATATGTTATGCCTCGGTAGAAGCGAGGATGTAGAAATTAGTGGAAGTAGTGTTCAAAATGTATAAAGGGGGCAGGTAAGAAATATTTTGACCCTCTAGACACGCTCAGGGGGTCCCACAAGGACCCCTAGGGCACCCCAAAAAATGTTTGTTTTTTTTAAACTGAGAAATGTGCGTTGGGTGCATGGATCCGCCATAAAAATAAATAAAAACGAAGCGTGGGCTCCTGTGCTTCTTTAAAAATTAGCTACTTGGAATGGTCTGAAATATTACATTTGATGGGGGTTCAGAAGGGGCCCTGTAGCCTAGGGACCGCCATTCCTCGGTGCAACAAAATAAATGGGTGAAGGAGCTCTAAGGTCCGTCTAAGTCCCGGGGATTACCACCCTCCGGGGCTTTTTATATTTTGAGAGGGGGGTCACGTGGTCTGCATTCTGGAGCAGTCGAAGGCCTTGGGGAACACTACCCCCCAGGAGTCTCTCAAGTGATTTGGTGTCTGTGTAGTAGTGCTGCTGTCACTCGGGTCTTACACGTAAATGTGTCATTATGTCTGTGAAGTCCCACAGCATGGCAAACATGTAAGGTAGGGTGTCAGACTGGAGAATACTCCTGGATAGGCCGCATGGGAATAGAGATGCTGGATCCCAAATCCGCCCAAGGCAATGAACCAGAGCATAGATTAACAAAACTCTAGCTAATTACCCCAGGGGGAAAGGGGGAAATTGGATAAAATAACAAACAACAAGAAGAGACTCCCTTGGCTGGTTCCTCTCGTCAGTCCGACCCGCAGACCGGTATCATTTGGAGAAACACCTAAAGAAGAACAACACTATAAGTCTTCCCTATACTACTCTACTCTACCAAGGTATATATGTTTAAATTACTCTAACCTACCGTATTCTACCAAGGAACTTCCCTATCTTCTTTCCTATTTCTTGTGTATACCACTGGTTGATGACTTGTCTTTTATTGACTCCTGTAATTCACAATGCACACTGATTACTTCACCTGTGTCCTTTCCTACTCTTTTCTGGTTAATTTCTCTATTTATGTTACTCACTAGTTTATTTCTCTCTACGTCTTCTATCTCTTGTGTATTCGCATTGGCTGTAGACTTCTCTTGTAGTCTCCTGTAATCTACAATTACACAACTGGTTAATTTTATCTATGCCCCTCCCTATTCTTCTTCGGTTTATTACTCTACTGAAGTTACTCACTTTTTATGGCCTCTGCTGTCTCAATTCCTGTGTCTCTTATTATTTGTAGCCAACTTCTCTAGTAAGATGATTATTTATTATTCACTTCGTTCTTCACTTAACTTATTCCTTTAGAAAGGTTTCTATGAACATGAACGGTAATCTTATCGCAAGCTGACTCTTCAGTTCCTGTTTTCTGGTAAGTATTGCATATATCTCTATTCACTATGACCTTAACATTAATTGAATTAGACTTCTTGACACTTAGCTCTGAACTTGTCATTTTCCTTCACAGGTGCTGCTCGTTGGTTGTGCTGTTGCGAACACGGCGCTGGGAACAGGTAAGACGTCGTTCTCCGTATCGCTCTACTGTCGCCAGTAGTCGCACTGGAAGGCCTTCCAACCTTCCTGTCAGGTAATATCTTGTTTTTTCAAGAAACAAACCTTGCTACGGTTCTTGAGGGTTGGCACTTTTTCTAGAACGAAACACTAATACATTCACAGAAGCGTTTCTCGCTAAAGTAACTAATTTCCAAAATTCAGTCACGAACTCCTAAGAAACTCGACTCCTCATGGCTAATACTCTGTTGAAGTGCGCAGATCTCATTAGGCGCGCGCATCACCTGGACTCAGCTTCCTTGAGAACAAAACACTAGACAGCCAACCCCTGAATACAGGCGGCGGCCATCTTGGAATTCCGAAATCGTATCCTATCGGACCAAGAACCTGCAGGCTGATAGGGTTTATGTAAAACCGATGCCACCCGCGATTCTAGGGTCCTGACATAGGGAAATCACTGATCCTACATTCATCCAAAGTTGCAAACATAAAAGATGGTGGACATGGCGCATTTCTGCGAATATGAATGTTTGTTGTACATTCAGTGGAGTGTTGTAGCTGTAGTAATACAGGGCTATGAAAGCTTTAGGATGTAGTTTTTGGCACTTTATGAGCAGCTATATATATACGTATGTTGTCATTCGGATATACTGTCGAACTTGGTGCTGAAAATCAGTGTTCGAGGCTGGGAGTTGCGTCCACATCCTGTTATTGTAGAGTAATGATGTAACCTACACCTGCCTGAAAATGTACTATAAATACGGTGCTCATGTAAATTGCTGATATATTTTGGGTCTACTTCGAGCTATATAAATATGCTAAAAAAAAGAACAATAAATAGCACACACTTATAAATTGATTATACAGTTTCTTTGCAGTATTGTAATGATCCACTTTGTACGTTCGTATTTGTAGAATGAGCGAGAGAAAGTTATATAATCGAAGTTTATGTTATTCCAGAGGTAAGATGATTGCACTCCTTGTTTACAGCACAATATAATGTGGTAGGGCGCAAGAGCTGCATTTTACAAACATAATAAATACACAGTCACAGATAGGTAGTTGAAGTGGCTACAGGCACATGCGCTCGACTTCATTTTATTAAGTTGCTGTTTGTAACACGTAGAATAGTAATCATGATATTATACACAGATATTTAATCATAAACTGTTTATGAATTCTGCTGTATAAAGGTAGGAACACTATATGTGAAATAATACAGAGAATATTCTATAGTAAAGGGTTCATGAGTTGTGGTGCACTGAGGTAGGGGTATGATGTATGTCTGGTGGCGATGTTGAAGGTGATACCCCAGAGGTGCTCGGTATTGCCGGTGGTGGAGGTGCATTTTGGCGCAATCATCTACATTCTTTGTGACCATAGTTCACAGGAAGCAGCGATTGAAGTTGCTTGCGCATCCTAGCTGTGCAACAGCACTTTTTTTTGTCTCTGCTTTAAATAAATGGAGGCTGAATGTAATGCTGTCTGTAGTTTAGATCGAAAGGTAAATTTAAGTTGTGAACCCTACTGTCCGCAGTGTACATCGAAGCCAGTAGTCAGTACAGTTATAGAACAATTCTTCTTTTCACTTATTTTAACAATATCTGAATACATACAGTATAATTGTCTCTGCATTAAATATATCAAGGTTGAATTCCCTAATGTCTATAGTGTAGATGCAAAGCTGAATTCAAGTTGTAAACCCTGCTGTCCGCAGAGTAGATCTTAGGGTGGACTGCATTATCTGCAATCATGATTGAAATGAAAGATAGAACATGTATGTAGCGTAAATTATATTATTCAACTAAACCTATAAGTGATATAAAATACATTTTTGAAGGAACCATACTAAAGGGATATTGTGTAGGGTTTGATAGGGGTTATACTAAGTTTGGTTTGCACTGAGCTAGTGGTAGCTGAAACAACAAGGTTCTGTGGAGCCTGTGATGATGTGTGGTCTGGGTAGGCCGTACTGATAGTAATGTTTTTTTGTCTTGTAAATTCTGCCTTAGGAAGGCCATGTGGCGATTTTTTGTAGGTTTGAGGGACGTTACTTTGTTTGGTACTGCACTTTATAAATAATAAATGTAGAATCAGTTGAATTCTGCCTGAATACGGCCATGTGGCAATGAATTATGGTGCACTGAGTTAGTAGTACCTTTGGGACTGAGCGTGTACATAACCTGTGATGATACGTGGTCCGGGCAGACCGCACTGGGGATAATGTTTTTTTGACTACTGAATTTTGCCTTTAGAAAGCCTTGTGGTGATTATTTATGGTGTACTGAGTTAGTGGTACGTCTGGTGTTTAGCATGTGCTCATCCTGCGATGATGCATGGTCTGAACGGGCTGCACTCAAAGCATTGACTGTTGCATACTGGACTGCATGTACTTTGAGGGGGGAAAAAAAAGTACCATGGATGGTTATCAATTCTTCAGAAACAAAACGTTCAGAATTAGATGATTCTTCCAGTGGTGTAGACATTTTTGTCTCCAAAAATGAACTTTAGGTTTTCAAAGAAGAAAAAGTGAGGTTCAAATTGTGACCCATGCTGTCCACAGTGTAGAGTATCATTAAGTGTGTCTTTGCACTTGCAGCATGAATTTTATTTTGATATAGTGATATAAAAGAAGTTCTTAAAGGAAGCATAATAAAGGGATATTGTATAGGTTTTGATAAATGTTATTCCTAGTTTTGTATTGTACTCTGCAAATAATAAATCAACAGTGTAATTAAATGTGAGCTCTGATGACCGCAGTGTAAGCAGGAGGCAGCGGTTAGCAAGAGCCCACGACCACGTGGTGTTGATTAGAGCTGCACTGTATTGGTAATTTAGTGTGTGTGCAGCTAGTGATGTTAAGTGGTGCACAGAGTTAGTGGCACCTGAAGCAACAAAGTTCTGTGGAGCCTGCGATGATACGTGCTCCGAGCAGGACGCACTGGTAGCAAAGTCTTTAAAATCAAGTTTTCTTATGAATACTGGTTGTCCTTTCACAGGAGTAAGTTGCAGTAGATCTCCAAAAACTATATGTTTTTATCCAAATAAGACATCTGACTCAATATGGTCACGTGGCGATGAGTTATGGTGCACTGAGTTAGTAGTTGCTTTGGCACTGAGTGTGTACGTAACCTGCGATGATGCCTGGTCCGGGCAGGCCGCAGTGGGAGCAATATTATTTGCCTAGTAAATTCTGCATTAATAAACCCACGGGGAGATGACTTGTTGTGCAGTAAGTTAGTGGTACCTGAAGAACTCAGCATGTGCGCACCCTGCAATGATTCGTGGTTCAGGCAGGTCGCACTGGTACAATGTCTCTTGCTTAGTGGAATGCGTCATGTGAAATCGCCGTTCCACCTGAATCGTGAGCACTCACAATGTAGATCGAAGGCATTAGTCATCCCAAACATCAAGAAATAAATCAAGGCTAAATTTCATGCTGTCCGTAGTACAGATTCACAGCTGAATTGAAGTTGTGAACCCTGCTGACCGCACTGGAGATCGATGGCAGTACTCAGCACAGATATCAACAAATTATTTTTTGACACATACATTAACAAAATCTGAGGACACAGTACAATTGTCTCTGCCTTAAATAAATCAACAATGAATTTAATGTTGTCTGTATTGCTGATGTGCTTCTGGTATCAAGTAGTGAACTCTGTTGATCACAGTGTACATTTGAAGGCAGTACTTAGTACAGACATTGAGGAATGTTTTTTGTGGCATCCATTAACATAATTGTCTCTGCTTTACATAAATCAAGGCTAACATGAATGTTGTCCATAGTGTAGATGGAAAGCTGAATTCAAGTTGTGAACCCTGCTGTCCGTAGTGTAGATCGAAGGCAGTTATTGACACAGACAATGAGGAATGCTTTTTGTCACTTATTTAAACAAAATCTGAAGACATATAGTAGAATTGTCTCTGCATTAAATAAATGAAGGCTGAATTTCCTACTGTTCATATTTTAACAGAATCTGAGGACATAGTACAATTGTCTCTGCTTTAAATAAATCAAGACTGAATTCAATGTTCTCTGTAGTGCTGTTGCGCAACTGGTATCAATTTGTCAACTCTACTGACTGCACTGTAGATCGAAGGCAGTACTCAGCACAGATACCGACAACAAATTTGTATCACTTATTTTATCAAAGTCTGAGGACATAGACTAGAATTGTCTCTGCCTTACATAAATGAAGGATAACTTCAATGCAGTGCCTAGTGTAGATCCAAATCTGAATTCAAGTTGTGAACAGTGCTATCCCCAGTGTAGATCGAAGGCAGTAGTCGATACAGACATAAGTCTGCGGTGCTGTGGCGCTGAGTTTGCAATGGGCCTGTATCGAGAAGGCACGTGGTCATGGTGGCAGCCACATGGCAGGGTGCGGACCTTTACTGTGGTGGAGTCTGTTGCCTTAGCAGAAGTGAGCCACGCCCAATGTGTAGGCTAATTATTTATAGTCTTACGCTGATGTTGCGTACGTTGGACCAGCCCTCTTGCTTCTGCTTAAAGGGGGGGAGACAACACAGCTCCATGACCAAAATATTCCCCAGTGTCTGAGATAATATGGTTGCGTCCACTGTGTAGTATACTACACGCATTAATGGTATATCTACACACAGAAACGTTTTTGGTTTCTATAGTGTATCGTGTATAGCATATCACCGGTAGTATTAGCATTGTGTACATTATTGTTGATGTGCGAATTCCTTCTCTTATACATAGTTGATTGCCACATCTGCGTCTGAGGTAGTAGGGAGGGAGCGGTCAGGACGGGTGGTTCTTGTGGTCGTGGCGCTCAGTGTTTTAATTTTGTTGAGTGTTGGAAGTTTATAATTAGTACCTCTATCACATATTCCTCTTCAAATATGGGTATAAGTTGGATGTAATTTACGCAGTACATAGTGGATGTCCCTACACTACTTAAATGTTGATGTTAATTTGTTAGTGCTAAGTGGAACTATTGCCTGTTTTTTTAGGTAGCATTACAGATTTGGCTTCTTGTTGAAAGTATGGGGAAGTGGTGAACATTATAATTAGGAATTGTCATTTAAAAAACCTTTGAAATTCACTGAAAACACCATAGGATTCAAGCAGGTTATAGTTAGGAATTATCATTTAAAAAACCTTAGAAATTCATTGAAAAAAACTATAGGTTTCAGGGGTGTTATAGTTAGCTGGACATTTCACTTATACAAAACCATTAAAATTCCTATGTTATAGTTAGTTGTACTAACTGTAACTCTCGCACCAGCAATCCACTGGTGATGATGTCACATATTCCATCATTCATGACATGGTCAGTGACATCACTGATGACATCTCGAATGACATCACTGATGACATCATCCACGTGACAATCAGATACACCTCATCATACACTACTATAACCTTTCATCACTCACTGTAAAAGAGTACCATATATGATTTCACAGCAATACAAGTATCCAAAAACCCACTCAGTGATTCCTAGATCTACACACACATCTAATTAATTACCTACAGATTCACTCATACATGTTGTCAATGATCAATAGAACACTATCAAATATACTTATACACTTATATTGATATTACACAACAGCACATATCCTATTCAGTTATGCAGTCATCCTACTCACGTTTGCAAACAATGTATCCTATTTGCATTTACTCAGATACACACTTATACAATTAGCACTTCATTTATTCATGTAGATAGTAACTTATACTTAGTGTATTATGAAATTACTATTACAAGTATACAGTTATCTATACAGTCAGTCATGCAATCAATGTACACTTATTTATATACAACAACTGTCACATACACTGTCTTTTATTTTTACTACTTTGTTGGACATGTACCATTGAGAAATGTTTTTGCTCATCACCACACCCATAAAGATATTCACTCACCCAAACAACTATCATAACACGTAGCCTTAACCTAAAAAAGTACAGAATTAACTATTCACATATATTTGGGCAGTCACAGTTCCCCCACCTAACCACACACACATTCACTCTCGATTACAATTAATCAGTTAACTAATCAATAACTAATACAGACTTTCAAGTAGCTAGTAACCAACTGGTGCAGCAGTTTACATAACAACTGACCAAGTAATACAGATATTCACACAGTATGGTCACTATCCAATATATTTAGTGAGACACTATAAATTACTCAAGTAAACAATTAATCTCACTGCTACTAAATCCTCTATCCAGATATTTATATATCTACTGATTCGTCAATGCAGGTTGGTGTATTTATAATACATATTTAAATAACAAACCAAACCACATTCACTGGATGATGTCATGAGTGATGTCATTTGAGATGTCATCAGTGATGTCATCAGTGATGTCACTGACCATGTCATGAATGTCATATGTGACATCATCACCAGTGGATTGTGGGCGCGAGTGTTACAGTTAGTACAACTAACTATAACAAAGGAATTTCAATGGTTTTGTATGAGTGAAATGTCCAGCTAACTATAACACCCCTGAAACGTATGGTTTTTTCAATGAATTTCTAAGGTTTTTTGAATGATAATTCCTAACTATAACCTGCTTGAAACATATGGTTTTTACCGTGAATATATATATATATATATATATATATTACCTACTGGCGGTCGCCAGTAGGTATATATAGTTAGGATTTTTTTCCTATGGGATTTTTGAAAATTCTATGTTGAATAACTTTGGCGTTTGAGGACGGAATTGGCTGAAATTTTCTGGAAAATGGAACATTTTGTTTCTGAGCAGCCCCTGAAAATTTGGGGGGGTTTCGTCAAGCGGGGGCCGGGAAAAAAAGGGGGTCCCAAAACGTGTTTTTAACATTGAGTTTTCCATAGGGCGGTTGGACTCACTTTTAGCTCGAACGGCTGAATGGATTTCCACGAAACTTGGCAAAATTGTAGGGACTGGTAGCCCGATGTGCCTTTGCTATGTCTCAAGATATATGCTCCAGTGGTTTTTACGAAAATTAACTTTGAAAAATATATATTGGGCTACATTGGGCTATATATATGTTGGAGCCCAAATGTAGCCCAATGTAGCCCAATGAAGCCCAATGAAGCCCAATGTAGCCCAAAGATGGCCGCCAGAGACAAAAAAAAACAAATGTAGCCCAAATATCAGCCAGATGTAGCCCAACTATAGCCCAGTGACAGAATGTCCCAGAGTGTTTTAAAGAACAACTAGAACGCTAACAGTCTTACTTATGACAAAAGTATGGCACACCTGAAGTCATCTTGATTGGA